>NC_080594.1:92623205-93236949 GCF_027887145.1 Ammospiza caudacuta
CCCAGAGCAATATCATTAAAGCTAAACAAGATAACACTTGTACTGTGTCTTGGTCAGAAGCTGTCTAAAGCACTTCTTGAGTTCCTGTGGAGCAAGAAGAAAAATTCAGGCTGTTGAAGCACAGAAAACTAATATTTCTTATTTAAACACGAGCAATATTATATATATATATATATATATGTGTGTGTGTGTGTGTGTATATATATATATATATATATACATATACACATGTTTAAAACAAAGAAATGAGGTGTTTCATAGCTCAGGAGCTCATCTTGAATTTTTTTTTAATCGTATAGTAAATGAAAGTCAGACCTCGGCATTTTGAAGGACTTTTGTTTGAGGACCCACTAATGTGCTTTGGGCTAACATCAGGTGACCAGCAGAGGTCTGTCAGGATGTTTTTTACCTCATGTCAAGCACAGGAGAAGATCTGAAGCACAGCTGAGTTTATCTACCAACTGAGAAGTGCACATCAGTCAAGGTGGCTGGGGAGCCAGGAGGGCTAAGGCAGTGAGAGCCAGCGGGTAAGGAGGGTACACAACAATTTTCTGCACTGAACACAAGAAGACAAAAATTAATTTTTGACTGACAGTAAATCTACTCTTCCTTTTTTCCTGTACTTGGGGAGGAACTCAAAACACTTTATATATAGGTCCCCCCTTCATGCAGCCTTTTTGTCCACGTACTTAACTGGGCAAATATTTTAAAGTTATCATTCTCTTCCCCTTTTTCACCCCAGCTTCAGGGGAAATCAGTGCCTCAGGGACACGTGCAAGCCCTGCCTCTGGTATGATGCTTGTGCCATCCAGTGACCTGGTGGATGGCAGCTGCCAGTGTAAGGAATGAGGTGATGCAGCCTGTTGGGGAAGCCCTGGGGCTGTCACAGGCAGGGCCCTGCTCTGGGCAGGGCTTTTTCCTTGCTTGCCCAGCAGCTGCATGCAGCTCCTTTATTTCAGTTCTCCTCTGTGCTTGCACAGGATCAGGACACTGAGGAGTGAGTGAAGCCTCATGAAGAGGATTATTCTCCTTTCTGGATCACCTTTCCCCTGCTGTACTGGCTGCTGTGTACTTTCCCCAGTACAGAGTTTTACTAGGCTGGAGTGCCATTCACAGCACACTTCCCATCCTGGAGATTGTAGTCAGCACAGATGGCTCTTTGTTGCTGAGTATATGTGAGAGCTAATGTGAGCTCTTGTCTAATATTTAACAAAGCACATATTGAGTTAATGACTAATGTGTCATTATTGCAGGAAGCTTTTAGTTCCAAAAGGTTAAGTGGTTCTTTTGAATATTGCCCAAGTATCTTTGCCCTGTCAGGGTGATTTTTCCCCTAAAGTTAATTTGCTATTGTTGTGATCATGTCTGACAAGTGGTGGGTAAAAGCAAAGGCAGGTTATGGGTGTCTGTTTCCACAACATTATTTTACTGGTTGGATTTATTTAGCTGAGCATCTCATTTGCATGGGCCTTTATTCAGGGATTAAAAGCTGGTTTTGTTCATAGGGCATCTTCCACTGGGAATTATTTGCATCAGAGGCAAAGGACCTGGGGAGAAGTAATGGGGAAGTGGGCAAAGTTCATGGATCCAGAAGAGGTTACCAGAGCTACAAGAAGAGACTTGCTGTGTTTTCACAGGTAGAGAAGTAGGCTTAGGAATTATTGTTAAATATAAAATGGTAGTGGTTGAGTACTAGTAACAAGTTTCTGCTACACTGATATTAATCATATGAACTGTCTATGACAAGTGATCTTCCAAGTTTTTGAAAATGGAAAAAAAATATTTCTCCATGTTGCTTTGCTTGTGTTGAGCTTTCTTCTATTTGAATGAATTTTTCAGTGAAGAGCAGAATCTGCTCTTACATTGGTTCAGCACATATTTTTCTATTAATTTGGTGAGAAGGGGAACACACATGCACATCAAATGCACGCTGTCCTACTTTGCTGCTTCCAGCCCAGGAGCAGTGTGTGAAGCTGCCATCTGAAGGTTGCAGGAAAACCACAGCTGTTGCAGTTTATCAGCCCCTTTTTGCCATGTCACTGTAGCAGCTTTGCCACCCTACAGCAGAGGGGAGCATCAAATGTTTCCCTTTGGCTTTGTAACAATGGCATTTTTAGCATAGCTGTTTCTGAGGTCTCCATGATCTAGCTGTATTTTGAGTAGATTATGGATTTTCTAAATTTTGAATCTTCAATTTAAAATCTTTTTAAACTATTAATTAACAATATCCTCCAATAACCACCTCTCTGGAAAGGAGGACCAGCTTAGTAAAGCAATGCTAAAACAGAGGAAAATCAATCTTACTTTCAAGGTAGTGGGCTTGCTTTTTTAAAATTAATTTATTTATTACAGTTTCTACATCAATTCCTTGAATTAGGAAAGCTTCTTTGTTCTAAATCATCGGAACTATTTTTTTCTAAATCATTTCTCTAATATCATCTGAATTAAGGTGGCTGTTTAATTAACACTTGCTTGCAACTGAAGGTGAAATGTAGATAAATTGAGGTACCTCCTGGTTACATATTGTTTTTTAATTTGTTAGATAAAAATGAAGCTTCTTTTCAGCTTTCAATTCAATAATAAGATTTGCCTTAAGCATTGATAGGGAGAATATCCAGGAGCTAGACTGAGAACAGATATGTCTTTGTGCTAGTAGAGGGATCTAAATTAGCAGTCATCAATTAATTTGATACACTTTCAGGCTTCTTAGTCCAAACACCAAAAAGCTTGGACTTTAAAGTATTTTTTTAAAAGTTTATTTAAAAAAAATTAAATATATTTCTGTGGGCCTTTGAGTAGCCTGGCATGGGTTCTTGCAGTGGAGTGGTTCTGTCCAGGAGCTCGTGTGTACAGTTAGAATTACAGGACAACTACTAAATTCCTTCTTCCTCAAGAAACAAACCCATTTCCTCTTTGTTTATTTTATACTCTAAGCTCAAAATGTTCCTTCAAATGGTTCCCAATGGCTCCCTGTGCACATTTTCAGCCAAATAACTTGCATGAAACTCAGCTTCACATTTTTAACGTTTCAAGAGTCCAGAGAATTTTGATGAAAAATATTTTATTGTGCATTGCTTAGAGTACTCAAAGGAGCTATTTTCTGCAGGAAAAAAACAACTTGCCAAAGTGTGCTCTTGCACCAAAGACCTTTGCTTCCCAAGTCCAGATCTTTGCCTTTCTCTAAGAAAAATCTCCATGGTGGTTATCAAAGCACTGTAAAATCATAATGCTTTTCCATGTAAGTAAGCTTTGCTAAAGAGGGTCCTCTGTGCACCTCAGCATTGCAATTCTGTGAAAGGATCAGCCTTCTTACTGTGAGTTTGGACCAAAAATGGGCACAAGGAAGAATTTTTTGTAAGTGTGCTCTAATTCATGCAAAGGCATTATTCACTAAGGCCTAGTGAGCAAGATCTTACAGGAATTACCTGCTTTCAATCCTTGTTCAAGACTATCCTTTTTGGCAACATTTTTTCCTGCCCTGCTCCATCAGTAGGTTCCTGCTTGTGGTGGTATCTCATCCCTTCTGACATCCAAAAGTGAAACACGTGATCTGCAAACTTCCTCAGAGCAGGGTGTGTCACAGTTGGTTGGGCTGCCAGGGAAAGCACCCCAGCACAAAGCAAAATGAGCATCACAGCAATTCCATACCTTGGGCCAAGGCATGGAGTTATTCAAGTGACCAGGGAACAAATGTTCCTTCACAACCTCAGCACTGCTTCAGGAGTGACACCAGGGAAGGGTGACCAAAAGATACACCACATTAGAACACCTCCTGCTTCAAAGCAGAGTAAGATAAAGTGGCTTTCATTTCAACAGACATCTCACATCTCAATAGAACCCTCAACAAACACATAACCCTGGAGGTCTGCTCAGGGATGCAGTAATGTGGGTACCAGGGCAGCAGCTGTTCCCAGATGTGGGAAGTGACGTGTGTGTGAGCTTCATTTTGGTGCCCATCCCTGTGCTGTGGGGCCAGACAATGAGGCATGAAGCAGCGTGGAGTCTGTTTTCCTTCATGGTTCTGAAAGGATTTGCCCATTGGCACCATTCTGCACAGGGTGTCACGGGACATTAATGGGTTTTACAGACCAAAACCCCAATGTGTCCAAAGGAAATGCAGCAAGCTGCCACCCTCAGTGAAAAGACAACACCCTTCTTTTTCATGCATGACAGAAATTGTTTTTGCAGGAAGGAGGCTGAAGGGGGTGAGTGGCAGAGTGAAGCTGTGGTTAAAGGATAGCTAACACTCCTTTGCCTACAGCCTTCTCCATTGCATCACTCGTGATTTTCCACAGGCATCTGTCCAGCCGCAGCCCGCTGAGTTTTGCCTCTTACCATGTGCTTCTCCCCTGTAAGCACAGCAATTCCCACGGGAGCCGCTCCTAACGCCTGCTTCTGATGGCTCTGCTTCTCTCCCGCTGGCAGGCGGTGCTGCCGGAGCCGGGCTGGGGGCGCTGAGTGCGCTGGGATGCGCTGGATGCGCGGGATGCTCTGGATGGGCTGGGTGCGCTGGGAGCGCTGGTGTGCTGAGTGGAGTGTGCTGGGTGCGCTGGATGTGCAGAATGCTCTGGGAGAGCGGGATGCGCTGGGAGCGCGGGATGCGCTGGGGGCGCTGGATATGCTGGGTGCGCTGGGGGCGCGGGATGCCCTGGGTATGCTGGGAGTGCTGGGAGCGCTGGGATGCGCTGGGTGCGCTGGGTGGCTCTGGATGCGCTGGATGCGCTGTACGCGCTGGGTGCGCTGGGCGCGCTGGGTGAGCTGGGTGTGCGGGATGCCCTGGATGCACTGTGTGTGCTGGATGCGCTGGATGCGCTGTGTGTGCTGGATGCGCTGGATGAGCTGTGCGTGCTGGATGCTCTGCATGCACTGTGTGTGCTGGATGCGCTGGATGCGCTGTGTGTGCTGGATGCGCTGGATGCGCTGTGTGTGCTGGATGCGCTGGATGCGCTGTGTGTGCTGGATGCTCAGGATGCGCTGTGTGTGCTGGATGCGCTGGATGCGCTGTGTGTGCTGGATGCGCTGGATGCGCTGTGTGTGCTGGATGCGCTGGATGCGCTGTGTGTGCTGGATGCGCTGTGTGTGCTGGATGCGCTGGATGCGCTGTGTGTGCTGGATGCGCTGGATGCGCTGTGTGTGCTGGATGCTCTGGATGCGCTGTGTGTGCTGGATGCGCTGTGTGTGCTGGATGCACTGGATGCGCTGTGTGTGCTGGATGCGCTGGATGCGCTGGATGCGCTGGATGCGCTGGATGCGCTGGATGCACTGTGTGTGCTGGATGCGCTGTGTGTGCTGGATGCGCTGGATGCGCTGGGTGCGCTGGATGCACTGTGTGTGCTGGATGCGCTGGATGCACTGTGTGTGCTGGATGCTCTGCATGCACTGTGTGTGCTGGATGCTCTGCATGCACTGTGTGTGCTGGATGCGCTGTGTGTGCTGGATGCGCTGGATGCACTGTGTGTGCTGGATGCTCTGCATGCACTGTGTGTGCTGGATGCTCTGCATGCACTGTGTGTGCTGGATGCGCTGGATGCACTGTGTGTGCTGGATGCTCTGCATGCACTGTGTGTGCTGGATGCGCTGGATGCACTGTGTGTGCTGGATGCGCTGGATGCGCTGTGTGTGCTGGATGCTCTGCATGCACTGTGTGTGCTGGATCTCTGCATGCACTGTGTGTGCTGGATGCGCTGGATGCACTGTGTGTGCTGGATGCGCTGGATGCGCTGTGTGTGCTGGATGCTCTGCATGCACTGTGTGTGCTGGATGCGCTGGATGCGCTGGGTGTGCTGGATGCTCTGCATGCACTGTGTGTGCTGGATGCTCTGCATGCACTGTGTGTGCTGGATGCTCTGCATGCACTGTGTGTGCTGGATGCGCTGGATGCGCTGGGTGCGCTGTACGCGCTGGGTGCTGCCGGCCCCGCCCCCGCTGCTCCGCGGCCCGAGCATCCCGCCCCGCAGCTCCCGCATCCTGCTCGCTCAGTCGCTTCGGCAGATGTGCATGATTAATGGATTATTTACCTTTTGCTGCCTGATTATTATTTTTCTGCCTTCTAACCTTTTCACTTTTACAAATATATTTTGACTTTGAAATTCTGGGGATTCCACTTATAACCTTTATGTTTATTGGTGAAGTAGCTATTATTAGACTGTTTTTCCTGTTCTTTCTAATTCTGGAGTTTAATTATATTTTTCCTTCTGCCTTTTCATACAGGTGCAGTAATTAAATGGCATTAAATCTGTTTCATGATCACTAAGTAGGCTTGTTATTGTCCTTTTTGTATATATTTTAAAGTTGTAAATAAGTCACTTTTCTAGTGAATCTGCTTGTTATAATAACTTTGTCATCTCACTGAGACAGTGATGCTGTGGCTGTGCACAAAAACATCATGAGTCAGGTATGGTCCCTGTCCCTTCCCAGCCACCAGCACAGAGAGCTCAGGGTGACGAGAGGACCACTGTGTTTGAGAGTGCAGCCCAAGGCTTGCAGATGGGATGAGCCAAGGGGAAGAGAGGAGACAAAGAGGGGAGAGATTTCACTTGGCTCTTTGGACCACCATCCTCCATGCCCTGGTGCCATAGGTGTGTGCCTCCAGTATGGAAGGTAGTCCCAAAAACTGAGTGGGCGCCGAGGGAACCTTATTTTTCCCCTGCCTTTTCTTTTCTTTTCTTTTCTTTTCTTTTCTTTTCTTTTCTTTTCTTTTCTTTTCTTTTCTTTTCTTTTCTTTTCTTTTCTTTTCTTTTCTTTTCTTCCCTTCCCTTCCCTTCCCTTCCCTTCCCTTCCCTTCCCTTCCCTTCCCTTCCCTTCCCTTCCCTTCCCTTCCCTTCCCTTCCCTTCCCTTCCCTTCCCTTCCCTTCCCTTCCCTTCCCTTCCCTTCCCTTCCCTTCCCTTCCCTTCCCTTCCCTTCCCTTCCCTTCCCTTCCCTTCCCTTCCCTTCCCTTCCCTTCCCTTCCCTTCCCTTCCCTTCCCTTCCCTTCCCTTCCCTTCCCTTTCCTTTTCCTTTTCCTCTGTTGTGGTTGTTCTCCTCTATTCTCTTAGTAAAAAACAACTTGAATTGTGCTGAACCTTAAATAATAAATGTAACTACTTAAAGCACTGACAACTGTTCAGGTACTAGTTAACTTTTAAACTCAGGCTTGTAAGCTCAGGGCACTTGGATGAGACCCCTGACATTTTCTGTGGGCATGGAGTTTTTTTCAGAGTTACTAAAGTACTGTTGATTGGAGAATGTAGTGTGACCTTTTTCTAAAACACTATTTAAGAGGTGAAACACTATATTGTTGCAGTGTGCATAATTTCAGACAGGCTGAATTAATCAGCTTTGTGTGTTGGCTGTGCAGGAATGGAACTTGCATTATTACAGGACCACACACTTTAAAATATGGTCATGGAGACAGCAAATGGAATAGAAATGCCCAAAAGGGTACTAGGGCAAGGAGCAGGGAGCAAGAAGAGGGACTTCTTGCCAGCATAACTCCACAGTATTAGAGCTCTTTTCCAGTTAAGGCTGGAAATTTATTTTCCATGATTATATGAGAGGAAAAATGTACTCATCTTTTGGGGCATGTATTCAGGTTTTAAATTTTCTGGTTTGAATCCACAGAGAGTGACAAGCATGGCCTGAATAAACATTGCCTCTGCGTGGTATTTGGCTCCTTATGCTGTGAAAGATAAAGCTGCCAGTCTTTTTTACTGTGTGGATTTGCTTGGTGACCTTCACTGGTGCCATCAGCACATGCTGCTCCTAAGGCCAGGCTGGGTCATTTGGTGGAGGAAACAGCTCAAGTGCACGAGTCATTGTCTGGGACATCACCAGATCAGCTGAATGCTGCGAGACAATATTTCTTTTTTTTATATATAATATTGTTATTTTTCTTCTGTAGGGTGCATGGCAATAAAGTAGGTACCCATCTCTGATGCATCTCTTTGCCCCTGCACTTCAGGAAGAGCAGTGTGGGTGCTGTAGGTGTCTCCTTCTGGGTGCCCAGCCTCCCACCTGCTGCTGGGCCTGGCTCAAAACATCCTCCATTGGAAAAGGAGGAGTAAAGAACAGCCTTGGAACCAGCTGGTTTTGCTGCACAGCTTGGCATGTTTGCATCTCACTTTTGTGCCCACCACAGTGCTGGAGCTGCTTCTCTCCCTCCACAACAGCCAGCATCTGCTGGGAGCAAAGTTATGCTGGAGAGGATTGGTTATACTGCCCAGGACTGGTTGTACTGGCCAGGACTGGTTATACTGGTGAGAACTCACACATGAGCTGGTGCTGCCTACTCTCTCTACATTGTGGTTATTTCACCTACTGGAAAGTACAATCATTGAGAGCACAGTTTTAGAACCACCACTATCACTTCACAGGTAAGGCATGGCAGTATTCAAGGAGAAATGAGGCCATTTTCTACCTTGGGTGCAGTTTTCTCTCCCTTAAATCTTACAAAGAACAGGAAGAAACTTGGTATATCAGAGCATTCTGACAGCAGGAGGACAGTTGTGTAAAACTATGGCAGGTAGTGATACATAAAATAAGCATATCGAAGCTGCAGGGTTTTTCATTATTTTCATTGCTGGGTCTTCCTGAACAAGGCATTTTATGAGTTTTCTGGGATGGATCTCACCTGATGCTGCAGGTAGCACACAACCTTAGGTGCTGGGTTATGCAGCACTCGAGTACCCATATAAGACATGATGAATAAATATGGACAGGGCTCATCTTTTCCTCCACGTCCCCCAGCCTACCCCCACCAAAGAGACTTGCTGTTTATTGTATGATGCAAGTCCACAGGCAGCAGGGCTGTCCCCTTGGCTTCCTCAGAGCTCTGCAGAGCTGGACTGCAGAGAATGTGGCAGGACTCTTTTTGGCATTAAAACAGCAAGTCAATGTATTAGATATTGCTTCCTTAGTAAAATCATTAAAGACAACATTTCATCATAGAGACTTAATGGGTTTATGAAATATGAGACTTCGTGGATGTATGAAAGTGTATGAAAATATTTCAACACAAAAAGATATTGATACCAAGTTAAGAGACCATGATATGTTGTCTTAGAACACAGCTTTGCTTTTATTTAATGCAACATTAATAAAGTCAGGAATGCAACATGTTTAATAAAGTCAGGAATCTCTGTTTAGTTTTCCCTCATTTTTATCTTCTAGCATTTGACTAAAGCCTAATATCAAAGTGTGTGCAGTTGATACAGGCAGGGCCCAGCCTGCACTGCCTCAGGAGCCACACAGCTCTGCAGCAGGGAGGACACAGAGCAAGGTGTGGTCAAGCAAGGAAAGGTGGCAGGGACCCACAGGAGCCTGGGGACAGAGCAGCCTGGCAGCCCCTGAGAGCTGGAGGAGTGTGGCTCATTCCAAGGCAGTGAGAAGGGGCTGGGTGGAAGGAGCTCTGCAATTTAGGAAGTCATTGATGTTTGTTCTGCTTTGACACAAGTCAAAACCTGACTTGACAAGACATGAGATGGGGAATATGCTTGCAAACCTCTAAAAACTTTCTCCCTGCTCAACTCCTGAGCTTTTTCCATTTTAAAATTGTGCTGGTTCTTGATTTCATGAGGCCTGGCTTTTGCAGTCAGAGCCCACTTGGTGCTTTTAAGGGCACTTGCTTTGAAGAAAGGCCCTGTCAGGTCTTCTCTTCAGCTGCCTTCAAATCTTGTCATGGCATGGCTTCAATCAAGAAAATCTTCTCCTTTTCCTGTCCACAGGGAGGAAAGTTATCAGCAGAAGTGATTATTTGTATGAAACACTGCACACTCTTGTGATTTGATATCAGGCAGATGGGAAAAGCAAAAGTGTAGGGTATTGAGGCATTGATAATTAACAGCAGCTTAACAAGAGACTCCTCCCTCCTCTGGGATTGAGATTTCTTTGGTTTGTAGTTTTTAGTTTTGACCATCTGTGCTGGTTTTGGATGGGATAGAGTTGATATTTTTCACAGTGTCTGGTTTGGGTCTGCGCTTTGTGTTTGTGTTGAACACGGGGTTGGTAACATAGAGATGTTTGTGTTACTGGTGAGCAGGGCTCACACAGGGCTGTGTGGGGCTTGGCTGCTGGTTGGGGTTAAACCATGACACCAGCACAGCTGTATGGCCATTCACACTACAGAGCCAGCACTGTGAGGAGAAGTACTCCTGACACACTGACTGGAGTATCTGGACTGGATGTACTGAGTGGCTGCTACCCAGAACAAGAGATTTCAGCAAGGTTTTGAAGCAGGAACACTAAAACTTCTGCTTGACAAACCAGCATGTCACAAAAGGCCACAGAGATGCTTTGAAATGAGATATGACAAGTTAAAACCTAAAGATGGATCAAAAAAGGACAGGAATGAAAACCTTCTTTTGCTTTGCAAATACAAATCCCCAGTGAATGACATCTTTTAAAAAAGCAGATACAAATCCATCCTGTACTCCTCCCTCCCCATCTTCGACTGCTTGTGATTCAAGTAGAAAACCCCTACTTCTGTCACACTCTGAGAGCTTTCTGGCGTGACACTGCAGAGTAACCTTGTATGTTAGAGGGACTAAAGGGATTGAAACCTCTTTGCCTACTGTCTGTGACTTTCAAACAGATATAAAGAACTTGCATTTTATTTGAATATACTTTTCCAGGTTAGAGAGGCACAAAGTACATAATCTTGAAGCTGTCACCAGTAACTTGCTAATTTTTAGAAATTCCCTGCTTATTTAGTCTTTCTGTAATATTTGAAAAAAACAAAAGCAAAACAAAACAAAGATCAAAAACAACAACAAAACAACATGAACAATAAAAAAAACAAAAAGCAAAAAACAAAAAACCCAAAAAACCAAACCACAAAACAAACTAAACTATTTATTCAAGACAAATGTACCTTCTGGCTTTTTTCTTTTCTTTAACAGAGAGTATTTTGGATGTTTAAACAACACATGGCTCTGGCAAAGATGTGCCAAGAAGACACTTGGACCCCTGCCAATCTGGTTTCAAGGTTGTCAACACTGGTTTAAAACAAGACAGGTAACCTGACACAGGATGACCCTGCATGAAGTTTGGCTTGGACAACACCATTTCCAAAGAACCCAACCAGCCTAGATTTTTCTAGGATTTCACTTGCACTGGGCTGGTCAGGCCCCAGTCAATGCAAATACCATATTGACAAGGTGGTCATGGGACAATGTCTTCAGGGGGTTATTGGCAATTATAGGCATTGGTAATGATGTTCATGACTGCTATTGGATTTTGAGGCACTGTAATCAGCCTTGTTATCTACTGAAAACCTGCCATGTGTTCAGCCATCAGCTTTCTTCTGGCAGCCCTGGCCTCTTTGACCCTGTGCTGTCCTGCAGCTACAGTTGTTGCAGTGAACTGGACCTTTGGGACTCGTTTCTGCCTAAGCTCAGCTCTACTCTATTGATTATTTGTCTTGGAAGGAGTTGCCATCTGGATGATTAGCATGGACCATTTCCTAACCACTCTCTAGAGGCAAAACTAGCTGAAACCCCACAGGCCTGGAGTCATGACTGGGTTTGGGGCTTAATGCTTTCTGAGTTACCTTTCCATGGATGGATGGATGGATGGATGGGGCAATGCAAACCAGGGCTCTCCAGAGTGTCTTCCTGCTGGCTGAGCTAATAAAGTCATGCTTGTTGTGTTAGTTTTTCTTTCCTTCCAGTATCATGCTACACTCAATATTTGCATCCCAAACACCCTCTGTAAGAGCACCCTGAGCACCCACCAATGTTCCCACAGCCTCCACTTCAGCCAAAGGAACAAACTTTACCTGATAGGGCTGTAGAAATGTTGCCAAGGGATTCCAGATCTGAATTTCAAAGCAAGACCCCTTCCCCGAAGCTGTGTTGAATTTTAGCCCCTCTGGATCCCCAGTTAAGCTGTGCACACAACCTGCCCTCAGCATCCAGGGGATGCCTGCAGCCTTGCCAGTGCCTGTGCTGCGTGGCAGAGTGGGGCTGGAGAGCAGCTGAACCAGGCACACCTGCATGCCCTGAACACTCCTTTTCTGCACTTCTCCTTTGCATTCCCCTCTCACTCCCCTTAGGGATCACACCAGCTTCCTTGGCTTACCACAGACTCTTTACCAGCCCTTACATCCCTCCTTTCCTGGGGCTTCCCTGTCCTACAGTGCCACTGTGGTGGCACTGGGCAGCAGCTGGTCCTTGGGCCTGAAGCCTGGGCCATTAGTCCAGAGCAGTGAGGAGGAAGATGAGGCACACCAGCACCTCTGCCTTCTGCAGAGTATGTAAGCACCAGCCTCGCTTCCATGTGTCAGGGATCTGACCCCTCTGTCAGTCACCCCAATGAATCCTCTATTCATCAATAGGTAATCTTCTCCCTTCACGTGGACACTCACATTCCAGGGTTTGTGTATCTAAGAATCTATGACAAATGTAATTAAAAGATTTTATTTTATTAAAAATTGACATATTTATACATTTGTACATTCCACATACTGCTGTGTATGTTCACCATTATAACCACTAAGTCCAAAAGCCTTAATGGTACAAACTTCCATCTGAACAAATTTACTGCAGGGGAACTTCAATTTAGAAATCAATCATACATTACAGAATGTTATTAACTTTTCTTCTTTTTCCTTACAAAGTAGCAGCACATTTAAATACCAGTGTTCACAAGGCATAAGCCCCAAAGTGTTGTACAGCAAGAGAAAAATTAATTAGCTAATATAGGCAATAGGAAGAGAGCTCACAATGAAAATGTATTAGCTGCTGCCTGTTCTGAACAGCAGGATGTTAATAAAACACTTAGAGCCATGCTGAATAGAGACTGCAGCAAACCAGGAAGAGTTATAAAATAAAAAATTACTTCTTGATAGAACTGTTTAAAACAAAATATTTTTAATGTCATTCAGGATAGGAGTCCTGTGAAGAATGGATGTTGTTATAAAGACTCAGCAGTCAGGATAATGCTTGTGTGTTTAAACATGTAATAAAGTTCTCAGAAAACACACTCCATCCCTACCACCACCTTTCCACAGCTCACATCAGTAGGGCTTCATGGGGCTGAGTAATAAAGTGACATTTTACTGAAGATAGAACTGCTCAGGAGTCCCCCAGCCCTCTCAAGATTTGTTCCCCTGTCAGTTAAGTGCTAGCAGAGTGACATTAATCAGGTAACAAAGGCTGGAAAGTTTCTGGGGACTGGGAGCAAGGGGAGCAAAGAGAGAAGTTCTCACTGTAACCTGGACTCCTGTGCACACCTGAGCCAGCTCGGGATGGGCTGCCTGAACAAGTTCATAGCAATCCCTGGTGTGCTCTGTGTAACAAACCCCAAAGGCTCCTTTTCCCCTGCCTTCGACAATATTACAGGAATACTGATCTCAATGTGACAACTTATCCACTAACACAAAAGAAATGAAGATGTAACTGAATTCTTTCTCATGAATATACAAATATACAGCCATGAATCTTATTTTGAGCAGAATGCCAGATTCTGAGCATTTTTTTTTATTAGGATTTTTCCTCTTATTGACTGAAAGAGAGAAAAACTGCACATACACACATCATAGGTAATTTTTACACGAGGAAGTGTGGAGATATGAAAGTGTAGAGGAAAGTTTAAGTGCTTTTTGTATGTACCATCATCTGTAGCAGTGAATGGCTGAAAAAAAGTCAGAGCTGCAATATTTCAGTAACTGAAGGTTCCATGTTAGAAAAATATGTCTTGATATCTGCAGAGGCATCAGTGTGAGAGAGTAATCTCATTTATTATGTCCTGAATCACAGTCACAGTGTCACATTAAAAAAATCTGCACTACTGTTTTGGTTTTGATGCATACAAAGTGGGAGGAGACTCATTGGAAAAAGTGAGGGAGATGAATTTCAAATAATTTTACAACAGCTAAATTAAGGATAAATATTCTGGCAGAATCTCCATTCCCCAATGGCAGGTCTCAGATTCCACATTCCCTAGCTGGAGATAAAAAGATCACATCAAGCTTTAACTCCCAAAAAGCATTTGTTTCCAAGCTAGAAGAATGATCAGAGAAATATTCCTCTTTCCTGCCTCTCCTCCTTCACAAATGTAGTCAGTAATTAATACCCAAATCTGGTTCCTTCCCTGCTCACTCCCTCTGTGCTGCTGCAGCCATAACTTACCTGAGTGGCAATGCTGGCCCAGAATGTCAAAGTACATAAACCAAGAATCACCAAACTGACAGTGCCAAAACAAAAGGATTGTACTCAGGTTCCCCAGATGAAGCTCTCTTACCCAAGGGGTGTTCAGTTGTCCCACCTAAGGAAATTTGAATGCAGACCTCTCATAAATTTCCTGGTGACAAAGCCCAGAGCACCACACAGCACTCTGATGTGGGCTGACATCTCCTGTGGTTGGGAATATTCCCAGTTGCTCACGTGCTGGACACACACAGGAAGAGCATTGTCCACCTGCCACCTCCCTGCTGAGCTCTTGCTCTGCCTCAGCCCCACACTGGCTTTCTTTGCTTTTTCCTTTAGCTACCATGGGATTTCCACGTTAATTCACTCAAATGAGTTCTAGTATAAAATTTAACAAAGCAACAGGTAACAATGTAGCAATTTTTCCAGTCCACATTTTCGGGAGACTGGGTTTCAAAGAAATACATGCCCCCAACTTTAATATTAATCACACTTTTGATTGCAAAAATGCTGGGTTTAATTATTCTGATTTCTGCATTTGTTCTGTACGTACAATTATTGGTTTTGCTGCATTTTAGCCAAAGTACATATCTGCAAAAAGATATTGACTATTAATAAAGAATTATTTAATCTTTTATAGACATTTTCTTGTAATAGCAACTGAGAACTTTCCTGAGGTCTGGAATGGTATGATTTTTATTCCATTGCAGCAGGAACTTATCACTACTAAGTGGCTAAAATGACTCTAAATCATGGAGAGGAGTCTGTTTTAGTACCTCCTTAGTAAACAGAAAAAACCCAGAATTCTTAGGATGCTGGCAGCAAAAGAAAGTATTTCTTAGAAATGCATGCTAGTGTCCACAAAAGGTTTGTAGGGTCTTTGTAAAAATCATTTCCACTCTTTTCAGCAAGTATTTTGGGGACAGGGAACTACAAATTTTTCTATACCATTACTGCCAGTTGTATACACAATGTTCAAAAGCCATGACTACAAGATAGAGACTCTGCTTGTAGCAGTGCCACAGCAGAATCACTCATGCCAGAACCGAGTCAGAAATGCCCACCTGACTTCTTTTGAAGTGCCTCTCACTAAATGTGACTTGCATGTCTTAGTACAAAGCACTACAAAATTCCTTACTGACGCATTCAAAAATAAATAAAACTCAGCCCAACTGTTATACTTTCCTAATTTCAAAATTAGGAGAAAGATTCAAAGGCTTTTTGCTTTAAAGCAAAATACTCCACACCTCGAGCACAGCTCTGGGACCCACAATACAAGGAAGATGTTGAACTGTTGGAAGGAGTTGAGAGTAAGGCCTCAGTGATGATCACAGGCTGAGAGCTGGGGCTGTTCAGCCCGAGAGAAGCTCTTGGAAGACCATACAGCACCTTCCAGAACCCGAAGGGAGGCAGCAAGGGAGCTGAAGAGGGACTCCGTACAGATACATGGAGTGATCGGGCAAAGGGGAATGGCCTTAAGCTGAAGGAGGGCAAATTTAGATCAGATATCAGCAAGAAATTCTTTACTGTGAGGGTGGTGAGGCTCAGGCACAGGTTGCTCAGGGAAGTTGTGGACAACTCATCCTTGGAAGCGTGCAAGGCCAGGCTGGATGAGGCTTTGAAGAACCTGGTCTAGTGGAAGGTATCACTGCCTATGGAATAGATGATCTTTAAGGTCCTTTTCACCCCAAACCAGTGCCTGTTTCTGTGAGAAGAGATCATCTTCTTCCCCTGGATGAGGTCTGGCTGCCCCTTCTTGGAGGCAGCACTGGAGGTGGCAAGCAGCTTCCTAAGCCAGCCTTTCTGTACAAGGAGGCTGCATCAGGACAACCCTGAGGGACATGGTGTGACTCCAGGTGTCCTGTGTGGGGCCAGGACCTGGACTCCATGATCCCATTGCATCCCTTCCAACTCAGCTTATTCTGTGATTCTAGAAAGAACCAAGCAGATGCTCCATTTTGCTGAAAGCCTCCACTGCTTTGAAATTCTGAAATAGGGAGCAGCCATTCTGACTCAGCTGCATGGGGGTCAGTAGGCCTGGTATTTATTAGAGCTTTACAGAATTCAAAGAAATGCTTTCAGTTTGCAGTACTTAAGTTTATTTAAAGTTGTCATTTTTTAACCTATCTTGGGGGAAGCCACATCTTTTAAATCCACTTTAAAATTGTTAAATAGCAATGTGAATACATATGAGGGCAGTTAAGTAAAGGGTTTGTGTTATTTGAAAAATTTTAGTTCACAGAATATTTAGTAGAATATAAAAACCCACTACCCCTGTAGTGCACTTTTGTAGATTTCTTACAATTTTATACCTTCTCTCTGTGGTTTTGATTGCACAAAGTCATCCATAAGCACTAAAACCTATTTTTGTGGAGTTCCAACCTGCCTAAGTTATGTTATAGCAAACACTTAGCACATCATCTGTACATTTATGTATCAGCTACATCTTAATCCTCCAAAGAAATGCTAGAATTATAAGATCAATTTATTCAACTGTATGTACAGCATATTTGCATATTAATAAATAAATCAGTATTAAAGTCAGGGCCTCTTTCCCCATATAAAAGTGACTACAGTCTGACCAGACAAACTTTCTTTCTTTTTTCTTCCAAGCTCATCTGTGTGATTGAGGTTATTGGTTTCCACTTAGTACATTACAGTACCTGCAGGAGCAGAAACCTAACAGAACAGTGCTTACATTTAAATCCCATATAGAAGGTGGATGGGAGGGAGGTACTAAAAAGTGCATCAAAAGCCAACATTTTGTAGAGCAAAAAAATTGAAGTTGAGAATGTGATCCTGTGGAAGATAATCCAGCCCAAAAGAAGACATGCTGCAGCAAGCACTAAAATCGATGCACATCTCTGTCTTCATAGTAAGCTGCACAATGCCAATCTTGTCCCATCACTCTTCAAGAATTCCAACTCCAATAAATGTCATCTTCCCCTCCACAAATTTATCAACACCACAGTCAGTGCAAAGTGACAATTCTTAAAATGACTGTTTGCCTTCACTCCGTAACATTCATCCTCACTGTGAAGAAAAGGCTCCTTTTCCCTTAAGTGTTTACTCCTATTCACAGAAGAGCCCATATTTGCACCTCTCCATGTGTGGTAGTGAATTTTCTATCTACATTCATTAGGAATCAAAAAGAAGTAGCAGTATTTTATATTTACTGGAAGTCTTCCCATTAACCCAAAAACTAGCTGTCCACTTTGATTTATACATAAAGTAGCTGCACTTTTTTCTTTCCAGCCCACTTTCAATGGGGTACAAGTCATGGGAACTGTGGGAATATTTCAAGTCTGATTGCTGGAGCTGGGAGAGTGAGGAGTCACATTGGAATTGAGATGTCTGTTTGCAGCACAGTGCGTGTGGGCCATGCTCCCATTGGGGTATCTGACAAACACAGGCTCGCAGAAAGGATTTTGGCACACCTGACAAACCTTTTTGTCTGAAAGAAGAATCGGGGCTCCTTTTTGCTTAACCTAAAAGAGAGGGGGGAAAAATTCCAAATGTGAATCTAACAAGAAAGGAAGGGAAATGATGGAGCATAATTGCAACTATACCAAATGGATAAAACAAAAACAATTTTAAGAATCTGCTGTGAACTCTAAGCAACACTGGCCTAACTAGGAATAGAAGAAAGCTTTACAACTGAATTTACCATTAACAAAATCTACTAATAAGCTTCAATTAATACTAAGTGCTGGATAATTTTTTAAAACAAATTTTGACAGATAACACTGTAAAAAATTGAACTGGAAATTCTGACAATCCCTCTTAGTGAAAGAAATGCTAACTGACACTTGTTAAAGTTTCTGCAAGAACTTTGTTAATCTGCAAATCCCAGACACACTTCATATTCATCCCTGAAGCTCACCAAGGTTATTCCTGTTCCAAGGGCCCTACTTTCCCTTTTGTTTTACAGAGAAAACATACAATTAATTTTGAATCTAGTAGTCATGGCAAAAAAAAAAACCAAAACTAATAAATGCCAAAGACATAAAGACAGCTTTTGTACTAATTCTTCAAACTGCTTTTGATAACTGTATATCAAAGGACTCAACTGTAAAGTTCCAAAATGCTTTTATTTAAAAACACCCCAGTAACCTACCTTCTCGTGCTTGTAGATTAAGTTTTCAGCTTGTGCTAACCCAAGTGCCACCTGAGTCATTCTTTTTGTGTGAATGCTTTGCCTCACTGCCCCAGCCAGGAACGGGGAGAGGAGCTGCACTGACCAGCTGTCAGGCACCACCTGCAAAACCAGGCCCGCGTCGAATTCCGCGGCGTGGTTATTGAGGAGATCCACGGCGGCCATGACGAGCGCGCAGTCCGAGGCGCCCGGCGTCAGATACACCGACAGCAGCAGGTGGAACAGCCTCCGCCTGTACTGCGAGTCTCTGCCCTCAGAGTTCCACACACAGTACTCCTCAGCAGCATGGAAGTCCTTCAACTCATGGACAAGGATATGCAAAGCCTTCTCGTGCTCTTCTAGTTTCCCATATAAAATTGCACTCTCCATATGAAGGTCTGTGCCCTGGATTTTGTCTGTTAAATGAGAAACAAGGCAATATTTGCTCAGTGGAGGAGACAAGCGCTCCCTCTCCCAGCCCAGTGCAATTGTAGAGAAGGCAGATGCTCGTAAGCACAGGAATGCTCAGATGCATGGAAACAGCTCTAACAAAAGAGCACCACAAAATATGGGACAAAGAAATTACTTAATAACAGGTGATCAACCATGGTCATTGACACCTTTTCAATTCTAGCAGACACTGCTACCGTGTACAATAAACTGTAAGATGAAGCTGCAATATTTTTGACCTCTGCTTCTCCCAATATTATAGGAGATCACAGAATAAACTCCATAAAAGACAATAAAAATCCAATAGTACTTCCCATTAAGAAAAGGACACTGCAAACCCTTAGTCCAGTTTAAAGTTTAAGTGTCAGGAATAGGCAGGTAGAATGGCAAGTTCATCTGGCATTTCAAAATAAAGTAGAAAATAATCTAATTATTGTAAAAGTGATAAAGATTTGGCATAGGCCTATACATGGAAAATACAATGTGTAAAATGCATGGAAATACAATGTTTTTTCTCACCAAAATTTCTGATTATCAGGAAGGAACACACTAGCTTGCACTGATCTCACTTTCATGTAATGTAAGTATTGTCACGTAAGAAATCTATTATTTTGAAGCACATGGATTTCAAGAGAATAATCCATTTTGTAACTCTTGGCTGGAAGAATTTGTTTAAAAACTGACTAAAAGATGAAAAAAACCAAGATTTTCAATGACTGTGCTCCATTTGTACAGTATCCATCACATAACATTTTGCTGCCTGAAAAGGCAAGGAAACATTAAACTTTGGTAAATTATTTTAGTTGCTACTCCAATAAATGTTGCAATTTTTATTTCCACTTACACTGGATTTTTTCCCACTGAATTTCAAAAAATTATTTCACACCTTTCAGTTCAATAACAAGCCACTTCCCTTTCATCCACTATTCCCTCATTTCTCAGCCATAATCCTCCTTACCAGAGAAGATTTAAACACTTGGCTTGCTTAATTGTATTGTATGTTTGCATTCCAGTGGATAAAACATTAAAGATTAACCATTATAAGCACTGACCAAGGAAAATATTTAGCTCAACTGTTGCTCGCCTTATACCAACAGTAACATGCACGTTGCACTTTTCACCTTAAAAGATGCTCATATTTTTATTTAACATGAACCCCAGAGTGAGTTTCAGGGTTATGGGTAACAAGTCCTTGGCAATTAAATTCCTTAAAGTTTCACTTCCATTCACTAGAAGCAAGCTGCTTCAAAAATGAAGTTGCAGGTCTTTCATTTGTAAAAGGTTGCCATGTCACATCATGCAAAAGTTCCACGCTCACCATTTATAAGAAGGTGACTGTTAAGAAAATTGTACTGCAGATATAAGAAGGTGACTATTAAGAAAATTGTACTGCAGATATTTGTTCTGTCCAGTTGGTATTTTGTCTCTGGTGCAGCAGCAAACATACCATAGGAGCTATAGAAATCTAGGACAATGCCAACACACATGCTTTCTAAATTAACCTGTGTTTGTTAGAAATACAGCCTATCAAATAAAAACACAGAGAAACCTCAGATCTTTTAGTTTTCTATCCTTGAAAGTACTATGATTTTGTGTCCAGCTGGGAATGACATACAGCATTTACAACAGACAACATGCAACCTACCTAAAATAAAGCGAATTCTATAAAGATCAGATTTCTGAAGCAGACTGCGAAGTTTCAACAGCAGCTCAGTTGTTTCTTTGCAATTATCTGTGGTCACAGATTTTAGCTGAAGTATTGCCTCCAAGTACAAGACAGCTAGATGAGTATGGTACTTCTCTTTCTACAGATGAATAGAACAATGTTAGCTCAGTTTACAAATCTCGGTCCCAGCAATAACAGTGATGAATATTTACTTAATTACATACAAACGTGTTTTAACTAATTTAATTTGAATTAATTACAAAGTTTTTTGTCCAGAGAGATAATTTAATTCAGAGCAGCCTCACAAACTACACTGTAAATACACTGTAAATACAGGATTCCTCATATTCAGGTATGTTCTTTGACCTTTTCTATTTCTGCAATAAAATCTGACAAAGCCACCAGAGATAGAAAAGCACTCTGAAGGCACAGTGCTTTTTCTGTTATCCACAATCCAATATTCATCAAAACAAGCTGATGATTTGACTGCTTTAAACATTCTCACTAAATCATTCACAATAATCTAGTAGTTTTTAAAGACCAAATTGATTTATAACCCAGCTTTTACTAGCAGGTAGATTTAATTGTAAAATATTTTCACAAATATTTTACAAGGCACTGTGTTTAACTCAAAAAGTTTGTTTGGAAATATCCATGACATCAGAGACAAGTACATTCATCAGTCATGGTGCAACACACCTGCAACCCCAATAAGGGAAAACCACTGATCTGATGTGCTTTTGAAGAATGTGAATTTAATGCACTGACCATCAGCTCTGCAGAGTTTTTCAGTGCTCATTTCCTTGCTTTATTTCTGAGTTAGAGAACTTCTGCTGTGCTTAAAATGTTTCATATCCAAATACAACATTTGGCTGCTTTTGTATTGAGCTAAAGCCCCCAAAAGTGTAATACACTGTCACTTAGGACTTGTGAATGCTTCTTTTGGGCATTCAGCATCAAGAGTTGTTTGGAATCCTAGTGAGGGATGCATGATTTAATTTGATTGTTAATTGTTCAAATCACTCTAGAAAGACAGAATAAAACATTCTCATTTGTAAAACACTGAATCAGTAATTTTAATATATTGCTGCCACAGTGCAGTAGGATCAACCTGTTGCTGATCATTTTCTGTGATCTTACCAGAAGAAGATTTGAGCCTCATCAAGTGAGTGAAATAGTGAAGGATGCAATAATCAGATGTAACCCCTTAAGTCTGAGGGGACATAAGCAATTGTTTTGCTATCACAAGCACTGAAAAATTCCAAATACTGAAGGTATCCACTCCTCATCTTTTACTTTAATCTTGAAAATACTCCTACCCTACTCTAAGTACACTTGAAAGACTTCATATTACACCTATTTCTTCCAGACATTGCCTATTCTCCGCCTTGTTGATCATAATCTGCTTTCTGAATCCTATACCTACTTTCAGCATTCTCACAGAACTCACCTGTATTTTTCTTTCCAGTACTAGGTGTTCTAGATATTTGACATGTGCTTTAGGATATTTGTTAAGGCAACTGATGATATCATCTGGATTAATGTTGTTTTTCTCCTGTTCTTCCAAAGGCCTTTTAGTGAAAATCTGTACACCAACCTAGAAAGAGTTTATTGCATTTAGGAACTCAATGGCAACTATTTTTAAAATTAAATAAATATTTAAAATGAAAAAGGAATAGCACTATTGTTAATACATTGTTCAGGAAGATAAACACAAAACCTTGCTCAGCACCACAGGATTACACTACCCTGTGCTTATCTTGTTCTCCCTCGCTCCTATCTGCATATCTCATTTTGCAGTGTATACACTGTCCAGACTATAAACCTTGGCTTGGGCACAACATCCACAAAAAATACTGAATGGATTTGCACAACAGAACAAGAGACTTCAGCCTTTGTAGTAGGATAGCTCAAATTAGACCAGAATGTTCTAAGCCACATCTTTTCACATCATGATATAGACAGAGCAAAAGACTTCTGTAATTACCAAACCAAAAGCTTAGAAATGTGCCACTGCACAAAATAGCTATGCTTAAATTGATATAAATCAGGCAGTGATGAGTTCCAACAGCACAGAACGTCTGATACATCACCAAACATCACACTTTTTTTTTATTTTGGCAGATTAAGTTAATTCTTCTAGCAATGAAATCTTTTCTTGAATGGAGGCTATTTATTCCATGTCCTGGTATACACAGATACCACCCATCCTCTTTAAAATAACAGGCAGCAGCAACAGCTGACCCGCAGGTTATTTATTTATTTTAAGATTTGAAAATTATCTTACTCAATATGAAGAAAACACAATATGAAGAAGACATGCTGTATTTTTCATGCCCTAAACTTTGTTTTCAGAATAAGAAGAGGCAATTAGCACTACATTTGCTAATAGAGGGACTTGGATGAACAGAGAAACCTCCAAGTTTCTCTGATGATCACTATTTAACTGGCATTAAATATTCTGCACAAGGTCCAATCAGCTATCAAGAAAAACCAACATTAAAGAAAATTCACACACCACTCCAGGGAAATACTGATATTCTGTTAAAAGTGTATCAAGCACAAACCTCTTCATTTTTTTGTAAAATCCATTCAGAGTACTTCCACACTAGCTCTTGGTCTGAGCAGAATGTAAGGAAGTCTACTATGTAGTCATAGAGATCTGAACGTGTAGAATCTTGAATGTCTCCATCAACTATTTTCACCCATAACTGCAACAAAAACACACAGATTAAAGTGCTCAAAATTTATGTCAGCTATTAAAAGGCTTAAAGTCCAAGTCTTGTCAAATTAGAAAGAGTTGACAAGAACACCAATTGCAAGGAACATTGCTATTCACTCACTTTTGCCACCACACCCTTCTCTTGCATCTGGTATATTCACCCAACTCAGACCCCATATCATGTGGGCTCATTATGAGAGTGATTAAAGGAGGTACACTAATTGTAAAGAAAGCTTTTATCAAAAGTCCCTTTTTCCAACACATGGTATACTTTTCATGTGTTCTGTGTGTGCAAGTTAAAAAGCAAATTATACAAGCAATTTAGAAGAAAAACTGTTTTTCTGTTTTTCTTTTGTTTTGACTGAAGAATGACAAGTACCATGTGATATTATGTTTATATACATTATAACTGGAATTAAAATGTGCTACACCTAGCAGACCAGTTTAGCAATAAACCTTGTTTTTTGAAATTCCAAGATTTCTTGCACATGACAAATGTGTTTTTGTTGCCCTTACCTGTTTTCTTTTTAGGCCATTATTACTATTCATATAACTGACCTGAATGCATTTGATTGGGTTACTGTGTTTAATGTGCTCAAAAAGCTGCACAATAAGGCAAACTTAAGATATTGGATATTGTCTGAGACACATGAAGATTCTAATTTCCCTGGATGGAATTTTGCAGATAGCAAGAAGAAAATTATTTAGTCTGCAGTGTACAGGCCGCTGCTAGTATTAGACATCAGACGGAAGGTCCCCAAAGGGATTACTAACCCATCTGAAACCCACATATCTTGCAGAATGTGTTCACTCTTCCTCACCAGGTAAGCAAATAAACCCTCAGCTGCTGTCAATGTCTGCCACAAGAATACAATGCTGTGTTTCTGTGTGTATACAGATTAATCAGCACAGGGCACGCTGCTTAAGTCCCACAATTATCTTTTAAAGTGATTTCTTGGTTATTTTAGCACTTTTGTCCATCTTTTAGGAGTATAAACATATGATCTGGTATGTACAGTTTTGCTTTAACAAGATCATACAAGCATCTAAGTAGCTGTCAACTTCAGTAAGCTCTTCAGACTTTTCACATCCAACATATTATTTTATTCAAGGAAATCTTAGCATAAGTTTCTTATAAACACACATCACAACTTTTCAAACAGATAAATTAAGACCTCAGATTTTTATCTCAGAGCTAAAATAGTATTTTGGAATGGCTTTCAGGTGACAGTAAAAGCTTTATTCTAACCTGAAGTGCTGCAGCATCCTGACCGTTGTAGTGATACAGGAGACCAAGTGCAAAATACCTGTAAAGAAACAGAAGATAATATTAAAATTGCTAGAACTTTCCCACTAATTTCATTATGGATTATTAGCACAGAGGACAACAAATAATGGCTTTCAATGTCATGTACATGGCCTTGTCTATACTTCAACAAGATTCTGTAGGCTGTTTTTATGAATCAAAGGAGAGAAGTCCTGCCCTAAAAGGGTGTCTCCATCATTCCTGTCCCCAAGACAGTTTGTAGTTACTATACCCCATCCAAATTACACCAAGTATGTGCCCAATGTCATTCTGTCAATTTTATGTACAGACATTACACACACCTCCAAGAACTATTTCTCCAATAGTTCATCAGTTGTTATTAAATCATATTTTATTATGTGTTTATTTAAATTCTGTTTTACTGTTAGAAACGTTTTTCTTTACTGTGGTATGGAGTCAGGTCAGACAAAGAAGAACTTTGTACAGTGCAAATTCATTCAATGAATGAATGAATGCATGAATTCATTCAATTCACACCTGCAAAGGTATGCCTTGCAAACAGCACTTACCAAAAGGTTTTAACAAAACACCTGAAATAAATGAAATCACCCCAAATATAACCACAATTAAAGACTCTTCCTCACCACTATAGTTGCTACTACTGCACCAGACAGTTCAAAGCTAAAGAAATGAAAGCCAAAATAGACATATCACCTAAGGTTGGAGTTTGTATTTTACACATTTACTATCTAATGTTTCCTGCTTAATGATTCATTCTCTGCCTGCTGGCATTTCCGGTTTGAAGTCATTTGCAGTCATCTTAAGGAACCTCTTTCTGGTCAATCAGTTGAACATAGAAAGCTTGCAATTCAGAAGTAAGAGCTCTTTCCCAAAACAAGCAACTACAATTTTAAAGCCACTAAGAGGTTAAAAGCTTTTACCTAAGGTAGTGCATCCTTTAGGGCATCTTTTCATTCTGTCTGTGTAGAACTACTGCAGCCATTCCACTCTCCCAATATCTCAAGGGCAAACATTTAACTTTTTTCTCCGAAACTTGTACAAGTTCTTTGTGTTGGATACAGAAACTTTCATGGAGAATTCTGCATTTACCAGGATAAGACAATGCATATCCTTTACCTTAGACTGTCAAGTAATAGCTTTTCACCAATATTTTTAAATGCTAACAATGTTAATTCAGACTGAATTGTCTTTTGGACAAGTGTAAGCAAAGGAACTACAAGTACTCAAACATATTGTTCAATAAGCCAAGAGCATCTAAGGCAATTTTCCCTCTGGTCTAGAAGGTAAAATAATAAAAAAATCCACTTACTTTTTGTGTTTTTCCAGCCAGGCAGCACTATCTGTTAAGAGACAGAAGTTCTCTGAAACTAGGAGATCCAGCAGGCTCTCATGATTTGCCTCTGCATACAGTTTGAGTAGAGCAGTGTCAATATCTTCCTTGTAGCCATTTGCAACCTCAGTGCTGCGGATTTCATTCAAGTAACTCATGAGGAACCGTTTGCATTTTGTCATCTTCTCCTGGTCCCCTTGGGTCAGCTGGTTGAGGTCGGCGTACTCGTGCAGAGGGGGATGAGACCGGATAAATGAAGAGGAAGTAGGCAACAGGAAGGGGTACAGAGAGATCAGCTCCCGGACATCAAGCTGGCCGCTTCTGCAATTACAGTGTCAAACTAGATGAAGCAAAAAGAAAGAAAAAGTATACATAGGCACAAAAAAAATGTGTGCTCACATATGCTTAGTCAGGACACTAGCATGTAGGCAGTTTCTGGAATATTTTTTGCTGTATCTTTAGGGGAGGGGCCATGTGGGTTTGCTTTCTGGAGGGGTCCCCTTTGGAGGTTTTCTCCCAAATTTGCCCTAAACCAGGATAAAAATGCCCTAGGGTGACATTATGATGCTTGTATCCCCAGTGGTCTGTTCTGTTTATGCTGGATGTTATGTTCTGTACCTTCAAGACTGGCTCTGAAAAATCAAAGATTTGTTTTGTTATCAGCCTGCTCATTTCCCCACAGTCGGTGGGACACAGATGGCACAGGACATAGTGCTGCTTTTGCTTTTTGCTCCTGCTTTTGCTTGTTAGTTAGTTTAGCTAGGCTGTCCAAATTTTCTTCTTCCTCCTCTAGACATTGAAAGCTCTGAGAATTCAGAGACTGGCCAGCCTTTTGCTTTTAAGCTTTCATAGCTGTTCCCTGGCATATACAAAAATCAGCTGAACAGCCCTACAGCAGTCCCAGGACTGCCCTAGACTTCATCCATATGCTATGGGAGCTAGTCTTCTATTGGCAGAGAAAAAAAAAAAGCAAAAGTGAACCCTTTCAGGCAAGCCACAAAGACTGTGTCAGTGTAATTCTGGAGAAAACAGCAGCTTCCTAGACAAAACTAAAGCTCTCAGAACAAGTGTATGCATGATGAAAACATTTTCCCCAATCCCAAAAAGCACCAGATTCCTCACTTGGCTCTCACAGAGATTCTGTAAGCAAACCACAGATACTGATTATGCATCCATTTAACCAACAAGTCTGTTGTACAGGCAGAGGCCTTGGGTGTACATCTATGGGGGCTCCTCTGGAGTGGCTTTTCCATTTCAGGTGTGAAGGGCATCCTACACTTTTCTTCAGCAGCAAGTTGTAACATAGATATGCCACACAAAACATTTTTCTTTCAGCCTAGATTGAAATTCCTCAAGCTTTTAAAGAACGCATGTTGCGACAGAAGAATTTTTTTTTCCCCACATGGCAAATAATCCCTAATTTTCACAGCTAGAGTGAACCCTCTTTCCAGACCTTGCTTTAGAAGAGCAGCAAGCAAATATCCTGATATTATAGAATATCACGATATTTTATAATATATTATCTCACTGTCAAAGTTTTTATTCAGAATTCAAGCTTAAAAATTAACATTACTGAAGTGCAGGAAATTGCTGTTGCTGAAAAAATTAACATTGACAGTTCTGTAAAATAAGCCCTGTTTAGTTATTTTGCTGCAAATAGAACTTTTTAAAAATAATTCTTATCTACCTGGTGATCAGCCAACTCTCTTTCTTTTGTTGTGAAGACTTTCTCTTCACAACTCTGATTGGAATGAATTCCAAAAAGAAACAAATGATAACACAGAATTAGAATAGCAGCAGATTTCTACAGGCAATAAAGTGTGAAAGATCATCATAAATGGGCTCATCCCTCCACTACAGGCATGTCCTGCATTGTTCACTTCTGGCCAGAGACACAATTCCAAAACCATCCAGGAAATATGAACTAGTAGGAGCCATCACCATGACAATCCCCATTTAGAACTTCGCTTTCAAGTTAATACAGTCCCTTGGCTACAAAAATCTATACCAGAAGAAGGAAATTCTGGGAGAAAATAGCAACAGCAAATTGAACAGCAGCATCCTCTCTTCTAGAACCTAGTGACTGCAAAGCACAGGAGTAGCAACACTGACAATAGAGAAGAACCACAACAGACAAAACTGGGCAGCCCTCCCTTGAAGAGAGGTTTGAACACCAGGTTTTCCCAATTCTTATGGAGAACTCCTACTGCCTAAAGCCCACCTCCACACTAGAAAGACCCACCTCTAACACAGGGTAAAGCATTCAGGTCTACTTCAGAGATTTCTGCAGTTGAAATCTCTTTTAATCCTTCTTTTGGGATTTGGCTTTGAAATTCTTAGATCTACACTATGATAAGAGGCAGAATAACCCAGAAGTAGCAAGTTCTGACAGTGGCATGGCCTGATGGTTCCAAGAATATTTGAGTTTTCAGTAGGAACTTATCACAGTAAACTAACTGCAGTTTTAGCTACTGCAACTACTCTGAAATTTCAAGTCCTGAGATTAAATATATTATATGAGATTCACTACACTAGAAAATGAATCCTTATTTGAAGAAAGATTTTTTTCCCCTCCAATCCAAACAAATCTTCCCTGATTTTAGAACAAAAGTCAACCCATAACTTGAATAACATCCACAGGCTGCTCAAAATTTGTGCAGAAAAAAGGAGTCTTAAATCTGGAGAAATTCAAATATAAACATCGATTCCCTTGCTAGCTATGCTGTCAAGTATTTGGAGATGGCCCTAAGCTTGAGTTGGAGACTATGACTATTGAAAAAGATGATGTTAAAAAATGTCATATTTGATATGCCACTTTTAGTAAGTTTCAAAACATTTTCCAACTTCTACAGTAGCTTCTGAGTCCTTTCATTTTACCACCCAAGTTTTCCTAGATAAGGAAGTAGTCATCTGCCTTACCTCTGACTTCACAGATTCTGGCCTCAATGAAGATCTGTTTCCAGAAGGAGAATCTACTTTAACCTTTGGCTAGTCCAGAGCCTGGGCTGTGAAGCACCTGTGGTTCTCTCAGCAGGTCTGACTCAAGTTTAGCTGTACAGTTTTGTTCTCCCCACAGCAGTGGCAAGCAGCAATCAAGCAGCCTCTCTAAAAGCACTACATTGTCCACAAGCTTCTTCAGAAAAATACCAAATATTAAACAATGACTCCACCTGCACAAATGGCTAACATTCAGCTCAAGGCTTATAGCTTCTGGGATTAGTGGATGTCTTGTGGATCTTTCCATCACATCTGGACAAAACTCTTTTAGAACAGTTACAAAGGATCTCCTCTCTTTAGAAAAACACATCTGAGCCTTCAGCTTCTAGCATTTCAGGCTCAGCAAAACAGAGATCACACAGTAGAAAACAAACTCCTGAGACATCAATGTTGTGAGGCAACTTCCCTTTGAGCAATTCTGCATTAATTCTCTTTGGGCTTTATATATATAAACAATGCAACAAGAAGAATCTATAAGTTTTCAGGAAACTTAGGCCTAAATTCAGACCCTTATATCTATAGGTATCAGAGATGCCATAGAAGCCTACAGCAGTAACTGTTTTACCTAAATCCCACTGGCTGTATTGGAAGCTTATATTCTTGAATCACATTTAAGATGCAAAACCCACATAATTCCTACTTTTTATTTCTCCAGGTACAAGTACCAGCAATTTTTTTAACCTTTTTAGTGAAGGAGAGACTTATACCTAAATTCTCTCTATAGGCCTTCCAGTATTTCTCACTGTGCAAAGAGTGAACATTTTTATTTGTTAAAAAGAGTAAAGTTTAGAAAAATTCCAGTATCCAGTGGGTCAGAAGGCAAGCAGTATGTAACCAGTAAACACTGAAGAGAACTGGTTTCCCTATGACAGCTACCAAACACAGTAGCTGTAAGGCATGGAAAATTCAGCAAATGACCTATAAGGCACTGTTTGGTATAACCCTAATGATAACAACATGAAATATCATAACTATAAATCACAACTATGTAATACAATCACAATTCTGTTATTGCTTATAACAGAATTTATCAGACCAAAGAAGCCCTACTGTTACTTCTCACTCAGTTTTAAGGCTAATGAATCCAGCTGAAGAAAATTATCTCCCTTATGTTGAACTATTTGAGTTTGAATAAAGCTACCACATTCTTCCTTTTTGTCAACCTTCTTCAGTATTCACAAGCATCAGCATTAACTAGGAAGAACTTGGCAAATTATTCCTATTAAAAGTTCCAGTCTTTAAGAATTATGAATTTATGCATAAGATAGAACTGTTTCTTGACAAGGTTGTCCAAGAAGGGTAATAATGCAAGAAAATGAAGACCTTTAAGCCAATATAATTCCCCCTGCTAAGCTGTAACTGTCAAGTATTTTCCAAGTAGTGAGACAATCTCACATCATATTTAGCCAGAAGCAGGCCCACATATCACACCAAGATCTCTGAGGTACTGCTGCTATCCTGTTTCACTATTAACACCCTTCTTCCTCAGGTAGGTACCAAGTTTCCCTTTGACATGAAGATTGAAGTGATTTCTAAGACAAGGTTGAAACATTTGCAGAGCAACACACTGGGATGGGAGGAAGTGCTTTCATAGACTGCCACTATCTTTCCCATTTTGCCTGTGAGCATCAGTAAGTTTAAAATGAACAAGATTGATTGAGACTGTATCAGGGCACATGCAGCTGTTACTCTAACTCAGTGTACCTACCAGGGCTGAAAATCAAGGAACCTGATTACCATAGCAAGTTTGTTCAGAATCACCAAAATACTCTGCTTAGCTTATGTATGGCTGGACAGAAGAAAGGCACAGAAACTTTTTTGGCCTTCTTCCCTGAGCAGACATCAGCAATTCATTCATCAGCAAAACTGTTGTTCTGCTTTGGAGTTGCAGCTTTTAGAGGAAGGGAACACCCTGGGATGCTACCTGAGCTGCAAAATTTGTGGCTGGACAGCACATTTTCTCATGAAACATGTTTGTTTCTGCAGAGGAGCTCCCACAATTCTATTCATTAAAGCTTAATTGTCAGAGGGACTGATAGTTGGATGGAGGATGCACAAGCAATCCTGGCTCCTTCCACAAGGTGGTAGAACACCTGAAAGGATACATTTCCCTCATTTCACTGCTCTTAAAATATTCTTAACTATGCACTGCTTGTACTTCTGCTTCAGATACACAACCCAGAGGTCAGATACACAAGTGTCTGAAAGATAAGGGTGGAGAAAGACTGCAAGTTTCTCGCTAATGGCAACAGTTACTAGGTGATAGAGGAAGTGGTTGTGGCCAGAACAAATTGTCTCTAAATGCTGTTCAGGCCTTTCCTGTCATTCCCTCATCTTCACTCAGTGTACACTGCTCATCCAAGCCCAGTGTCTCTCACCATACAGGTGAGCAGGAAGTGAAATGGCAAAGTCCCTCACCAACAGCAACACTCCTCAAAGCTTTACTTTCCTCAATGCATTTCCTTAAATCCAAGGACAACTTTTTTCCTACACTGTAAATATGCTTACGGTATACTGAAAATTGTCTAACCTTAATCCTATTCCATAGACTCTAAACTTATTTAAAGTGAATTTCAGCAAATAACAATGAGAGTTATTTTATGTGGTCAGCATGCATTCCACTAACCACAGCAGCGCTGCATCACAGAATGAGGCATGGCTAGCAGAAATGAAATTATCAGATAGAATAAAGAAAACAAGCAGCATTTTCTGAATGAAAGTGGAATATCAAGGTCAATTTATAAACAAGTGACTGCTGAAATGGCTATATTGACAAGGTTACTACAGACTTCAAGAACAAATCTGTCTTCTGTAAAAGGTATAGCAGAATAAGTGCTAAAAAAAATTCGGTACCAACATCCTCATAAAAAATAGTGCAATTGTGTCAATAATATTTAAATTGTAACTAATGTTTAAGTTATACCTTTTGTTAAAAGTATTAAAAAAAAGAACAAAGCAATGTTCATGCTGTAAATCACAGCACAGACTCAGTGATAAAGCCTTGACCTTCATGGACATAAAGTAAAAAAATCTCCATACATACAAATATATATTATACAAATATACTCCATACTCAAATTCTTAGTGCTACTATGTGTTATCATCCCAAAATAAATCAGTTGCATTAACTCTTCAGCTAAAACATTTTTTCAATGTTATTCTATTCTTAACATCATTTTATTACATTGAACTCACATCTACATTGAAAAACATTCAAGGAACTAAGTTTTTCAAACCAAAAACACTAACTCCTTATTTAAAGAAGGGAAATAAAAAAATTTCTTGTCACACAATTACCTGAAGAGTTCTTTTGCTTCAAGGAACTGAAGCTGTGCAAACTGTATAAAACCTGCTTGCTGCAGGATTCGTTTGTACATTACCTATAAAAAAGAAGGAGGGGGAAAAAAGGTTTATTATATTTGTATTTATGTAGTGTTAGTTACTACTGCAATAGCTACCTGCCAAAAAACACCAAACAAACCATCTTCAGCCACATCTGACAAGTCACAAGCAAAATAAACCTTGATCCTCTACATTTTAAATTATCTACCTGAATATATAGAATCTGCTGTCCTGACTCAGTTGTGTTCACACAAACGTGTGTGAACACAACACTGCTCATGAGTACTTACTAAAAGCAAAGTCAACAAACAGCAAGTTTAAGTTTTCTTGTTCAAACAATGACTTATCTAACATCACACTGACTTGCCTCAAGTTTTTTGAGGTGATTGAAAACATAAAAGCCAATAGTTATCTTTGAAGTTTCCCACAATTCAGTAAGTGCAAAAAATAAAGATGGTCCCACTTGACCACATACAGCCACTTCTTTCCTGTCTCATCTCTCTGGTGCAAAACTGCAGGCAATTCTTACATGTTCATCCCCAGCTGATGGCCATATTTTTGACTTTCTGCCAGTTTTGCTACTTTGATTTTTTTTAATAAAAAATTCTTCCAAAACAGCTCAGCCTATCCAATATGCAGAACATTATGCAATGTACCATAAAAATATGGTTAAAGACCAAGTAAACCATAATATGGAAAGTTATTTGTTATTAAACTTTACTGTTAAGGTCACACCTAGACAAAAGAATGTTTAAATGAAGGTCAGTAGAAAGAGAACATGAAAACTACTTTAAATGATAGGTAGTTATTAAATCTGATGGGTCAACAACTACCAATTACAAGATTAAATGAAATCCTTGTGCTCAGAATATTTCCAACAGCAAAAGAGAAGTACTAAAAGCAAGGAACCTAAACTGTGCTCTGCAGAGCACTCCCCTTCACAACAACACTGGTACTTTGGCAAATACACCCAGCTACCTTCTCATGTCTTCAGTTTTTCCCTTCAATTTACTCACAAATACACAGCTTTCTAATGTTTGTACATGTACACTGTACATGAAGGCTGGTACTAATACAAGGCTTAAAAAAACCATTTTCAATAAAACTGCCCAGAGAAACTACAATACAATAGGAACATATTCCAGGAAGGAATTGCTGAAGAGCACCAGGCCTCAAGTACAGTGGACTGATACTCTGATGATTTTTCAACTTGATTAAAGGTTATGGATTTACCAATAGAAAAGCTTGGCTTCACTCCACTAAGTCTGTGCATGCTTTACTAATGGTTTGCCTAATGGAAATACATAATCTCTGTTCTTAGCAAGTCTCTAAAATCTTTGTAAGATTGTGGGCCTTTTCTTGCCTCCCCAATGTATAGGAGAAAAGGGGAAACAGAGAGTAATGTTATCAGGCACAGTTTTCCAGACAAATACAACAATATAAAATTAAACAAATACTTAATGACATCTTTATATTAACTAATGCTTTACACTCAATGTAATGATTAAAATAGAGTTAACTAAAGTTAAAAGAGAATTTAATTAGCTACAAAGTAAAACTTCTTTAGGGGATTGACTCATAAAATATCCAGAATATTTTGGATTTCTGACAGTGTTATTACACCAATACACAGTAATCTGTGAACCAATGAATACCTACCTGGTCACCTTCCTAATGACACTGCTGAAGGATTAAATTCTGCAAATATTTGCATCTCATGGCAGCAGAAAAATGTTAAAATCCAGCCTGACTTTCCAGGGAAAGACTTCTCACTCCACTGACCAGTATCAAAAGTAGAAAGGCTGGCATTTTTCCCCCCACAAACCTATTTTCAATTTTTGCAATAGAGTGATCACTAAAATTTACATATTTAGTTGATTATGATTTTGTAATAAAGTTTGAGTAAATTTCACTGAAAGCACCGCTTGAATTGCAGAGTTTAATCTGTACAGCACCTTTTTGACAAAAAATGGAAGAGAGTTCATTGATAATCTAACTATAGGCTGAAGGAACCAGTTTTAAATTTGAACTGATGAAGTTCACTTTCACTTAAATGTTGAAATATCTTCAATTCTCCCTTAAAGACATGCAACAAAAAATTGTAGAATATCTACAGACAGACACTTTCTGAACTTATTTAAGATGCAATGATTAGATAGGCAGTACCCAGGTAGATTTTTAGCTGACAATATAAACACTAGATGTTAAGATGTCCTAGGGTAAAGATTATGGAGGAAAACAGAGCAGATTATGGAAAATCCAATATTCCTTTCTCCCAGATTTTTAAAAATAGGCTAGACCCTACATGTCAAACACACAGAGTTAAACTCTGTTTATGACAGAAAAAACTTCAGTTCTTCCAGATCATTTTGTCAGATCTGGAACAGGCTCTTTTTAAAAAGGTACTAAGCTACACCCAGTCAAAATTCAACACACTGTTTAGTCCTTTATAATTTCTGAAGAACCCCTATAGGACTTGCAATTCTTTAGGGAAATTCTGCACTGTTGACTAAATTCACATAAAAAACAGTAGCTACAAAAACACGATATGAGTTCTGTATTAACTAACATCTGGAAAAGCAATAGGAAAAAGACATGACTGCTGAAGCTGTGATTGCTGTAGTGAAGTCTTAATTCTCTCAATTGTTAAAAAAATCCTTTCTAAAATGGTCAAAATTACCAATTACAATTACTACATTGTCCAAAGGAATTTTTCTAGAAAGCCACTTTGTCTTTTGGTCAGATTTGGGTGTAGTTAATATGTTTTTAAAACAAAAAAGATTTGGGTGGAGTTAATATGTTTTTAAAACTAAAAAGAATTAGGAAGAAAAAAAAAGAGAGAGATACCTATGCAAGATGTGTGTCAATCTAACCAAGGTCTTCACTACCATCAACCATGAATTCTGCAAACGTCAGCTGTCCTGAAAAATTAATAAGTAGTATTCAGTTATTTCATGGTAGCATGGTAGAAAGGCCTTTGTATTCTATCAAAAATTATATCCAGCAGAGATATCCATCTCCTTGGAGCATCTTTGCTTAGCATTTTTTACCTAGCAGGAATTCTTGATGCTCAAAAACAAAGAAATTTTCATCTGTTACAGCAGAGCTAAATTTGCAGTCTGAGGGAACTACAAGTCAAATAACAGGCTAGAGCTTCTAAGAAGATCTGCTACTTTTCAATAACTAAATATTGACTGTACAAATCATTCTGAGAGTACAGGACTTCATTGCTGCTATTCCACCTTCATTCTGCATTACCAGCATATATAGATATATGTTTATGCTGTTATACAGAGGGAGAGCATACCCATGTATGCATGCAGTGACAAAATACTGAACTGCAGGGAAAAACTCCCATGTCCTCAAGATCTGCCCTGCAGTGCCCTGGGTTCAAGGGACACATAAGATGGCATCAGCCATTGAAAACTGCATCATGTGACAAAGAGAACACTGTACTTCATGAACCACACAATAATAATCACTATCATGTATGGATAGATTATAGTGGCTGGATCAAGTGCCTTAATGCCAACCCTAGGCACTCCAATCCTACTGCTTGTACAAAATGGCAAAAGAAGGCCTTGGAAGTGTCAGCTACTCAGGATTCAGTAATGCCTGCAAACAGATACCAGAAGATACCTACTACAAAATATCAATTTTCTAATAGATATTATAGCTATCTTAGAATAGCTCTCAAAAAGGAGTTAGAAATGAGTGCTGTGTGGTCAGTAAAAATATGTCAAAAAAATGTTGCAAAAACATATGTAAGGTGTGCAATTTGGTTGAGGTCCATCAGACTTCTGTTACACAAGACTACATCAAAGAAAGACTGATGTGCCTGTAACAAACCTGTAATGACAGTATCAGGTATCAGAGTCCCCTTGGAAAGCAAACTCAATATGTTGCATTTCCAGCTACAGACAAGCTCTGAAAAACTGTCTGTTTTTTTTTTATTGAGTAATGTCTCAATAACTAGGCCAAACTGAGTCATTTTAGTAGGAGTCAGTGGGAAACTCCATCAATTCAAGAATTTGATAATTGATTAATATAAATTTGCAAATACACCCCAGAAACAGAACAGCTGTTTTGCTTGCAAGAACTATGTTTTCTGTTTTTCAGTTGTAGCACTGATTTAAAATAAGCGAATACCCTTAAAAGCACACTAAATTAGAAAGAACTTGCAATATTCTAGGAAACTAATTTCAGGAAGACCAATCCTGCATGCTTAAGATACTTGTGAAAAGAAAGTAACATATTCAAAGGCTGAAAAATCCTTAATGCAAGAAAACTTAGGAGGAATGAGAGTCTATATAATGTATTTTAGATAATGAATTGCAGTTCATCCAGTGGCAAAACACAGAAAGTCATTCCCACACTAAAACTACACGAACTGTAAAGAAATAATTGGAAAATCATAGGTCATCACACATAGAAGACATTGATTAGATTGTGCATCCTGCCCTCACAGCAAGATTTTTGTTTGCTTCTTTAAATAGATTGGAAGGGAAAAGTAGGAAATGAAGATGCAAAGCAAAACATGCTGGAAACTGAACTCTGTAGCTGCCTAAATACTTTTAAGCTTCAAGTACTTTCAGGTAGTTGGACCTTCACAAAAGGATGGGAACATTTTTCTCAATGAGCTTTTTAGTTCCAGCAGTCTCCCAGTTACTCATTTAAGAGAGGAGTTAAGGATCAAAATGAAAGCTGATACAAGTTTCATTTAATGATTGCCTTTTGGGCCTTGACTGAAACTAAAATGAAAAGGAATTAGAAGCTTCTTCAAATTTAAAAAACAAAAAAGATCCTGACAGCCAGAATAGTTTTGAACCATTGCAATCCTGTATCTTCCAGAGTCATATACACCTTTCTAAACAAACCAAAAGTAACACAACTGTTTTAAAGGCAACAAAATGCTCCAAAGTATATTAAAAAAGGAAAACCACAGATGTTATACAGGTTACAGATCAATTTTGCTTTTACAATAGGAAAGAAACTAAGTCAAATATTCATTCACCTACTCCATGAGATGTCAAGCTGCTTTTTACAAGTCTCTAAATAGAAGAAAATAATAGTAGAATATGTATGGCAATATAAATCAGGGGTAGAAGGGAATGAGTACAAATCTTTAATCAACACTGCAATCAAACAGTTTAAGACAAAAACCTTTTAATCTGAGTTACACAGCAGTACAGGCACTATTTGTAAGAGCCTGGAAGTAAGATGCATTTGCTTAAGATTTCCCATCACCTAACTTTAAAGTTTAGTGCTACTGTGGAGTTTAGGATATGGTGAAAATCTTCAATAAAAAAAGTAAAATTTCAAAATATTTATTTGAACTAAAAAATACATTTTTAATCAGCAATAGCAAATAATAACTGAATCTAGTACCAAAGAAGCATTCATTGGATTTTCTGCCACTAGATTTCTGGTTTTGCTTTGTTTTCAATTCTCTCAAGTTACACAGTTGAAAAAAATCAACAAAATCTCAGAAGAACAACAGCATTCAACCCTGCCAGAGTCACAGCTTCTACAAGTACAAACAATTTAGCAGAATACTTATTTCCTCAGGCTGAAATCATAAAAGGTATTACAACTTCTCTACAACGTAAATTCCTTTGTACATTCTCCAACCACTTGACCAATGGAATACAAGACCCCACTGTGAAATTTCTGTTTTCATGAAAATTAAAGGAAAGACAAACCTGAAATTTCTCTTTTGGAATATTCCTTCGAGCTCCTTTTGCTAGAACAAGGGCTTCTTCCACTCTTTGGCTAGCTAAAAGATCCTGAATCTGTTTTTCCAAAGGTAGTGGCACCAAGATGTACACACCCTTGTTAGTAGCAACAATCACCTTTCCTGGACAGAACAAACAGATATATTCAATTTACAGCCTCTACAGGAAAAAGCAATTTCAGAAATAAGCTTTAAAATACACAGTTTAAGATGTAAGAACTTAAACAGGGTTAAAGTCCCAAAAGTGACCTTTTCTGCTACCACATTTACTCGATAGTATGGTTCACCAATGAATTCTACCTCAGAATTAGAGAGATATTGGTAAATTTATTTAGTTACAGCAGATATTGTTCCACTCAAAGTAAGAGAAATTGGCTAGAGTCACTCATGATGAACTAAGCTGCTAAGGCCACTGAAATTATTGTCCAGATTCCAGAGAGTAGGAACTTTTAACTGACAGGTATTTCCCCAGGCTTATATTTGAAAATTTTAAGCCATACATCAAATCTAGCAAGAAATATACAGTTCACAGTGCTAGAGTTTGTAGATTTTCTAGAAGAAAAAATTAGTAGCATAGTATATTCCACACTTAAGAGTTCTCAATTGAAGAACAGATCAATAGAAAATTTTGCATTTTTTCAGTTACCAATTCTACATGAAAGACCTAATTTAAAACCTCTTACACAGATATTTTAAAAATTATTTTTCTTTTGTATTCCTTTCTAATATGTAAGAATTTTGTCAGGATAATCAATGGAGAAATACCTGTAGATCACAATTACTGAGTTGTAGCATTAAATTAACATTGCTCCTTTGAAAGAAATAACCAAGTTACAAGAAAAAGCTCTAACTCCATAGACTCCTACCCAATTAAGTTGACAATAAAAGCATATTTAATGAGCATACATTTTATTAGAAGGGTGGAATTTTGAATTACTGAAGTCTGCAAAGAATCTAATGAGGAAAGCACTTGCAACAAAAGTTTCAACAGTCAACACACTTCTTATATACTTTGTTTAAAAAACAAACCGAAGTGACTTCAGTGGTTGTTCCAGAATTATTGATGCAACAAAGTGTCTTTTTTAATACCTTCAAAGTCCTGTAGAATGTGACCTTCTTTAAAGGGCAGGGTTTGCTTTTGCTGCTGGTCCAGCATGCTGTGCACCGTAATGAACTCATCATCGAGAGCAACCACGTAGGGAAAGCACAAAGCTGCCCCAATCACGTTCTCTGACCAGTGCACCGGGGCGCGCTGTGAAATCCCATCTACAGTAGCAAACATGCCTAAAAAAGGGAAAAACAAAGCCTGAGGCTCATGCTAGTTGAGGATTGAAGACTGTTGTCTTCCCAACACAAAGCAGGGTTCCAAGGTACAGCCATGGAAAGTCTCAGAGCAGGTGCAGTATCAAGGCAGCATGATGACAACATATCACACCTCCCTGACAGAGATGTTGGTTAATTCAGTTCAATTTTTTTTTTTCATTCTTCTTCAGCACAGGAAGAGACAATGTCAAAAACAGATAAGAGATGAATACTGAAACAAACTAGCAAGAATTATTCAAGTTTACTAAGTTTAAGAGCTTTCTTAAAGGAATTATGTCATGCAGTTTAAATTCATACCAGAACAGTAACACTTGTTGAGACCCAGCTTTCAAAGAATCTTGCCTTAGCAGGAGCTGCAGACTTGCACCACCTGACCTATCTGGCAATGCAGATGTGCTTGTTCTTGTAGTGTCCAATGACTACAGAGCATTTTAGTGGACACAATTGTTTACTTACACTTTTTCACTTTTGCTACAGCCAACCTTCTCAGAGAACAAGGGCCCAGCTCCTTGGGGTGAGTCACTTCCTGTGAAGTATCTGCATTTTCAATCATTTGAAAAAATGCAGAGGCTGTTTATAAAGCAGCACAAAGTAAGGACTTTCTGTTATTACAGTGATAACTCCTATGCTGTCTTCAGAATAATCAGATTAAAGCTTCAGTGAAATTGCAGGGTGCTTTTTCACGATGAAAAAACTTTGCCTCATGCCTATTCTGTCCTCCATTCTTCTCCAAGCTTAATAAACTTTTAAATTTTAAATTGCTTTAGAACCACATGCCACTGGTTCTATTCATATAGCTATTTCCCAATTCTGAGACATCAATTGAAGAGAAATTTCAGTCAAAATTTTCAGGCCCAGTTCCATAAATATTTACCAGCACAGTATAAACTTCTGTTCTAAATATGAATTCATATCCCTTAAACCAAGAATTCTCAGGCCATTAAAAAGACATGCCCATGAAAATTGATCTTTGGCAGCAGTGAGCCATTTGACAGCTGGCAGAATAAGTCTGAGCTCTAAAGAACAGAAGAGATTAAAAGATTATGTTATTCAATTTACAAAATCTCTTCCAAACAGAGGATAATGAGGCAAGGCGAGCTGGGTACAAGGACCTTCACGGAATGAATGAAAAAAAAAAGTAAAACAGAGAAAACAAAACAGAAGAATGTAAACTTTTACAGAACTACATTATAGAGACTAAGCTTTTGGATCCCTTACAGTGGCTTTCAAATGATCAGCCATTTCCCCTTGACTAAGGGTTCTTTTTCACTACAATGATCAGCTTTTCAACCAGAGCACCTTACAGAAAATTTCTAAGTTGCAACATATAATTCTTAATTTACTCTACAGATCTTGATATTCTTATGACTCAGCAGTAAAATTTTATGTCAGGCAAAATGTACTGTCCAGTTTTAAAGGCTTTCAGTTGTTATTCCATGATATAATCCCACTTCCAAACATGGGAGAAAACCTGTACTAAATACATGCTAACCAGTTGTAAACTTAAGGCTTATACATTTGAAAGACTAATTCTTAGGCTTTTCTATTTCTGTGATGTTCAAACACAAATAATTATAAAACCCATATTTTTTTTAAATAAAAAATATCTTTTTTAGGTAATTTTAAAAATCTTTTATGGAAGTGAAAAGGCATGCATTCCATCCAATGTCTCTCTACATCCCTCTGCCTTCAATAGCTAGAGCTTCTGAGGCAGAATGATGCATTTTCTGTCTTCATCCAGCTCTCACGTAAGGATAACAATAAACATAACTACAACCAGGAACCACAGTCTTCATAGTACAGGAATGCATCTGATGAAACCAGACGAGGCTGGGAATCAATTCCATATTAAAACTGCATAGGCTACCCACAGATTACAAGAGTTACCTGAAACAAAGCTACAGTTTTCAGCACCAAGAGTAACAGAAATATTTTGTATCATCAGCAAACTGTTGAAGGTGCGCCCATTCCTACCAGCCATGTTGTTAAAATGATGTTAGTACTGACCTCACATTGGCCCCCTGGGGTACAGGACCAGAGGCTGGCCCCCACCTGCCCTCTGCACTGCTGACAATAAATCTTTCAGCTGAGCTTTCAATCCACCTCAGCTGTTTCTCCAGCTCATTCTTCATCTCTTTGTCTGCAAAGGATGTCATGGCAGAGAGCGTCAAAGCCTCTCTGAACTTCACAGGATCACAGCTCCCCTCATTCGCCAAGCCGGCCTCTAATCACAGAAGACAGTCTGGCCAGGTAATTTTCCCTTTTTAAATCCACATGGATTACTTCAAATCACATTCTTGCTCTTTGTATATTTGGAAACAGCCTCCAGGATTTTCTCAGATCCCCTTCCCGAGGGATCAGGGTAGGGCTGGCTGCACTTCCCTGCTTCCTTTCTCTTGATCACCTAAGGCAGCAGTGAAAACATCTGTTTTCTTCCAGTTCTGAGGAACATCCTCTGATCATCATGATCTTTCAAAGATAAAAAATTGGCCTCAAAATGACATTGACCATCACCCTCAAGCATTCATGAGAACATCCCATCAGGTCCCATGGATTTGACTGTCCATAACCTGATCCTCCTCTGCTGAGAACAAATTTTCCCACTGTTCCTTAGGGCTGATGATTCCTGAAAGAAGGTCATACCAGTAGACTGACATAAAGAAGGCATTAAGCTCCTCAGTGTTTTCCATGCCCTTTAGATTCAGGTGCTCCACCCCATTTAACAGTGGGCTTCCACTAGCCTTCCTGGGCTGCTGATATGCTTGTAGAAGCTCTTTTTGTTGCCCTTCATGGTGTTCAGCACAGTCAATGCCAGATGGACATTAGCCTCTGCCCTGATTTTGGATAGAGTTAATTTTCTTAGCAGCTGGTGTTTTGGACTGAGTAGAACAATGCTGATAACACACTGATGTTCAACAGAGCACACCCCTTCATCATCTCCTTGGTCACTATCAGTGCACTCTGGAAAACTCCTGGCCTCCTTGTCTGCTGCTGTGCTGCCCCTTTAGAAGGTTAACTCCCATTTCAGCTGTTAAAACACAGCTGTGCTGATTTCCCAGAAAAAGTTAGAGAGCTTCCACTACCACAATGTTCTGTAAAGACTTCTTCCTCTGCATATGCCTGAAACAAAACTTCTTCAGCTCTGTTTGCTGCTTATGAAGTCTCTCATCACACCACCTTGCACTGATTTGTTTGCCAACACAGCCTAACCTAAATCCAACTCACCGTGTTGCTCAGTCAAGATGATAAAAACACTTTTGCCTCACTTGACCAGGTGGATCCCATCTCTTCCTTAAATAGGGATCCATAGTCCTAAAAGACAAAACTCATCACCACAAACTGTACAATCCATTAGTGGTCTACACAATCCATGTACTCCTCCCCAAGATGTTTCCTTAGCGGCAGGGTTGATGAGAAAACTCCCATCTCCAATATAAGGGAGTTTCCCACTATTATTTGCTAATTCCTCCTGGTGCTACTGCATTGTACAGGCTTAGATGACTTGTTGGACAGAACTTCCTGCTTTTCATCTGCTACTGTAAGCACTGAGTGTATTATATGGATGTAGATCAGCAAGCAGAGAAGGAGAGCTCTTCCCATTATCAGAAGTCATGAGTTTCCTGCGTCAGCCATCACAGAACAGCAGAGACCCAGCCAGTCCTTCCCCTCTGTACAGCTGGAGGTTCAAGCCTCAAGCCTGTGTCCTGGAGAAGATTCAATTTCCTTTCTGCCATCTCTGGTGCCATGTACTCAGCTGACCTCCCACTGCATCTCATTCACTTGGCAACAGAAATCCTCAGCCAAGCACACATAGAGGCAAGGCCAATATTTTTCCCTGGTGCAGTCTCAGCATGAGGCAGGAGACACTCTGCTCAGCTCAGGGTGTGAGGAGCTGCACCCTCCACTGCGAGCTCAGCCTGAGTCACCACCTCAGACCTTCTGGGCAGTTGCTCCAGCTGGTGCTGGGAAGCATACCCTGTGCCAATATCAAGAAGTGTCCACTGTAATTTTAAACACTTAAAGCCTCTGTACAATAGGAAATCTGATAAAAACATGCAACAAGAGTTCCACAAACTAGAAAACTGAATTTTGGTAAGCAGTTTCATACATATCACAAAGGACTGATTTTCAACAGTAAATTAACTAATTACTGGACAGAAAGAAGAAGCACCAAAAATGAAGTTCTTCCCACTTTTGAAAGAAAGAGCTAAATACTAACTGCAAGTAAAGACAACAAAGTGCCAAACGGCTAAGGATCTGCTATGAACAATTCTAACAACCATTTTAAAATCCAGTGTACAGATAAAGAAAAAGGTTACATACACAATAAACTCAGAGATGTTCTACATTGATTATCATTTTAAGCACTTGCTTTTTGCTAATCTAAATTCCAGTCTTAACTCCAAAGAAAATTAATACAAATAAGTGTCACTTCAAACACTCTAAAGCAAATACATTAAGGCAGGATATCTCCATCTCTGTAAAAGAGGTTGAACTTAGCACAGATGCTCTACCAAGTGCCAAACCAGCACGCCATGATCAATGAGACATATGAAAGCAAACAAAATTGGAGCTGAAGATTTACATCAAGCCTTTGCAAGTCCATGCATTCCACAGCAGAGGCCCACCTGAGATACCAAGATACACAATGCTTATCTACTAAAAAGGTGCCCAACCATCTTCATAACTTCAAAGAGACAAGTGTTAAACACACTAGGAATTGTACCAAGGAGGAACAGCAAGATGGATAATACTTAGTCAAAACATCACTGGGGAGGGAATAGAGAACAGGAGATAAAAAAAAAAAAAGGTGAATTAAGCAAGGAAAAACTATGCAGTTGATAGCAAATACTCTAAAAGGTCTCTGAGGCAGTTCAAGAAAGACTTTGCCCACATCATGAGGAAAAGAGTGGTTTATAGCATGTGGTTTACAGCAGCACAAGTGCACTTGCTTAACATCTCCCATACCTGACATTCTACTTACACAAGGATGTTGTACTTTATAAGTCATCTTCTGTTCATGCATCTTTCTTACAGTACAGTAGACAAAAGCAAGTCACACTAAATAAAATTCTGATTCTTAACTAAATACAATTATGCTTTTCAAATTATATTCTTAAAGACAAAAAAAAAGATAAATTACTTGAACAGAATCTGTTTTGACATGCCTAAATAATTTTAAAAATTAAAGAAATAATGGAATCTTCTCAGAAAATCAGCTAATTGACAAATTTTAACTTCCCTAGCACTACTAAAACAGTTAATGTCCAAAACTGCAGATCCATATTTAAAAGAACTAAGAGCTTTAATAGCAAGTGGGCAGCCAAAATGACTTAGAAAAGCACTGTATCTGAAAAAAAAACCCAAGTTCATCTTGGAACATCTTTAATTAACATAAATTCAAATTCTACTGAGTCTACTTCTTTAGAGAAAAGCTGGTGAGTTGATGTACATCTTGCATTCTGGTCACAAAGCAAAACTTCAATACAAGCAATGATTTTCTTTGGAATTTATATTGCACACTTGATTTTCTTTGGAATGTATATTAAAAAACCAAACCCCAAATTAAGAACCTAAATAGCTGTGAACTTTGTGCCAGGCTATTCCTAATGTTTCAGGGAAAATACATAAACAGTGTCTCCTGAAAGGAGAGTCATATGGCAAACAGCATGACAGCATTCTGCCTGTGGTATGTCAGCTCTGGGATATTGCAGCTTTTCCAAAAAAAGCTCAAGATTACTGACTTCACAGCATATTGCCCATTTAGATAGATTACAGTAGTCCTTACAGTCAGCTCTTAGATAAGAGCATGATTTCACATGATTTAACTTTGGTTTTGCAATACTTAAACTATCATTTTCTGCTAACACAGAGCTGAAAAATACTACTAAAAATATAAAGCAAATGAGAGCATAAAAACTGGGTAGTATCTGATAACACCTACAGTTAGGAGAGTGTTTACTATTATAGGAGGTAGGATGCAACTTACTTCCACTAAAGGTTCTTACTAATACTGTAGCACGACATACCTTCTTGTGAATGTATTAAAATCTATAAAATGGACTTCATAAGAGCTCTTCTGAATAGCAACTGAGGAAAAAATTAATTCATCTACACTAACTGAACAATTTTGTAGCAACATTCACAAACCCACCAACCCTCAACAAACCCTCTAGTCACTACAGACTTTCTATCAATCTCTGAAACTTCACTTGGTACTCAACAATTTGTTTTTGCTAGGGACTGCAAGGTACAATGAAATGAAGCTTTGATTAAAATAAAACACATAATGAAAATAAAAATAATAATAAAATTTTGTGCATTAATAAAAAACCACTTAGAGTGGTTTTTTACAGTTATAATATTATTCTACAGTTATAATAGTACTAAGTATCAAAAATTTACCATCTCCCTTTTATCTCAGTGTTCCAATATAGACCTGTGAAGGAAATCATCATTATTATGCATAACACTTGATTTCTAAAGCTTTGCTTCAGAAATTCAGAGAAATAAAGAGAAGTTATAAAAATTGCAAAAAATTAAAATCCTTAGTCTCACCTAGGCCTCCAGGGCCAGCCAACAGAAACTCTTGTCTGCCTATTCTTTTCACAATTGGCCGTTTCTCATCACTGCAATAAGGAAATAGGTCCTGGGAGACGCCAGTATTGTAATTCAAAATTATATACTGTGTAGTAAGGGCAAGGCATAAGTAGTAACCATCTACAGCCACAGCACAGGGTTGCTCTGGAGTAAACACTTCCTTCACTATCTGGACTCTGTCTTCAAACACCATGAACATTTGAATGGTCCGGCGCTTGACCGAGATAATGCAAACTTCAACGCAGAAAGGATCCCCACTCACAGGGTTTTCATTCAGGGTGAATGTCACAGCTCCTTTGATCCTAGCACCAGTGGGGACAGGTTCCAAGCTGATCATGTTCACTAGTGTTATCGTGTTGTCACAGAGCACAAGCAGTCTTGTGAGGGCAGAGGCTGCTTTCAACTCGCTCACAGGCTTCTTCAAACCCAGGTATTTGTGTAGTTGCTTGGTGGCAGCAAAAGTTATTTTTCCAGCTGTGGATACCTTTTCATCCAACAGGAAGTGATAGATAAAGCAGTCATTGGTTCCAATATAGAGGTTCTTCCCACAACACTCAATGCACTCGATGTTGATGTAGTTTTTGTCTCCCATTAACATCTCCCGCTCAACAGCAGAAACGAGCTTGAAAGCTTTAACGCTCATTGTGTCTTCTGGGTGATCTAATTAAAGAGAAAAAAACACTACTGTTTACCTCTGCATGTAGAATCAGATATCAGAGAAAGCAATTTCACATCCACTTATACAAAAACTTAACTACTGCATTTTTAATAGTCTATACTCTACTTCTAACCCAACTACAGAAGCCAGAGCAAGCACATTAATAACAGAAATTAATCAAATTGTATGCTTCTACTTCTAACCTGTTCTGAAACAGATTCACAACAGCACCCAGATATTCTGAAGTGATGCTTTCTCCACAAGTAACCAGCATGTTATTGGCTCTCTCAGACACTGGCACTACAGGAGGTTATTGCCAGTACTTAGTTACTAATAAACCTGTCATGCACAGGTTTCTACCACCTGTACATGAAAACAGACAAGCTTCAGGTCTTAGATTTCCTGAGAGGCTGCAAGGCCTCTTAGGAAATTTAGTGCTACTATTTAACATGTCATATTGCTTCACACTCCACTGTAGGCCTATTAATACACAGCCCCTTCACAAAATATCACATTTTAACACATATTTTACATTCCTTAGTCTCCAGCAATCAGAAATACATACTTTCCAAGCCAGTTCAAGAATAACTTACACAAGGTATCATACAACTCATAATAAAAGTTGTTGGTTTGGGTCATTCATTAAGCTCAAGAAGCAGCATCACAGAAATTCAGAGTGTTTCTGTTTTCCACCACCATAATAATTCCAAAAGCCGGTTTTTGAGTGCTAAACAGCACTTTTAATATTTATTCTACAAACTATACCTACCCCTCTCCAATCAAGCACTGTCAAGGGACAGAAGCAATTTATGAAGCAGATAATACTGTTTTAAAAACAATCCATGCAATTTTATTATACTCCAGACTTGTGTTATTTTTGTAAGAAGCCAGCAGACAGCTGTGCTCAACACTCCAAAGAAGAGCAAATGAGAAACTGCTGGCCTTGTTTAATCTTTTTAATTTGTCATGACTGGTCTGTAATGCTCACTTAGCCAACGCAGGCACAACACTAAACATCTCAAACACACACAATCACTTCTGCTCCACATGTACAGTGGAGATGCAAAACATCAAATGAAATCTCTGTGGACCAACAGAGAAACCAACATCAACAAACTGGTCCTGTAAACCAAATTGAAACTAAACACAGACAAAACAAATTTAGTTTCCAGTTACTACATCTAACAAAACCCTTTGTTTTTGCAAGAGAACACTAAAAACTATGATCAAATTTTCTGTAACTGAGTTAGAAAAGATAAGGTACACAACTTGCAGGTAATCATGAAATAAAATTACATAAAACTAAGATTACATAAAATTACATAAAACTAGAAGCAAACCATACTCCCAAGATACAGTAGTAAGTGTTAGTGCCAAATACTTCATAGTTCATTTTTTGGGTTTTTATCAGAAGTTAAAAAGATTTTAGTTTGGGCTTCCATGACATTTTCAAGTTCTATCTTCAGCTGGAGTGCAAATTAGTGTTACGATCTTCAACAAAAAAACCAAACAACCAAACAAACCTAGGAAGCACTAGAGAAATAGCTGAGGGTAAAATGACAATGCAAGTCTGGCAACACAACCACCTTATTCTCCAACATGATCAAAAGAAACACAGAATTTTAAGTTAAAGAGGACTGTCCAAACGTTGACTGCCAAAACAACCCCGACAGTTCTTAAGAGCCTGTTTGTAGCCTGAAGTGATAAACTACTGTCTGCAGAGGTCAGGCAGCTTCCATACCTGAAGCTGCTAAGGACTCAGTATGCTCCTGCAGCCCAAAGTAAAAATGGGAATATGTGCCACTGAGAGAAATGCAGAATTCTACTCCTGACCAATATGTGTTAAAAAGTCAAAAAGAATTTCCCAAATCAAAGTTGATGCGAATTAAAAGTATGAAAGAAATCTTAACAGATACATCACTCTTGAACAGAAAGAACAAAAAATCCATAGTACTTCATAAGTCTGGTAAGAAAGAAATGAAAACATCTGTTCTAGAATAAAAAAAGATGTGAGAAAAAGCTTTTAGGAACAAACAGTGCCAACATGCATGACCTGGACATAACCTCTTTTTTAGCATTTCTTTTGTTCTCGTTAATGAAACCTTAGGGGCCAGTGAGCATTGTAAAGGAACAGGTTCTACAGAACATGCTGTTCCTTTGAAGTGCAAGAGGCCACCCCATAGTTACAGATAGTATTTCTTATACTACATTTAGATGTAAGAAGCCCGAAAAACAAGATAATGGGGATGTTTTCCTGTCAGAGAAAAATAAAGCAACAGTCAAGAAAATTATCAGTCTAGTAGGCACTGATTTTTAAGCGCAATAATCACCCCGCACGCACTCATTTCCTGCAAGAAGAGGGAAGCAGCTCTCCCCCGCTCCAGTTAAGCAATAACCTTGCATTACATTGCGCCCTCCCTGCCTCGGAGAGCAACACCCTGCCTCCCTCACCTGCGCTCGGCTCCCTCACAGCCCGCGCTCCTGCACCGTGCGCGGGCTCCGATTACCCTGTGGTACAACTCTTGGGAGCCGCGGAGCCCGGGAGGGCAGGGACGCGCCGCCCGTGCCCTCACACACCGCGGGCAGCCAGGCCCGCCGCCGGCCGGCCCCGGCGCGCCCGCCTCCCGCACCCGCACACGGGGCCTCTCCCGCCGCCCTCCCGCAGCACCTGCCGGCGCACAGCGGAGCCGGGCCCGCCGCTCCGGGGCCTCGCGGTGCGGTGCCGGCGGCCGGGGCCGCCTCGGGGCGCGCTGCGATCCGCCGGCGGCGGGCGGGGGGGACGCGCCGCTTCCGGTGAGGCGCCGGCCCCGCCCCGGCCGCGTCACCGGGCACGGGCAGCGGCGGGAGGCGCGTCCGGTCACGTGCGGGAGAGCCGGGCTGCACCGGCCGGGAGCGCACGGGGCGCCCCGGGGAGCTCCGCAACCCGGCAGCCGGGAGACGAGACTAATGCACTTATTTTTTATATCTATCTATCTATCTATCTATCTATCTATCTATCTATCTATCTATCTATCTATCTATCTATCTATCTATCTATCTATCTATCTATCTATCTATCCTAATATTTATATGCATATATTTATTTGTATATATATTTAAAATAGATACACAAGAGAGTCCAAAGCCAAATAGATACACAAACACACACACACACACATATATATGTGGGAGATGCTTTTTTCAGGTTCCCAGAAAGTGCCCTCACTCAAATTTGATTTAATAATAGTAAAAGTCTAGTATCTATTATGAGACTTACAATAACGCTGTTTGTATATAGTATTTTATATATTATATAAGTCTCATATATTATAAGAGACTTATACTACTACTATTATTTATATAAATAAATAAACATGTAACTCTCAACTATTAAATGTTAAAAAGATAAATTACTTATCTGTAGAATTGCGCTATTAAAGTTTAGGGCTTGACATGCCTCAGTAACCTAGGAGGAGGTTAACACAGCTTGTCGAGAAGGGTGTGCTCCTGATAGTGGACACAAAGAATGCAGACTTTGAGGGCCACAAATACATTTGGCAAAATTCCCAAGATAAGGAAGAAACTAACAAAGCCTGCTCATCAACTCTGCTGGAATCAGATCTGACTGGGTAAAAGGTAATTCTGGTGGGGCAAGAGCTACAATCACTGACTTATGGCCCAAGAAACCCATCAGCTCAAGAGAACAGGAAGACTGTGCAAGCTAATCAGCATGAGAAGTGAGGGAATCATTGACCAATAGAAGATTAATTAATGAAAGAATTATGTAATTTGTAGCCAATGAACATTAATGCCTTTGTTTGCTAACATACATAAATGGTAAGTATTTGCTGCCCAGCACCTCTTTCTGCGCAGAACTGTAAATAATTCAAATATCTCAATTCTCTGTGTGGATTGGCCTCTTGCTCACTGAGTGAAAGAAGCTATTTTGGGACAACACATTCACCTAATGAACAAAGTAAAGAACAAGGATCAGAACAGATGTAAAGCATTTTTTTTTTCTAATTGTAAAATCTTAAAAAGAAAAATAATAGAAAATAATACCTGGTATCATTTATTTAAAATTACTCTATTGCATTAACAAAAAAATACAAAAAATAACTCTACTATGAAATGTAATAGGATCACTCAACAAGTGTATGAAAACAATATAGCTCATTAAAATTCTATTATTTTTACAGCAATTGGAAAAGAAGGATTATATTTTTATCAGACTGTTTGCATTTCATCTCTTTCAGAACTTTATTGTGAGAGGACATGCTTTGGTTAGTCAAAGAGGATCTATAATTTTGGGTACAAATGCCTACAAAGTAAATAGTAACATAAGAAAATCACAGGGTAAAAGTCTTGATCAGCACAACTAATTCAGTTAGCAAGGATATGTTTCTGTGAGGCAGAACTTACAAGGTACTTTAGGAAGAGGGAGATGATCCATGCAGTTTACAAGAAAGTAATTTCATTCATTGAAATAAGCACCAAATCCAGGCTGAACATTCACCCTAAAAGCTATATTCATTCACAAGATAACTTGAGTTCAGTTGATTTTGCAACATAATTGGCTGAAGTGAGAAATGAATGAGAAAATGAAAATAGAATAGTCTATAGCTGTGTGCCTGCTGGGCACAGAAGTGTAAAGTTGGGCTTTGGGCAGCCCTGGCACCCAGCCCATGCTTCCCCTTGGATGCCGCTTCCCTGAAGAGAAAAAGCACAAGGGAACAAATTGTATATACGGCCAGAAGACACTTTTGAGGAAGCCATATCATTTAATGTTACTACTTACTTGTACACTTAAATGATTTTTAAATACTGAAAATTCGAATTTATGCCTTTTGAAGCGCTGCATACATGAAGGCTCTAAAGTGACATACATAGTAATGTATCTTCAACTCCTTCCACGTGGATGTACTTTTATTGTGTTACATTGTTGCCTGTGCCTTGCAATTCTGTAAAATGCCTCAAGTACTTCAAATTACCTTGTAATTTTATGTTGTAAAAACTACACGGTTATTTACACATGTAACCATTTGTAATTCTCTGTTCAGCTTTTAAACATGTAAGTGGGGGAACAGACTTCAACGGGCAGGCAGCTTTTGTAGTTTGGAACTACAAAGCAACTTTTGTTGTTGCTTATCAAGCAGCATTAACCAGTGGGTGTCACAAGTATGGGCAGGATGGAGATCGGGTTTAACTCCATAGCAAAGATCCGGCATGCAGCAGCACAAAGCATTCATACTACAGTGTGCTGACAGAATGACAATAAAACAGATATTCTCCCGGTTAGTTCCATGCTATCAGCTGGGGGGTGACTTCACCTTATCAGCAACACCTAACTCCCTCAAGGGCAGAGAGGCCTCGAAGAGAAACCCAGACAAACCAGTGCTGTGTAATCACTAGCTGTATGATGTTTAACAAGGGCGAGTGCTGGATTCTGCACCTGGGATGGGACAACCCTGGATGTATAGAGAGACTGGGAAACAAGAGGCTGGAGAGCAGTGCCATGGAAAGGGACCCAAGGGTCAGTGACAAGTTGAACATGAGCCAGCAGTGCCCTGGCAGCCAGGAGGGCCAGCCCTGTCCTGAGGGGCATCAGGCACAGCATGGCCAGCTGGGCAAGGGAGGGGATTGTCCTGCTCTGCTCGGAGCTGGGGTGGCCTCACCTCGAGTGCTGCAGACAGTTCTGGGTGCCACAATATAAAAAAAGACATAAAGCTATTGGAAAGCATCCAAAGTAGGGCTACAAAGGTGAAGGGCCTTGAGGAGAAGCCGCGTGAGGAGTGGCTGAGGACACTTGGTCTGTTCAGCCTGGAGGAGACTGAAAAAAGAGCTTATCATGGTTCTAGAGGCTCCTCATGAGGGGCAGGCACTGATCCCTTCTCTCTGGAGACCAGTGACAGGACCCAAGAGAATGGTTTGAAGCCATATCAGGGGAGGCTTAAGTTGGATATTAGAAAAAGGTTCCTCACCAAAGGGTGGTCAGGCACTGAACAGGCTCCCCAGGGAAGTGGTCCCAGCACCAAGCCTGACAGAGTTCAAGCATTTGGAAAACACTCTAAGACACGGGGTGTAATACTTGGGGCTGTCCTGTGTAGGGCCAGGAACGGCACTACATTGATCCTTGTGGGCCTCTTCCAACTCAGGATATTCTGTCATTCTGTGGGATTCTGTATGTTTGCCCCGCGGAGCGGCGCCGTCCCGGCAGGGCGCACCCCCGGCCCCGCCGTCCCTCCCCGCCGCTGCCCCGCTCCGGCCCCGCTCCGGCCGTGACGCCACCGGGGCGCGCGGCTGCTCTGGAGACGCGTTTCCCTCCGCGCGCGGGATTGTGGGGGCCGGGAAGGGGCCGCCGGGGGAAGAAGATGGCGGCGCAGGGAAGAGCCCGGGCGGGCGGCGGCGGTGGCGAGGAGGAGTGCGGGTCTGGGCGTTCGGAGTCGGAGCTGCTGTTGCTGCATCCGGAGCTGCTCTCGGAGGAATTCCTGCGGCTCACCCTGGAGCAGGTGCGTCCGGGGAGCCGGGCCGGGCGGAGCGGCGGCCCCTGAGGCGGGGCGAAGAGAGTCACGGCGCTCAGGGAAGAGCAGGCACCAAGTCGGTGCTCTGGACACCATGAACTCGCGGAGAGGAGCCTCTGGCGCGGGAGATGTCTCCGTGTTTGCAAAGGGGCTGTGCTTGAACACCGAGGGTGCTCAAAAGCAATTTTCCCAAATTGTGACAGTGTCTGCATACAGTAAAGTGGCTGTGGAAGGATGAGTTTACACTGTTAAAGTTGCCACGTCCATAACCAGTGTGTCCTGCTCTAGGTGACCCTGCCTGAGCAGGTTGGTTGGATCAGATCATCTCCGGAGCTCCCTTCCAACCCTAACAGTTCTATGAATTAAAGAAATGCAGCCTATGTAATCAATCAAGCTAATGCTTTAATCCATAAATATTGATACTTGATAGTTGAGTTTGAAAGTGGGTTATAAACAGTTTAGGACCAAATAAAAAGGTTTATTTGGTGTTTGGAATACTAGTTACTGCCTTGGCTGAAAATTTCAGGTGCATGAAACAATAGTAATTGAAGTTTCAGGGTTTTGGATAAGCTGAAAGAATTTTCATATGCTTTTGTCCATGCAGCCTATATGGACAGGTTTCAGGCCAACATCAGAAGTCATGAAATGTTGCCAGAATCAGTAGTGGCAGAGGCTTGACCTGCTCTCAATGACCTCAATTTGTAGGATGTTAGTGGAGTCGTTTTCACACCCCATAAATTTAGCATGAGGTACCAAGAAATGTTCACAACCCAATACACAATTAGAAAGAAAACTGGTGTTATAATTGGTAGTTCCTAGAATCACAGAATAGTTAGGGTTGGAAGGGACCTCTGGAGATCATCTTGTCCAAACCCCTGCCAAGGGAGGGTCACCTAGAGCAGGTGACACAGGAACACATCCAGGTGGGTTTTGAATGTCTCCAGAGAGGGAGAGTCCAACCTCACTGGGGAGCATGTTCCAGTGCTCTGCCATCTTTACTGTAAGGAAGTTCTTCCTCATCTTGGGATGAAACTTATCTCCATTATTCTTGGGGAATTGGTAAAAATAATGCAGTTCTACATCCAAAAGTTCGACTTGCATTACATTCTAGTTGTCTGTTTTCTAGACATGTGAAAAAGAGCTCTGGTATTGTAGTTGGGTTCAGGGAAGCGTGTTTAAGAGTGCATGAAAACATCAGCCACCAACAGTATGACTGTCATAACTCTTCCCCTTTTTGGCTGCTGTTTTCCTTGGGAAAACTTGCAGTATTTTGGGTAGATAGAGGCTACAGGGTTGACCTGTGTTGGCAAAGGTGAATGACTGCCCAGTGCTGGTCACAGCTGGGTCTGTGTCTCTCACTGTTGAAGAAAGCAGCCCATCACACCCCTGAATTTGTAGCAGAGTTGCTCATGGCACCTGTGCTCAAATGCACTTAAAGAGTGGCAGAGACTGGGGGCAGGAGACTCCAAAGGACACACGGGGAAGAGGCATATGAGGAGACATGTGGAGAAATGCAGTTGCAGGTGGTGGAAAAAGAAACCACTATGCACTGACCAAAACATCTTGTGTTTCCCATTGCCTCACTGAAGGGACAGGCTGAGTGTGATCCAGGCAGATTCCTTCCAGAAAATGAAGGAATTTGACAGTAGGAAGGGAGGAGACCAGGCTGTTTTGGGCACTGAGCAGATCGTGCCCTCTCCAAACTTATCGTCCCAGCCACCCCTTTACTTCTGGAACTCTGGCCCAATACAATACTTTACAGTGGATTTTGAAATAAGAAATTATGCCACTCAGATGGTTGAATGTTGAATTTGTCATAAAAATAACAACTCTTTTTTTCTGTTCCCCACAGAAAAATATATTAGGTGAAAATGATGTAAAGATGGACAAAGATGGGCTCACTGATCTCTATATTCAGCATGCCATTCCCCTGCCTCAGCGTGACTTGCCAAAAAGTAGATGGGGGAGAATGATGGAAAAGAAAAGACAGAAAAATGACTTGAAAAGTGAGAAGAAAAGGTAATTTAGCTTTATTGGGCCAGACTTGGACAATTTAGGACAATGCATTTTGTTTAATCTTTGCCTGATTACTGAAGCTAGTACAGCTTTTGGATATTGTTACATTGTCGCAGTGGCTAAAACACCGAGCTGTCTTGTCAAATTTATTTTCCTTGTGCATAAGAAGTTAGAGTACCTCAGTTTGTTTACATCTGTGGACTTGAGGATGGAAGCATGAGGTTAGTATTTGGGTGGGAAACTCTTAGTGTGCTGAAATAGGTGCAAAAGATCTTTTTATCAAAACTGAAAATTGAAGTTTTTAAACAGGAGTATTATATCTCTTAATGGTGGTTTGGGTTTTTTATTTCTTAAATCTGCACTTTCCAAACACTGTGTCATTCTTAAGCATTGCATTTTTAAAACTCTGAATTCATATAGTGTGAGTTATGTTGACTTTGTACTTTATTTTTTTCTCAGTCAAGATATTTTCTGATAATGCTGTTTCGATATTAGCTTGATAATATTCCTTTTAATGAATCAGTGATTACTGAACTGGCCTGCTCTGACTACACATAGGTTCAAAGGCACAAACTATTAAAAAAATGTCATTAAATCCACTTAAGGTTCCTATTCAAAGGAGACTTATTTTAAAAAGGTGTGGGTTTTTTGCTTAGTATTTTTATTCCTTAGCTAACAATCTTTTGGATTTACCTTAACATTATGATTTTGAATAAGAGTAGGAACAGGGAAATTCAGAAGTATCAGAATATGAGATGCTGTTCCTGCAGGTAAAGGCAGTGCACCCTTCCCTAAATACTCATCTTTTGAAATACTTCACACTTACTATCTCTGTAGTTACTCTAGAGTAACTGCAGTGGTAGAAGCATAGTGCCTTTGGTTGTACAGCTATAATTGTCTGCTTAGACAGTTGCTCGTGCAATTCTTCTTGCTGAGGAGCACTGGTCCTCACGCAGCCCCCTGTGCCTTTATATTTTGGAAGTAACTTTTATCGCTTTTTATTTTTATTTAAGTGTATGTAAGTGTATATAAGTATATTTATTTTTATTTAAGTTTGGACATCTCAGAGTTTAATATTAGTATTTTGGGATATATGTTTTCTTCAGGTAGGATAAAATTAATTTTAATTACTCATGTCATGGATGTGCTATTTTTTGATCATCTAACCTACGTTTTCTGTGAATTTTGTGATTTGCATTTTCAGTGTTACAACGGTGGAAGGTTTAAGGAAGCGGCCATTGATTGTGTTTGACGGCAATTCAACAAGTACAAGCATAAAGGTGAAAAAGACGGAGAACGGAGCTGCCGATCGCCTGAAGCCTCCTCCCGCTGGCAGCACCACCAACACCGTGAGGAGATTATCCGTTCCTTCCAATGCCTCCACGTACCTGTCTGCCTCCAGTTTGTCAGAGGACGCTAAGCTGGGAATAAGGAATAATGAGGCTCAGCAGAACAATGTTTCAAAGACTGACAGCAGTGTGTTGACTGGCCTGAAGGTTTACCCTTTGTCTCCAATAGCAGGAACTACTGTTGTGAAGTTAAAGAGGTCTGTTCCAAAAGAGGAATCTGATTCGCCGGTACGTTTGTGCAGTATCTTGTTTTGCAGCTTTCTTTTGTAAAATTGAGATTTAAAGGAGCCAAAGTTAGAGCCTTGCAAGAGTTTTCAGAATGATTTTATTTTGGAGTATTAATAGAGTGTTGTCATGTTATTGCAGGGGTTCCATACTGCTGTCTTCTTATTGCAAAGGTTTCATACCTTCTTGGTGTTTCATGGGCAGCTCCTCAGAACACTGACTCTCTCTTTTCACAAAGTAGCCAACCGACTCCAGTTCCCTTCTCAACCAGCCACCCCACTCTTTTATAGCACTCTTCTTCTCATTGGTTACAGCTGTGGCCTGTTAAAGTCAGGCCTGTTCCTAATCTTTGATAATTGGCCCAGCTGCAACTCCTTAGGGGTGAGATTACTCTCTACACTATATTTCCTTATATTCTATCCCCCTACAGTAGAGTATTTAGAAACAGTGAGTATTAGTAAAGGGTAGCTAGTTTGGGAAGTATGGAGCAATGGGCTATCCCTTAAAAACATGCCACGATACAGACATAGGTCTTAACACTTGTGTTGTATTCCTTCATGATACAAATGAAGGAGTTTTCACATTTCCGCTGGAATACAGGAATATCAGGATTAAATCTGGGCTTCAAAGGAAGAAATGGAAATATCTATTCTCAGTTGAACTGCAGGGGGAGCTTTAGATATACAGTGTGCAGTTACATTGATTAGCATTTTCCTAAGACATGACACTGAACTTTGTTTTCTCAATATTGCCTCATGAGATGCAATAAAACATTTATATTATTAATAATAATATATAAAAATATTAACATATTTTTTTTAAGTCCTTTAATGAAAGAATGCAGGTAATATTCTGCTGCATGGCTTGGTACATTCCATCAGACTTCTGTTAAACATGAGTACCAAAACCCATGGCTGTTGTGAAAGACAGCTTTAGCAGCTTTTAAAAGAATCATGGCTGAGGCTCTGAATGGAATTTATGCTTGAGAGGTGTAGGTAGTTTCCTACTACCAGTATTACTAACTTCTTTCAGTATTTAGAACTCTTCCAAGTATTGGTCAGATCTGAGCCTACAGAGCTTTTGAAGCTTGTTTAGTATACCCCTCATAGCTTCTTTGCATTTAATTTAAATGTGCTATTGAATAGAAAGTGATGCTGTCAGGAAGAATCAGTTTACTTGGCAGATAGCTGTAAAGCCTGATATATTTTTAGTGTGATGACACTAAAGGCAACTGTGTCTCCAAGCGACTGTTCCGTGATGTTCAAGAAAAAATTAATGAATAGCACAGAACTGTCCCTATTATCTTTGGGTCTAATTCCCTTAAACCTTTCAGCCTTTTCAACCTGTAAATAAACTAACACTGAAAGTCTTTTAAAGAAAAGAGTGATCTCTAGATTGTGCTCCCTGAACCAGCATGTTGCAGTATATTCTTGAAAACTCATATACCTGTATTTCCTCTGCTTATGTGAGCCTTTAAAGCTCTAATTTCTCAGAATTTATTTTTTATTATTACTTTAGATGATGAAAGGGAGCTATTTTACTACTTCATCTGGTGTTTCTTTGCTTTAGGTTTTCTTGATTTTTACAGGTTTCTTTGGGCAGGGGGACTTGAAAGATGAGTTCATCTGAGGCTTTGGCAATTATTTATCTTCTTTTTATCCAGGTTATTACAAAGGAAAACCAAATTTTCTTTTTCTTTTTTTAAGGTTTTTTACTATTTGACCAAAGTAAATTGGTTTTCTAGTTGTGTATTTGGGGAATTTTCCTTACACAATTCCATTTCAACAAGCATTTTAAGAAGACAACCTGAAATAACTTCACAAGTATTTTTTGAAACTCCAGTATGTACCTGTTTCTAAGCTGCATAACTGAAAGAAATTTTTGAGTATTTAAGAATATTTAATTGTAGGTGGCTGAAAACCAAAACACATGTATGATTTGCAGGTAGTTAAATTCATTGGCTCTGTTTTTATCTTCACCAGAGAAATTCTGTAATATTTAGCTTTCTCCACAAGATGGCAATAGAAAGCTGTTGTAGTGGCCTGTAGCTGAACACTGCAATAGTACCAGATTGAAATATGCCAGATCAATGACTGACTCCTGTTTGCACAGTATCTCTAAGAATAATTATATATTTTCTTGTATTCCAGAATGACCTAAAGCCTTCAGAAGCAAAGAAGAAAATCCAGCATGTTACATGGCCATGAAGTAGCTAATGGTGCTCAAAACATAAATATTACTTCCATATTTTCAAATAGATAGGTCATATTTAAACAGTTGAAATAAAATTATTTTAAAATTTACAGACTTACAGAGATTCAGATTGCTGTGAAGTTTTAACAAGTTTAACAACTCCCTGTTGTAAAGCTGGAGTCACTATCACCAGTCACCTTAAAAGTATCCACTCTTGTACACCAAGTAGTTAATTACTTCTTTAAAAGGCGGTGATATTACACAATACTAAACCCTCCACTCTTAGTTTTCAAGATTATTATAGTTCATCTCCTCAGTGTCACTGTGATTCGCACATTGTTTCACTAAGATTCAGTTTTATTCCACATCTGATTAAATATTAAAATAGCTGTTGAAATTTAGAGTGATCCCTAGAGCCTTCTTGGCTTTAAAAAGGCAATTAATTTAGGTGAGAAAACTTACCATTCTGCTGATAAGATAGTCTGCAGAATTTTTTTTCCTTTTTGTTGCACAGGAGTGTGGAATTTGCAGTGCAAGTTAGGTTGGTAATAAGAGATGAACTATTTTAACAGCATTACTTCAAATTGAAGTTTCTCTTGATATGGAATGCACAGATGGAAATACGTGATATGAAACTTCGAGATGAAGTAGTGAATGGATTAGTGCCACGTTCTCTTAAGTACACAGGCATATTTTTTACATGCATAAGTGTAAAAATGTGCCAGTGTAGGAAATTTGATTGTTTTCCTGGTTACAATCATGCTTATTTATAAAATATTGGGGAAAAACCAATGGAATACAGGCCAGTGCTTTTTCAGCCGACAGATTGTTGAAGAGGGATGTGGATAGGAAGACAGAAGTACCTTGAGAGCATTAACACATGTAATTGCACTCTAGGAAAAAACCCACAAACCTGTTTTCCCTTCCTGTGATAATTTAAGATGGATTTTGGTTTTCTGTGAAATTTGGTGTTTCATCTGGATTATTGGTAGTGCCTCACAGGGCAAAAATCCAATTAAGTTGATGGAAACATTTTTATTAAAACTCAATGGCTCAGGGTGAAGCCAGTTTAGATCAGTTTTAGATACGAATGGCAAATAAGAATAATAAGAATGCTTCCAGACTTGGTAAAACAAAAAGAATCAACTTCTGAATCCACTTAGTTAACCCAGTAAAAGAAGTTTGGTGGTGGTCTGAAAGCTTGTTTACATTTTTAACATTGGTTTATATTGAAACCAAAAAGTGTAGCTTAGTTCTTTACTTTACAGAAGTTCTCCATTCACTGTTATGACGTAAAAGGCACCTCTTGAATGCTGTAAAATGGTAAGAATGTGTGTTTTGAAATGGTGTGCTCTCTCCCTTTTACTAAACATTTGTGCAGTTTTTGTACTTGAGTACAGCAAACTTTAACGTAATGTACATTTTTTTATGTAAAGACTTGTCTTTTAAGTAGCCTTATCCTATTTAAATAAATTAAAAGCAAACGAAACAGTGCCTTGTTTTTGTGATGTAATTAAGCTTATCCATTTTATACAGTTATATTTCAGTGGACTTGATGTAATCAGCATTTTAAGAGTAAAAGGGTCAGTAGCTGCTTTGCAACAGTAGCAGCAGTTAGTATCGCATGAAGTGCTGGTTTTTGCACTTGTGTAACAGTCTGACGGGAATTCTGTTTTGTGGCTGGCTTCCTGTCAGTGGTTTAGAGTCTAGGATGTATTTTGTGTAGTTCCAGTTGCTAGGAGCATGTGTGTGTTGGTATATGCAGAACTGCACTGGAATAATAGCATCATGCTGCTCTTGCGTGGTAGCAGTCCTGTTTCCAGGCTGGGATGCTTTCCAGCCTTGCATGTTTCACCTGCCTTTCCCCAAAGCTGGGGCCATTTTGCTACCTGTTGTAGCACCTGGGAGGCAAGGTGCAAGCTGTGCTGCTCCTATTGCCTTCTTAGAATCATCAAGTTAGGGAAAAACTTCCAAGGTCATCAAGTCCAACCTGCACTTGAATTCCACATGCACACTAAGTTGGATCACAGAGCATCATGTCTGTGTTTTTTGAACACTTCCAGGCATGGTGGGTGACTCCACCATTCCCTGGGAGCCTGTTCCACTGCTTTACCACATCCAGTCAAGAAAATTTTCCTAATACATGGCCTGAACTTCCGTTGTCAAAATTGGAGGCTGTTTCTTCTTGTCTTATCACAGCTGACTGAGAGAAGAGGCCAAGCCCCACCTTGCTATGATCTCCTTTCAGGCAGTTGTATAGAGCAGGAAGGTCTCACCTCAGCCTTCTTTAGGCTAGGCAACTCCCAGCTTCAGCCCCTTCCATTGCCCTTCAGCTCCACTGCCCTTCTCTGGACACACTCCAGCACCTCTCTCCTGCTTGTAGTGAGGGGCCTAAAACTGAGCACATGACTCAAGATGTGGCTTCTCATCAGTGCCAAGTACAGGGGCACTACCCCTTTAGCTCAAAGGAATCTTTCTTCTCTCAGCAAAGCACTAGAGCAGAGCTGCAGTGTGCTGGGGATTGGCAGACCCCTGAGGAGAGAGTGAGGTGTTTGCCCTCCTTTCAGAGGTGTGGATAAAGAAGGATTTTTGTGGCTATTGCTACAGCTTTCATCATAGAATTAAATCACCGAGGAATAGAATTTAATCATTCACTGAGTTCTGATTAGCACAGTGTGCACTTCAAAAATGTCAGCCAGCCAAGTTCTTCAAATGGTGTGCAATAAACTAAATCTGATCTGCTACATCTATTTAGATGGTTGAATTAATGAGAGGGGAATGACCTGTGAGCACTTTGCACTTGGTACTAAGAGACAAACTCAAGGAGAAAACTTTCCCTACCCAGTAGCACACATAGTAAGTATACTCCTAAATATTAATTTCACATTTGAAGATTCCTGTTGGAGGTGTGACATATTTCTTTTCTCCTTTTTCTGAACACAAATGAATTCCATCTGGAAGGTGTACCGGGACTGTGCATTGCATAACATGGCCATATTTCTTGCAGTTTGCTTTGGGAAAAGGTTTATCTTCCTTTGTATTATTACCTTTTGATGTTACTGTCCCGCCAGTGTGCTGTTGCTGACAGTTGCTGCTGTGGCAAACATAGCAGAAATTATGCTACAACAAAGAGTATTATGTGTCCCAATAGAGAACAAAATTAAAGTAGGCCCTACTATAGAAGTTAAACTTCTGACTTTTGCAAAGATAGATGGATGTCTTTTGAGTTGTCTTGACCTTCTTACTTGCTGAGAAGAAAAATATTTTGGGCTTGAGTTTAGAGCCTATGAACACGTTTTTATCAGCTGCAGTCAGTACAGTGAGTGTTTTCACACACTTGTTTATTTTTGCTGGTAGTTTTCCCACTGACTTCAATTAGTAAAAGACTGTTGTACAGCAGGACCCTTCTGAGAATTGTCTAAACTTCACACTCCCAAAAATTGGGTGCAAAAAGGACTGTGTTTGTATGCATTGTGTTTCTTCAGAATGTGAAAGCATTTTTGTAAATATTATGTAAAGACAATTAAGCCACAATCACAGTTTTGTTTTAAACAGTTTTATTTTGAAAAATACAATGTGCAGTGTAATGTCAACTAACTGTAGTACTGACACTGTCGATCAGAACTTGTACTTCACACAATGATCACCTAGACATGCAATAAAATATGTACCTGTCATGAAGCACTCCCACTTCCACTGTTTCATCATTATCTTTTTATGGCATGTCACAAATCCATGTACATTGAAACACGCTCTACTTTTGCAGTCTTTCTACAGACTTGACAGCACACACTTGTCACATAGCTCAAGAACACCGGGTTCACACCAGCCCTATTGGAATTGAATGTCCTTTGCCATTAATTTCAGTGGGCAGAAGGCTTCACCCTGGATATCCACCTGTTAATGTATTGTGTGTGGCCATTGTTATCCTTGAACTGCATCAATTGTAACTGGAATATTTTTTAGGAAAAAAAAAATCTTAAAAATGGTAAGTTATGTCAAAAACAGTCAAATAGTTTTACATCATGGGTTTTGCATTAGTTTTTGTTATTGGTAGAAATCTTAAACACCAACACTGCTATTAGAGATTCTGAAGCTATTTTCCCTCCAGATTTGGAGAGTATAAAGAAAAAGGTTAAGAAATGTTAATAATACAGTGAGACACAGAGTGGCAAAGCTAGCTCTGAACTTCCATGTGTTTCAGACTTTATATTGCAAGCACGGCTTTCCTCCCTTCTTCCTCACACCTTAGTATGAGCTTTAAATATCCTTTCCACATTCAGGGCAAAGGATGTCATCCCTTTCTGTGAGGAAGCCACGACCCACCAATGAAAGGGAGCACTTCTTACAGTTAAAGCAATCATTATGCCACTGCCGTTCTTCAAAAGAGATGTACTTGGTTCCTCCGAGTCCTGTTTGAAAAGCAAAATTGTTCTGTTACAAGAAAACAATGGCAGGTCAGCCATCAGGTCATGCAGACTGACATGGAGATCTGACATACAGCAGTGAAAAAATGACATTGTGGCAAATCTGTTTATTGCTGTGCTAATTTTGCCATCCTTATTCTATAGTGACTAACATTTTCATCCTCAAATACTTCTGTTGCTTTCAGCAAAGTTAATGAGCAAGGCTGTTATCCCTAGTGATAATGGCAGAAATGAGCTTCCATGAAATGGCCCTGCAACGTGCAGCAGAAGAAAAGCAAAGCACCTGACTCTGAACAGATTTCTGGTAATCTTTTACAGAATGTTTTATGGCACCTGAGTATGTTAATTTATGTTTTATAGAGGTGCATTTTAGATAATTAAAAAAGAAGTCTGTCATGTGTCATAACTTGATTCATAGCTCTGAAGGAAGAATGCCTCAGGAAAAGAAGCAGATTAGTAAAAAAGCATTCCAGGGTTTGAGGCTATGGCAGTTATCATCGGATGTATTGAAGTTATACAAAAGAAAAAAAAAAGAGAAAAACGTCTCTTAGTAGTCATTGTCTTTTGCTTAACCTCAAAAATGACTAGCTGAAGCTTCATGAAAAGATTTAGTTGGGCATCTCTTGTACCAGGTCAGACTTTTTTGTTTAGTTTTGCATTTAGTAGCATCTCAACACACAAAACAGCCATGAGAGACCTACCACTGATTGGGTTTGTGCATCCAGCACACTTTTTGGCATAGAGGTTGCAGAAGCAGCTCAAGCAGTATGCAAACTCATCCCTGGAGGTGAAGCGCTGTCCAGACAGCTGCTTCTTGCACGCAGTGCACACGAAGCACTCCTTATGCCATGGTTGCTCCCGGTAGGTAACGCCTCCTGTGGTGATAGCCTGTTTTAGGGAAAAAAACAAGACAAGAAAGTGTTTTCTTAAGAGTGGCAAGTTTGTATTTCTATTTGGCAAAGAGGAAGGTTGATGAGATTTTTGTGAGCGGGAGGAGGAGAAGGTTTAGCAACAGTAAGATTATAATTTTGCTTGGAGTTGACCTTGAGAAAATCATGCAAGTGCTTTATTGTAATTTCCTTATTTATAAAAAGAAGCCCCATGCTAAAAGTACTTTATTCTGCATATATTGTAAAATCTCACTCTCAGTTGTACTCAGTTTTTCAAGCTACTCTCTGTATGTTGCTTTTCATATGCATTTACCAGAGTTTGACTCTTCACTGTTCCTTCGCCTGCCCCTTTCTTCATAGTGGAGGAATTACCTGATGTGTTTCAACTTCCTTTCATTGGGAAAGACCGGTTTATTTCATATTTTAGATGAAGTATTTACTTTCTGCTTCTCAAGACTTTTGTCAGGGAGTTTCCTCTTACAAGTAAGTAGAACTGAAATTATATAATCTCTTAAAACCAGTTAATTCTTAATCTTTTTACACATCCAAAAATGAGATATTCTGCCTACTTGGATATAAAATGGGAAGGACTTCAATCTCTTAGGTGTCACATAAGCAAAACTTGCACTACCTTCTTGCACTGGACACATTGCATGGCAAACTGCTTTTCATAGCAGGGGACACAAAAGTTTTGATTGTCCTTAGGGATGAAGCTCTTTGTCCCAATAGGCTGCTGGCAGCGGTAGCAGATAAAGCAGGTCTCGTGCCAGCTGTTGCCCTTGTATTCCATCTTCCGAGTACCTGTAAGGAGAGCAGAGCACCACGTGAGCTTCTGGATGAGATAGATGCAGTTTGTAGCTCTGTCTTTCCTGTCTGTCAGTCCAGAAGCATTGCAGCTCTGAGCTAGAGGCTATTTAATGTTCCTACCAGCTTTGCATGGTATTTGGTACCACTTGGGGTTTTTGGAGATCTCTTCTCCTGCAACGAAGAGAAATGTTTTTTGCAAATAGCTGCAGCCTAGAACAGCTTTTTGTGGTCTTATTAGGCAAATAATGAATTCCAATGCACAGGAAGACTCAAGGGAATTGGACGGACATCAATATAAGTTGCTGTTAGTGCTAAGTGGAGCCATTCCTCATTAAAGACTGACTTCATTCATTCCACATCTGTTTTGCATCTTTCTCAAATAGCAGCAAGGTACCTGGTTAATTACAGACTCATTGAATGATTAGGGCTGAAATACACCTTAAAGATCATCTAGTTTTAAACTCCCTGCCATGGACAGGGACACCTCTCACTAGACCAGGTTCTCAGGGCCTGATCCAACCTGGCTTTGAACACTGTCAAGGATGAGGCATGCAATTCCTGGCAAGCACCGTGCCTCCATTTCCCAAAGAAGTACAGTCTCTGTCTGAGATAAAGGATTCTTTCATATCTGCTCAGGAGCCTTTTTCTTGTTCTCATTGAGGTGTATTATAAGTTCACAATTGTTTCCAGCTCAACAGAACCTATCCTAAACGTTTTTCTGTCTCTTGAAACTTCCAGTAAGAAAAAGTTTTCTCTCTGTTTTCGGTTGAATTGAAAATATGGTTGAAATGTGGAATTTAAACAATCCTTTTATTGGAAAGCAGAAAAGTGGAATGGTAGTTAGGAAATAAATGCACTTCTCTAGAACAAAGTTTTAGGGTTCAGATAGTGTTCTTTGCAGATTCAGTCCACTGTATGGCAGATGGACTCTGAGCCCCTCCAGGAAGTTGAAGATGCCCCATTATATAGATAAATTTATTTGCACATGGTATGATTTCTATGTACCAGTTTGAGTCAGAATATTTGATACTGGCCAGAAGGGTAAACAAACACATGTTTTTCCTACAGTTCTGCATGACTCTTGGAGCCTGTAACAGCAAATATCAAGTCAAATACTTGGAAGACTGACAAGCTGATTGAGTTGGCTAATGAAAAAGAACCACATTAATGCCTTTGATGACAATTCTCTGTGCCTCTATTATTGCAGGGTTTAACAATTTCCCCCTTCTCAAGCATTAATTCATCTTTGTTTACTAGTTGCATATTTTTCTTCTTTTATGATCTCATTAAATTCTGCTGAGACAGGATTTATTTGGTGGGTTTTTTTGCTCTTTTAAATTAACTTGCATCAGTAGTAAGTGAACTGTTAATAATCTTTCTGATGCTTAAATTCTTGAATATTTTTGTTCCATTTTATTAACAGACACCTTCTAAAAATTATGCCCTCTCTATGCTGGTAACTTCCAATATCATGTCAAGGAGCAATGAAAGAATAATAATCTGGAGAAAGAAGATGTGGATTTTTTTTAATAGACTAGAACTTTATTTTTACATTTGCAGCTGTGCTCTCTTCGGGATGGTGTTGTCATTGAAACTCAAAGAGAGGAGAGCCCAGTTTTGTTAGCTACTAGACTGAAGTCAGTATGAGTTGGGTTTGCGGAAGGACTGAAAGAACAAGCTTGTAATCACTTAAATGGGCACCTCATGGTAAAGCTTCCATGGCTCAGACAGGAGCACTCTTTGCTGGGTTCAGAACTGGCTGCATGGCCGGGCCCAGAGGGTGATGGTGAATGGTGCTGCATCCAGCTGGGGCCAGTCACCAGTGGTGTCCCTCAGGGGTCTGTGCTGGGGCCAGCTCTGTTCAATATTTTTATTGATGACATGGATGAGGGGATTGAGTCTTTCATTAGTAAATTTGCAGAAAACACCAAGCTGGGATCATGTGTTGATCTGTTGGAAGGTGGGAGGGCTCTGCAGAGAAACCTGGAATGGTTGGATGGATGGGCAGAGTTCAATAAAAGGAAATTTAATAAGTCCAAGTGCTGAGTCCTGCATTTTGGCCACAATAACCCCCTGCAGCGTTATAGGCTGAGGATGGTGTGGCTGGACCTCTCTGGGCAACCTGTTTCAGTGTTTTACCTCAGCCCTTCATTGTAGAAAACTTATTCCTTATACTAATCTAAATCAACTCTCTCTTACTTTAAAAAAGTTACACTTTGTTCTATTGCAACAGGCCCTGCTAAAAAGTTTGTCCCCATCTTTGTTACAGGTTTGTTACAGGTCCCCTTTCAGTACTGAAAGGCTGCAAACAGTTTTCCCCAGAGCCTTCTCCAGGCTGAACAATGCCAGCTGCCCCAGCCTGTCTTTATAAGCAGAGTGTTTCAGCCCTCTTTGTGGCCCTCCTCCAGACCTCCTCCAACAGTTCCGTGTTCTTCTTATGTTAGATGCAGCCCAGGACACAACCAGCTTTCTGGGATGGGAATGGACTTCCTGGGTCATAGACTTCCAGCTTTAAAACTAGCACTGGCTATTCCCAAACATGTCAGTTTTTATTTCTGTGTCAGCAAAACGGGTGCACATAGAATAGTAGGGGATGTTTAAACTTGGAATAGATAGGGTTGTCTCCTTTTAAATATTGTTCTATTTCATCATCAAGTCTTCATTTTTACTCCTGAGGAGCAAAATATTGTGGTTTTCTCTTTTGTATCTGAGATTACCAATGTCAGAACCAGCTGACAAAGTAACTAGTAATCATTATGGAGTCTGTACAAGGATTCTTCAAACTGCCTTTTAATATTTTAATCCTGCACTGATAGCACTTCAACATTAAGGCCCTCAAATCATCACAGAATGCTATAGTATTTTTGTAAGAACAACAGGTTTTAGCAATCTAATACTATAACCTCATGCTTCAGGTCAAAATAAAAATAGCTCTTTCCTGTTCCTTCATATCTTTGTGCTCAAGAAAGACCTCAGAGGCACTTTGATCAATTTTTCATCTGTCTGAGAGAAGCTAAATTTTGAGTAATTAGACAAAATTTTCACGTGAATGAAAGTTCTTCCATGAGCCACTATGTACATTGCATGTTCTGGTCATGGAAGTGGACTAGAATGCACCATCACCAGGTTTTTACAGAGTTCAGCATGACCTAGTAGAGATAGTCAAGGAGAGACATTTCTCACAAATATTGCTGAGTTTGGGCTTGCTATTTAGTCCAAAAAGTGAGCATCCTAACCTGGCATAATAGTCTTCTTGCACTCATTACATTTGGAAGAGTACTCATTGGAGTAGCAGTCAGTACAAAGTAGATGTTCCTCTTTTGCAGCAAAAGGTTTGTCCACCAAGGAATTCTTGCACTGGAAGCAGTGGAAGCAGGTTTCATGCCAGTGGCGGTCCTTATAAGACAGATCCTGCAGAAATCCAAAACCACAGAGTAAGTGGAATGAATGGTTTGCACAACTGGAAGCTCAGAGAATGCAAACATATCCAAATCTGAACTCCAGCCAGGACCTGGGGCTGCTTTGAGGAAAACAAAATGTTCTGACAAAGGTGAACTTATTTTGCTGTGATAACCAAGAGCAGCTCATGACAACTATCAACCCTTTCTCAGTTCAAGGTAACCCTTTTGGTTTGTGACAGAGGAGCAGCTAATTTCACTTAGGTATTTCCTTTGAGAATAAAGCCCAGCTTTTGAGTTGGATTAAAACTTGTTATCCAATAGGTATGATAGACTTCCCCTATTTCCCTTATCTATTGCTGATTTCTAGTTAATTTCATAGATATTTACTCCTGAACAGAAGTATTTTTTCCCAATTGCATTCTGGTATTTTTTGGCAGATTTACACCAAGAGTGAATGAGTCTGATCTGTCTGGGGTTTTTTCTGCTACCACAAATTTTTACTGGCTCTTGTGATTTGGTTTACCTATATTTCAGATGTGGATTGTACTGAAAGATACAAGACCACATTGTACCTGCATCCCGTGATCCAGAGTACTGGCCAAGGGATTAGTGTGGGCATGTTAGTATTTAAAATACTCTTCACAGTGGTTCCTTTGATTATTTAAAAGAAACAGTACTTCTCAAAATTGTGACCTAAACCAGTGGATTGTGCTTTTTTAAAATTTAAATTAAGGTGGCCTGTACATGTAACACTTGAAGAGTGTCTTTGGACTTCAAACAAAATAGAGCTTGAATACAAGAAATGGTGTCTGCCCCAAAATATAGAGGCTCTGGTTTGGGTTGGGATTGTGAAAGGATAGAATTGCCATGAATAGGGAGTTCAGCTGAAGTTCAGCTGAAATGAATTCTCAAGTTCTAGCCCAAGATCTACTCTGTATTTATTGCAGACACTAAACTAGTTAGATTAACTGAAGAAGAAGAGCGAGTGGTAGAATAATGAATTCCAATTTTGCAGTTGTGTGAAGCATCACAAAGGGTTCATACTTATCTGGCATAAGCTGTACCATGTCAGTCAGTACAGTCACAGTAACTCCAAACATGCAATCTTAAACCAGAGCAAGATACCACAGATTTAGATTAACCTCAAATAACAGTTTGTCTTTGGGAGCCTTGTTCTCATAAACATCTAGCTGGAAACGCTGAAACAATTTCATCTAGCTCAGGTGATATGTGGTAGCTTGTTAAACTTTAGTAATTTGTGTCAAAATTTGACTATGCAATTAAACATTTCTGTATGGACATCTGTGCCACTCACCTAATTTTTTTGGATCATTGTGAGTAACAATTTTCATCTCTGAGATTGCACTCTGTGGTAGAATGTCTTAGACTTCCACTTTACATCTTTCAGAGAGTTGTTTATTCAGCTCATCTATTCATTTCAGCTAAATCCTTTTGAAACAATACAAATTTCTGACTGTAATATTTTAATCTTTTCTAATAGCAAATGAAAACAAATTTTCTTTGGAAGTTACTTACATTTTTTTCTTCTCTTTGGGAGATGTCCAATAGCCTAAATCTGGTCTCATATTATATTTTAACAGAAAAATACAATATGCAGTGCTTTCCAAAATAACGAAATTTGACTTTTAGAAAGTAGAACAAGAGATCTGATCTTCTCTCTCTCTTGTAATGTGATGTATTCAATTATTTTTCCTTGTTACTTGTCATTTCCTGGTTTTGCAATTTTCAGCAAGCAATTTTTTAATATCCAAAATTCATGCGGTGACGTATGCTTATTTTGTCAGTGAAATGATACCCTGCAGATGATGCATGCCTTTTAGAAGAGGAGTGATGAAAACAAAGATTAGGTGTCAAAGATGAAAGATTTGATCCCTGAGTCAGTTATGATGGCAAGATTTTATAGGCAGTAGCTGGGTGGGTGACAGTAGCAGGTATTTCATCATCATGAAGTAATGAAGAAAAACTAAACAAAAAGTACTCCAGATAAAAAGTGGATTGAATAATCTTTACCTTCTCTGGATTACTATAACTCCACATTGAATGTAGAGAGAGTCTAAGATGTCTGACTTTGACAGTAGAATATTAGACTGATGAAATGGATATTCCTTTCTCTCTCAGAATCTGTCACATCTGAAAGCAAGCAAGTCCAAGGTACTGATGAAACCATTTATGCATCATGAGTGTTCTTAGGTCACTGAAAAGGAGGTTTGGTCTATTTCAGCATGTTGTATATTTTACTGGAGCCTTTGACTTGTTCATAAGCTGTGGATGTATTGATCTGGAGCAAATTCTACACTGGAAAAGCATGTGCAAAAACTGACTGAAAGCTTTCTGACTGTCAGGCTGCTCCTCTGTTAAGCTGAAAGAACATCAGATTTAGTTTAGGCATATGAATTCTAGTTTATGCTAGCTGATTGTAACCCAAATAAATCTGTTCCAGCAGAAGGTGCAAGTGATATAGAACTAATTTCTGTTGTATTTTCACTTATTTTCATTATGACAACAACAAAGAAAACTTTGACAAGGTAACTGTTAACATTGGCAAGATCAAGTTTTACAGCTTCTCCACAGATCTGTATAGTTTTGCTCCAGCATGGTTTATTTGGCCTCTAGGGTGGGACTGCATTTGACTTAGGAAAATGTATTTTTTTAAAAAAAACCCAGAAGATCTCCTTAGACTAGGGTTACCAGTTAACTGGGTTAAGCTTGGGCTCCTCATACCCTGCATTTTTATTGTCTTCTCCTCAGGCTTTTTAAGTCTAAGCAAACTGAAGCCATTATTCAGCACCATTTCTCTTGAACAACAGGGTTTCAGCTTCTCTGGGTGTCAACAGGGACCCAGTAGGAAGAAGGAGATTAGAGAGTTTATTGCCAGAACAGTAACTGTATATGTTGTTCATGGCTTTTTTTACCTCAATGGTCTTTTCAGAAGGCTGAATGTAGGAAATGGGCTATGCCAACTAAATGCTGTGCAGATTTTAGCTACACATACCCTGTAAAACACTTAAGTATGTTAGACTGGCACATATCTATAAAAGTATGTTGAGAAAAGGTAAAAAACAAGTGATATTGTGCTGTACTCAGCCCCTTACATGTGTGAGAAGATATTAAGGTATCCACCTCTTTTACCATTTCACCTCACAAAAACTAGCCTGAGATTCAATAATGAGCTGAAAAAGTGTGGCATGTTGGAACAGGGTTTAAATATTAAAAACAAGAAAAATTATTTTTTCTCTTTTCTGATTCTCATTACTGGAGGTCTTATTTCTTGTTTGGTTTATGTGTGAGGATGACCCTTTTGAGGCATTTTTGGCCCGTGTGCTGACACAGTAGCTGTATCTCACAATCCACTCATAATTTAATTTGCACGTTTCACAGAGAGAGTTTTCACCCCCTTCTGCTTGGCAAGGCCAGCTTGTGGACTGCATTAAACACAGGATTACTGAAGGTATTTCCTGTATTTGCAAGGTCTCCATATCATAGGATCTGCAAGGAAAGTATTAAAAAAGCCAAAGTCAACCAAAAGTAACCCTTCAGCAGTTAAGCAAATGGGTGCAAGATGTGTGGATTTCCAGAAATAAGCATGAAACTGTAGGTGTGGTGAGCATTCACCAGGGACTTAGCCATTAAAATGACAATTTTTTCCTAGGAAAGTAAATTTCTCCTGTAACCTGTTGGCATATGGATAATGTGTAATAGGTGTGAGAGAAACGACCCTGTATTTTCATGCTGCCTGCTGGTGCCTCCTACCAGTCAGTACATGAAGCTTTTAATTTGCCTGTGGAAGTTTTGTAAGCATCAGCTACAAGTGTTTACAGTTAATGAAATGGCTTATGCCCAAAGGTGGCATTCAGACATATGTTGTCATTCTGGGATTTTCTGGTGGCAAAGACTTGTTCTTTTAAAACAAGGAACAAATTAGTTATTACTCAGTTACCCATAAACTACCTGAAAAACTAGAAAGATAGTGAAGAAATTTCTCCCCTGACTTGAATTCAAGGAAAGTTTCTCTACAGCATTGTTGTCTTGTGGCCTCTCTGTGCTATAGCCAATACACAATGTGAAAGTTCAGCATCAATTTCATCCTCTCAGAGTCCAGTGCTGTCAGAATTTGAGTACTGTGTCCTCTTTTCAGCACCTGTGCTTTCTCTTTGGTGTAACCCTGTCAGTTATAGGAGGCTTGATTGTAATTGGGAGGATGGGGAAGAAGGAAGTTAAGAGTATCTGGTTCTCAGTGTAGCTTTTCTTAGTGAAAAGAAATAATGGTGGCCAAGAAGGGACTTCTGAAGGAAAATCTGACGTGAGAACTTTGTGGTACTTTGCAGGTTGTAATGTGGTTGTAGGTGTGGACACGGCTGCCAGATGCAGAGGCCTGGATGTGAACTTTTCTCATGACACTGTCACTCCATTATATTTTTTATTCCAAATTTTACAGTTTTAGGTTATGTCGAGCATACAAACAAATTGGAGTCAATTTCGTCCATGTAGTAAACACACTGGTTTCATTCCCAAAGATAGTGCAATTTATCTTCCTTGTTCAGATGAAAAAGTATGTGTAAAAAGATTTATGTAAAATTGCATATATATAGGTGTGTGTATGTGTATTTTTTTATTTATATACCTACATATTCATACAGTTTAATGAGGAGAAACCTGATTTTTTGTGACTGTTTAATGGCTGAATTATGCTCACAGTGCACACACTTCATCTGAAACTTACCTTGTGGCTGAGGCACTTTTAAGGGCTCTCTCAAATGTGTTCTCTAGTGTCTATTACTGTCACTGAAAAACAACTTTAGTTTGCTTCTCAGTGAGAACATTCATAGGATCCCTTTTTCTACCCAAACACAAGTTTTTTCAGAAAACTTGCAGGAATTTACGTTTCAACTTTTATCCATCTATCAGAATCTGCTAAAATTGCTCAACAGCTTCAAAAACTACAGCATGAACAGGCACAAACAGCAGTCATGGAAACAACAAAAGGACATGTTTGCTTCTGACACATTTTATAGCTCTTTAAGAAATCTTTATTTACTATCTCTTAGTTGTGTTTTCCACATAGTTTTTACATAGTTAAAATGTTCTTAGATTGCAGACAGTTGGGGCTTTTTTTTTTTTCTATCTGTTATTAGAGTGTGCTTCACTTAAAAGTAAAGAAAAGCAGTATATCGGATAACACCCACACTCCCTAAATACATAAATCTGGGTTGAAAAGTTCAGCCTGATTAATTCCTGAATACTTTGACCAAGATTTGTTGAAGCTGGTCCAAGTTTTTAAATTTTTGACTATCAACACATGGAAATATCTTCTCAGGGGATTAGATAGAGACCTTAAAACAAAAGCACATTCTGGAATGGGGCAGGAATATTTTGCTTTTTCAGGTCAGGCCAGGCCAGCTGTATCTCATCTCTAACTTGAATATTTATGAGCTGTAGGAAAGCTGGCAATTTTATACCTTCTTACAGATTATTGCCAGTTCCCTGTCTTGGTGGTGAAAAATTTTTACCTTTTTAAGGCTTCTGAAAGGGACTTTCCTACTGATTTGCCAATAGGGTGTTGTAGATCAATTTGGAAGGTATGAGACATTTATTTTTTCCAATCTGAGTAAGCACATATTTTTATATCTCTGAACTAGTGATTGGGTGGTAGTATCACTAATGGGAATTAGTTTATCTTTGTAGAGGCATGGATCATCAGCAATGGGAAGTCAAAAATCAGATCTCCTTGGGTCAGTGAAAAATTCTATGGGCATGCAATACAAATTGCATTTCTACTGCAATCTTGCTCTGTCAGTGAAAATCTTGCCCAACTTTGAACAGGCCAGTTTTATGCAAGGAGGAGGCACATCAGATGAAGTCTGTTGGTAGCTGTGTAACAGGCACTTCACTGGATGGCTCCTCTGTCCTCATGCAGGCAGGCTGAAACTGGCATGAACTCCAGTTTTTTAAATTAATTTAAAAGAAATACAAGCGGTCATAACTGATCTGTACCAGGCAGGTGTTTCCATGTCTTGTAGCAGTGCATAACTCAAGCAAGCAAGGCCTCTGCTCTGTCCATCCCATTCTTTAATTAGACTCCACTATCATCATTCTGTGTTTAAAAGGTTAATTTTTCTAAGTCTATCTGATTTATTACTTGTGTCAGCATTAGCTGGATTTCTGTGACCTCCAAGTTAGCACCTTTGCTTGAGAGTGTGTCTCTTGATGACCACAGGAGTGTGGTCACAGCAAAGCCAGCAGTGCCTTAGCTCCCTCTGACCCAAAAGTAGGCACAACCAGCTTCTGTCACCCTTTCAGAACCCAGCTGAGGTTCTGAGGAAAGGGTCACCCAATAAATTAAAGAGAATTTCTTACATCAGAGCATCAGACCATTCTGTGCTTTACAGGAGTGCATTTCTATTACCATGCTGGCTAAAGAAGGGTTTGCCAAGTGAAATGATACAAAACAGATAAAGGGGTCCAGAAAACATGCTCTCCCACCAAAAGAAGCCCCTGTGTAGCTGTTAGGCTGGATCCTTCCAGATCTCAGAGCTCTGTACCCAGGCTGCTCTGTCAAGGTTTCTGTAACAAGACACAAATCTGACATACCTTGCAGTCAGCGCCAATAGGTTTTTTGCATTCCTCACAGGTGTTGGAATAAAGATTTTCATAACATTTCACACAGAAGGGGCTGTCCTCCTTCAGGATGTACTTCTTACCAAACAGAGACTCTTTGCAGTAGTGGCAATCAAAGCGTTCAGTCATGTTGGTGTCTGGAGTCCAGCTATCCTGCCACAAAGACAGGAACAGGCACACGTCAGACTGAGCTACACTTGACCCCATCCCCCAAGAAAGGTTTATCAATTCTTGTTTTTCACATTGTACCTCAATTTTAGTCTGACTTTCAGTCAAATAAATGAACACAATAGGAAAAAACTGGGCTATAAATTTGGCAGTGCAGCCCATCTAAGTTAGCCATCTGTTGATCCATCTTTGGCCAGACCTAGGGCTAGACATGAGAGGAAGGATTAAACCCTGAGTGTGAAGAATTCTTGTGGGATTTGTGAATGGAATTTGACGTATAGGTCTGCAATAAGAAGGTGTTTCTCTAGGGGATGGAGGGAGTCAAGTCCATTAAGGGGATGAGCCAGCTAATCTTCCTTTAGAAGCAACATCTCCTACATAAGGCAAGAGAAAGGTTTACATTGCTAGTAGGCTTGAGTCATGCACAGACTATCAGGCACCACAGCTATGTGCTTCTGCACCTTCCTTCTCTGCATTCTCACTAGGCCAGTGTCTGGCAATCATTCTCCCACCCTCCCTCCATCTCAAGGCAGACACCAACCCTCCATCTCTGCTCGTGCATGGGACTATGGGGGTGGAAGGTGTACGATCAGTGACTGTGTATCTGATTCTCCTCTGATGCACCTGAAGAAGTTATCCAATAGCTGAAGTGTATTGGGACACAAATGGGAGCTGGCTCCCGGGTGTTGTGGCTCAGACAAATGTAAAAAAATATTATGGAAGGGAAAAATCAAGTAGAAGAAACTGTATATGATGTTTCAGCTTGTCTGAATTAGGCACAATTGGTGTTTGCTCCTCAAGTCTTGTTATGTCTCTATCATTTTCTGGATGCACATACAAGCAAAGATGACACAAGTACCTTTGATGAATATTTATTATCTGGGACAATTTATTTTGGGTTTCATTAGTCATCACCTTCTTTCTTAACCTGAGGCTTGCAGCATGTGTTGCACCTGAAATCTGGAGGGTACAGCTGGAGCGAGGCATAGCTGTCAGCTTAGGAAAGGGAATTTCCCAAGCAGAAAGCACATGCCACCTGGACTGCATGATCTTAACTGCCTGACAGGCTGCACCTCCTCTTTAAGGCACATCTGATCCATAAATCCTTAAATGTTTTGAGTACTAATAGCTTAAGTGGCTACCTCTGTCTTTCATGCACAAGTGACATTTACAGCATCTGCAGTCCTTTTGCCAACTTCAGCTCTCAGTTTTAAACAAAATGTTACTTGCTTAGTGTTCTTGGCACAGGTTGCTGATTTCTGGAGTTTGTCCTCTCCCTCTGGCAGTGGGAGCCACCCATAGGGCATTTTGAAATCCTGAGTTCTCCCCAAGGATTTCAGTTTTTACTATTATCTTTCATTCTGTCTAGCTGGGATATGATTAAGGTTTTAGGACTGTCTGAATGGACAATGTTTTTTTTTTTTAAATGGCCAATCCACTGCTGAATTTTGTAGTGACTACCCCAGACTGATGGGTGAGTGCTTTTACATGTGTGAAGTAGGTAAGTGATGTCTCCACTGCTGGAAAGTCTTATGAATTCCAAGTAACTACTAAAGAAGAGAGACAAACTAGCAAGCCCCAAAATGTGCCTGGAGGAAGCACAAATCCTGGAAGCTGGTCTTCTGTGCTTCTGACACTGCAAGACTAGCAGGGCAACTGCTTTGGCCTTCAAAATGATCTAGGAACTAATTAACTTTCTTATCCCGGAGGGGAACTGGGAGTATGTAGGGTGCTCTTTGTCCTTAAGGAGCAGAGAGGCTCATAGGACTGATAAGAAGACAGAAAGTAAGAAGATGTGCTGGAGAGAGAAGTGCAATGACCACCAAAGCTCCCCTGCAGCCCATTTCCAGCAGCAGCAGCTAGCAATGGAAGTATAATGCAGGAGAATAGGGACAATACACAGGGACAATACATAGGAACATTCCCATTACTTCCAGCAAGTTAAGTACACCTGCAGTCTTTACTGGAACATTTAATAGATGATAATGGATTTTCGTCTTTGTTTTGAGCCTGTTTACACCCCTAACCTACATAACAGGTTTGGACTTTCCCAGGAAAGAACTAGTCAGGACTTAATTTCCTTCTGGAGTAACCTCAGCAAAATGCAGTTGGGCCAATGTACACAGAGTTATATGTGTAGATGTATGACTAAGTCTGAGAGGAGTGATAGCTTTTGTTAAAATGGTCTGTATTTAGGACAGAAATCTGTACTTTTCACCTGACTATATTAGGTATTTTTTTCCAAATGATAGGATTTTGTTGCCCATTTAATGCGCATTATTGCTAAATTAAAATGTGAGCAGAAACCACTTATGAACTTGCATTTGTCACCCTTCTTCAGAATTATTTCTTTCTAACCCAGATTTAAAAGTAGAAGTGTGATACTGCAGAGTGAAACATTTCTCTGCAGTCTTGATGTGTAAAAACAAAAACTATAAAGTGTAATTCCTTTACAGGTTTATACCATTTCATCCAAAGCTGCTAAATGTAAAATATAGAAGTGCTTTGTGACTGGAAGAAGGACTGTTCCCTTAGAAGTGGGCATTCCTGTCTCTTGGTCACAGGACTTTCCCTCTTGAGTGCTGTATTTTCTTCTGGGTGCATTTCACTGGAGCAGAGGTAAGCATAATGTAATAGATATATTTAATAATTCATATAATAATGTAATAATTCAACAATTCAAAATAATTCAGCAATTATTTAATAGTTGCTGCCACTATTTCAGAAAATACCTGGGCATAGCCTGCAATCCTGAAAGAGATCTAGTTTTGTTAAATGTGCTCCAAGATTGTTCCAGGGGATTGTCACCCTCACCCTGAGCAGGGAGAGGCAGTCCTCATTTCTACATCTCAAACAGATTTAGGGATGAACTCTGCTCTATGAAGACAATGCAGGGACAGATCTGGATGAGATTTGAGGAACAACTCTAGAGATTTTGGAAACTGAAAGACGAGATCTGCATTTTGACTTTAGTTATGTGAATCTTTTATTGCATCTGGGACCATTTTTGGATCCAATATCTCTCAAAGTTAGGAATTCAGGTTCATGTGCTTTCATTCAGTAAACTGGAATTAAGGTTGAAGCATCCCAAAATTCCAGGCTTTTTAAATCCAGGTCTTGGACTGAATCTCATGATCTACTATGTGCTATTTTGAGCATATTTTACAGAGTTTTTTCTGCTCCAGAGAGAATTAAGTGTGAGGAAATAATGGGTCCTATCTACTAAATACTAGAAGGAATTTCAAACAAATAATTTCACTGTTGTCTTACAATCAAGGAATGTGAAATCATACTGAGCAGTATTTTGCCTGTCACTTTGTACACATGGTCCTTTACATTGCCAGTCCATTAATTCCTGTTATATAAAATCCCTTCATGTTTAGCTTAGTGCAGGCTTTATGCACTGTTTTAGACTTTAAGGGGAAAAAACCAAAACAGGAGACTTGCACAGCTGTGGATGGACACAAATTGCAATTCAACCTCCTTGCCATTGATCTATTTTTCTTGTGTTTGATACCATAAAGACTTGTGGGACAGAGGCTCATCATTATTACAGCTCCTTGTGGTTAAAGATATTTAGATTTTATTACTGTAGTCATTCTATACTTATGCTTCTTCAGATTGCTCTCAACATAATCATGATGAAGAAATTGATTTTTTCTGCCATTCAGTCTCCCTCCCACAGCATCAGACATAGCAAGCACATCTCCAAAAGAAAAAGAGCTTTCTGTTGCCTGCCCAAAAGAGAAGCTACAGCTTATGCCAAATGTTAGTACTACCCACACTCTGTCTCACAGGAAGAAAGAATTGGCAGAAAAATTAACAAAAAGTTAGTAGACTGATTCAAAATCTATGCTTCTTTCCTCTTCTTTCCCTGTTGGCTCAGTCTCATTTTACTGGCAGCAATTCCTGAAGTTGTCATATTACTGCATAAATATTAGGGCTCATCATGTCATTAAGAAATTATCCAGTGTTCCCCCATCCCATGACACTACTGACTACTGAAAAAACAGACCTTGCCTGCCTCTTCAGCTATGTCTGCAAACCTAATAAATGCTGTTCTATCTCTTATTTCAACTTTTCCTAGGAGGTGATGAGCACTGAGAGATGCATTTGCACACACACAAGAAAGAGGCCAAGGGGAACTATCTAAACCATGTAGGAGTTGTTTAGTTTATTCAGTGAAGTTCTGATCTCTTTCTGTAACAGCATCTGGAGACAGAGAATGAAGCCCCTGTGGATGCCAAAGGGGGGCTTGCTGCTGGCTGAATTAGCTGAGCAGTGCTGGGGCTTTCTCTCCCCGTGCCCCTGGATCAGTATGCTGTGTTAGACACCTGCACAGGAAACAAAAGCTCTTCCTCCAAGATGTGCAGGCATCTCTCCCACCTGACTATTTTTCCAGAAGAACAGTACACATGGATAATTTTCTATCTGTTTATTTCTCTTCCCCTGAGGAAAGAAGATTTGTGTCTGGCAACTCCAGTGACATGAGACATGCAGGTTTGGAGCATTTGGAAACAATTTATGTTAATGCTCCAAAGGCTAAAATGAAAAGATTTATTTACAACCATGAACTGACAGTTCAAACTATGCTGGTCTTTCTGGCAAGAGGTGATTTTTTTCCTTGCAACTTAGCTGCTCTTACCACATTCATTATCTATCATCTTGTTGCAGCAACAGGAAAACACTCTTGGAACACCTAAACATCTTTCCAAGCCAGACCATAAGGCCATGCAAGGGGAAAAGAGGGACACCTAATTTTATTTTTTTTAACTTACTTTAGAAAAATAAGGAATGACCATTTTCTCTTCATCAAAACCCAGGAAAATTGGTTTAATATTTGAAAATAATAGTAATAATAAAAAAAAATGACCCCAAGTAAAATATCCCAGTCATGCCTTTAGATGCTAAATTTTAAAAGCTATCTAAAGAAAAAAAAGTTTCATTTTTAATAAAGTTACCTTGCAATATTCTTCAAAATTACATTTGGAGTTTTCCAAGGATTCACCTTTCTTGGAAATGGCTGACTTATTTTGTGTTTGGTATAACATTCTGATCTCTTTTTTAGAGTTTTTTAAAATCTCTGTAGTGCAATTTTCTGACCAGACAGACTGCATTAGCATATGCAGATAACCAAAGCATACCTGGTTCCTGTCTGGATTGCACAGTCAGCCTGCCATGAACTGGAAAGTGGATAGTGTGCTGGGTAAGGTTGTATTCCTTAGCAGAACATAAATAATAAGTTTTAAAAAATGAAATAGAAAATGTTTCTTGTGTGGCAAGGCTCCTCATGCATCTGGCTAAAGTAATCCCAGTTACAGCAGTGGAGAAGGAACTCTCCGCTTGTGGTTCCTGTGTGGTTTATTGTATTTGGCAATCAACAAAGATCTGTTCCAGTCTAGAGCCACTCCAGCAGTGGTAGAGCAAGAGCCAGTAGTAATATCTACAAATGCCACAGAAGAACTGAGCACTGACACTTTGAAATTGTACCCCACAGAGTTTGCTCTGTGGTTATCTCAGGCTGATATTGAAATGACTGGAGGGTTCATGCTCTCACCCATATTCCTGCACATAATTCAGTTACAAAAGAAGAATGTTGAAATAACATGGAACATGACTTAAATCTGCCACAGCAAGGAGGGGCACAGTTCAAGTGGAAAGGCTTGCTTTTATTTTCTATTTTAAAGCCTTTTGAAATTGCTGTCCTCCTTCTTTCTCTTGCAAAATAAGCAAATGCTTGTTCAGAGGAAAGGTCAAGTACTTGATCCTGCTTAAGCATAAAAAATATATTTCTAATAACAGCATTTAAGCAGATAACAGAAAATTATAGTGGAGAAAAACAGTAAAAGATTAATAAACCTTTTTATTATTTCTGGCACTATGCTGCAAAAATAGTGTATAAGCTAAATGTCTGCAGACACTAAACTCCAACAAAGGTTTGTTTTTCCAGAAAAGGATTGCTTTCTCTTACTGTCAGGAGCACTGCTAATCTCAGAGAAATTAGACTTCAAGACAAAAATACCCAGAAATGCCATGTGCTACCATGCACTCTTGTTGCAAAATTTTTCTGTGTTTTTTAAATCCTCCTTACTACTACCCAAGACACAAAACCAGAACAATGTCCCAAATGGCCTCTGTTTCCCTCTTTAAAGAAAGGATAGAAGAAAAATTGGGATAATTCCGCGGAAGAAGAATGCTTTGGTTTTTGTCCTGTCCTCTATCAGCACGGCTCGGGTTCTGTTTACTGAGGTAAGACCAAAAAGCCCCCTCGTGTCTGGTTTGGGGGATCAGTCAATGCACATCTTACAGCTGCTGGATAAATCTGCTGTGGCACGGAATGCCTCGGGGCTGTGAGGTACCCACACTTCCCTGCCCAGCCAGAATGCCCCTGGCCTTCCAAAATGTGACAAAGGAGGCTACATAAACCTTGGGGCACCCCTGCAGCTGGGCACATCCTAGCAAACCAGACCGATTGCACCTGTGTGAAAACTCCCCAGTTTGGGGGGGTTGTGGCTGAAGACTGTGTCCAGTCCAGTCCAGCCTGGACATTGAGAGCAAAACTGGACATAGAGAGCAGAGAGAACATCTACTAAGGTTGAACCAAAGCACCTGTGGTGTGTGAGAGGCACAGAAGAAAGCACAAAGACATAGAGAGCCTGATGATATGGACATAGGCAATGTTTTTGTGGGCAGGATTATTTCCAGCTGAAGAAGGAAGATGTTGAATCCACTATGGAGTAGATTCATGTAGCATGGGATAGTAGGGAAAGGTGGAATTCATCAAAGGCAAGATCCTGGTCTCTGAAGACACTTCTGCTCTAAATCTCAAGGGTGCTTCAGAGCAATGACAAACACATCTGTGTGAATGATTGCAGGTATTTCATGGCTTTATGCAATTTGCTACTTTTATTATGCAAGATGAAGTGAAGAAACAGTGGTGGGTTTTGAGCCCTTACACTTATGCTTGCTGAAGGTCTAGAACTAACTCACACCATCAGAGCAATACCGTAGAACTTTCTCTGCAGTGGTTGATATGTTTGAAACTTTAAATTCAGAATTTTTTTGTGAAAGGGAATGGTGAATGTGCTTATGTCAGTGAGCATAACACTGAAAAAGCAGACCTTGCCTGCCTTCCTCTTATGGCATATTATTATATGTACAGTAACCATTCAGCATCCTAGTTGATATAATCCAGTATAATATGGAAGGGTATGTGAAAAGGAGCAAAATTAACTTTATCACTTGGCATGAGTATATTGATGTTCATCCTTAGGAGAAGGCTCTACTGGTTTATAATCAAATTCTATCTATATATAGCTAATTAATATTGTTGAAATGTTAATGCTTCAGTGGCTGTCAATGTATCCAAGATTTATTTTCATGAAACCTGTCATTACCCTGCCATTTCACACTCTCACTTGTGGTGAATCTGCATCACAAATAACTGTGCATATGTAAATTAAATATTACAACTACACCATTAGAATTAATCAGTCTAAAAATGCAAATGATGAGATTCCCCCAGTCTCTGAAGCAGTACCCAAGTGAGGGAAGATGATTGCCTACAACACTACACCATTCAGAGTTTGTCCAGAGATGATCAGGACAGATTTACCCATCAGAGAAACATGGATGAGACTTAGAACCTGAATGTTCCTGGTCCCTGAGGACCCTGAAAGGCTGCAAGGATGCTGGCCAGCAGCAACAGGAATTGCTTGTGGCTGGTGGTGTTAACACTTACCTGATCTTCCCTTAACTCTGAATATCCTGGCCCCTGTGAGATGAGGCAAGGCAGGGAGGTGAGGACACCAGAAGGTAACACATTGCTGAGGCTCAGAGCTCAATGCCCTGGAGAACCAAGCCAGGGGTCTCTGGTGAATATAGGTCATTGCAGCCCGCCTCATCCCTTTCTTTTGGAATGAAAGCTTGAATTTGCAGTGCAGTACAGCAGAAATTGTCATTAACCCTTACAACTATAGGAGTTGTACTTTGTCCCCAATGTTTTGAGGTTGTTTTCTTTTTTTTGGATTCAAAGCATGATGGAATCCTGGCAGACTGTGTTGTGTGTGATCAAAGGAGTTATCTGATCTCTTTTCTAATGCAAGGTGTGCCATCTGTTAGAGCTGATTCCTGTATGGACAGGAAGGATGTGATTTCAGGGAAAGTGCTGTCCCTGGACTTTTCTAAGGAGTGGGAAACAGATCATTATTTGTTCCCGAGTTCTTCAGCTGGGAATCACCATTACATGCTCTGTGTGGTAGGAACTTCGCATGGACAAACAATATCTGACACAATATAGCCACTGCTGGGAGATAACAGTGATTTCAGAAAAACTAATAGTATTTTCCTGTAAATCCAAACCACATGGAAGTGACTATTTGATGCTTGTATATGTAGCACTTTCTGTGGGAGCACATTTGGCAAAATGGCGAGAACCAAAATTATCTATATTTTATCCCAGGACTTTTGCCATCTTGGGCTTTTTCAAAAGACCACAAGAAGTGGTTCACCCCCTAGCCTCAGGTGTGCTAGTTAGATGTAGATGTCAGGTGGGAACCTAAGGTAACTTTTACAAATTTGATTCCTCAACAACATCATTTTATGTCTTTTCAGCTGCCCCACTCACCTCAACCACATGATGGTTCACAAGCCGGAGATCATTTTACCCTATGGCTGGGGTAAAAGACAGTTTTATTGGTTCTCTGATCAGATTTTGATAGAAAAATTACAGATAGTAAATTTTTGATAGTAATCCTGTGTCAGGAACTGAGTTTTCAATACAGCAACTTATATCCTTTTAAAAAAATTTCTCCATATGTCACCAGGAATGGGTGAGGTTTTATTGAAAAAAGCAATAGAATCCTTTAGAATCCATCCTTGCCCATTTATGTCTACAAGTGCACAAAACAGACCTAAATTTTGTAAAATAAATAAACACACAGGGTTTTTTGGTGGTTTTTGGTTTTTTTTGCCTTCCATATCCAAATGCCTGAAGCAATCATGTTCAAGTTTACCATCTGGCTGATAAAAGACACAGAAGGTTTTGTCCAGAAAGCTGGGAGTCCAATAAATTTATGAACTGATGAAAACAGGGTTCACAGCAGAAACCCAGAGACAACCATAATTGAAGCATTCTTTCGCATTTAATGAATTTGTCTATCTAATAACATAGATGGGACCAACAGATAGATGTTGGTCCCTTTTAGAACAATTCCTATTCAAGACAACATATAAATACACATAACCATCAATAAATGTTACAGCTACTGACCCTGGCAATCTCAATGTCAGTTAGCAATCTTAGTTAATATACCTCTAGATTGGAGTCAGGGGAGTGGCAATTACAGACTGACTTGCTGGTATCTATCTTTTTATGACATTTGCTGTACTCAGCAAAGCTGTGTGTCTCCATACAGAGCAAAGCTGGAATATGCATGTATTTGGTCAACTAAATAAAAGCCCTATCCCTTGGGGGAAGTAAAAAGTTTGGAACAGCCATCAATGCAGACAAAAGTTAGTATTTCCTTTATTACATACACAGAGAAATCCACGTTAGCATACAGTAAGGACTGGGTTATTGTTGCTGCACATACATGCACACAGAAAGAAGCACAAAAAGAAGGAATGCAGAGCTAATAATTGGGATTTGTATTCTGATTTATTCTGTCCACATAAAAAGAAGAAATATAATGCTGATGACTCCCTGTTTTTCCCCTACACAATCTATCCACGCTCTTTGCCTGCAAAGAGGAGAGGCTACCCTTGTTTCATGTGCATCTGCTCTTGCTACAGTACCAAAATGCTCCTTTGTTGAGCCGGCAGCAGGAGCGCACGGAGGTGTAAGGAATCTAAGACCCCATCTTCGACTTTTTATCACCTCCCCGGCGGGTTACACACGCAGCACAATGCAGTCATTAAAAATAGTTACACATGAAAAGACCCGGTGCCTCATCAGCTCGCTGATGTGTCACTTTGCTGACGGACGTGCAGCAGTAATTGCTGCGATAAGAAATTTGTCTTTTTGTCCTCTTCACACCCCTGCCCGTGCACTCGGGAGAAAGGGGGACCGGCAATCTCTCTCCTCGCATCCTTCCCCAATAACCCACGGGGATACCAAACAACCCTCTACTCCTCTCTGCACCCTTTGTTTAAAGCGACACCTCCAAAGATGTGTTCTGTGGGTAGTGGGGGGGAAGGGGAAAAAAGGGATATTTACTTACAGAGCAGCAGCGGGCAGTTAATGCCACCTCCTGGACCGGGGACAGGGGGTCACATCCATTAACGAGAGCGCCAAGCGCGCCCTGGCCTGCCCGCAGCCGGAGCTGTGCAGCCAGCTGGGGCTCCACTGCCTGCAAAGAGCGGCTCCGCCGAGCGCAGCTCTGCAGTCAGCCAGTGTGGAAGGAGGCTGCTGCCTTCCCCAGCCCAGTGAAACCCCTCGCTATCATTTTACCATATAAGGAGACAAAAGCATCGGAGACTCTCATTCTTTGAGGCGCTCTGCAGCTGGCATTCGACACTTTCTCTATTCCAAGGGTGTCAATAGTTCCCCCTCCTAAACATCTTGTCTTTCTTGGCCCCCTTCCTAAAATAAGGCTCCCTCTCCCCTCCTCCAGCCTTTGTTTCTCTAAAACCCTGATGCTTATTAATAACGTGGCTTTGCTAAATCCGAGAGCTCGCTCTTTGCACAAGGAGAGGTTTTACAGCAACTCAAGCCCCAATATTTGCAAGGCTCTTCACCTGGCCGAGATAATAAAGTCCTTGGTTAAAACTGGTATGAGGCTTTGTTTGCTTTGGTCATTTTGCCTGCTGAGTGTCTTGCCCAAGAAGAATGAAACAACCTGTCTCTCTTCTTTGTGGAGAGGTGCACATCTCTACAAAGACCACGTGTGCAGGCATTTCTTTATGAGCATTCAGACCCCAGTCTAATTTCTCTCCACCCTTCTTTCTTGCCAAGCTTCCCCATAATCAGGAGGAAAACTAACAAAAGCAGGGGAAATCAGTGAAAGCAGAACCAACCATCTTTTTCTAAGAGAAAGCCAAAGGAACAGATTGTCTCAGCACATGCTCAGTACCCAGTCGAGAGCCTTGCCAGCGTGCACATGGTAAGAAGAGGGGGAACTATTAATCCTACTATATCAGGAACTACTTTTTCTGCTACAAAATCCAATTTCATTTACCAACCACTCTAGCAGAGACACATTCTGCCAATCAAAACAATGAGGGTCCTGGGAAACCTCCCAGAGGGAAGAATTTGGATCAGAAGCACATGGGAGAGCTGCTCTCTGCAGCTTGAGGGGTAGGCTGGGGAGGAATTGCAGGGTAATTCTTCAGTAGTGACAGGTGCTTGCCAAATAGAGGTGCTTTAATATGAATGCTTTCAACCTTAAGGGAAACCAGGAGGATAAATATGTAAAGCCCATTGTCCCGAGCGAGCCTTGCTGTTGTTTTGCATGCAGAAGATGCCAGGCAGTCCAGTTTTGGGTACCGGGTTCTGGCTTTTGCCTGAGCAGTGGTGTAGATGTGTACATGGGTTAGATCACAGTTTCTCCTGCTAAAGAAACTTGTGCCAGAACCCTGCCCTGTACTTGCAGTCCTCTTATGCACCCAGATGTAGTCAGATTTGGAATGGGGGTGAAATGTGTTCGTTGGCCTCAGTGTTACTCCAAATCTAGGAAAGCAATGGTTTTAAAATGGTGGGAAAGGGCCATTCCTAGCTCTTCTATCAAAAGATGTGAGTTATTTTGATGACCAGCAATGATCTGTTTGTCAGTTGATTCACCCTTTGCCATTGAGGCATCATGCCCTGGAGGGCTGAAAACGGGCATACAGGATTAAGGATGCCATGGCAATTAAATCTGATTTAAATCAAAGCTGCTGCACTCCCCAGCCACATGGGGAGTCCCTGGCTCTTCCCTTGAATTTGCAGTGGCGGTGTAAAATGAATTAAACCAGGGAGTGAAAATTTTTCATTGAACCCATGAGCTGCACCTCTATCTTGGGAGAGCTCCTTGTTGGGTTTCCAGCCCCATCAGTGAGTTCCTGGATGTCCTTGGAGACATTTCATCTCTCTGTTTGTTAGCTTCACTGTCTGTAAATATAAAGCTCAGGACAGCCAAACTCATGTGTAAGTTGCTAGGAAATTTACCAAGGACTAGCTAGAGCATAAATATAATAGGAGTAATAGTTTCTCTCTTTTAGTTTAAACTATTGCACAGTGGTAACAATAATAATTTATTTCCACCTTACTTACTGTTCTTACCTCAGCTCTGATTTAGTAGTGTACATAAAAAAGGAAAAAGGCCTTCAAGGTAATTAGAATTGGGCTATTTGATTGCAAACTTTTCAAAACAAATGAAATATTCTGAATGTGTTGATTTTTTCAATTTCCATGATATTCTTTGTTCCCCATCTGTCCATTGACAGCTACTGCAGCAAGTCTGACAGAGATTTTTCGATGATCCCTGTGGTCATACAAGACAAGTGTTTCTCACCATTATAAGTTTAAAAAATACTGGCTCCAGCTGAAATGATTTAGTTTATCTGTTGCAGGTCTGGGTTGACTTAAGGAAGATTGGGGAATTTTTGCATATTTTAATATAACACCTCTGACTCCTTGAAGGCAGAAGAGCCTCTGCTGATTTAAAACCCATTGGTTTGTGGGCTCACTATGGGACTGGACACTCAGCAGCCACATCACGACTGTGTGGGGCTGTGAAAGGGATGGGGAAGGTGATCAGGCAGCACCTCCCCTTATCCCAGGATGAGGTGTATGCACTCCATCACACACTACTAGGGAAGGTACAGGGAATTCAGACCCCTTACCCCCTTTCAGGACCACTCACTCCACATTTATCTGGCAAGTAAATATCCATCAGTGATCGGTAGCCCTTCCCAGCCTCTTTCCCACCAGACTCAAATTCAGCAGGTATGAGTGGGTGGGAGAGCCACAAATTTCATTAATTTTCAGAGAGATGGGGAGGAGAGGGCACAGGCCCTTTCACTAACAAATTTATTATGTAACCCACTTCTTCTTTTTCAATAGGTATATTTTATATTTTATTTTTAGTTCATTGGTTCTCTGAAGAACTCAGCAGAGATCAGACATCTTCAAGGCTTCAGAGGAGTCATGGCAATGAAAACAGGGGCAGTGCTTCCAATAGGGGTCCTAAACCAAGAGTGGAAATGCAAATACTGCAGAGTGATTTAGAAATTTATCCTATGGTTTATATTTTCCTCATGGGTATAGCATTTGCATAGCATATATTGTTTGTTCTTCAGTGGTTTGTGTGTTTAACAGGTTAATTCTACATGTAGAATGCTGTACTTCCATATAGGTAAAAAAGGTGGAAATAGTACCATTTTCATAGCAGGATTTCTCAATGATTTTACTAAGCTTTCGTAAGTCACACTTCAGCTACTGGTTGTTATTATTGATGCTGGAATAACTATAATTTCAGCACTTATCTCCTTTTCTGGCTGAAAAGAATGATCAAAGAAAAGTAGTGGAAAGAGACGGCTGGAAGTGGAATATTTTTATTTCCCCCAGTTTGAGACATGAGAAGTATAATGTCTCTGAGAGAGCAGGGGAGGGGAAAATACACACTTTTAGGTTTGAAAATGGCTAAGCTACTGGCTGATTCTTTACTCCACCAATTTATCCTGGAAACTGTTAAGATCCTTTATCAGAATTCAACTAATCCCCTTTTTGATGCTTGAATCTGTGTAACACAAGCTTCAATTGAATATGAGAGGGTGCATTTAGGAGAGCTGCTATTTTTGGCACTAAGACTTAGGAAGGAGTGCAGACTAGTGCAGAGGCTGCATTTTAGTTCATTAAACCTAAAATAACAGCTAGGCAATATTAAATCTTCCTGAAATTTCATACTCATAAAATGCTCACAGATATGTATTTTCTCTAAGAACATGAGGAATTTGCAAAGGATAAAAAGATATTTTCAGCACGTATTTTCTTTCCCAATTCAGTTTCCAAGTCAAGATTTTGTGCAATATTCTGATCTTCCTTTGTTCCCCTAGGAGACTCGAACCTCAAGTAGAAAGACACATCAGGTAAGAAGTATCAGAGTTTCACAGATTCTCATGAGGGAATTACAGACATGTTTGGACAACCCATTAAAACCACCCCAGCCAAGGCAGATAGAGAAAGTCTGTCTGCTTTTGGGTGATGTAAGACTTCTACTATTGATGTTTAGCCTAAATCAATGAGGAAACTTTAGTGATTAGAAACTCCAATCTAATATGTAAAAAAACCCAAAAAGTTTCATGTTTACTTTCTTAATACTTTATAGTTTTCACATGCAGAGTTAAACAATTTTCTTCAGTAATTTAGAGAAAGGTGCCGTGGTTCAATAGCATCAAAGAACTTCTGTTTTTCATAGGAAAAGTTATCTTTAGAAGGATGATAAGATGCTATGAGACTCAAATACAAGTGTGTCTCTGTGATTGCAGGGTCTGACGTAGAGACGAAAGCATTTTAGACTATTATGGTCAGTTTTGACAAAGATTTCATTAATTTTTTTTAAGTTAGACAGGACTTTTGAGCCAGTTAGACCCGGTTTCATTCAGAAAAATCTAACTCCTGAAAGAGATGTCCCAAAGTAAATATGGCAGTGAGGCACCTGTGTTCTGTCACTTTCTGTAATTGCTCCCATACCCTTCTCTCTGTGGAAAATTGAGATGTAGGAGAAGGCTTTCAATGGATGACCCAAACAGAAAGACAGCTGTGTCCCTTTTTCTGCTGCTTTCCTCTCTCCCAGCTGAGTACAAACAGCTTTTATCACTGATATGCAGAGGAACATAACTTGATCACAGAGGAGAAGTGTAGTGGTGCTTGAAGAAGCAGACAGAACACCAGAGAAAGCTTCAAGAATCAACCCAGGGCTTAAAGGAATGGTATCCGCTAAGGAAAATCCCCCTTGTTGACAGATGAGTTTCCAAAAGCTTGGAAAGCTGAGGCACCGTGTTACAGGACTGACAGATCATTCACTGGACAAACAGCATTGTCAGAAAATCCATCCCAGGACCTCGTGGATTAAAAAGAAGCCACACAGGCCCTTGCAGGATAAGGGCAGCCCATCAAACAACTCCCCAGGCAGTAGCTGCCTGTACCATGTGGGGCAGCCACGCTGAGCTGCCCTCACCAGGCTGTGAACTGCATGAAGAAATAACGAAGATCTGCAACAAAGCGAGTGGAAGACAAGAATTCTTATGGAATTCAGTCTTTTCCCTACTTTCTCTAGCATTCTTTCTCATTCTCTTCCCTCACAAAGGGACAGATGGTGCCTTTACTTTTAAGGAAACTATAGTGAAACATTTTGGTCTTTGCTATCTTCACATTTCTTTGGCTTCTAAGTGTTCACTAAACCCCTCAGCTCCGCAGTTTGTTCATCTGTAGCCAAGGGTAGAGACCTTGGTGGCATGTTTGCAGAAGTGCTTTGGGATAGAGAGATCACTTCAACAACAGGTGAGGGGTCTTCATATGACTCTAAATGATAATAGTGCAGGGACCTGTGCAGAGGAGCTCTTGCTTCTTTCCTTTGGATTCAACTTGACTGCCATGTGGGGCCTGAATATGACTGATGGGAAGAGCCTTTTGGGTTTCCCTGCAGATGGAATCTGGGATGTCAAATTACTACAGAGGTTGCAGTAATTGCTGGTCTTCTGAGCTGGCAAATACTACCCTTTAATTTAGGATTTATTAATTTTCATATCATCATGATTTATCTTTCCCAATTCTAGATGCATGAAAAAAACACACTGTGGTTGTTCCAAGAAATTAATGACTCTGTGTGTCTGAGAGCACCAGAGACCTGCTATTCTGTAAAAAATAGCTCCCATTACCTGTGGTGCTCCCAGCAGCACACCTCAGCATTTTTAGGCAAAATCCCCCTTCAAAGTCTTTCTCCCCCCACTGCTCCGCTGCTCATGGCTTCTGCTCCAAAACCTTACTTCTGTCTAATCTGCTTCTGCTCCCCTTAGCACTTTTTCTGCCTGCACTCCTGATCACCCTACACTGTTATCACCCTCTGGAAATAACCAACAGCAACATTTGAGACTACCATTTCCCTTTATCAGACAGCCAGAGGCCTCAGGAACTTCTGAGCAAAGACAGGTTTGAAAAACTGAGCAGCTGGCAGACACCTTAAGAGCTTACCTAACTAATTTCCAAGGCAGAAGTGACAATGCCCAAGTCATCCCTGGCAGATCTCTGCCTAATTTGCCTTTAAGGATTAACAGTAGGGAGCCACAAGCTCCAAAGAGGGAGGGAGGGAGGGAGGGAGGGAGGGAGGGAGGGAGGAAGGAAGGAAAGGAAGGAAAGGAAGGAAAGGAAGGAAGGTTTAGACTGAAGTTTTCAGTCTAACATTCGTGCCTGTAGAGGATGAATAGTGTCAGGAGAACTTGTCATTTGTAGTTATTCAGATCACACCATAGCAATATGAGAATCACTGAAAGAAGGGTTCCTCCAATTTGTTATGCTGCTCTTGGGAAATATCTTGGGAAGAAAGTGAGAAAAGAATGTAATGATATCTCTTCATAATACTCTGCCAGCCTCCAGCAACTTTTGGCTTGGGGATTTCTTAACCTGGAGGCAGTGTTCATACTGAATATCACTTTCATGAACTTGCAGTTCCCTCCTGATTGCCTGAAAGGAAATTCACAGTTTCCAGCAGGCTAAGATCAAAGTTGATGAGTAGGTAGCTCTACTCTGTGTAGCTGAAGAACCATCTTCCTTGTGTTAATTTTGAACATATTACCTACTAGTTTCATCAGAGGCCTCCTAGGTCTTACCTTTGGAAATATAATGAGAAACTTTATCTTTATTCATATGCTACAGGCTGTTCATGTCTTTGTCAATCTTTATCATATCTCCCCTCAGCCATGTCTCCTAGGACAGGGAGCCCCAGTCTTCCTGTTCAGTCTGTATAAAAGGCACTTCTCGTGTTTTATCATTCCCCCTCAAACTTTTTCAACATGACAATTTAGTTTTTCAGGTGATGTGGCCAAAACTTTAACATTCAGTTTGCTTTTTGGCTGCATGTGTTCTGTTATTTTTGGAGTTTTTTTGTAAACCTATATAATCTCTACATTTCACACCCAGCTAAACATTTCAGAACCATTACTTTATAGCTAAAGTTCTATTTCCCCACCATGTTCTCTGTTTTATGCTCATCTACATTCAGTATGAGATGCTGTTCTAGTGGCCACTCATCTTTTTGCCTAAGATCCTTTTTTCTCATCTGGTTTCTCAGTCTTAGAAGAATTCCCACTAATAATGTCCTATTAATCTCTTTACTGTAAAACCTATCTTTCAATTCATTTTATGCCATACATGCAAATATCTCCCCTCTTATCCTATTACTGCTTAGGTATTTTTAAGGTTTTGTGGTCAGAGCCCTTATTGAATACATGGAAAATGACAAATAGGCAGATGCTGTTAACCAAAGATCTCCTCTATCTCCATGCTGTTTATCATCTTACGGGAACCTGATGGATTTGAAGAACATGATTTCTCCTTACCAAGGTATATTGAATTTCTCCTAATGTATCATATTTACCCATCTTCTCTACCCTAGTAGTGATTTCTACTAAATTTGTCAGCCTTACCAGGCTCTATTTCTCCCATTTTCTCTTGGAAGAATTTGAAAAGGCTGATGCTGTACTGGATACATTCAGGTGCTCAGTTCTACATCTGTTTTAAATAAGAGGCCACAGACTATTATTTTTATTTCAGCTAATTCATCCTTCAGTCCCTTTAAATCTGTTGGATGAACACCATCTGGTTCTAAAATTTTCTTCCTATTAATTTTGCTTATTTGCTCCATACCTCTTCTACAGACACTTCAGCTTGAAATAGATCCTCTGACGATGCCCATAAGGAAGCATTCTGCTGCAGGAAGCTCTCCAAGTTCCTTACAATGGAACTTACAAGTTCCTTACACAGGAGCAAAAAAAAAAAGAGATCATTTTGCCTCTTTTGTTACAGTCATGTCTTGCTCAAGGACTGGTTATCTGTTGCCCTATCATTCCTCAAACCCTTCAGCTTGCCTAATATTCAAAAGAAGCATACAGTTGCAAATCACTTCCCAAATTACTTCAGACTCATAATATTTTGATGTAAGTAGAAACAGTCACTCTCTCCATTCTGACCATGACTGGGGACGTCTTGTTTTGTAGAAAGATCCTTCTGTATGGCAACAATTATTTTTCCTCTCAGCTACTGTTTGTATATACTACAGATAAACTGAGAGGGTCTGATTTGTAGGCTCAGACATATATTATGATTGAGTACATGAGCTTAGATTGTGCACTTTGAAGTAGAGTCCTTGCTGTTGATCTTCTTAGGCCTCTGCTTGCTTTGAACCCTATAAGTGCTCAGGCCCTTTAAATAATAGGATTAAAGTAAACCTTTGGTTGCTGATGTGAATTTCATGTCTACCACTTCACACAGAGCTGAAAAAATATACCATCCATTGTGAGCCTGATAGCAATATGGATTGTGTTTGTTCCTGCCAAGTTTATACCAAGTTTATATTCCCATGGCTGTCTAGTGGAGTTGCTGTCTTAATGTGAGTGAAATTCAAATGTTGTGAGTAAAACGAAAGAAAAACTTGTACCAATGGCTTGTCTTGAAGATGAAGTGTCTCTTGCTGGAAGATAAGCAATTTCTATGAATCATTAGAGAGGAGTCAGAACTCACATTATGAAGCAGTCATTATCCCTAATGCTTGTCTTTTTGCTTATCCTTAATGTCTAACCATAAAGTCCAGTGAGTCCTGGCTGGGTTGCTGCAATGTAAATGCATGACTGAGCACTGCCCATCTGTGTGTCCCTGAAGAACCTGTCTGTAGGGGGATAGAATATGAGTAAATAAAGGTAGTATAGAAAGTAATCTTACCCCTTAAAGAGTTGCACCTGGGTTAAATATTAAAGATTAGGAGCAGGCCTGACTTTAACAGGCCACAGCTGTAGCCGATAATAAGAAGAGTGTTATAAAAGAGTGGATTGGTGGGAACTGGAGTCAGTTGGCTCCTGTGAGGACAAGGAAGAGTCAGTGCCTGGAGGGGATGCCTACAAGAAGCACTGAGAAGGTACAGAACTCTTGCAATATAATGGCAACATTTAACCTATGCTCACACAAATTCCTGTCTGGGGCTCATGCGCTGGAGCTGAAAAGTACAACAGAGTTTGCTCTGAGAACTTCCCCTCTGTCGTTGTTCTGTACCAAAAGTGCCATGCTGTATCTCTCTCTGTATTATAATTAGTGTTCTAAGCCCCTGAGTGGCCTGCTGCCTTCTATACTCAGTGCTGGAGGCAGGGAGGTGCGTTGCAATGGAAACCATGCATGGGGAATTAGGATACCAAGCATTTAAAAAATGAGATAAATAACAGAATAGTGGGCTTCTGTGTGATGGCATCTATGGCTTGCAGGTATTTCTGTTTTCATATGGTAATTTCTAGGTATGTTGGGCTTTGCTTCCCTAGCACAGACTACCAAAAGGAGCACTAGTCAATGCTGTCAGTGCTTCCCTCTTACAGAAAGCATGCAAATTTCTAGGAAGACCTTGGTGAAAATCTGTTCAGCTTGACAGGGAATATGCTGACCTGAAAGCCCACTAGCTCTGTTTATGTAGTGTGTGAGACAGCTTCTGTCCCCACTTCTGTGCCCATTTTATTCTCATGACAAAGCACTTATTTCCCTTTTTAAAGGAGAGTTTTACACCAATTTGTTGTGATATGGGAGTTCCACAGACACTGTAGGAAAAAGAAAGAATATTATAAAAGAGAACCTGCACAAATGGGTTCATAAATAATATTATTGAAAATATGAAGTGAATTTGAGGGGAAAATATTTTTTCTTCTAGCTCTTTCAGTGTCACTAATTCTTGGTAAGCATGTTTTAACAGTAGCCAGTAAACCAACCTGCAGCAGAAACTTTTTGAGTTTTCTGAAGGTGATGGATCCCTTTGAAATATCTGTGGTAGTCCTCCCTCTGTTTGTCAGAGGGAGTTGAGCAAAACCAGGCAAAATTTCTCCATCTGCTTTTGGAAAAGCTAGGACTGTGCAATATGACCTATGCTTCTCAAAGCTGATCAGTGTTAGATGATGAATATTGCTGAAACAGCCTGAGATTTATTAGCACGAAACTGTACTCACTGTGATATAAAGCCAAAGATAAAATATTGCAGTCAGTAATAATTCATCTCACTGAAAAACAACTGTGTCAGAGTGTCTGTGGTTTGGTTAGATAACATACAAAAAAGGAAAAATGGTGAGGAAAAACATGCAAATGCAATTTTGTACACAAGTTAGGTACTCTTAAAATCAGAATGAAAAGAAAAAAAGAGATCTGGGTTTTGTTCAAATAATCTGTGGATGCATCTGAGAGAACTCCCATTGACATCTGTGGGGCCAGGATTTCACCCCCAAGTCAGTATTCACATCCACTTCCTTCTCTGGTTTTCTTCTTTGTAAAATAGCCTTTTACATTTTCTGTATTAAAGAAGTGTTTGAATGAGGCTGCCCCCTCTCAGCCTCTTGCCAGCTGCAGTCAATGATCTGCCTTGTTCTGATGGCTTGCTGTTTGCAAGGGAAAAAGTAAAGTTATTCATCCATTAATCATATTTTTAAATGCTAGGTAAGAACAAAGTATTATTGTTGGAGATTGCCTTTAGAATGGCCTCACTTTGGAAACAGGCTTTGGGCCTTTTTTTTTAATTTCACTTTTACATTCAAATCCTGTGAAAGATCACAGCATTAGTATGTATGCTCCTGTATTTTGTTCTAGCTAAAGACTTTTGGCCAACAGAGTTTTTTTAAAAAGCTAATGCTTTGCTGTACATGATTGGAATGCTGCTTCTGTTTCTTGTTTTTGAAAGGGAACACTGTCAATATACCAGTGGCTGCAATATTTTAACACTTAGTGCCCAGCCAGGACGATTTTCTCATTTTTATTGTTTTAGCCTGAGGTTAAGAAGATAGGCAAAGAATTTGAGGACATGAGAGTTTCTAGCATGTGAGAAGTGAGACTATTAAAAAATATTAGTTTTGTACACGATTTCTTTACTGCACAATTTACCGTGGAAGCACATCTGTTTAGCTTAATAGCAAGATCTTGCAGTAACCAGATGAGCGAAGGCAGCTGTCATGTCCCACTGGTGTCCCTCTAAAACACTGCAATCTCTGGTGGGACATGCTGCCTTTGGGCTCCAGGTAACAGGAAGCTCATCTCCCCAGTGCTGGGGAGCAGAAGATGGAGCTCTGTGCAGATCTGACCAGACCATGGGCAGATGGTTATGGCTGGGAACAGGGAAACATGTGAGGTGCTGGCTGCAGTGTCTGGAGCCTTCCAAGGCATCCACATGGGGAGAGTAAGCTCCAAGAAAAGTGCATGTGCAGATAATTTGGTATTTTACATTATTTTATTCTTCCACTTAAGTTATGTGCTGTTCTTGACATGAAAGTTAGAGAAAACTTCTCCCTAAGCATGTTGTCTCAGCACTATCTACACTGACTGTCACAGCCCACACCAGCACAACCTGGAAAGCTAAGCCAGACGTGACATTACCTGAGGACATCAACCATGGCAGTGAGTGCCTGTCACAGGTGAGGGTGGATACACGGGGGCATGTATGATTTACTCATAAATCAAATAGGACACCAGGGTGCTTCCAGGCACTGAGATTCACTTGCCTGCACTGGTCTGCTGACCAGACACAGAGGGCTCTCCCTCCTGGGCAAGGCCTAAGAGCAAATCCTATCCCTCGGATGTGTTTGGATGTATTCACTTGATTTCAGAGGCCATGGGTGTGTAATGGCCTGGGCACAGCCCCAGGGCTGCGTTTCGCCCAGGACAGCCCTGGGACCGGACCAAAGTGCCGCACCAATGTGAGCACCACCTCTCATCTTCAGTCAGTGCATGTACAGCAGCTTTAGACCAAGTAATCATCTGATCTCCTGCCTTTGAAATCCTCACCTAGGCTCTGACCTCAACCCCAAGCACTTTGAAGTGGGCTGTCCTTTCCTACAAGCACTGGCTTTGGCTCAGGTGTAAGGAGTCCTGCTCCTCAGGGTACATGGACCTGAGATCCTGTCAAAGCCCATGAAGCACTCAGCATCTGAAAAAAACCTTTCTTTCATTTAACTTCTTGAATAATGGAATAGTAAACAAACTCTAGTGCAATGTGTGACAGCTTTAGCTCTTAGGCTAAAAGTAAATTAGTATTTCTTACCTTTGTGTCATATTTTGTGATCCTTGGATTTAAAAGCTTATAAGGTTATAAAAATATTTATAATAAAAATGTATCTGTAAATGCATGCAAACAAATGTATGGCCATGCACAAATAATCTTATTTTTCCTAAGAGGCGTTCTTTTATTGGCTTCATTTGAAAATTAATGCTCTCGTGAGATGAGGTTATAAGTAATTTAATACAACAATATCCTGATAATTGGCATTTGGCAGTTATTGCTACTACTATTTTACAGGCTAGTTTTGATGAATTCCTCTTTGACACACAGTTATGATTCAGTGTTTTGCTTTCTTTTTCCTTTTCCCTCAGCTGCTGTAATCCATAGCAAGTAATTGTTTAAAACATGAAATCAGCAAGCATCATCTGCAATTTTCCTTTTTTTCTTTCATGGCCACTAGAAAATGGTCTGAAAGGGGAAAAAGAAGTAAAATGTTCCTTCTGCCTGGCCACTTTTTTTCCCCCGCTATCTATTCATTTTCCAAACATGCAACATAAAGAAGAAAATGCTGATAGAGGGGGAAAAGCCTCCAAAAACTAATGAAAAGCTTTCTGCCTGAAGCAATTCAGTTTGCTATACAAACCAGGGAAGTGTCTATAGTTAGATATAGTTGTGTTCCTTGAGAACATGAAAACATGGCAGTGTATTATTAGAGAAGAAACTAAAGAGCAGCTGTTAGTTAGCACCTGGTTCCCAACAGCAGGCTGGGAATACAAAGAGAGACTCTGTGTGCCCTGGCAGCAAGAGAGGAACAAACAGCTTAAAGCCCACTCTTCCCCTGAGAAAGCAGTGCTCCCTCAAGAGGTCAACACAGAGCCCTGAGTGAGAAGTGATGGAAAATTACAGGTGGAAAGGAGAAAAGGGCTCAAAAGACGGTGAAAATCAAAACCAGGCACTATCTTACCTTGCTGCAGCCCAGTGCTGCCTCTGCTCATGAGTCTGTGAAGGAGAGAGGACAGGACAGCCTTGCCTCTTTATTGGATTGCCCAAACTGTGTGTTTCATAATTAGACAGTTGGGCATCCGTGCTGCGGGTGAGCTATAAATATAAATCTCCAAAGCAGCAGCCATGGGCAGGAGATAAGGACTGCAGCATCTCTGTGCTCACCAGCCTTTTAAGGCATCACAGCTAGAGCTGCATGAGGCCCTGATGGAGAGGGCTGTTGTGCTCTTGAGCAGTGCCAGCCCATCGCTTTGCTGCATTTGGGAGTGCCTTCAGGAGGTGCTGCAAGGCACCCTGAGGAGATGGTGATATTTCAGGGCTCAGTATTTTGTCTGAGATATGAGCAACCCTAATTTATCAATCAGATTATTTGTCAGGCCTTTGGGATTGACAGAAACAGCTTAAGAAGTGCTGACTGCTCTGTGGATGTTACAAACTCCAACACTCCTTCATCCATCCGTCTGTCCACCCCAGGTGTGCAGCCCTGTTGCAGGGTAGTTTGTATCTTGTGTCCTGCCTTAGTTTTGCCCTGCACCTCCTCGTTCAGGAAGTGCCACCTCACTACAAAGGACAGCAGCTTTAGAGATGAGCCTGAGATCACAAAGTAAGTCTGTGCTGGCAACAGGACTGTAGCTCAGGGGTGAAATTTCTGCTCAGGGCTTGTTGTACCCTTCCTGCTGCAAGGTAAGTGTGGTGCTGGGTGAAGGGAACACTGGTACATAAAAAAAAAAAAAAGATATTTGAGGTGGGAAAAAGCTCTTCTAGTAACTCCCATGGGGACAATCTTGTTGGCTGGGGAGGAAAGCCTATCCAAGCAAGGCTCAGTGTAGAGGTGGGGTTATAGCCTGCTTACCTCCTTGCCAATATTGGATCCATCTCTGCATTTCAATGTACTTCTACAGAGAAGGGTGTAGCAGAGACATGGTCCTTGGTACAGAGTTGAACTGTTTCAAGGGGAGGAAAAGGAAAAGCCCTCTGTAAGATGGTGTGGTGAAGAAATCACATCAGGCAGACTCTTTGTGCAGGCAAAAGACTCTCTACAGCAACATACTCGTCTGAAGAAGTGCTGTGCTGTTGAACTGAGGTTGCAGGTTGTTCCTTCCCCTAGCTGAAGCAGCAGTACTTGATGAGGGATTCAACTCCTTTGCTGATTTATTTATTACTTCCACAGTCCTGAAGAACACTTCATTCCCTTCATCTCCTGCTTCTCCCTCTTGCCTTCAGAGCCCTGATTGAGCAATAGTCCTTAGGAGAGAGTGTCACCTCCCAGCTCGTCTCTGAGCAGTTTGGACAACAAGTGTAGGTCAAGCTGCAGAGGCTGGATGCTGACACAAACTGTGTGCCAGGCTTTTTGGCATGACAAACTGATTTATGGCTTGACATGGAGCCCAGTCAAGTTTTATGGTTTTAACTCCAAACCAATGAGAAGTGGGCATTTGAGGCATTCATCCTACCATTAAAAAGCTCGCAACAGCATGTCCTCACCCTCTGCCAAGCAATATGATTTGAAAGCCTGATTCAAGCCTCTGGCAGAAAATAACTTTCACACATCTCCTTTTATCCCTGCAGAAATGCCTAGCTTCCAAGCACCATGGGTGAGGATCATGGCCTGGAGACTTGGGTTAGGGAGATAAGAGAAATATACCACAGAACTCCCGGGGAAAGTATTGTTCATCCTAGATCTAGTGGCCTTTTGCCTCATATTTCTTTAGCTACCATGTAAACAGCCCTTTCACATTTCCCAGAACAGTAAACAGTTATGAAAAGCTGTTTAAGCAGCAAAAAGGGGAAAGTTAAGACATATGTTTTGACAGCTCTGGAAAGCCTCAACCTTTTCATGTTAGCCAAATTTTTTGTTTGCATGATTCAAAGGTGTGGCCGATGTCGAAGAAACAACCTGGGTAAATGATGGTTGTCCCCTGCCCCAGTCCAGGATGTTCTGGGCACTAATGACATCTCTAATCCCCAGGTGTCAGTCTGACTGGAGAATATTTTTGGATCTGGTATTCACATCCAGCAACCAGGGACAGCTTAGGGTAAATGTTGCCTTCCAGAACACTTTAATCTAAAAATTTGAGAAGGTGGACTACAGATCTGCTAGTGCAAACTTTACTGGTTTTCTCTCTGATAAGAACAAATGTTCTCTAAATCTGGTTATCCCACATTGTCCTGCTGGTTAAACTGTCCCAGTTTCATTTTGGGTGTCACTTTACTCTCAAGGACCCTCAGCAGGGAAAGGACTCCTTGAAAAAGATGCTGCCAGAAAGCTAAATCATCATCATTGTGTCAGGCCTTGATCTTGTGCTCCTGGCAGCAGGTAAGGGCTGAGCCACTTCCTTCAGACAGGCAGGGAGGGGAATGCCCCCACATTTCGGGAACCAGCATTTCCAAGGCACAGAAGGGTGGCAGGCTCACAGGAGAGGTATTCCTGTGGATGCTGTCAGAAGCAGAGACATAGCCTTTTTGAAAAGGGATGGGGGCTGAGGCTCTCTACCCCACAGCAGTGGTGGCTTTGCTTGGCACAGATCCCCTTGTCATTTCCCCAGAGCCAGCCCTGCTGCTTCCATGACTGAGGCACAGGCAGGAAACAAAGAAAAAATTTCAACCAGTCCTAATCCAAGGCAATGAGATGTGTATGTACAATAAGAGCTGCTTTACAATCACAGAATCATTTAGGTTGGAAAAGATCTTTAAGATCATTGAGTCCAAATGTGATTCAGAAATGGAAAGGAAATGCTGCAAGCTGTAAAGCACAGCTCCCTTGGAAACCATACCAAGGTGCCACTAGCTATCCATTGCAGTGAGGTTAGAGGTTTTGCCGCTAATCCCTTGCAATCAGGATTTGCCCTGCCATTCTCTGCAAGTCACAGAAGATGCCAGAAATGTGGGCATCCAAGAAGAACATAAATTTTCAGGATAGGTTAAACAAACCAAAATCTAACCAGCTTGCACTGGTAGTGTGTTTACTAAAAGAACTCTACTAACAGATATTCATGGGAATCTGTCCTTGCTGTTCTGACATTTGTGTTCATGGTAGGTAGTACAGTGATTAAAACTGTGTTATGATGTTGTTGAGCCTTTAATCTAATTTGGGGGATTTAAATGTGAGCTCTGTACATGTGATATTGACTGCCAGAAACTTAGCAGCAGAGCCAGAGGGAAAGAGGGCACCTGTGGACATTGTGCTGGTAGTCAATATTTTGCCAACCCTTCAAAGTTAGGTTCTCACAGAGAGAAAGATGGGATTAGCATTTGCTGGTATGAGCAGGGGATTTGGCTGTGCTAGCAAGACATCAGCCTGCTGGCTTCTTCTAGCCCTTCACAGCCACAGGTCACACCAGTGCCCTCCAAATTAGACACCTGCACATAAAACTCCACACTCAGCCCTCCCCACACCTGGGGAATACCTGGAGGATCCCAGCCCCACCTCCCTCCTGGTGGGCAGCTGTCCTCATTGCCACTGTTGTGCCCAGACTGTGGAGCACAGGTGAGATGTAGGTGCTTTTGTATGAAGAGCAAAGCAGGATGATTTCCAAGGGCCTCCTCTCTGCATGATTTCCCCTTCTGCTCTGTGTTTTGAGCTGAAGCTCCAAGAAGATGTCATTGCTGCAAAGATATACTCAGGCTTGAGAGCAGGTTGAAGCACTCAGAGCCCTATGACCTGTGTGTTTTACACAGATGAACTCATCAGCATTTCACCTCTCACAGGTTTTGCCATCAAAAGCTGGCATCTGGTGTAAGCCAGTTGTCTGTGTGCTTTCTATGGGGACTGGAGGTGCCTATCTCTTGCTGCTGACTCACTCTGTTGGGTGAGATTAAGTTGACCTAGCCTCTTTTCTTGCTCCTAGCCAGTAGTTTGTGCTTGTGAATATATATATCCCAGAACAGTTTTCTGAATTCCCACAGGTTTTGGGTTGGGAAGTCTCTGAGACAGAAGCAAATTATATTTAATGACCTTGATGCATTTCTTTCTCTTTTCTTTCTGTGAATTTCCTGCTGTTTCTGATCCCAAGTGCTTGAGGTGTGTGCTCTGTCCCATACCCAGTCTCCACAGCTTGTACCCCTTGGGCCTGGTGGCTGTCAGAGCTCAGAGCACAGGCAGGAGTTCTTCCCCTAGCAAACAATGCCACATTTGGGTAAATGATGCAGATGAGCCTGAGTTTGAAAATTCAGACACTCAACTCTCTCCAAAATCTCTAAAACCAAATTTTACATGGAAAACCTAGGAAGAGTTTCCATTTCTCTCCCTCTCCATCCTGTGTCCCACTCACACTGAGGGAGATGTACCCAGTCCCCAGGCTGCCTTTCTGTGCCTACTAAATGGCCCCATGTCTTAGGGTTCACTTTGCAGACCTGATGACACAGCACTGACAAATGAAGTGCCCTGAGTGAAGAGAAACTGAGTGGTGACTCTTAAGCCAGAGGGAGAGCTGGATGTATTTTCAGAGTACAAACAAAGCTGGAAAAGCAGAAATAATTTCTTCTTCACTCCTTCACTTATATGCCAAGCAAATATCACAGCACACAAAAGGCCACTGCTCTCAGCAGCTGTTTCATGGCCCCATTTCTGCCCTTTCCCATTTTGGCTGAAATACTCGTTCAGTGTGCTTTAGCTGCTGGTTTTGGATCATGCTAAGGCTTCTTCAGTCCAAAACTAAATCTACCCTCATAATCCACCACAGTTAAGTCCTTAAAAAGCTAAGCAGGCTTCACTTAACAACAATAAAACCTTTTGTGGTTTGCAGTGACAAAAGGATCCAAGTGATTGCCTGAGTTTGAAGCAGACAAGATACGCAAACCCGGTAACCCTGAATTTTGGTGCCCTGTGCCTAATGCCTTTACCCCACTCTACCTAACTCCACCAGTGAGTATATGTGCAAAAAATTCTTTCATGACTTCTTTTAGAAGAGAGGAATTTTCTCCTGAGGTAACTCTTATCTCAGAGAAGTACAGTGCTGTGACCCCAGCAGCAGGAGTCAGAACTGTCACTAGCAAAATGAAGAAATCAAGAGCCCAGCCTGCTTTGCCTGCCTCCAAGTATGAGGCTGCTTGTATAGATCAGGAATTTTACACTAAGCAGTTTTATTTTGGCCTGCACAAACACAAAAGCAGACTTTTGCAATAGAAACTGTAGATTGCCTTAAGCATAGGTGTAATCACCAGCCTGCCCATAATAAATAATAATAATCCCAGGTCTGGCATTAATTCATGGTGTGACCTTGGACGTGACACCCACATCCATGCTATCCAACCTGGCAAGTAAATGCAAGTCCCAGTGTCAGACAGAGATGGTGCAAGTGCCAGGCACTTTGAAAAAAAATCAAATTAAGCTCCCTAGGGCTCAGGTTTCCCACTTGTAGGGGAAACTATGAGAGAGATCATTGCTCAAGAACAAGATCTGAAAAATACACAGAGATCATAAAAAACCCCAGCCCCCAGCAGACTGAGACTTTTCCACACCTCCACAGCCAGTAAAAGGATCTTTCTGTCAGGAGCCCATTTCCCAACAAAATCTCCCAAGACTAGCCGCTATAGCTCTTTCCTCACATCTGACTCAAGTTTCATGCTGAGTGAGGGGTACAAGGTATTGAATAGAGGTGCTTCACCTCACAATCATCCTGTCTGCACCCATTACTACATTGCAACCAATAAGCTGTTCTTAGGCTATATAAAGTAGGACTTCAGATGTAAAATTCTGTGACATTCTACTACCTTCAAAGGCACTTCCCAAAGCAGCATGCAAATAAAAACTAGTTTAATGCAGCTGGAAATGATGTTAAATCCAAAATCTTGCACAAAACCATTTAAGCCTTGTATTGTGTCTGCACATTGTGGAGTAGGGCAGTAATCCCCTTTTTTGATAATGCCCAAATGTGAGCCTGGTAGCTCAGGTTAGCCTGCTGAAGGCCATCATGTGCCATTTAAAACAAGCACAGCGATATTAAAAAGTTGTGTTTACAAAGAGCAGCTGCTGTTGTTACAGAATGTATCCTTCCCCTGGCCACATAACCAACAGGTAACTCAATCTTTGCCAGAGTTTGCTGACAGAAGTGCAGCCTAGGGCTGCCCTGTACTTCTGAGGGTATTTAGCACAATGGGAAGAATTTCAGGGTAGAGCCCAGATTAGCCTGGATGCAAGTGCTCAGATTAATGTCCAACCTGCCACCTGCCACTGCCCCTTACCCTGATCCTGTACGTGACTACAGCAAAGCTCAAATGCTTCTTTTCTCTTTATGTTCGGTCACTCATTTCCTCCTCCGTGACATCAAAACCTCCGAAGATGATTGAATTAATGCTTCATCTGTCTCAGTGATGTCTTTTGTGAGAGCTCATAGTGATTTCACTGGTGGATTGAAAAAGTTACATATTCTATAACTGCCATTAATTTTATGGTTGAATTTAACAGAGAACATGACATTTAGCAGGAAGACAGCTCTTTATGGCACCTGAGTTAAACATTAGCTACTTCTGACATAATTTGGGCTGATCAGAATTTTCAAAAACAATTCAAAGATGAATTATCAGCTCTATGGACATGCATTAATTTGAAAGACTTAACAGACATGTTCAGCTATTAAGTTATTGGAGCACAGAAATCAAAACCATATCATGCTGAGCAAAAACATGATGTGTCTCTGCTACATAGGCCTTTTCAGCCAAGACCAGCTACATTTTTACACACTGATCAAAATGCACAATTAGCTCTCTGATATTAAATTTTTGGGGAAAACCCCCACAGTGTCTCTCTTTTTATGCTTTAAAAAGATACATTTACATTCAGTATGACTGAAGGACAGTGAAATTACAGTCTTTATCATACAAAATCTGCATTCTTTTTTTGCACATATCCTGACTATGAATTTGCTGACCTTTTTTTGATGCTGCCTGTATGCATACCTCAGAAAACCATCATCCAATGTAATACTAGACCACCTTAGTGTTACCATAATTTTCTGTGCATTTCATTCCATGTTCCACCACCTCTTTTCCTCTTACATGTTATGGCTGGCACACCACATGTCTCCCCTGCTTCCCTTCTGCCCCAGACATCTGCAGTATCAGCAGTGTGGTCTTCCAACATCTCCTCTCCACTCAAGCCATGAAAACTACAAAGTAATCTTTTGAATTGTTGCCTCCTTGCCACCACTTCTTTCCCCTCAAGGATTAACCGATGTTTCCTCAAAACATCTGTCATTTATCACCTTCCCCTCATCCCCCTCACCTCCCCATTTAACCTTATTTCCCTAGAGCACTTGATTACTCTTTGTTTGCCATTGACAAATGTCCTTGTGGTATTCCTCACCTATCCAGCCCTGCACAAGTGTCACGTCACTTTTGGCAGAGTGTGCCAAACCAGGGCAGGATCTGTGCCCACACAAACCAGGGCAGGATCTGTGTCCACACAAACCAGGGCAGGATCTGTGCCCACACAAACCAGGGCAGGAGCTGTGGCCACCCAAACCAGGGCAGGATCTGCATCCATCCAAACCAGGGCAGGAGCTGTGGCCACACAAACCAGGGCAGGAGCTGTGACCATCTGTGGCAGCTGTTGTTTCATGGCTCCTTGCCGTGCTGGAGCAGCCCCAGTCTCTCAGGCAGGAGGGCTGCAGGGAGCAGTTGAAATCCATAAATCACCCAGACACGCCAGGTATGCCCAGCCACGGCAGCAAGGGCAGCTGCTGAGCACAACCCAAGCACTCCTTGGAAAACTCTTCTGTAAACAAATCTGCCGTTGAATTGTTGGGCACAAATGTTAAACATTCTGGGCAGAACCTTGCAGAGAGAGAGATGAGAGGTTCATAGCTCTCTTTGTTCTGTGATCATGCTAAACTTGGCTCCTACTCAGCAGACAGCAATGCTACTTTCTGTGTTTTAGGAAGAATCTGCTCTTTTGCTAGACCGTATTGAGAAGGTGTTTTTCTGAGTCTCTGCATGAGCCATGGGCATCACCTCTCATTTGAAATTTAACTTGGGCCTGAACAGATTCAATAGTTGCCAAATCTAAAGAAATATGAAAAGAAAGACCTCCTGGCATTGAGGAGTCTAGAACTAAGAGAGATTAACAAGTACAAAGAAAGAGAAGTTGTTTTCTCTGCCTTGCACGCTGAAATGCATTTAGATCATTCAGTTCTGCATATCATTTCAACAAACCCTAAAGTAAGACTGGATCCCAGACCTGAGGACTCTGACTCTGATCCTGCTCTGGTCTTGATCTTTTGTGTCAGGAAGGGTGCTGGAGACAATTTTGCCTTCTGGAAATCAAATTTTAAGAAAAACAGATATCAAATACTGACAGATATTGATGACGACATTGATGATGATGACGAGGAGAAGCAGGATGAAGAGTAAGAGGAGAAGGAGAAGAAAGTGTGGTAGAGAAAGGCCAGGGGACCCCAGAAATACAGCTCTAAAAGTATCCTTTCTGGCACAGTTGTGTTAGATGACTGAATTGAAAAGACTCTCTCATGTGGGACCTTTGCTGCCATGATGAAAAATGACTTCCATCATCTTTCAGTGTGACTAGAGCAGTTCTGCTCCTTTTGAAACATGTCAGCAGCTCAAATTGCCCACCATTTTCTTGGTGGCTCTGTAAATAGGAATGCCAGGATCATATTGAGGACAAATATTCTGTATAACATTGTTGAGCCAGCATTGCTTGTGCAAAAAAAAAAAAGAAAAAGTTATTTTCTAAGTCAAAACCATTTTTCACAGAGATGTGATCATGTTAACATCAAGTAACCCAAGATTATTCCACCTGTTCATGTGACCATTGCAAGGGTATCTACAGTACTCACTAAAGAAGTGAAAGCTTTTGCCATCAGAGATCAGTTTTGAAACTTTGCAAATGAGGATTTTCATCACTGTCCCATGTGAAAATTAAACACAGGGACTGCTTGATGCATTGGCTAATGTGAATCCAGGATTTTGGTGACCAGATGAAAACTAAAATTGTGTTAACACAACATGGATATATGGAATATAAATTACTTTTGGTTTTAATGTTTTCCAGAAGTCTCTCATCCAGCACATCGACACCTTTGAAGGAAGAGGATGCCATCTTGGGGTATTGCATGGGCCTGGTTCATGCCAAGCACGTTCATTTCATTTTCACCCCAAAATAATTAGATTACCATTAATTCCTGTCTCAATACAGTCAAGATCTAATTAACTACATGTGTATATCTACTATGATTTTTAGATGATTCACATGTACTAGCTGGTGTTTTATTACATAAAAATTAATACAAGGAGGCCTGAATCTCGCTCTGCCTTTCAGGAGAAGCTCTCCTTCACAATCAGCATGCATGAAAGTAAGCACCAAGATATTTTGTCTGGGTAGAATAGCCCACCTATCCAGGAGGCACAAATGCTTCCCAGCTCAGGCAATGGCATGTGTGGGAGTGAAATAGCCCAGGGGAGAAAAGATGTGTGCAAGGACATGCACACCCCTTAATAATCATCCCTTCAATGAAATACATGCTGCGGACCAGGTCTTGCTTAAAGACAAGTTTCAAGCTGAAAGGTATGTAAGCATGCTGAGAGCATTTCAACAGCACAAAACAGATAACAGAATAATCTGTCTGCAGCTCTAAGTTTGTATTTCTTTATGCACAGCTGCCTCTAAATAAGGAGATTGTAATGCTGATCTTTGGATTCCTGAATAAATTCATTCCTTACTTTATCTTCAAGCTTGTCTGGCGGTAGGGGTGATTTAAGTGTAACTGGCAAGACACCATAATTCCATTTCCATATAAGCCACAATTCAGTGAAGGGGTGGACTGTTCTCCTATGAAACATACAAGACAGAGGTAGCCTGATGCTTCTTCACAAGTTGCATGAGACATTGTGAAAGTCGGTAATGAGGCTTGTAAAGGAAGTCTTCCTGGGACACAGTCTTTATCTCTGGAAAGCTGGAAAAGTGCCTCAGCAAGGATCTCCATCAAGGTCAGGGTGCTAGACTTGGCTGAATTACATGACCTTTAGGATGCAGGTGAGGCTGCTGCAGCTCTGGGTGCATGGGTCCAGCCCATAGTGAGGCTGAGCAATGTTCCTGATGGGCAAACATACACATGTACACAAAATGTGCATTGCTGGTTACATGGAGCAGCACAAAAGCAGCCAGGCTGCATGCTGCCTTGGCACTGCTGGCTCCACAGAGGATACCTAAACAAAAAATACTTCTTAAGCACAGAGGAATAGCTGGATCTCCAGTTCTGCTTGCATGTGTAAGACCAGGTTTCCACAAGTAATCTTGATGGATTCCATCTTGGAATGTCCAACTTGAAATATGAAAAAGAAGCATGATTTCTAGAGAATTCAAATGCTGATGAAATTCAATCCTCTGAAAGCTTCATATTATTACAGAACAGAATCTCTCCACTTCCCTGGAAGCACAAGTGCTGTGTTTGTCCTCAGAATCTTTGCCTCACATACTCCTGGAACTTAAATAACCCTAATTGCCATAATTTAATTAAACTATCAGTTTGAAATGTCTGAGTGTTCTATTGAGATTGCATAGAAAATATGGATGCAGGTAATTGTGTTAGCTAGGAATAATCAGACAGCTTGCAGAGTAAGAAGGGGCTGACATTAAGTGTTATCCAAGCTGACATATCCTGAGGCTATGGCATTAGGCTGGTCCTCTTGTGGACTGCTGAAGAACTGAGGCTGTAAATGTTTATTTTAAAATGGGCATCCAAGGGTGTGTTCCAGAGGATTTGTTACTCCTTATGGATGTTGTGTGTATTCCCTCAATAACCAGTAAAGATGTTAGCCCAGCCAGTGCTTGATACTGCATGAGCAAAGACATTTCTCAGGGGGAAAGCACAAAACCTGGGGTTACTATTGGCAACATCTAGATCACAGAGGTGCTTAGAGACTAACCACAGCTAGGGAGGCTTTGGACCCTTTAATTTATACTCAGATGGCTTTTTTCTTTACAGCATTGTGTTTATTTTCACCTCACTCAAGCTGAAGAGCTCTAAGGGAGGTGGTGGGAGTTGGACAATACTCTCCACCTCTGAGAAAGATTTATCAATCCCCTGTATTGAGCTGTGTGATTTTCACTGAGCTTTCCACTGTGCTTTAGCAGCAGAGAATTCTGTGACAGGGCTCTAGCAATAACCTTCTGCTCCATCCCCCAGGCTACTTCAGCCCTACCAAGTGCTCTCCTCATCCTCAGTGCCCAGGCAGGTGACACAGCAGATCTGATATTTGAAGTGGCACAGCTGGAGGTGGCTCTTTGTGGGGAGAAAGCAGCACCACTATGTTTGCTTATCCCTTATCAACACACTTTGAATAAAAGACTGTAATCCTTGTTGATTATATTGACATACATTAAAAAGAGCCTCTACCAAGAGATTGGGAAATCATGGCAGCTAATTAGTAGAAAAGCCATTAAAAGGCATTTTATCTTAAAAGTAGCAAGGTGTGAAAACTCATTTTTGTTTTTAAGGCAGATCAGTTGTGTGTTGTCAGTTCTAAAGCAAGATCATAAAGCAGGCTGCTAGAGGCAATCATTAAAAAGTAAAAGTCTTGATTTTCCTACTCTTCTGAGAATTTTTAGAGTGTGTTTCTTCTAAATGAAAAGATGTGAAAGGAAACAAATGTGAGACTTGTTTCACATCAGCAGCTTGGCTCATAGGGCTTTCACAGTGGGAGGCTGCTCTTTGGGCTTTCTCAAAAATGGAAAAGCAAAGCTCAGTTCAGCTTGAACACAACCCAGATTATAAAAGACTAACTTTGGACCAGGCCCAGACTAAAACAAATCAAAGCTCTGCCTTTCCTGGGATTTGCTCACAAGCTCCTGGGGCAGCCACAAGGTCTGCCATGGGTTTGTAACTCCCCTGTGAGTCCGTGGGCTCAGGGGTCACCCCATTGCCTCGTGCTGCTGCCCCAGTGCTGGCGCCCTCCTGCCCCTCATGGCAGCATGTGCCCAGCGTGGCTCTGGGGACATCTGAGACAGCTCTGCAACCTCATCCTGCCCCAGTGCTCCCTGCTTGCCCTGGCCCTTAGGAGCCCTGGCTCACAGCCGGGTCATGGACCTTATTTCTCTGCAGGAGCTCCTGCTGCTCCATTTCAGCTGCCTGATGGGCCCTGCAGCCAAAGGAGGGCTGGCCTCCTTACAAAGCAAAGCAGGAAGAGAAATGTAACAGCAAAAATAATCCAGGCATTAGACTGTAAGTTGCTATGGGGAATTGAAATCTGACCAAACAACAAAAAACCCCAAAATTCTCTAAATGCCACAGTATCCCAATTATCTCTGTTGAACTGTTTTCCTTGATCTCTCCAGCAGAAAGAGTCAGTTTATCTTTTTGCCCTTCCAGGCTGTTGGGTAGCTTTCAGACATGATCCAAAGTCCCCTGAAGTCAGTGAAAATTTTCCAAGGCCTCTGAATCAAGCCCCAGATGTAAGGTGGTAAAAAGCGTGAGTATCCTGCCTTATACTCCAGGTGAAAATACACACATTCTCCAGGTGCCAAACATCAGAGCTCAGTAAATAGTTCTTTCCCTTTTCCTGTTTCTCCAGTGCATAAGCAAATGTCTCTGATACAGTAGATGAACCTCTTCTCCGAAAGGAGGACAGGACTGTCTCCCTTCTAGCAGTGAAATTGCAATTGGCAGTGGAGCTGCACATCACAGGAGTGGTCCTTCACCGCATAGTTTCACACAAAGCCCTGTTTCAGTGATTTTGATACGAGACACTTTACCTGGTAATGCTGCAGGTCTCTGAATAGTAACCCTCTGCTTCTGGTCAGGCTGCAGAATTGTGCACAAGCTCTGAACAGTCACCAAACTGCCCATATGGCCCAGGCCATCCATGTTTTAAACAGCCAACCTTTAAGTTACATTCTCCAATCAGCAAACAACCTTAGATGGCACAACTTCAGTGGCAGCCTAAGAGATGAGACACTGACTGATGCCACAAGCAGATAAACTTCTGCAGACTGAAGTGCCTACTGATCTGACCCCTTGCATCAAGGTTTTTAAAGAGGACAGGTAAGGATCTGGCCATAAAAATAGTTCCACAGGCATAGAGACAGCAGTAGAGGATAAGGTGATGAGAGGCAATATAAATCCTCTAATTCATTCAAATTGCTCTGTGCTAGAGTGTGGCTTTCACATTCTCTGAAAAAATTCCTTTGCTCAGGTTTTTCTCTTGGGACGCTGAAAGGCAGTAAGAGAGGCCTCAGAGAAAAGGAAAACATTCTTATCTCATTTGCTTCTCCTGTGTTGTGCTCATGTGGAATGTTTGGAGGTGGTTTACCCACAGGTGATTGCCTGATTGGACTCTGGTGTGAGTTGTTTTGACTCTTTGGCCAATCGGGGCCAAGCTGTGTCGGGACTTTGGAAAGAATCATGAGTTTTCATTATTATCTTTTTAACATTCAGTAAGTATCCTTTCTGTATTCTTTAGTATAGTATTCTTTATTATAATATAGTATAAAAAAGTAATAAATTAGCCTTCTGATAAGATGGAGTCAGATTCATCATCTCTCCCCTTGTTGGTAGCCCTACATTTACAATATTAGACCAACTCTGCTTGCAAATAGCTGAGATGAATGCAAAAAACTTACCTGTGACTTCATAAGCTCTGCTCAGTGCAGTTTGTGCCAGGCACAAGGACAAGGTTTGCAAAGCCTCACATGAGGGTCATATCATAAAGGCATTGAATTTTGTAGCAAAAAATACACACTCCCCTCCTCATTTAGCACCATCTTCTAGTGAAAATGAACATCACAGAGATGTAAGAATAACCCCACATCAAGCCACTACTTGCTGTATCAGCTTGGTTTTACCAGAAGTGATGCCTCAGGCAAGTTTCAAAATTTAAATTTCTGCTGCTCTTCACATTTTCCCAACGCTATCTTTTTTCCCTAAGCTGTTACACCTCCCTGAGAAATTCAGTTTCTGAGTAATCCAGCTTTCCTCCTCCTGACCATGGGACTCACTGAACAGCACAGATTCACAGGAAAACAAAGCTGGATGTTCTGCCCCGGGCAAGATCAGCTGCAGACGTACAATTTCTGACACATGTCCTGACCAAATGTTATCTTGTTCTTATTCAGCAGCCTTTCTGAACTGTGTCAGCCTTTTCTGCTCATTCCTGACTCAGATCTTTAGCTCAATCCATGAATAAAACTTCATGAGTCCTTCTGCAGTTGTGGAGGCCTCCAGAAGGTGGCCAGAGGCAGCTCAAGTAGGGGCACAGGTGCCCTGGGCAGGTTAGGTTAGACACCATGAACACCCTGCTGTGTGCATTTCCATGGTGTGCCAGGCTGATTTGGAATAAAACTCTTGCAAGGTTTTCCTCTCAACCCCTGTGTAATGGTAAATGCTAAAGGGGTGAAGAACATCTGGCCAGCTGTGTTGTAGGTACTCAGAACAACCAGTGGTGGCACCATAGGTGGAGACATGCAAAGATAAGAAAGATTTCTTTTTTTTCCATTAAAACTGGCGGCCATTGCCAAAATTCCTCTTGTTGGTACCAGTTATTTTGGAAGTTTCACATACATACATAAGACAATGAGAGTGGTCTAGGGCTTATCCTCAATGACATTACATCTTCACTTCCCTGCTGTGGGCAGCCCATCTCACATTGATTAATTATTGCTATTATTATTGTTATGATTATTGGTATTATTATAAAAACTACTAACAATGGTAATGTTAGCACCTGGTTTAGATTGGCTTCTATCAGCATCTCCCTTTTTGGTGGAGTAAGGTCCTTGCTGAAACTTCTTCCTGCCTACAAAATATTATTCTTAACCCCTTCTTCCATCATGCTCACAACAGACACTTTCCAAATATTTTAGTTCACCAGTCACTCCTTGGAAATGTCAGATGTGTCTTTTGTGAAGAGCTCCTCTCTTTAACTTCAGATTGCTATTTCAAGCAAATACTTGGTGAGTGTCCAGGTTTTGCCAGTGGGTCCTGGCATCTTTGGGGGAAAAAAAAGGATATTTATGAGCAATGCTGGTGGGTGGAGGGGTGTGCATCAGGCATGTAAAAAGCATACCTTGTGGTTTTAGTGCTGCATGAATTGTAACCACTGAAGGCAGTGAGCTGCATTCCAGTCACTGTGACAAAGATAAAAGGCAAAGATTTGCCTTCCTAATTATTTATGGAAACTGGTGTTCAACTATGCAATGCTGTCATGGATATATTTCCTTTCAGAAATGCTGAAATGCTGCCCCTCAAAACATCCACTCAGTCATTTTTGCAGAGATGAATGGTGACACGACAGGAGTGCTATTTGCTGTGCAGGTGTGACTGGAGTGTAGGTACTTGAGAGTGGCTCCCTGTGCTCCCCAGGTACATCATGTTGTACCTCAGAGATTCCATAAAGCAGGAACATGTGTAGCTGCCCAAAAATGAGTCTTTCCGCCATCCTGGCTGAAACTCCAGATGGGCACAAATCTTCTCCCTCCTGCTCTTCCTTTTGGCTTTTCTCTCTTCACTCCACATTATACTCTGGTCAGTTTTAACATGACATCTGCCAGCCATCTTTTAGCTAACTATTATCAGATGGCTTAGATAAATACTGCCTTGTCCTGGTCTCTTGGCTGCTCGTTCTTACCCACAAACTACCTCTCCTGCTGGGATGAAATAATTCTTAAAAATGAAATGTGTCTGCTGTTTTGGCTGAGTGAATCACCTTAGGCCCATGGAGCCCAAAGCACCATCCAGCTTACCTGAAAGTTCAGGGACATCCTCACTTTTTAAACATCCTCACTATTTTAGACAGTGAGCACTGCTAAAGAAAACAAGACATAACCTCCCAGATATAAACTCTAAAGACTACTTCAGAAAGTGTTGCTCCAAGTCAACTTTCAAGTGGAAATTATCCCTGGTGGAGCTGAATTCAGAGAGGGAAAAGGGCAAAAGAGCCTATGATCCACAAATAACTTATAGTTTTCCTGTTTTGCCACTCAGTGCTTTTCACCCAGCTGTGGCAGCACAGCACTAAAGAAACTACAGCTCTGCCTGCTAAAGCAGAGCTAATCCATGCACATGCTGGTCTGAGCTGACATGGGATTGCAGCAGGAGTTTTAAAGGAGATCTGCTTAAAGCCTGCTAGCGGCTGGCAGGTCATTTGCATGTCAGAGAACACTCCAGATGGAAACAAGCAAGCATAAACACCTACCCTTTACAAGCCTGCTTCCATGCTCAAAGAAACCTGATGCTCAGCCATGTGGAGAAATCATTTCTTTCCTCTCCACAGAATAAAGTTCACTGAAATGGAAAACAACTCTTACAGCTGAGTGCTCCGACTAGAATTATTAAGTATTTTTAATAGCTAGCAAAATGATGCATTCATTTCATCTGTTACCATGTAAATACTCTGTACTGAATACATGAAACCAGTTTTTGCAAGATTAGTTTGGCTTAGACACATACTATAATAATTTTAATGAAAATGTTTAGGTCTGAAAAAGGATTTAAATATTATTTCCTATCACTTTAGTGCCTTTCTATAAAGGTGAATATGATCCTCTATGTTTCAATGGTTTAAAGCACCCAGCTTAAACTGCATTATGCAGGAACTTCCATGTTGCCATTAATAGCCCAGGTATAATTTGAAGTACAGAGGAAAAATAATAATCAAAACCAGATTTTCCAAGCATTATCTAGTTTGAACAAATCTCAATCTCACTTATATTAAATAATGTGATTTATTTGCTAAGTTAGGAAAATCTTAAAAAAAAAAGACACTAAAAGCAGAATTTATAAAGCATACAGCTTACCTGAACTATCTCGAGGAGTCTCTCTACAACACACACTTGCCTGGGCTCATCCTTTTAAACTGAGTTAATAGGGATTTAATGGGAAAACAATGCCACACACTCACCAGACTGGCAGCCATGGCTCTCTGCAAGGATGCCCTCCGTCTGCATCCTTCTCACTGCTGTCCCTGCAGACAGTGGTGTCCTCTTTCCCCACATAAGGCTCACCCAGCAACAAAGCAGTACCAAGTGTGTGGGAAGAAATGTTTTCTATCTACAGGTCAAGGAGTCCACTTTATTTTTAGTACCTGGATCCTTATCTATCCCACTGCCCCTCTGGGATCAGCTCCCTACCTTGGATTTTGAGCCCATGATCCAACAGTCCCAGGAAAAGACAAAAAACCTGTTCTCAGCACTAAGAACTGTGCATACTCATGGCATGTTTCAGCCAATGGGCATTCCACACATTTAAATATTTTTCTGACCCAGGGCCTTAGGCACCTAATTGGTTCCAGGGAAAACAATTTCATAATTTAGAAGCCACTGCCCAGCAGAACTCGGGCATTTGCTGTCCTTGAGCTATTGACATTCAGCCTGAGGACTCTCAGGTAAAAGTTTAGGGTGGTCTGAAAGATGAATTTGGAAGGGAACCACTGAGTTGTCAACATTCAGTCAAAGCTCTTTTCCTTTCAGGCCAGAGGCAGGTGGCTCTCCAGAGTGAAGCTATAACCCCAGCAGGAGCTTTAGCACCTCTTCAGCTGTGGGCATGATTTAACAACCCTCAGGCCTCTGCTGGAGGGTTTAGTGTTTCACTGGGGATTCTTGTCACTTTTCAGTATATTTTATTCTGAAGTAAATTAAACCACTTCTATCTAAATGCTTCAATGATTTTAAAATATGATTTTACATTATCTGAATGGTCAGTTAATACTATGCAAGACTTCATATCCTGGACAAAAGTCTGCATTCTTCACCAGCCATCAGCCCTGCAATGACCAACTCCCCAGAGCTCTTGAGACCATTTTGTAGCAACACAGCAAGGTGAAGGTCTGGCTCTTGCAGTGGGAGCCATCTGCATGCCTCTCTTCTGTAACCCTGTTAAGGCATGGCCAGCAGGGGACAAGTGTTATGGCTGGGCCATCCCTGCTGGGTCTGCCTTCACAATTTCTTCTCCTGTACGATAAACAGCATATTTTTGCAGTTCTCCTCTACTGGAGAAGATGATTCTTGTTCCATCACCTTAAGCCTTCTATTAAAGGATGGTACAGGAGAGCAGAGAACATAAACTGCGTGAGTTGAGCCTGGGTTGCAATGGCCACAACCATGATGGAGGAGTGCCCGCTTCAGGAACAGGAGCCAAACATGTCTATCCTAAAAATGAACAACTTTGGGGCCCAGGCTTTCAGACACTCATATGTGTCACAGAAATGCCTGTTACAGCTCTTCAGCACTTTAGAACTGGAGTTAATAGCTACAGGCACATGATGGGGAGCCAAAGCGTAGATGACCTGAGATGTATAGCAGGTCACACATGACATTTGTAAATTATGATAGAGCAACTTCACCCCCACAGACAAATGAAAGAACTAGCAGGACACGCTACCTGTGTCTAACCTACCAGGCTACAGCTGTCTTATTTTGGGCACACAGATACTGCCTCTTAAGGTGGTAGCTGTAACCTAGGCTACAGAAATCTGTCATACTCTAGCTGCCTCAGTTTCCCTGCTTTCTGCATGCAGAATGCAGCCCTGAGCACTCCCAGTGACCACAACATTCCTGAAGGATCAGTCACTTTCCACAACTATCAGACAAAGAAAAAGGGATGGGGTTAAATTGTCTCTTAAAAATTGCAGCAAAAATGTGATTTTGTCATTTGTCAGTTCAGCCTCTTGTGCGGAGACAAGTCTGAAGGTTAGATGGACTGCCAGTGCTAATTTCTAGAGGGGTGTGCTCTAGACGAAGCTGTACATCACAATCTCTCTTGCCAATGTGTGAAAAGATGTCTGGGTTAAGCCAGCTCAGATAGGCAGGCTCAGGCAAACCTCATACCTTCTCCTTGCATGATGTACTACTGCAGAGTGCTGCCTGAAAGCTTGCATATCTTACTCGTGCAAGATTAGGCAGAATCACAGAATCATCAAGGCTGGAAGGGACCTCCAAGATCAGCCAGTCCAACCATCAGCCTAACGTCACTATAACCAACCCTAAACCATATTGCCAAGTGCCACACCTCCTATTTGATGTATCTTGATTTCTAAAAGAAAGGAAGGCTTTGAGAAATTTTTTCCTGAAGCAATTAATATGCCTTTTTCCAGTCTCCTAAAGTCATTCTTTTGCTCACTGACAGGTTCATTTCCCTTCACAAAGCAGCATTCATAGGTGGCAAATCTAGCTGGTCTTTTCAGTGTGTGGTGCATGTTCCATGGATAACTCTCCTCATGGCTCCACCACTGTCAGCAAAACCCACTCCATCTCTCCAAAACTCTCCTCCTGCACGGGCCCCCAGATGCCCACCTCTGCTACCACAGCACAGGACAGAGCTGGCTCAGCTGAGTGAGTTCTATTGTCATTATACTGCAAGGGTTCTATATTGCTAGAGTTTCATACCTCCTTGGTGTTTCCTGTAGGCCACTCCTCTAGGCACTGACTCTTCCTTATCCCCACAGCAGCCAACTGACTCCAGTTCCCCTCAGCCAACCAACCCACTCTTTTATAACACTCTTCTGATTGGCTACAGCTGTGGCCCATTAAAATCAGACCTGCTCCTAATCTCTAGTAATTGGCTCAGCTACAACTCCTTAAGGGGTAAAATTACTTGCTCTACTACCTTTATTTTCTTATACTCTATCCTCCTCCAATTCCCCCTTTTTCTTTTAATTACAGAGATGCAGCATTTCTAGAAGGACATGGTCAAATAAATTAACATTATGACACATTCATATATTTCATTTAGAACTAAGAGTTATACAAATGTTCAAACAATATATTATAGTACGAACATATATATTTCTGAGTGTTAATTCAGTTTTGCAGCTTTTCTCAGTTTACAAAGTACTTATCTTCAAAATCTTTTATACTCATATTTAACAAACATTAATAGCTGCAATTGATATATTTTACCAATCAATAAACACATTGTACCAAATAATAGAACTATTTTTTTTCTAGTTCCTACAGTTGCTTTAGCAAATTCTCCCCTTCCTCTTTCAGTTTTGTTGCTTTTCCTCTTTCAGTTCTCTACCCAGCTCACCATGGGACCACATTGCTTAATGTTTAAGTCTTCTTTGCTGAATCACCACAGGATCATGTTGGTCGATACTTAATTCTTTTTCCATTCCCAAATCCATGGGGTCATATAGTCAAGTCCTGTTTCCCAAATCCACAGGGGTCATATAGTTTAGTAATTGAGTCCTTTCTCCCAAATCATGTCGGGGTCACTAATTGTTATCATAGTACAAGAGTTCTATTGTCATTGCATTGCAAAGGTTCCATATTGCTGGAGTTTCGTACCTCCTTGATGTTTCTTGTAGGCAGCTCCTATGGGCACTGACTCTTCCTTGTCCTCACAGCAGTCAACTGACTCCAGTTCCCTCAACCCACCAATCTTCTTATTGGCTACAGGTGTGGCCTGTTAAAATCAGGCCTGCTCCTAATCTTTAGTAATTGGCTCAGCTGCAACTCCTTAAGGGGTAAAATTGCTATACTTCCTTTATTTTCTTATATTATGTCCTCCTACAGAGTACAGCTCTGCCTGGCTCTGCACTGAGACAACTGAGCCACTTCAAAATGCTCTTTAAAAAACCATAATATAATCCAGCTTGTTCCCCTGCTTGGTTTAGCATGTGCTTCCCCCCCCCAAAAATGTAGCAGTGCAAGTAAAGTGGGAATGCGGCATTGGAAACTATGAGGGAAAGTGGGAAGGTTGGCAGAGGATCTTCTAGCTGGAGTAACCACAGAAGGAGAGTCTGTGGTATCACAGAAAGTTCCTTCACCACTGGAAGATGCCATGGTCAGAAGGTTTCAGGCTAAGTCTCTGTGTTTCCAAGTATCTACTTACAAGAGATGGTGAGAAAAACCAGTACAGGAGTTAACAGAGGTGGCCAGAGAGCATGGTGCATATCTGTGGTTTTTTCCACAAAAAGATCTTGTCTAACACCACAGAGAGACCAAAACTTCCACTATAGAGCAGCATTATTTAGTGTGGGAAGGCGGAGAAATCACTCAAATAAACAGGACAGCTCAACAGAAGCCTTCTGCTACATTTGGGGCCTAAAATGATCTTTACTTTGTGTATTTTCACTTTACAAGAGGGCATGAAATCTGCCTGAAAGACTCAAGTAACAGCAAGAGTTCAGTCTCATGATTAAGGGACAGAAAGTATTGGAACCAGTTTGTGCATGGGGAGTAGTACTATTTTGAGCACAGTTTGGGAGAGTTCTTGTTCAGTGCCATGGTTTGGGAATGGTACTTCCCAAACCAGTACCCCCACCAAGACTCTCTCAAACAAATGCTCTCTCTTCCTGCTTCCCCTCCTGCTTCTCACTGTGGTGGGATAGAATTGAGAACTGGAGGCACAAAAGTTGAAGACAACAGCCTGAGGTAAGAACAATTTACTGGAAACAGCAATGAGATAGGAAAAATAAACAGCAACAATATTAATAATAAACTTATACAGAGACAACAATTCACATGCAAAAATATTCACCATGAAGACTGTGACAATAAAGAATACCAAAGAAAAAAATGCAGTCTTTCCTCTTTCCCTCATCATTTTAACAGAGGCATATAACAGGAGATATTTTTTAAACAAATGCAAACACAGGGTTACTAAGGAGTGTTATGATCTGATTATTGAGAGATGCCTCTACCTCTATAAATGAACATTGGTTATCACCTTAAAAATTTCTATGTTAGCTAATTTATGAATTCCAGTACTCCTCATTTGTTCCTTCAATATCTCATGCTTTCATGCATCAACAATGAGAGGGCTGCATTAAGCTGTGAAGCAGCTTTGTGCCTTTCAGGACTTCTGGTATCAGTGGATTGCTATCCCTTTTCACATCCTGACAAGTTCATTTTAGGGAAGTACACCATTTTGGACCCAGATTATTATTCAGCTTGGCATCATGGTTTCTGCACAGCTGGCTATCAAGACCACAAGAACAGTTATGTTCTTGTGGTTGAGTCCTTAGAAGCCCTACAAAGAGTCAAAAAGTCAAGACCTCTGGATGCTAAATGTGAAGCAAAAGAATGAGTCCAGAACAGTGAAGGTTCTCCCAAAGTGCCTGCAGGCCCATTCAGAAGACAGGAGAGTAAAGTGGTCCCTTTTCACCGTGCTCATCCTGGAGACAGGCTCTGCTGTGCTATAGCCCTGTATCTTACAGCAGCCCCTCACCAGGAGAGCAGGGACTGTGGCTCCTGAAATGCCTCCTGACTGCTGCTGCAGAGCTTGGGGCTGCTCCTGCAGAGCCAACTTTTGCCATCCCTCCTCAGGAGCTGAGTTTCTGAGAACACTCTCTGCTTCCTATCAGCCCTGCTTCAGAGGTGATGAATTGCTGTTGATAGCCCTCTTCAAGTGAGCCAAACACACCAGGAGGAGCCCTGTGAAGCCTGACTTAGATTAAGGCAGGTAGTGGTTATCCATCATCATGTGTCTGTCATTAGCTATTAATTAAACTAAGTAAAACATAAACATTGTCTTTAGGAACCATTTCCAGGTATTAAGGGTGTGCCCTCACTGTATATCCATACCCTAGCACCTGCCAAAGGCAAGTTAAGTAGCTCTTAAATTCTTTGGCTATATGTTTCACACAGTATTTACTCTTAATTTTAGAAATGTCATCCTGCTTTTGGAATGGCTGAAACTTTATGTAATGTTCAATTTTTAGCAACCTGCCTACTGTCAATGACAGCAACTAAATCTGTCAGGGAGCCTGAGAAGGATTTCCAGGAAAACCCTTGATAAGATGATACAGTGCATTATTCAAGTTGGTGCTGGCCTATCTTCTTGGCTCTGAAGCCAAATGAATATTTTGGCTGATATGGGGCTTCCCCCACAGTTGCTGCTTCTCACCCCTTCTGCAGCACATATGTTGGCTCCTAGCAGTCCCTAGCCTGTTGGGAACAGGCTGGACACATGCACACCCCCATGAGAACCTTCCAGCCCAGCTGCCTACTACTCTGATCCTCACATCCTCTGATCCATCCCCAAACACAGGTGTGCCCACGGAAGCAGAGGCTCAGGAGGATGTGTGGGTGGCAGTGCTAGCACCAGACGGACTTGCTTATCTACCTGGATCTCACTCAGCCCTCAGTTAGTGTGCTCCTGTTCATCCATCCCAGGAGCTAGAGGGTGGCTGGGGAGTTTTAGCAGGTAACCACATGACCCCTCTGCTTGCATCCAGCCGTGGAGGTGTATTCCTAGTCAGAACTCAGCCAAGGGCCTGGCTTTCTGCGGCTATGTCAGTGGGCTTTGGCTCCCTTCTGGTAACACAGGCCATAATTCCAAAGTCTTAAAATCAAGCATCTCTTTTTGTGCTATGTGGTTTTCTTCATTGAGACATCAACATCAGAGTCAGATAGGGAAGAGACGGACCTTGGCCCAAAAAGCAGGAATATCCCCTGTTGTCTGCTATTTAGACAGCAGTCTCAGTTAGTGTAAGCTTAGTCTGTATTTTTGATACAGAAATTCTTGGAAAATTCCAAAATTGCAAAATTTGCAGGAAGCTTTCTATGGAAAAGAAATAGTTGCAGGTTAAAAATTATTGTATGTATTCAAATAAGGGCTACATTTTTGAGAAGTCAACAGAGGATAATGCCATTGCCTTAAACCTAAATGAACCTAAAAGAGGATACAAAGATAAGCTTTAATTGGTGATGTATGTCATCATAAAAGTCATCCTAGTGATGCCTCAAAGGAAAAATTCTGTGTCTTATTCTCTACTCTCATGTCCTTTCCCTACTAATTACTAAATATTCCTACAAGTCTGAAGACAAAAATGCAAAGAATAATTTTATTCTTTAGAAATTGCTCTCTTCTTTATTCCTTTGCAACCCCCATGCCTTATTTCAGCATGTACAGTCAGTTGTTTAATATGTTTACAGTCAGTTGTTTAATATGTTTAGCAAATAGAAAGAAAATATTTATAAAATTGAACCTAAAGGACATCTTCATTTCTATTATCTTGGCAGACTCAAGATACCATATTTGTAAGATACTAGATTTTGAAAGATCCATGCTCTGAATATCCTTGAGTCCTGGGTGTGAAAGAAATGAAGCTATAGCTTTCATCTCAAAGGAGTTTAGCAAAAATTATGTTCAGAGTTTTTTCTCAGCCTTTCACCTCATAGATTTTTTTCTATATTCATCCACCATGAAAAGAATTTAAGCTGCCACCTAAACTAGCTTTATATCTTTGTGGATCTCCTGGCTAAGGCTCACCAGATGAAGCAGTGCTTGCTCAAGTCTAGCAAAGTCTCAGCAGTAGCCATGAACCGTTTTGCAGGCAGGTTCTGCCTTAGAAGTGAAGGAGTGAACTTTCAGCTTTGGGGGTTCATTACTGCCAAGGCTATGCATCTTCTCTGCCACTTTGCTAGTGGTGCCCTGGAAAGCAATACAGCTAGAAGGATTTTGAAAAAAAAATGTAGCATTTATTGTTTTGCTTGGTAAGTACGCGAACCTTTGATCTAATGTATGTGTGCCTGTCTCAACATATGGTATCTACCCACCACTGTTTTCCTAGCTGTGCCTAGACACTCCCCTCTGAAACAATTCCTTTTTAGAGTGTCTCCTTGCTCTGTGCCAGGCACTTTGCTATCCGCCTGAGCAGATGGAAATATGCGTGCCTCTAACAAATGTGACCTTGTTAAGCTGCTCATCCTTCATGTCTGAGTGAGAGAGAGCAGAAAAATGTTACACCCACCACCTTCCAGAGGGCAAAGAGCCTCCAACTGCGCACGCTTGCGGTGCTGTGAGGTGTCTCCTGGTAACGCTGCCTTGATATGATCAACACTGCAGCTACTGCTTCTCAGCATCTCAGCATTGCTATAAAGCATATGCTTGCCTGAACACCAACGCCTGCTCCCTCTTCAGCTCCTGGAAACCCACCTGGGGCTAAACGTGGGGTGCCGGCAAGGAGCCGTGGCACAGCAGTAGCTGTCATTTCGGCAGCCTTTGAAAAGGTAACGTGAGAGATAAGCACAAAAATAGAATGGTAATGTATGTATGGAAAAAAAGAATAAATGGAGGTTTGTAAATAGCTTTGCTCTGTGACTTGATCCTAAAAGAAAGTTCTTAAAGAAACCTGCAACTGCTGCAGCATAATTGGGGTTTGTCTCACTTCATACAAGATACAAGAAAGTTCTAAGTCCTGTGAGCGTGACCGAAGAAGTAGAACATGAACCTCCAGAGAGTAATTCATCTGACCTCTCTTAGGTTGCTTGTCCTCTGGAGCAGCCTATTCATTCCTAGAAGAAATTCTATTATTCTTAGCCCTTGAGGGCTCCAGTCAGTTGCTCACAGGGAGCTGTTTCCAGCTACTGAATATATCCTGTGGTCTCTGAGACACCTGTGTGGGGCAGGAGGGAGGGCACAGGAGCTGAAGGTGGCCTGTGCTGCTTTGGCTGCATGAAGGAGCCCAGGGCACCACACAGGGCACGAGCCAAGGTGTGGGCAGTGGAATGAACTCCCTAACCTTCAGGTTCTTACAGCAGGTCTGATGTATCTTCACACAAATACAATACCACCAATAGCCACACTCAGCCCATTGTCTTAATAAGGACAATAATTGTGCCTGTTATAACTCCATGAACTTCAGAGAATCAAGCCCCACCCCTGTTCCTCTGCCAAAGTGCTCTGTAGAGTGTGAGGTCCAAGGGCTGCTCCCAGTGGGAATCACAGCTGAGGGCCACATTTCAGTGCATTACAAGTTACCTTCTCACCTTAAGCATCATCCTAGTAGAGGAAGATTCTTGAAAGGTGGCAGGGAAATCCAAGGGAATGGCTGCAGAAACGTGAGGTTGGAGAGTGGGGAGGACTGACAGTGAGCAAGGAAGGGGTTGCAATGACCTTTGGTCCACCCTAAGCCTTCTCACCCCTCCTCCATACCTCTTTATAGCTTTCACACTCTCTTCATCTACTACTGGCTTTTTTTCCAAGTTTTGTAGCTGCTGAATACAAAGGAAGGAAGAATATGCAATTAGAATATACATCATTAGGGACACATAGGAATTTTTGCATCTGGCACTGCAATCATTTGAAATTGAATAAATCTAAGCCTTTGCAGCATATTTAAGACAGTTAAAGCCTGACAGTTGACAACAGAATTACTTGGCTTTCATCATTCACCCTTTGTCTTTGGTGGAAGGATCCCACTGATGCAGTCAGGTAAGGAGTGAGCTACCAAAACCTCATGTCTATTTTTCAGGCAGGGCAGTGTGGGTGAATGATGGCAGCTCTTTAAAAGTATTGGCTCACTGAGCAGTTGTTATCAATACACAAGAAAGTCTTAGCAGACAGACAGCCTAAAAATCAGAAACAAGTTCATGCCTGGGACAGCTTAAAAGGAGCTACAGATACCCAATATCTCTCCTTTGTTGGGCTGGTGAGGTGGCTACCAGCCAAGTGTGTGTTCTCTCCTTTTAGGGTCTAGTCCCTGCTATCAGCAAATTGTTTTCATGTTTGGTAAACCAGCCGACTTATGACCTATTAGCTGCTGACAAGTGAAGAAGGTGCTCTTCTATCCCTGGTAAAATAACAAAAAATTAATAGGCCAGATTATCAAATCTGATCTGGTGCTTCTGTGGTGTTCACAAGATGAACAGGAGCTGGCAAACATCCAACCTCAAATGACCAGCTAGAAATGCCTCTCCTGGTCTCCCCAAATCACAAGAAGAGCAAAAATGGAGGAGAAGCAGGTAGAGATGTTCCCCATGCAAAGCTAAACTTAACCAGGTCACTGCATCAGTGTGAGGTGTCTTACCCCACAGGTACAGACTGTTGAGAAAACACAACTGGACTTGTCCTGGTAGCTCTCACTTTCTGAACCAACGTAGATTAGACTGTAGGTCAGCCAAGCAACTGACCACAGCTTTTTGCCAAGCAGCATTTCTTGGGGTAATCCGTGGTGGTACAGTGCTCTGTCTGAACAGGGGCAGAGAGATGCTATCAGCAGCTTCTGAGTAATGTTTCAGCAGTGAAAAAGAGAAGAGATTCTTTTATCACTGCCCTAGATCCACAAGAAATTTATAAACTTCCACTTTTCCTTCCTTCCATCTTGAAAACACCTCTCTTAAAAGGGGCATGAGATTTCTGTCCTCCTTAGCTGCTCTCTCCATAGACAAGGGAGGAAAGGCAGCCTCAGAGTGGGAGGTATCTCCAGGCATCACTGGAAAAAAAACAAAAAAAAAAACCCCTTCTTTTCTGGCAAGGGAAATATTGGCAGTGTTAATCATTGCCAGTGCCAAGTGTTAAGAAAAAGACAAACAATGAGGCAGATTTCAACAAACATGAGATTAAAAGCAGTGCCTCTGGCTTGTGTTAATGGCCTCCTGATACTCGGGCTTGTGGTGTTAAGGAGAGGCTGTATATGTGTGGGATAGGAAAGATTAGCTGTTAACCTTACAGGTTGGCTTTATCTATCACATGAAGATGTCTTTTTAAAAAATTAAATCTGGGATTCTTACTCAGCCTTCTGTTTTCAGAATGTGAGGTTTGATGTAAAAGATCAAATCATTGAACAAAATTATAAATGGTCATCATGTGCCACATGTGGCCTTTTTCTCTTTCTAGGTATTTCTGCTCAAAGTATCAGAGTAATCCTCTACCACAACTAAGACCTGGGAGCAGCATGCAGTAATTGTCTCAATTTTAGATCTTGTGGCTGTGTAGACTCTTGTTTCACCACAAACTCTACTTTTGTAGAGACCAATACTCTGCTTTTGTTTAAATTAGTCTCCTGACTCCATCAGGACAGGTTCAATTTTTGCAGTAACTGGAATGAGCCATGGCCAGTAGCTGGAGGTTGCTCTATGCCACCTCACCATTGCCAGGTGTGGGAAGAAGAAACTTTGTCTTCCAGGGAGAAGGGTTTCCTTCTGGTGAAGCCAGCATGGCAGAAGGAGCAGAGGGGTAGCACTGGCTCTGAGCCAGAGGGGCAGTGGGGATGGCATGGAGGAGGGGGCAGCTGGGTTTTGTCTACTGTGGTGAGCAATAATGTCTGTTTTCTTCTACCCGCTGTCATCAGCATTGTTTTCTTATCTCATTGCTGTTTCCAGTAAATTGTTCTTACCTTAATCAATGATCTTTATTTTTGTGCTTCCAATTTTCCTCTCCAGCACATCTCAGGGAAAGGGGGAGAGGGATAAGGAGGAGGTTACCAAGCAAGCAGCAGTGTGGTTTGGAGAGTCTCAGTGGGAACACTAAACTGGAGAGTACCATTCCTAAACCACAACAATTGTCCAGAATCTTCCTTCAAAACTGTTTTTGGTGAAAACCAATGTAACATTCATTTTCCCAAATAAGTATTTGTGTTCCAAGATGAATATTTAATTTATTGAGGCAATAAATTTAATTAATTGAAACCTTGACCCTAGGACCTTATGAAAGCTGTGGTTCAGTGGTTCTCCTGCATCAGCTTGATTCCTACCGTGTTCCACTGCTTCCCCAGGGAACACAACTCTGCAGCAGCAGAATTGCAAGGTCACAGGCATCACTTGCCCAGCAAGCCTGCTGTGTGTGGAAAGGATGTGGACGTGAGAGAGCTGATAAACAGATCTCAACAGTCATTGCAGAGACATTTCTAAAGTACCTTGGTTCTTGGTGGAGAGATTTTTAAAAATTTAAAAAAATAACATAGATGTTTCTGGTTTTTTTTTTTTTTTTTTTGTGGTTTTTTTTTTTTTTTTTTTTTTTTTTTTTTTTTTTTTATACAATCAGATTTTGCTTGCAAAGTGAGGAGGAAGCATTTGTTTTCTCTCAGCTGGTACAAACAATTTTTGCACCTGTGTATTTTGGCACTCGATTCATAGTTATGTTTCTGTATTGCCATAGTGCCTGAGAACCCTGACAGAGACCAGAACTTCAGAGAAACCAAAACATTTCTTTCTTAAAGCTGAGGTAGCAGATTTCGAGCTGACAAATAGAAAATTTAAAAAATAAAGAATTTCAAGAATTTTTTTAAAGAATATCTTTTAAAAATAAAGATTTTTTAAAATTTGTTTGAAAAAATTCTTGATATCTTTCAGACCACAATGAGAATTTAAAATACAGACAAACTAAAATAGAGGTGTATTGAGATTTCTGTCTATAAGATGATAAATTTGAAAAATTGCCAGTTTAGGTGCAACATGTACACCAGACACTATTAGAAGCAGAGACTTTTTAGTAATTAAATACAAGAGCAGGGTCTTACTGTTCTATGCAAATAAAAAGTTGAAAAGTAGTTGTTTATGGATTTGTGTTAGATTCAGCATTATCAAATGATACCTAAGCTAAACCCAAACCTTCTCCTTTGTTTGGTGTCAATTCTCTGATGTCTAATGAGGAGATAACCTCAACCCTACATCCCTCTAGGGTTTTGTTGCTCTAGTTAATTGCTTATTTGCATGACTCCCATGGAGGAAAAAATAAAAAAAAAGAAGAGCTGTATTTAACCCTTCTAACAATGTATATTGAAATTATCAGAGTCTTCAAAGGTTGTTGGGTGATACACACACAGTGTGACTGGACAGAAGGACATCTGCAACAGTGTGCCCAACAGGATGCTTTCCCTCTTCCAGAGTTTTGTGGCATCCAGAAGCCTAAAAACCTTTCCTATCAGGCTCCTCTCTTTCAGTTTAAATAGGAAAAGCATTTGAAAGCTAAGTTCCTATTTATGCCTTTATGATGGCATTTCAAAACTTTCCCCAGAATCATCTCATGTGTTAAAGAAACTCTTGTGTGGGAGGAGAGAAATAGTGCTGAGCAAGACCATGAACAGCATGGGAAGGCTGTCTGCCAGATTTTGCCTCATCATCCTCAAATTCAGCTCTGAGGGAGTCCTGAGTCACTTTCACAGATATAAAAGTAGAATATTTTCACACATCTAAGTAAAGATATGGGATTTTACTTCTACTTTTTCTGCTGGCTTCTCAGCTCTGTATTTTTCTTGCCCACTTTTCCATTTCATCCTTGGATTTTCTCAGCCTTCATTTGCTCAGTAATTCTCTGTTTTATGTCCACAGCCTTTTTGGTGTTGTCACTTAGATGTTGCATCTGAAAAGACAGCATGCTGGTGTCCAGAGGAAAAAGAGGAGTGTGGGTAGGTCAGATCACACCTCTGCCACGTTCACACCTGTGCTGTGGCTGACCCGCTGTATTGTCTAGGGGTGTCTCCCTGCTGGGTACCCCAGAGAGCCCCAGCCACACCAGAGGAAAGGCTGTCATCCCTCTGACAGTGTGCAGGAGAGAGGTGAGGTGAGGAGAGAAAGGAGGGAAGTCTTCAGGCAGAAGAGAAAATGAAGTGGGAGACTTCCCTGTCTCTGGCAAAGGTTAAGACAAGTACAGACAGGGACAGGAATGTCATTCAATTGTTGAGAGAAAGAGAGATAAGAAGAAGAGTAGTACTTCATCTGATATGGTTGTTTGTGGTCCTTGAGTAAGGAAGGCTCAGCAGTTCCAGTGCAGGTAGAGATGGGTGAGGCAGAAGAACGGGCAGTGTTGGTCAAGAACTCTTCAGTCGTCAACAGATCCCAAGTCTCTTCCATGGCCAGGGAGAAGGGCAGTTCTCTTCCACCAGTGCCATTCCCAGCCTGTTTGACTTCAGAAAAAGGATGGCTTGACCCTTACTCATTGACCTTTTAGATAATAGCATAAAGGTCACCTCTGGTTTTGACAGCCTTTTAAAATAAAAAAAATAAAAGGTCACATGGACTCCAATATATGGTTAAACTTTGATCATTCTACAGAGCTTTGCTGTGTCATGGGACAGAATGAGGAAATGGCTGTTGGCCTTTTCTCTTTAAATTCATAAAGGAGGAGACAGAAATTTTTCCTTCATCTACGCAAGTAACTTAAATGTTATATCAGGAAAAAATTCTGTATAGAGATGTTTTCACTATACTACTAGATCATATGATTAATCTTCTCCTGCTTTTAACAGGTTTTATTTCAGGTTACAAAGCATGGCAACTGAATTATTTTGTTGTTGTTCTAGTTTTACTGATTTATCTTTTCCTTCTTGCTTCTTCCTCAAAGTTTACATAGCAGTCAGTCATCTGCACCACCTCACCTAATTAGATGAGAATGTCCAAGTCTTCTGATGAGGAGCAAAAAGTACTATTAGGGCATTCTGCTTATCTATTTCTGATACCCATTTTAATACCTTAATTAACAAAGTAGAGGGAATACACTCAAAGGTCAACATGAAATCCAGAACTAAAGCAATAAGTCAATAATACATTTAAGATTGTCAGGTGGTCTGTAGGACTGAATTTTAGACAGTAATTTCATTTAAGGAACGGTAGCTGATTGAAGATTTTAAACCGAGTGGAGGTCATAAAAATTCCTGCCATACCATGGCTGCTCATTGTGAAATAAAACCTGTTTCATCCACACACACCACTACATCAGGATATCCACCTGGGAAATGTGGAATAAGGCTTACATGTTACTGATGTAAAACTACAGCTGCTTTAGAGAAGAATGTTCCACAAATACTTATAATCAGGGTCTGTCCATCCTTGCCATTATTTAGAAAAGAGCTTTCTTTTGGGGGGAGGAAACTACAATGACATAATCTGCCTCCTAAGGTGTCTGAAAAGAGATATAAACATGTGAGTACAAGAACTGCAATCCTCTCCCATAGTATTCTTCCAGTATCCATAAATTACTACAAACGATTATTACATTGATCTTAAAAAACCCCAGTATAACAAATCTAAACAATATTAAAAAAAAAAAAAAAGTAAGATGCTGCAGTTAGTTAAGTTTAGAAATGTTGCACTGTAGGAGTAGCAGCAAGAATGACAATTTAGCAGGAAATACCCCCGTGAGTTGCAATTTTATGTATTCCTGACTACAGATGATGAGAAGGAAAAAAGTGTATTGGAAGAAACCTGATTTGGATTAGATATTTATAACATTTATAGCATTCCAAAAGGCACATCTCCCTTATCTCCCCCTCATCTTACAGCTCATTTCAACAATCAGAAGGCCATACCCAAGCTCCTGCTGGACAGTCAACAGAGAGCATCATCCCCCTGGGCCTGCAGAGAGGCCAATTCCAAGTCAGCCAGCACATCTCCAGGAAAAACATCTTTATTTTTTCAGTGTGGCCACTGTCCCTTGGCCTCTTTTTTGAAGTTCATTGCTTTCAAGAGCTGTGAGCATCCAGATGTCTCTCATCTCTACTGAGAGAGTTTCCTGAGCAGTTTTCCTTCCTTGCTCTTCTGCAGTTCATAATTCTGACATGAGCCATCTCTTCATGGGATAGAAAGTCACTTCATTAAATCAATAGGACAACATTTCGTGGATCATTAGGCACCCCAGCACAGGAGGATTGTTTGGAGGAACAAGGGAAAATGGAGAGTACAGTGAGAGACATTTTTACTCTGTCATATCCTAAATCCTGAAAGCTTGAATAATTTATGCTTGTGCACAGATTCCTTAGTGAGAAGACAAAACAAAATCTGATAATGTTTCTTTTAAGCAAGTCTCAACAAAATCATAGATCTTGCTTGCCAGATAATGAGGTTGCTGTTTTTTCCTTCTCTTATTTGAAGGCATTGTATGAATTTTTGTAGTCTTGGGTTATTGCCCTGGAGAATGGCCCATAATCTGAGTTAGTGAACATACTGTCTTTGTTATGACTTTGAATGGGGTTGGTTCTAAATAAATCATGAATAACAAGAAAAAAACACAGCAAACAAATACAGAAGCATTCATGTGACCAGACTAGAAAGACTAGCCTTTTGTATCCAAGTAAATAATGTGGTGGGAAGTGGATCCTCTCACACTGAAAATGACCATTAAAAGTCCTGGTAATGGCTGCAAAGTTTGCATGCCCATCACAGTGGTGGTTCGTGTGCTGCCCTGCACTTTTCATGGTGGGCTTTCTCAGGCACCAAGGAAATCCCTGCCTCAGTAAGAAGGTCACACAAGTTGTAAAGAGAAAGACACATGAGGCCTTCAGCATGACAGCAAGGAGCTCATGAAGGTTTGTAGGGCATTCAGGCATATTCCCCACCTGGAGCAGTGAGATGAAGGTGGCCCGAGTCTAAGAACAAATTCCTTTGGAAAAGTATCAGCAACAGACTAGTTGGCAGTTGGTGCAGGCACAGGATTATCCATGTATTGAGACAGATTCACTTTTCCCAGCTGGCATACCCAACATCCAGAGATAATTTGTGGGTTGCCATCATTTCATGTCCGTCAGTCAGACTGTCTTGGTCCAAGCACCGCTCATTGCTCAGCTGGTCATGTGTCATCTGCACAGAGACGTGCTCCTCTTGGCCACTACGGATCATGTTTCTTGCCACCACTGCATGTGTTCCCAAAAATATGCCATGCAGGCTGTACAGATCCTCCAGGAAAGGACAAAGACATAGCTCTGTATATGTTCTGGATAGCTTGAGGGACTGCTTCCCAACTTTCCTCCCCCAGTTTTTGCATAAGGAGAAGCTCCAGTAGTCTCCCACCTGAAGATACTTCTGGAGCCAAACAAATATTCAAGGGATTAAAAAAAACTTATTGTAGTACAGAAAGAAATATTTCTTCATTAGCTTTGGTAAAGGCCTACAGACTTCTAATTCATAAGAGCTTTATCCCTGTTTTCTGCTTTAGAACTGATCCAATTAGGGTTCAGACCTTTCCTGGTTTAAACAAACTCTGTGCTACAAATCCTAACGTGTAGGTGATGTGGGAATGAAGGGATATGCTAAAAATATAAATGCACTTAAGGGAATAAAATAACAGGGGAGGAATACAGCAGGAAATTATTATTTAAATGCTAAAAAAAAGCAATGGTTTGGTTCACATAAAGTAGGTACAGAAAATAGTTCAAGTGTAATTTTTATCTTTGTAATATTTCTTTAAAAACTGTGAAAGTGTTTGTAGCTGGCTGAAGATCCTCTGGGACAACATGTACATTCTAGCAGCATTATCTTCTCAGTCTGTTCCTATGACTGTTGTGTACTGCTGTTGTGACAACAGATTAGCTGCAGCTATTCCAGTTTCCAATTGAATTTGGATTAATGGGTCATTTTAAGGTCTTCTCTAAATCTATTGCATAATCCACATAAATTATATGAGAGCTGGGGTATTTTGGAAATAAAGAAAATGTTTTCAAAAGCCCACATATTGCTAAAGGGTTTGGTTTTTTTTTAGCCTCGTGCCTTTGTCATTTTTCCAACGGAAAATGGAGAAAAATGTAGTCCAGGACAATGTAAAAACTTTCTCTGTTTAGCTGTATGGTGTTAATATTTCATTTTAGTCCTTCACAGTGTATAAACTTGAAGCTCAGTGAAAGAAATGGGTTAGCTGGAATTCACAAACATAGCTGCAAATCCTATTAGCAGTTAAACACAACAGGTCTGAAATGCACCCTGGTGTGCATGAAATCTACTGTGCAAACACAAAATAATCACTTCGGGTTGAGTGACATTTGCAACTTATAGGTAAAATTACTCAGAGAACTTGGTGTATTTAAGCAAGTCTGCCTTTTCCTGAAAGTGTCTACTAAGTCACTTGAAACTTAACATTTAATAGAGGGGAGGGAACAACAGCCAAGGAGATGTCCTGGTCTAGTACAAGGCTGGATTGTGACAATAGATGGGCCTGTTACGTGGCAACTAAAGAAAAGCAGGAGGGTGTTTAGCTTCCAGCAGCACTAAAGTAAACAGGTAAGAGTGGGAGGCTGGATAGGATGTGCCTCTGTTACGCACTGGAAACTGCTATCCAGGATATCTGAACACATTCCTGGTGCTCTTCCAGGCAGCACCTGTCTCTCACATCCGTGCTCAGGTCTAAAACACTCGTGTGAGCAGCCTTGTTCCAGCTGCTGTAGCAGTCACCACTCAGGAAGAAATGCAGTCCATTTTTTAAATTAGCCATCAGTCTCAGAGACTCAGCAGGAGATACTGCAGTGATATTGACTGCATGGCCATGAGTTGCTCAATCTTTGTAGGACCAGATCTTCCACTCCATCCTGATGTGAGGAGGGCAGGGCAGGAGAAAGGAGAAAGGAGAAAAGGAAAAAGAAAGGAAAGGAAAAAAGAAAGTGTTCCCACTAAAATACTTGCCCCAGCTCGGAGGCAGCTCATGATGGAAAATGCAGCATTTACTTTTGTAACTTATTCCAGCAATGAACAATCTCACAGCCAGAAACGTCTATTCCTGTTTCTGGTTTGAATGCACTTGGATTTAACTTCCAGGTATTAAAGCATTCCCTCCGGCCCCTCACAGGAAATTACACCCAGGCACTCAACACCCCTCCAGCTTGTTTTTGAAGAATTAACAGATTCTTCCTGTATCAGAGCACACGGCAGTTTTTCCAACATTTAATTCATTCTGGCAGCTCTTTGCTGCAGTCTCAGTAGCCTTTCAAGTCCCTTTAAAAAGGGGCACACCAGAATTACGTGCTGGTATCTGGGTTGACAACAGAGCTAAATTTATCTCACAACTCCTCTGATTTTATGCTCAGGATCCCACATGCCCTGGGTGACTGTGGTGCTCCTTCTATGCCGTCACCTCTCAGGCTGCTGTTAGGGGCTGATGTTTCTGAGGATACAGCTCCCCAGTCTGAGAGGATGGGCTGGCTCTTTTCCAGCTGTGGCTCTTCCAGGTCTGATCACCACTTGGCACCAGCATCAAAGCATGTTTTGGCTGTGACACCTCACCTTGGTGAGGGAGGATACATCCACAAGTGCTCATGGATGCCCTAGGCTGGAGGTAGATGTCAGACCCCATCTTCCTTGAGTGATCGAGGTCACTCAGTATCACCATCCTTCCCTCACCATTATGTCCTGCTTAATAATCTACACCTGAATATATTACTATTATTATTATTATTATTATTATTATTACTATTACTATTACTATTACTATTATTACTATTATTTAGAAATAATCTTATGCATGCTTCTCAATTTGAAGTGATAAACAGAGTCAAATTCTAATACAAATGTCTGTGGGACTTGACTAGAAATGACCATTTATGAGTACCCATGGGCAAACAATTTTTGGTGTCTGTCATACAGACAGTTTAGGGCATTTAGTGTGTTATATTCATAGCACTAGCCCATGTGTCAGGTAGGATATTGTTAAGGAGACTCTAAGAGTACTTCATATGCTGTCAAGCCCCTTTAAGTCACAAACTTGTAATTTCATCAAAAAAGGTAATCAGACTTTCTTTATAAACAGATTGATTTTCCATAAGGCCATGTTGATCAGTATTAATTTAATTCTCTACCTTTGTTTCTTTTTTAATTTTCAAGGTCTTTCATTATTTTGAATTTGCTAATGACTAATATCAAGCTTAATAGCCAGAGCAAGTTTGCTGCTGGCACAGAATCAGCATGTTCTCACACTTTTGGGGTTTGCTTGGGGCTTTAAGACCTCTACAAAATTAGTGTCAAAATGGGCCATCTTGCTTTTTTTGCTAGCATTAATAGAAATTCTCAATAAATTAACATCTTAAACAGTTTGACATCTCTCTGTAGCAATTGGCTGATATCACAGCCAATATTTTGCTCCTGGTAGAATTAAAATTCCTCTGACAGTCTGTGACTCAGGTAGAAGATAGGCTATACCACTGATCAGAGAGGCAGCTAGCACAGCACTAGCTGCACACATAAGCAAATGCTGAGGAGAGATGAGAAGGACAGATAAATAGCCCTAGGTACTCTTCCAGCAGCCACCCAGTGTACTTGTATTTTCTCTTGTTTGTCTACACTGCATATATTCTCATTTGTATTACTTGTCTCTACATTCCCTATGTTCACCTCTCTATATATGCACAGGGATATATGCTCTCACATATATATATATGTTCCCACCTTCAATATTAAGAAGTGACACTTTGATCAAAGCTGTCTTGATTGCAAAAGAGATATTTTTAAGGTAGTCTAAAAAAACCTCTGGATATGCAACTTCTTTATCTGTTGATGGATCTTCCCTGTACTGACCTAGCTAGGTACTGCAAACCCAAGTTTAACATAAATGATGAATTGCCTCCTGTTGCTGGCTTCTTTAAGGGTCACATTCACACAGTCAGTCCCCCTTTTTCCTTTCCTGTTGAATGGTGAGAGTCCTTAGAACAATTTTGCAACAGCACTGTGGAATATACTATTAAAGTACCCCCCATTAATGTCTTGATTGTGCAGAGGTCTCTTAAAAGGAACAAGATGACTAATAGATGATAAGTATGGTACTTATTTTATGCATTTCAATAATCTAATTAAAGCATAAGTTATTATATATTTGTAGACTAAACATACATACCAAAGAGAGCATGCAAGAGGGTCTGAGATGGGCTGGCCATTTGGTGAGCACACTGTACAAGAGCATGCGTCACTCATTTAATTTAATGCATGATTAACAACTCCTGAACATGATTAGCGCTTCTCTAATTGTGATTGATGTGAGATATTCTGGAACAGCCCTTCCACAAGTGAAAATTTGTAGATTGTTAAAATGGAAAAGTAAATATATTTTATCATCAGCCACCCAACATCTTGGAAAGTTCCGGTCTCCTCCAGCAATGTCCCAGTAAGCCTCTAATTCTGTCTGACATGAGTGGCTTTAACTATATCCCTGTATTTTTCAGAGCTGACATTCAGCTCCAAGATGTTCTCCAACAGGTGGCCTTTAGCTGGATGGTTACCAAGTGACACTGGTGACAACAATATTCTGTCCCATACATAAAATAGAAGGGATGTGACAATGTCAGGAGATATCATAAAGCACAAGAGGAAAGCTTCCAGATAAACTGTGGCCAGTTCTCTTTTTTCCCCTCCTTGTTTCCCTGTTTAAAGATGAGCTGTCCTGACCTTTGCTCTTTAAAAAGCCTGGGTTTGCTAGTTCACTTGCTTGCTTCCACCTTTCTCCAAGGGCATTTGGAAGGTAAACACTGTATTCTTTTCTGCCCTCCCCAAAAGATTCTAGATGCTGAAAGAAAAATGTTTGAAAGAAAGTGTCTTTTCTCTTCTAAAAATTAAGTCTTTTGGTGCTCTTTAGGATTTCTAAGTTCCTTTTGGGTTTAGACCGCTTGATGCACACAGTGTGTGTCTTCATGTCATTGTATAAAACAATGCTTTTTTGTTTCATTAAGTTATCAAAACTTTATGGGAGAAGAGCATAATTCCTTCACCTGGGCTGAGTTCCTTACATTCCTCAGGAGAGTTTTGAAGAAGTTGCCTGGACTTCTCTGGCTGTGTGGTGACCAGAGAAGCCAGCAGTGGTTTATGAGCCAAAGGAAGGGGTGCAGTCTGCCCCCAGGGAATTAACAGGCAGCAGCCAGCTCTCCTGGGAAGCAGAGTGCTGGCCATGGATTAATTATGGGAATTTAGGGAAGTCGCTTGTCCTCTGTGGGGTTTGAAAACTTCTCTGTGAGTGAGACCTACGCCCTGGGCCTCCTGGGGTGGCTGCTCCCCATTTTGGTACCTAGAGCAAGCCTGGGCAGGGAATAGCAAACACTCTGGGTTCACACACACTGTCCTTTCCTCTCAGGGGGGTTAAATTCGGGGGGTTAAACCACAATCAATCTTGCCAGCATCAAGTGATATTCCAAGGTAGCAGAGCAGAGAGGACAGCAAGCCACCCATGCTGGGGGTTCTGATCCATGTCATGCAACATGATGGAGCCACACAGCCCCCAGCCTGCCTTCAGGTCAGGGATATTTCCTCCCTGTCAAAAGGCTTTTAAATGAAATCATCATAGTCAGCCAGCACAGAGGGGTGGAAGCCGTACCTGAGCTTCCAACATTGTACAGGGGAAAATGGAGTAAAGAGTGTGATGGACAGGGTAGGATGGGGTTTAAAAATCAATTGCAAGCCAAAAAGTCGGGTTTAGTGACCACAGTGACAATCTTATAAAGTAACATTTGTAATGTGTATTTGTTACCCCCGCAGGCATTGCTCTGGCAGTATAAAAGGCCTTTAGAGCATCCCCGGATGGTGTTGTCTGTTCAGACTGAAAGCCTGCCTTGCAGCCATGCTGATCCCGTGACATCCAGCCCCAGATACCCAGCTGAAAGCAGAAGTTACTGAGGAACCAGGTACAACAAGGGACTGCCGATGGTGAAAGGAGAAGCAGATCTGCCCTCTTGTGTACATGGCATCTACTGCAACTTTTTCTAAATAATTATGAAGTTAATTTATTCCTTGTAGCAATAAATACGGAAAAGATATTAATCCTTTGAGTGTTTTAACCTCACCATAAAAAGAAAAATAAGAAAATAAAGGATGAAGGATTGGGTTATTTCTTCTCAGGAACTTGTTTGTAGACCTGAAGGTAACCAATGTGTGCAGCATGATCAGGAGAAGCTGCTTGGAACACTTAGGCTATCAAACTAGAGACTATGAAAATACAAGTAGTACAAAACCCCTAAGACAATAAATCTGATTGCTAGGGAAACTCAACCATCTGCAAAATTATTACCCATTAAAACTAAGCTGTTTTGTTGTTGTTGTTTTGTTTTGCCTTCTGTTTTTATCGAGGATGCAAAGTAGCTTGAGTGTTTTTATTGCATTCATCACAGCAGGAAGGACCAAGAGAGATTTCAGCTGAGGCAAGCATATTTGGCCAGTCTTAATTAAACCAGAGAGGGACAGAGGGCAGCCAGCTTCATAGGGCTGGGAAGGTCAGACCTTCCATGTCCTCCTCCTTCCAGCTGTTTTCTTTGGAAGCTTCACAGCCAGTTCCTTTAGTCCCTAACATACCCAAATATCATGTATTAGACGTGACACTTGTAAGAAATTATAACCTGGGCAGCTTCTCTGGACACACAGATCAAAAGATCAGACTCTCAGCAAAGAGAAAATGTAGCACAGGTTGTTTTGAGTGCAAAGCTCAGGCTGGTCTTGCCATGGCACTGGCAGATCAACCTGCCAGTTTATAACCAGCTGCTCATTTTCTGTTTGCAAACAACTTAGTAATGTCTAGGGGTAAAGAGTAGAGCTTGTTCTGGATTAGACTTCTACAAACAGGGTTCTTTTTCTTTTCTTTTCTTTTCTTTTCTTTTCTTTTCTTTTCTTTTCTTTTCTTTTCTTTTCTTTTCTTTTCTTTTCTTTTCTTTTCTTTTCTTTTCTTTTCTTTTCTTTTTTTTCTTTTCTTCTTTTCTTTTCTTTTCTTTTCTTTTCTTTTCTTTTCTTTTCTTTTCTTTTCTTTTCTTTTCTTTTCTTTTCTTTTCTTTTCTTTTCTTTTCTTTTCTTTTCTTTTCTTTTCTTTTCTTTTCTTTTCTTTTCTTTTCTTTTCTTTTCTTTTCTTTTCTTTTCTTTTCTTTTCTTTTCTTTTCTTTTCTTCTCTTTTCTTCTCTTTTCTTCTCTTTTCTTCTCTTCTTTTCTTTTCTGATGACAATAAAAAACATAAATCAAAGTAAAAAAAAAGAGAAGCCAGGCAGTATTACAGAAGAATCTGTCAGTAGACAATGAATTTACAGCTGAATAGGCCAGCTGTAAATTGAGTGAAATCTGGATGCAGTTTTAAAACACAGGCTACAGCAAAAGGTGTGTTTTCAATTTGTCATCACTGTTCTGAAAATATGCTAAGTCAAATAGCATCAGTTTTTCACTTCTTTACAAGGAAAAAGCAATTATATTCTAGGCCTGAGGATATAGTAATATATAACAGAATAAACAAATTCTTCAGCATATAAGAATTCCATCTTCCATAGAAGTGGTAAATGCTGTTTAGGTGCATTTCCCAACAATTTTCCTGATTCTGTTTAAGAGTGTTTTTTTCCTTTAAGAGTTCCAGTGAGATCAGCAATAAAGAAATCTCATGTGAATTAGCCTGGTTTTGTCTGAAGCAAAATTACACCAGCAATACATGTGACTTGGTGGATCCTATCTAATATAACTTCATTATAAAACAACACCAATATCCCTCCTTACCACAGGACAAACAAGAACAAAAAGTAAAATTAATAAATTCTGTCATTGAAATAAAACCAATAATTATTATGGTTCCTTCTTCTCACTGTTTACCCTTTACCTATTTCAGACTTGTTGTTGAAGATCTGGGGGATTCGTGGCCTTTTATGTTTGTTTATGCTAAAAAGTTGTGTCTAAAATCTGGGCTTGCAGTTTGAAATGGTACTGGGGCAAAACTATTTAACTGCATCATAAAGCAGGCTGCAAAATATTGAATGACAGGAAGATCAGGTGTTTTCTGTTTATTATTTCTCATTCAAAGACAAGCCAAAATAAATATATTTTGTAAGGCCTCTTTACAAAAAAAATTTAAACACTTTGTTTTTTGGTATCAGCTACATTCTTTCATTTTTGTGTATGTGTGTGTGTATATATATATGCACACATATATAAAAACCTCCAAAGTATCTTCCATTCTTCTAATATTTCTTTCTTCCCTTCCCAGAGGGCTGAAACTCATGCACAAGTAAAGGAAAACACACACTATCCCCCTCCTTGTTTCTTCTTAGGACACATATTTCTGGTGGATGTGAATAATCAATTCCCAGAGAGGGGATGCCCTTGAATCCAGGAGAACTGGAAGAATGTGGAAGTGCCTTCTCACCTTTTTTAATTGGCCATCCAGACTCAAACAGAAGCCAAGACATCCTCAAGAGGTCTTTGGCCAATCACAGCACTGACCTTATTTTTTGCCATTTTTGCAGAGCTGTCTCAGTTACAGTCATTACAATGTGGATGTTTTAGTGTAAATTTTAAGGTCTATATTTTAGAAATGGAAGGAATCTGCAACAGAGTCAGCAGTTGGCAATATCTGAATGACTAATAGCCAGCAGAGGTTAATGTCCCTTAACTTCCTCACAGGCCATCAACCCTGAGAGCTGATCATTAATTGCCTGCAGTAGCCTGTGCCATGGTCATTACTGCTTCGTTATTCAGACGAAATGAGTAATACCAATTTTAGGATTTCAGTTTTCATAAATGGAGAGCTCAGTGTTTTTTTCCCCCAACAAATTCCACATCCAATCTGACATTAATTTTCTCCCCACTTTAATAAACAATGCTCTATGCTTGTTAAGCTTTCATAACAGTAAAGACTTTCCCTATGTATTAGCCTATAGAGCAGACAAATAGCTGGATTATATTCAGTTATTGATGCATCACTGAAAAAATAAACACAGAAATCAATCATGGTAAGTAATAAATGAATGAGCTGGAAATTACAGGAAGAGTTGTGTCCAAACTGCAGAGCAGAGGCAGTGTGTGACTTGGTCCTGCTCTCTGTTCCCCAGTCACAGGGGAATCTTTGAGCTCAGACTCCTGGGCTTCCCTTCTGAGGAACCACAAGGCATGGGGCAGATTTGATTCATCAAGGCACATGCAGGGTAATCTTCCAAAATCCCCACTATTTCAGTCTCCTTGATTACACTGCAATGTAATTCACAAGCCAAAGTTGCTACAGGTTTGTCTTGATAAGAAAGTCTTGTAGAGTCTCAAAATCATGTGCTCTCATTTTTGCCCTGGAATCCAATAACCCTGCTTTCTCCACGTTTTTTGTGTTTTTTTTTTTTTTTTTGGTTTTTTTTTTTTTTTTCCCAACAGAGGGAAATGTGTGAATGCAAGACTGTGGTGAGCTCCAGCTGATCCCTGCTAAGGATGTGTCAGGCACTTGGTATCACAGGTATGTCTTTCCTTCCCAGGGGAAAAATTTACAGGCAGTCCTTGGGAAATCAAAGATAAATGCATGTTTGATGAGTTAAATGTACCAAAGCGCCAAATTCTTCCCATCCCAGATGAAACTTTGTGCAAAAAATGACACACCAGATCTGCCTTGCATGGATAACCACAAATAGCAATTACAGAATTACCTCCTGGGCATGTTTTTTATGGTGAAACTCTGTGGTGGGCAGAGTAGAAGAGGTCAAACTTGTCAGTCACAGCAGTTTCTCCTGCTTTGAAGATCAGTGAATTTGTCAGTTATAGTCAGGAGAAATGAGGCACCAGAACCAGCCCATGCACAACAGTTCACAGGCAAAGATTCAGGGAGGTTTAGATCCATGGTCTTGATACACTTCATCAGAGGTCACTTCTCAGCTAATCATTTTCCTACCCAATGCGCACCCAGGGTCCTGAAGCTTGTTCTGACAGTGTATAGTTCAGTGTGCCAAAAATTCTTTGCTATCTGATTGTCCATTATAAAATACTGTTGTGACCATGTTTGCACACACTCAAAAGCAAAATTGTAAGACAGCTCTGAGTGCCTCGCTTCTGGCAGCTCTTTTGCCCAAGGCAGGTGGCAGACAGTACCCAGGCTGAGGAAAGAGTGTGGGGAAAAAGGGCAGAAGAATGTGAGTCATCACTTCAGCTGCTTTTGTTATAAACACCATTCTGATCACATGACTCTGTTTCTGTTTGTGTTAGTATGCATTCAACTCATGGGTTGACAAATGGTGTGTATCAGACAGAATCTGTCTTTAAAGGATGCTACTGTTGGCTGTTTTGGGACCTTGGCATCATGTGCTTGAGAATGCCTTCTTAGTCCATTTGGACAAGGTACAAGCAGTGTCCTGCAGAATTTTGTGTTACACAAGTCTTCTCAGCGCAGCACTTTCTGCAGGTTCTGCTGGACACAGTGGGATGGGAAGCTCTCAGTCTCTTTGCACAGCTGAATGCAGTGAGAGCTTGTCTAGAAAAAGCAAAGACAAGAAAAAGCATTTGCTAGGGAATGGATGTAATAGGAGCATGTTTGCACAAGTAAATTAAACAGGGCCAGACCATAAGTTTGAGCACTGTTCCTCCATATGTCTGTGCATCTTATCAGTGTTTTCCCTGAACAGATTAGGTCAGTCTACAGGCAGTCCTCTAGACAACACCTAGATGAAACTCAGAGGTTAGCATGTGAAAGGACTACCCCAGCATGCCTGGACATGACCACACTTGGGATTTTGGAAAGAAGAAGGAGTATAGAAAAAGCTTATGAGCCTAACAATTGTAGGATGGCAAACTGCAGAAGTTGTAAATCTTGAAACTCCTCTGTTGGCTTTTTTTAGTCTGTTTTAGTTCTCTTTTAAGTTCTCTCCAGTGATGGAAATAGAGTCCCTATTTTAAAAAGTTTACTGAGAAAATGAAGAAGCAATGTAAAACCTGAGACAAAGAAAAGAGAATGAGGAATAAGAAGAATGTCCTGTGTTTATTTGGTTGCAAGCTCTTGACAGGTCTCCTGCATTCATATACTGGAATGTATATTTACATATACATGCATATATGAATGCATATACATATAGATACACACACATATATATACATGCCCATATAGATACACAGATATGTCCATCATGGTTATCTTGAGGATCTAGCATATTATTGTTATCATATTACTGCACTACTTGTCAGGTGCATGACAGATGTGAGCTTTTTGACAGGAAAGAATGAGAATGTAAAAATCTTTCTCTGGAGGTCATTTCATGCATGGAGAGCTGCAAAAGGGAGGGCAGTGGAATGAGAATGGGAAATGGAGAGTGAAAGGATGCCAAGAGCATTATCAGGACAAAGTGATAGGAAGAGAAGATCAGATGATCAGGGACAGAGCTACATAGGGGCTTGATAGTAAAAGGGGGATATGTATTTTTAAAGCTGTGAAATGGAGAAAAGATAGGTTTCGAAAATGAGAGGGCACCAGTTGTGTGTGCAGTGTGGTGGAGGCTAATCCATTCTTAGAAAGGGAAGAAGAGCTAAGAAATAATTTTGGTCCAAATGTTTAGGTTCTTCCTTCTTAACAAATAATGCTGCTGCTGCTGCTGCTGAGAAAACCCATGGACTGTGTGATTCTTAAGATTTGCTTCTTGAAGATTTTCTTACATTTAGAGTAGTTGTCCACTCTCGCTCACAGTCAGGTCTCACACAACTCATCTCTCAGCTGTTCCAAAGACAGAGGTAAAGCCATGAATTTGGAGGTGAGGAGGCAGCACCACAAATGGCCCCTGTCTGATCAGGCAAAGGCTGCCCACATCTTGCATCACCTAACATGCCATGTTACAGATGGGACAGAGTTTTGACATGTCAGGCAGGTGTGTGTCCCCCATACTCAAATAGGTCCTGACTGCTGGCAAGCTGCCCTGCAACAGCTCAGCATCCCAGTGTCTCCTGTGCCCTGGGACCTCTCCTTCCAGACATCACTCCTAATCCATTTTTGTCCCTTGTATCAAGTAAAAAGAAGTTTGACAGTATAAAGAAAACAGAAAAACTTTAGACTTCTACATTCTCTACTGAATTAATCATCTCTGGCAGATTTGTGACTTCCTATGACCCTTGAGTTTTACTGTCTGCTGGCACATCAGGCACTGATTTTCCTCTCTTTTTCCCCTACAGCAAGCATTACAGTGATCTTCTCAACGCTGACAGGGACAGGGCTTATTTCCAGTAAAAGGGCACCATACTTAGCTGTGCAGGGTAAGTGAGGTTAGGGGGATAGGTACATGGGAATAATAAAGGCACAGAGGGCAGCAGACTTTCAATATGTTTGTGCAACTAAATGTAATAAGTTCAGACACTATCATTTATTTTTTTCGACTGTTCACCAAAAAAAACCCTCTTTATGTTATTTTCTTTCTGTGAGTGCTTTCGTATTTTCCTTAACCTCTGCATTGCAGTGCAGCTAGGCTGTGCACATGAAGATAGACTCTCTGCCCTGGGGAAGATCCAAGATAAGCAGAGAAGTGACATACAAATGGCAAGGGGGAGAGAGCGATCTAATCGCCTGGCCGCAAGCTCTGTGCATTAAGATAACGAAGGCATACACAGAAGAGGAAAGCTGCTTTCTGCTGGGAGAGGCGTGCTTCTCTCCCCCTTCTCTTCCTTGTCCTTGTCTTTTATCCCTTGTCTCCCTTGTGCCCTTTTTGTACTTCCTGTGCTGAGATGGTGTTGGGCTTGTGAGGGCTGTGGCGTGGCCCGTGTACATTTATTGGCCCTTAGTTTGTTTTCTAATTGAGCTTGCTGCCTGTCTCCCAGCCCATGGCTGGCAGCCTGGCACAGGGGTGTCAGCTGTTCCTTGCTAAAATTGGCTCCATTCCTCTTGCTGTATGGTGAATACCTAGCACCTGCTGATGGTCTCTGAGTCTGAGAATTTTCCCATGTCTCCCATATTGCACATAAAGATGGAAAATGAGCTATTTTTCCACTCCTCCCTTTCTCACGCCTAAAAAGTCTTTTCAGGTGTCAAATCTGAATTTAGCAATACCAAAGGATTTCCTGCATTTTTATTTCTCTATATTGTTCATCTTTAGGTGGAGCTTTGAAACCATATGGCTGTGGGTGCACAGGGGACCCTCTATAGGGCTTCTGTTGGTGTTACAACACCCTCGGGCTGCTGAGCAATGTACCTGTGAAGCTGAGGTGACCAATTCTGCTCCTGTACCTTGTAGGATGCTGTGGTGTGTGCCCAGGAGGAAGGAGGAGCTACCTTCCATCTCATTACAGGTACTTTAAACATACAAAGCTTGTGAATCTCCTGGCACCAAGCTCTAGTGGGGTGATGATGCTGTAGAAGATTTCAGAGATCTAACACAAACAGAGCTAACTTCCTCTACAGTGAATATCTTGGCTTTGGAAGTTCTGCCCAGGGGAAAGATGAGCATTTGGCTTGACATGTCTGCTCTTCTGATGGCTTTTTTCATCCTCCTTTCTCACCGACACTTCTGAAAAGAGCTGTCAGATCACAGCTGCCTGTTTCACACCTCTATGGGTGAGCAAGGACAAGGGCAGTGGAGCCAAGCACTCATACCTGGCTGTCACCCAGACAGCCTGTGTGCACTTGGGCAAATTGTCAAATCCTCCACCACCCCTCCCCACCACACCACATTTAGCAGAGCTCATTTCTGAGCCCTCCAGGATGTCTCCCCCTCTGCAGCCACTGCAGAACCATCAGTCTGGATCCATGCTCCAAAACTTCATGCACGTAACTGAAGAGCCTGGTAAACATCTCATCCCAGTCCTCACCTTTCTTTGTGGTCACAGGATGGCCAGAGACAGGCACTTCCAAGGAAGACATGAGGTGGGATGTAGTTGTCTGGGATGAGTCTGGGATGAAGATCCCCTTCTCTCATTTCACAGCACCCGGTGAAAAGGTGCTGAGGCTGAGGCATGGGTGTTTCAACATGCTGACAAAGTGACTTCTGAGTTGGAGTGTCTTCAATGAAATGTCTGAGACATGATGGAGGCTTTATAGCCATTTGTTGGGAGGACTTTGCTATCTGTTATGAAACTCTTCACAAATGCAACTTAATTTCTTAGCCTTATAATAAATTGTATATTCATGACTTTTCAGAGAAGAAAGTGTGATTGTTCCTGTGACTGCCACAGGAACGGACACATGATACCTCATTCCACTAAAATCAATTTCTCAGAACACAGATAATGTAAGATACAGATTTGTAAAGTAACTTCTGAAAAAGCTACTTCAAAAACATCTAGCTTCATTAATACAGACAGATAGCTACAAATAGCCTTTGCAAATAGCTGGTTTTGCTGACCTAGCTCATAGAAATGAAGAGATTTAAGCAAAGGAAAGGTCCCAGTGAAGTCAATGGGCTTAAAACTAAGGGCAAACTAGCAGGATCTACTCGTACACAGGGCTAAAAGTAGGCAGAGATGCTTTGGCAGGGTGAAGCCCTGCTGTCAGGCTCACTGCCATGACCCAATTTCTTTGCAGGCCTCTGCAGGGGAAATGCTCACTCCTGCAGTTCATCCCTTTCCTTCAGTGTCATTAGTTCTTATCCTTCCATGTCAAACTTTGCAGAGAAAGGATTTTGCTGTGCTGCTGAGTGTTTGGGAAATGGCAGCTAATTTTTGCTTGTGGTTTAGGAGACCCTCGTTTGATTCTAGCAAAAAAACCTGTCCTGAATTTCCCCATGCCATTTAAGGGCTGGAAGGGAGATGGAGCCCTACTTTGTCCCCTTCTCTGTCTGTGAGCAACTTTATTGATGTGAAATTTTGCATAACTGCCCCTCAAGAAGGTGGCAGCTTGAGCTGCTGGAGAAAAGCTGTCCTTCTTTTTTCCCCCAAGTAGAGCTTGAGGCTTAACCCACTGGTCAACAGACACATGAGGATCCACCTCCATAGCACAAGCAGGTGATGGGGACAACAGCTAGGACTGGTACAGAGGAGGAAAATGGTTTGGTAGCTGCTTTGAGCTGCCAGCTGTCTGAAGACAAGATTAGGTTTCAGATATCTTGGCCTGTATCCAGCACTGCCTTTCTTATGCAAATGTCTGTATGTTATTTGATTTCCATTCTCCACAACATCCCCCTCAGTAATATGTAGTTAATATTTATATATACTCAGCTAATGCACAGTTTGTATGTACACACTTGACTGTGGTTCTGCAGATTAGTTAACCAAACTCTGTCCAGATCCTGCCCTGCCTTCAGATTTGTATGGGTGCAAACAGGCTCACAATCTATCTGGTGTAAAGTGCTTGAGAAGTGAGAAAGAAATTTAATTTTACAAGCAAATTTTTCAGTGCTAAATAAAGTGTATATATATTTTTTGTACATTAATTTAGAGAAGAAGATGCCATAAAATACATCATGAAGGAGCAAGGACACTTCTGGAGAGCAAGCACTGGAGAAACAGGAAAGGACAGGTCCCGTGTCCCCCATCGTGTCTCTGCCAATGACACAGTTTGTGTGACAACATTCATTCAATTGACTCAATATCATGCAAGGATGTATTTAAGGAAAATTCAGTGCTTGATAAGAAATACTGCCCAGCTAAGCCACACCCTAATTCTTGATAGGAAACAAGGCTACCTGATTTTTTCAAGATTGTTTTTGTTGCAAATAAAGGAGTTGTAGAGTCTCCCTTTTACCACCAGAGGTCACAAGCAAAACACCGCAGTCCCTCGTCATTCTCCAGGAGGGAAGGAAGTGGGAGAGTCAGCCGAAGTATTGCTACATTCCTCCGAAGTGAAATGCAGGCGGTAACCATAAGGATTGCCATCAACTGAGAGGGAAGATGCCCAGGTTAGCGGTGCAGCCATCAGTGTGCCAGCACGGGAGCTGGGAGACAGACATTGCTGGGTGTAACACAGACTTGTCGGAATATTTTGCCCTTTTGTATTTGCTGATTCATGAGCACAAATGCAGGAAACTTTCCGTGTTTTGCAAGAGGTAAGCAGAATCTAAAATCTCTTTTGAAACCTGTGTGAATATTCAAAAAAGGCACTGGCAGCTTCCCTCAAAATGAACTTTTCTTATTTGCAGGCATATTTCAGGAATGCTAGAAAGCACCTGAGCATAATCAGAAACTGGGAAAGGGAATTTTCCCGACCATGAAGCCTGGATCAGCTTGCGGACAAGAAATACAAGCACATGATTTCTCTGACCAGACATAAGACATGAAAATTGGAAAGGCAGCAGAAAGCTTAGGAAGAAAATCAGCTGAAGTATATCCAAGCTGTAAAACTTTAAACAGTTATAAAAGTAATGGATTGTAAACAGTGTGCACATCATTTGCAAAAGGAAATGTGCTTTCAGACAAATTATTTACAAGAAATACCTTCATCTCTTCTCCTGGCCCTTTTGAGCACAGCTCCGAGTAATGTATGTTGGAAGGAAAGGATCAGGGGTGGCAATAAAAATTGACATTTTTTAAATCAGAAAATGTCAAGACAAGCAATTCTGCTCTGCTGTAAAGCACCACCATGTCCCTTCTGGACCTCTGTGTGCTCTCAGTTACTGGTGGCCAGGATTCATTGTCTTCTCAGGAAGAGCACACATGAGGAAAGGAGAAGTGTCATGAGGCAAAAGTATTGAGATTTACATCATTTACTGATGAGGCAGAATTTCTCAATTTCCTCCACTGTTTTGCAACTCTACAGCACACGTATTTCCACTGTAAGCAAAAATGAGTAATTGCATTTATATTAAAAGAACCCTACCCTGTTGCTCTAGGAAAGTCTCAGAGCTTGCTTTTACTGAGAGATAGGACTCTTGAAAAAGATGAGGTTTATTTCTCAAAACTGGTAAAGCACATTTCTGAGCAATGACTAAAAGTATGCCTCATTCTCAGTGAGTTATCACTTACAACTCTGACCGAGAAGTTTATTACAGAAGTCTTGACAGCTCATTAACTACCTTACCGAAGAACACTCGTGCTATAATAAAACCACCATCACTCCACCTTTGCAGCTAGAGAAAAAATGAACAGGCCATTTACATATTATATTCAATCAACAGCCACAGAAACACAAGCCTCCAAGTCTCAAGTGAGTTCCATGGTGGGGTTTCAGTGGGCTGTGGGAAATGCCTGTCTCCTGCCTCTAGAGGAAGGCCACCAAGCCAGGGCTGCTCCTCTGCTGCCCTTTGCCCAGCCCATTCAAGATCTTCTCAGCCACTTGACATCCACTTCCTCAACTCCTTAAAGTTTCCTTATGATTCCCTGTAGTAGGGGGATGTTGTGGTGAGGCAGTTTTGCCATTTCTAGCACCTCCCTACAGAAAAGCTGTGGATCCACCTTCTGTTGCTTTGATGCTGTGTTAACCATCCCTTTTTGTCAAACCTGTTACTAAAAATTTCTCATAAAAGTCTCCAGGATTTAAATACATCTCACTGATGGAAATGAAGCCAATTATATTGTGTACTGCCCTCAGCAGACAGAGGAAATTTGATCTCCCTCCCTCTCATTATAACCTGATAAGCTGGAGGGCTTGTATGGGCCCCTGCCCCTGGGTCTTCCCCACAGAAAACACAGCAAAATTCTCTAATTTATACAGAAATAATATTTTGTAGCTCTCCTGTCATACTTATTTTTCTCCTCCACTCTCTCTGCAGCTTGTCATGTCTTTCTTTAAAGTGTGGCTATCAGCCCTGGATAAAGTAACACTCTAGCAGGAAACTTATCCTTACAGATCAGAGAATGTTAAATACTTCTGGTGTCTTGCACATGACATTCCTGCCAGTGAATCCAAGAATGGGAGTTGTCTTTTCTGCAGCACCATCACACACACATTTTTAGCTTGTGAATCACAGCAATTGCTGAATTATTTTCCACTCTAATGGTGATTTACTGTTAGTTCTTCATTGTGCATTTCTGTATTCACATCTTATGACTAAAGGAAGCTTTTTGAATTTCTTTTTACTGAACACTCTGCAGACCTTGGATCACTTCTGCAGCTTGTAAAAATAATTTAAAATGTTATCCCTGTCCTCCAAAGGACTTGCATCCCTTCCCAGTTATCTGTCATCTATGAATGGCAGAAAAAAATTGTTTTTCAGTTATATTCTACAATCTCTTAACATAACAAAATCTGTGGTAAACCCCTACTGACTCCTCCATGTTTGACAAAACCAAAACCAACTCTAAGCATGTTTTCCCTTCAATGTACATGTCCACCCATGAGCTAGATATCTAAGCTGCTGTCACAGTGGGTGGAAGCTGGAGACCACTTGGCTAAGTGGACAATGAGTGGCCAGGTGAATTTGTTGTCTGAACTGCAGTGTCTGACCTGCCGTGGTGCCCTCAGGGCAGCCATACAGGGCAGGCAGATCTGGCAAAAAGATTACTTTGAAGATTGGCATGACATGATTCTTCTCAATAACTCAGGATTGCCAGGTTTCAATCACTGCATTATCCTTTGGGTGCTTCAGCAGTGTTTGCTTAATAAGTTTGCTCCATAACTTGTTCTACACACTGAGGTTACATTCCTTGAGCTCCAGCTCCTCAGACTGTTCTCCACCTTCTAAAAATGTATGCCATGTTGCCACTTTGCCCTTTTCTAAGGCATCCCATAACCTCTTGAAGACAACTGATAGAGAAACCCAAATTGCTTCAGCAAGATCTGCAAGTTTGCCAGTGTGTATTTCATTGGGTGTTACCAATTTGAATGATTCCACTTATCTAAATGTTGTTTACACTGTTCTTTGAAAGTGCAGCCTGCATTTCTAATCCCTTATTAAAATAGTGATAAATATCTAGTCTTAATTAACCTGGTTTAGTGATGAGCGAGGCTGTTGAATTGCTTTGATCCTCATTGCTCTTCACCTTTGTGAGTTGGTAGAACACTGATTTTGTTTGTTCTTCTCTAGTTTTCCCTGTGTTCCTCAAGGTTCTCCCTGCTCCTTGCTCTTTGTAACGCATTTCACAGCTTGGCCATTCTGAATTTAATATTGCATATTGTGGATATGAGGACTAGTGGAGAAAGATTGTTTTTCCTTCCTGAGAACCAGACGCTGGATTCAGTTACTATTAATATTATCTGACAACAGTATTGAAAACCAGTGATGTCAGGTTTTGGCTTTAGAGTATCAGTATTATATTGCTGCTTGATTACTTCAGTCTTATGCATGAAATGGTGCATGATTGCTTTTTTGCAGGCTGTTTTGAACTAGTCTTTATGTAACAACAGATGATATGAGGCAAAACTGAAGGATACAGGCCATACCCCATATATAATCATAGTTTTGTGCCTTTGCTTCCAGCGTGTGCTTTCAGGTGTCTGAGATAATTTTGCTATCATATTTTCTCTTGTACTCACCTCAAAATGGAATCTAGACATTAAGCTATTGAACAAGGTCATTTAAGAGAAATTATTTGTTTTTGTTGTGGGGTGGTTTTTTGTAGTTGTTGATTGGGTTTTTTACTATTTTTGATCAGTTCCAAATGTTTATTAAAACTATAGAATTTCCGGACTCATTGAGAATGTTGAGCAGCAAAGGGGAGTCACATTTGCTAATGGAAAGTAGCCCATCATTCAGCATGGTTGTGATTAAAGCTTAAAATGGTCTTGGATGCAATCTTTTGAACTCCAAATTATGGCTCACATGACAGGTTGATTCAGAAAAGGTTTACACTTCATTATGCTGTAAGATGATGGATAAGCTTGCAACTGCATTTGATCAGTGAAGTGTAGGAGCAGGTCAAATGAAGTAGCAGATGGAGCAGGTTGAGAAATGAGGATAGAAAGTTAATTGTGGCCAAGATTAATTTCCTTTATTTGACTATGCAGGAGAAGGGTTTGAAATTGTTTCAAAGGTGTTTCTAATTTCAGAAGACAATAAAAGTATTTAGCACTGCACATGACTTTAGGCACTAAATTTAATCTGTAGATTTCAAAGCACTGCACAAGCACAGCTGTTAATCTACTTGCTTGCATCTAGAAGGAGAGGCACTGACAATTTAGTGAACTGTTACTCCATTCCAACTTTTCCACAGCAGGTTTGATGCAGAGTCTGCTGTCCCCAGTTAACATACCCTCAGACCACAGACCAGGCATAGAAAGCCAGCTCCTCTCTTAATGTCCTTGGAGAAAATTGTAAATGGGGTCTGTTCTTCCTGGAATATCCTTCTGAGTCCCAGGTGAAATCGGTATGTAAATGGGTGGAGACTGGAGACACGAGCGTCTTCGACCACGCCTTGATGCCGTGTCAGGATGACATCCTAGTACTTAACAGCTAAATGAACCTGGTTGCACCTTCCAACAAGGGGCCCAGTCTGGACAGCTGGTTTGTCAGGATCTTAGAGGAACACCCATGCACCTGGCATGCAATGGTCTTTGTCCCTCTGCTGCACGCAGAACATACAGACATTTGTACAAAAGTACAGTGAAAAAAAATAAGTATTTCCCATCAGGTATGTGGAAACTAGATACTTTCTGTGCACTAAGTTATGTATTGCCTTCTTCTTTTTTCTTACATTGCAAGGTTTCCTGCATGTCACTGGAGTTCTCCATGCTCTGTCTCATAACTGTGCAACTGTGCATGCAACATCCAATCATCCCAAGTGTAGTTTGCAGTCCCATGTAGCTTGTGATCCTCTGTGTCCCTTAGAAATCACTGACTGTTTTCTCACCCATTGAAATCAAATGCCAAAATCCTGTAGACTTCGATGACGTCAATGCTTTACCCCTCTGAGCTCATTAAGCAGAAGCCATTTGACTTTATGTGGTGGCTAACAGCTGGCCTGGAGGCCTCTCAGTCACAGATAACCCTAATTATAACTCCACCAGTCCATGCCATCAGGGAAAAGAAGTAGACATCCCTGGGAGGAAGGCAGTGAGAAGCCTGGGAGATTTAAATTCAAGCAACACCAGCCAGACCTTGACAAGCATGGACACAGGCAGCTATTGGCCAGTGAGCTGGGTGGAACCAAATTTAGCCAGTCAGGATCAACTGCACGGGTTTTTTGAAAACCCTATGAAAAGGAGCTGTGCTCAATAAAATTCTGCTGTATGAACTGTGGAGTGTCATGTTGTGTCCGTCTCAACTGCAACAACTTTACATATTGGGTGTGTCATCATTGTGAATAAGCTGCCAAAAGAAAGGGAGTATGAATAGTTTTTCAATCATTTTAGTTCTTCAGCAAATCTGGAGCTGTACACAGACCTTTCAGTTTTCTCCGTATGTATTCTGTCAGTTTGTCTCCTCTTGAGAGAGTCCAATATCGTAGATGTCACAGTCATATTATAAAACAGCCATTTCACAAAATAACTGATTTCACAATGTGACTGAAGCATATTAAAAATACCATTTGCTGCATTTACAAATCCTGGCAGCTAACAGTGGCACTCACAGAGCAGATAGGAATCTCTTCAACTAGTGTTTACCACTTTGGGGTACTCCACTGAATAGGATATTTTTGTTAAAGGATTTTTTATGTAGGGGTAGCTGTGTACCGAGGCAAAGTAGGAGGGTAGCTTTTCTTAAGCAACACAGTTAGATGTAGTCCTGATCATGAGAACTAAATAGCACATCTCCTGGCACTTAGTAGTGGTGCAAAAATGGCAGATAGTACTTATTACATCAAAGAAACTGGAATTGGTATGGGGCACAGATCCCACAGATGTTACAGAGGCAAAATGGCAGTGAAGTAAATAGGAATTTTGGCTGAGCTGTGCCTCTTGTCATTACATGGCTTTGAAATCTGAAAATGTAAGGCTTGAGTCCAATCATTCATGCTCAGAATGGGAAAATAAATGAACACATAAATAATGGTATAATCTAATGGTTTCTTCTCATACAATCCTGACTTGTCTGTGCACTTCAGGTTCTGTCCATTTAAACAAAGTGTAAAAAAATTCAAAGTATTACTGTATCTAAGCCTAAATTTTTTTAAATTATTGGAGGTATGGTTATTGTTGTAATAGCATCATATAGCAACAGTTTTGACAACATTGTTGTTCTAGAATGTTACTACATCACAGAACAGAATAACCTATATGATGTAACAATACATCACCAACTTCTATGGCACTTTTCTCCAAGAGATAGCAACATGCCTCACACAGAAGGGCAGTACAAGCATCGCTATTATGATTGCTATCATCACTAGCCAACAAGAAATGTGCATGTCTGCACAGTGCAGATGAACACAATCAATGTATGTGTACAGAACAGAAATGCCTGTAAATATTAATCTGAAATATTATTTCAATAGCACATTTCATTGCATATCAACACAACTGAAGCTCTTTTTATAAGGGCTAGGGAAAATTCTTTTCTACCAGTTTATACACTCAATACAGATGACTGGAAAAAAGGACAATGACCAGGAAACTAGCATTAATCTTCACATATAATTGATTATTTAATTTAGTAGTCTTTCATGAAGCTAAATAATCACTAGTTGATACAGAATTGTTCTCAAGGTTTACAGAGTAAACACCCATCACATTTTAGACATCACACAATAGCCCAAGCTATAATTATCAGTTCATCATTAGTATTGTTAAACATATCACGTAGGCACTGGAAATCAATCTCAAAATACCAAAACCTCAAGCAGCATCCTAATTGATATAAAACAACCTTCATATTCAGGTTATTGACTGATTTAAAGAACTCTGCTTCTCCATTTAAAAGCATGATTCAACATTTTGAGGTAAACTATCATGTTGCCATGAAGAAAAAGCTGTCAAGATAATAAAACATGGGAAGTAACAGAGAGATGAACTCCAGCAGCAGTAGTGCTAGAATATGTTATTCATTTTGGATTAGGTGTCAGTGACGGGTTTAACATTTACACTAGGGATCAGGATGGAAGGATTCCTTCCTGTCGTTCTTTTCCAAAAATGGCCCCCTTTATGACCTCTCTGAAGAGTGATATGTGAACAATTTATAACTAAACTATATGATGCTGCTAAAGCTCTAGCAAATAACAAAGGTTGTTGGCAATTATAAGCTGCAGCATGCCATACAGAAATCTTTGTCAGGAGTTTGCCACCATCTTTCAAAAGATGGTGGAAAAATCTTTATTGAAATGAGGAATGTATTTGAGAGCAAAGCAAGTGATTACCTTGTTTAGCCAACATCTTGCCCATAGTGCAGTTGGTAACCATCTGCCTTTGTACTATTTGTCTGTGGCTCTGGCTGTGCCTGACCTACATGTGACACTTCGGAGCAGATGTGCATCAGGATACAACAGATGAGAGAATGCCAGCCCCTGCCAAAAGGACTCCACACATATTGGGGAAGATGAGTACCAATAAATCAGGATCAGATGGGATGCATTGTATGGCTTTTTCAGAGTAGAGAAACAGTTGAATTGTTTTATCTATTAAATAAATTGATAAAGTATTTAGCAGTAATACATCTTCCTGATGTATTTGTCTTAAGCAGTAATATAACATTTATGTCCCTCCACGACCTTTTATTTTCAGGGCATTAGAGACTAAAGCACAGGTTTGATGTCTGGAAATGGACATCCTCCAAAACGACATTAATTCCATCCTATTACCTTCCACTTACCTTCTATTCATACTTCATTTAACTTGTGTGACTGACCAAGGCACATTATCAGAGTTCACAGGCTCAGAGAATATATATTTAATATATTTTAGGAAATGGATGGGGGGAGAAGGGGAAGAGGATACTTAAAAGGGTTCAACAGAAACGAGTTGAATGCAAGTATGTTGGAAGAGGGGCTCATGAAATCTATGCAACAGCCAAGGCAGGTAAAGTGTTGTGCTGTCATCAAGCATCATGGAGAAATCGAGAAAACCATGTGCTCAGCTAGTGTGCCATATCTGTCTGATACAAAGTAGCCTGGAACCCTTTATTTAAATTGAAGGAAATGGCATTTTGTGCTAGGCACGTGTTGTTTGGAAGATGTGTCCAATTGGTTAGCCAAGGAGAGCTCATCCTGAGGAATTTTTAAGGAACAGGCTCATTAATGTTGAGAATAACAGTTTAGGCTATGTATGGGACTGAAACTTCAATTTTACCATCTTTTCAATATTAGTTTTACAGTTCTGCTAAGTTCTTCTCAACATAGTAGGGTCTTTAATTGCTACAGTATTTTTAATGAAGACTCATCTTAAGATCTGTTTAAAACCAGACAATGCCTGTTAAAAATACTTTGTACAGTGACTTCTTTATACAAAGAATGAAAATAGTTTTCTTATCTAATGTCTGCATGTCATCCATCATCAGTGGATATATCATAGGTAATTTATAAGCATTTTTAACAATGTAGTGAACTACATGATTTGAAATGTCAGAATTTTTCTTAAAAAGAATAAATGGGAAAAAATGAGATGCAAAATTGATGAGAAAACATAATACATTTGATTTAATAAGGGTGCATGACTCTTTTCAAAGGCAGATAATAAATTTAGAACAGAGGTATTTCTGCCTTTTCATACTATGATGATTATTCATATCAATAGTATTAATTTAGCTCTATATTATTTTAATCCCAATATGTCTTCAGAATCAGAGATAAGTTTTAGGTATCCTTGAATATACAGTAAAGCTGCATATTTAGCAATAATGCTTTTCCTAGGATTTATTTCCTCACAATATGCTCTTAGAGATCTCTTTGTTACCTGCTCCCAGTTCAGTTCTGCACCTGTTGCAGACATTACTGAGAGCCACAAATCTAAATGTTGTGATCTGAATGGTGACAATAAACTGTGGTACATTACAGTAAACTGAATTAGGACTCTTTCCCTGAGGCATGTGCTTTGCAGGGCTACCAGGTTTGGTGTGTGCTCTCAGAGTCCTTCCCCAGTGATGCATGGCAACAGAGGAACAGTGTTTCTCTCCATGCATGCGTTCAAAGAGCAGAAGAGTTTTGCAAATTGCGTTGTTTGGCTCACACCCTCTTTTCTGAGTGCTGGCTGGTCATGCAGTTCTGGTTTAACCTTTGTTAACAGGTGACTAATATGCAGTTAATACTTGAATAACATCACAGGTACCTGATCCCAGCTGGGCAAGTGAGTATCTCACAGAGGCTTAGCTCTTATAAAGGAATAAAACCAGGCCCTTTAGAGATAAGCCTAGGGTGGCACACTGATGTTTGAGGGACTGTGCACTAGATGCACTTGAGATGTCCTTTGGTTTGCCATCTCAGTGGAGGTAGGAAATGGAGATCCATGTGGCAGCTAAGACACGAGGGATATTGATGTGTTAGAAACCACAGAAATGCCTGAGAATGGTCATGTAAGAATTAGGGCTTCTTCCTCACAAAAGTAACAGGAACAACAGCCCAAATTAAGTGCATTTACACCAATGCACACAACATGGACAACAAACAGGAGGAGCTGGAAGCCATTGAACAGCAGGAAAACCATGACATGGTTGTCCTCATGGAGACATGGTGAATGACTCACACATGTGAAACGCTGGACGGCTGTAAACTGTTCAGAACAGAGAGGCAAAAAGATGTGGTGGAGTAGCCCTGTCTGTCAGGGAATGGTTTGATTGTCTGGAGCTAATGATGGTGATGACAGAGTTGAATGTTTGTGGTTAAGAACCAGGGGAAAGGCCAACAGGGCAGATAACAGACTCCTGGTGGGAGTCTGTTATAAACCAGGATGAAGCGGCAGATAAAATATTGAAAAAGCAGCTGGGAGCTGTCTCATGATTTCTGGCCCCTGTTCTGGCAGGAGACTTCAACTTACCAGACATCTCCTGGAAATACAACACAGCAGAGAGGAAACTGTCCAGGAGGTTCCTGGAGTGTGTGATAGTTCATAACATCCTGACATAGCATGTGAAGGTCCCAACTGGGGAAGGTGCCCTGTTGGACCTGCTGCTCATGAACAGAGAAGGATGTGACAGCTGGAGGCCATCTTGGGCAAAGCAAAGGAAGGCACCTTCAGCCAGTTTGCAGGGGACAACGGATGAATTAATTTTACCTTCTTGGAGAAGTAAGGAGGGAGGCCAGCAGAAATGCTGCCTCAGACTTCTGGAGTGGCAGACTTTGGCCTCTTTAGGAGATGGTTGAGGGAGTCCCTTGGGAGGCAGTTCTGGGGGGCTAAGGAGTCCAGAAAGGCTGGACATTCTTCAAAAAGAAATCTTAAGGCACCAGAGAGCCCATCTCCATATGCCAAAAGACAAGCTGGCAGGCAAGAAATCTGGCCTGATTGAACAGAGTGGTTTGGCTGGAACTCTGGAAAAAAAGGAGAGGAGTGTTTACAGCCTTCGGAAGAAGCAGCAGGCAGCTCAGGAGGATTGCAAAGATGTCATGAAGTTATGCAGAGAGAAAATTCAGAAGGGCCAAAGGCCAACTAGAATTTAATCTGGCTACTGTCATAAAGGACAATAAAAATATGTCTATAAATACATCAGCAACACAGGGAGGGCTAAGGAGAATCTCCATACTCTGCTGAATGGAGAGGGAAACATAGTGACAAAGAATTAGGAAAAGACTGAGATGCCCAATGCCTTCTTCGCTTCAGTCTTTAATAGCAAAACCAATTGTTCTTCAGGCACCCAGCCCCCTGAGCTGGAAAACAGGGACAGAGAGCAGAACTCCCATAATCCAAGGTGAAAGGTCCTGATACACCACTTACACACATGCAAACCTATGGGACCAGATGGGATCCATACATGGATACTTAGGGAGCTGGTGGAAATGCTGACTGAGACAGTCCCCCTCATTTATCAGCAGTCCTGCCTAACCAGGGAGATTCCAGGTGATTGGAAGTTGGCAAATATGTTGTCCATCTACAAGAAGGGCTGGAAAGAGGATCTGGGTAACTAGAGGCCTGTCAGCCTCACCTCAGTGCTGGGGAAGGTCAGGGAGCAGATCATCTTGAGTGCTCTCATGCAGAGGTACAGGACAGCCAGGGGATCAGGCTGAGCCAGCACAAACATGGGTTTGTCAAAGGCAGGTCCTGCTGGACCAACCTGATCTGCTCCTATGACAAGGTGACCCATTTAGCAGACGAAGGAAAGACTGTGGATATTGTCTGCCTGAAGTTTGCTAAAGCCTTTGACACTGTCTCCTACAGAATTCTCCTGGAGAAACTGGCTGCTCATGTCTTGGACAGGTGCTCTCTTCTTTGGGTAAAAAGCTGGCTGGATGGCTGGGCCCAGAGAGTGGGTGGTAGATGGAGTCAAATTCAGCTTGCTGTCAGGTGCCAGTGGTACTTCCTGAAGCTCAGTACTGGGGCCAGTTCTGCTCAGCATACTGATGACCTGGATGAGGGGAACGAGTGCTGCCTCAGTAAGCTCCCAAATGACACCAAGCTGGGTGGTAGTGTTGATCTGCTGGAGGACAGGAAGGCTGTGCAGGAGGATCTGGAGAAGGCAGATTGATGGGCCAGGGCCAGTTGCATGACGGTTAACAAGGCCAAGTGCCAAGTCCTGCACGTGGGTCACAACAATCCCAGGCAATGCTACAAGCTCAGAGAAGAGTGACTGGAATGCTGCCTGGCAGAAAAATACCTGGGGATGCTAGTCCACAGCTGCTGAACAAGAAGGCCAGTGGCAACCTGGCCTGTATCTGACATAATGCGGCAGCTGGACCAGGGCAGGGATTGTCCCCCTGTACTCAGCACTGATGAGGCCACACCTCAAATCCTGCATTCAGTTTTGGGCCCCTCACTAGAGGACATTGAGGTGCTGGAGTCAAGTGAGTGAGTCCAGAGAAGGACAGTGGAGCTTATTAAGGTTCTGGAGCACAAATCCAATAAGAAGCAGCTGAAGGAGATGCAGGTGCTTAACCTGGAGAAAAGGAAGTTCAGGGCTGACCTTATCCCTTTCTACAACCACCTGAAAGGAGGCTGTAGCCAGGTGGGGATCAGTCTCCCCTCCCAAGTAACAAGTGATAGAATACCAGAAAATTACCTGGAGTTACACCAGAGGAGATTTAGATATTAGGAAACATTTTTTCACCAAAAGGGCAGTCAGACATTGAAGCAGGCTGCCTGGGAAAGTGGCTGCATCACCATCTCTGGAGATTTTTAAAAGAGATATAGATGTGACACTTAGGGACATGGTTTAGGGCTGAACTTGGCAGTGCCATGTTAACTGTTGGACTTGATGATAAAGAAAGTATTTTCCAACCTAAATGATTTTAAGATTGAATGATTCTAAAAGGTGAGGTGAGAGGAATTACAGTGTCACATTCAAAATTCCCAGGCACTTTGTAGCTGAGACAGGACTTCCCATCAATATTTTTATCCCACATTTTCCACAGAAGCTACAAGATCTTCTAGTTAACTTGATTTTTGAAGTAAGTAGCAGCAATTTGCAGAACCCAGGAATAAAATTACATCAGAATGACAATCTTTAAGGCTGAGCAAGGAAAAATTGTAATACTTTCTTCTGCACTAATGATTTGAGATGTGTAGCTAGACTTTTGGGAATAAGGCTACAGAAATTAATTTTTTAGTGGTTTTTATTGGTGCAATCTCTTTGTAAGTTTTCATTACAGAGATTTCCTTTACAATCACAAAACAATAGATTAACCACAGCACTAAGGAAATAACCCTTTTTTTCCTGGAAGTTTTTTTTTAATAGGCTAACTTTTGTCCTGTTACGAGTAATACAGAGAAAATAAAGCCTTGCTCTAACAGAAAATCTTTGACAGACCTCCCACAATGGTCAAATGTCTAAAGGGTCTCAGAAAAGTGGGTAGTGCTTGAGATTTTATGGAATGAATGCCAGACACTAATTCTTGATCTTTCAGAGGCTGCAACTCCTGTCACCTAAACGTAGGCATCTATAAAAGAGATGTCACCATCTGAGCTATTTTTTCTTATCAGCACAGAGAAATGAGCCCTTCTCCCTTGTGATTCATCTTGTCCTGAGGTAATCATCCAAACCAGATCAGATGACTCATGAACTAGAAATGTAGGTTTCTATCCATTAGTCTAGGAAGGGAACCCTGGTCTAGCTCAAGTGGAGACATCTACCTGGCAGATGCCTCAAGTTAGGCAAGATGAATGCTATCAAGTGTCTCTCTAGCATTACTGTCCTTGGTAGAGTAGACAGGAATAAAATTATTCAAAAGAAGCATTCAAAATAGGATCTTTCCATGTAATAGTTTGCTACAGGGCATGGTCCTTTCTGAAAGGAAAGAAGAGCTGAAATAAGGCAGTTTCCCTGGAAGCGATAAAACATAAAACGCAGAAGTGGTCTCCATAAAAATTTAGGGATGCAATGAAATTGTACTTTGCTGGTCTAACAAAGGAGCCATCTTTCAGAATTCTAGAAATAAATGAAAGATGGCATGATAGAGAACAAAGATCTCCCATACTCTTCTCATCACCCTGCTCATTTAGGGGGTGGGGAATGGCAGGTTCATCATCAAGGATTGTGCTATTAGAGGGATCAGGAGGAAAAGAAAGAACAATAAGGCATTTAAAACTGATTAAAACATTCCAGGTAAATATTTGAAGAATACTAAAATACTCAATTTCCTTTTGTTTGCAGTATATATCTTATTCTAAAATAGGTCTGATGGGAAAAACAGAGCATAACTCCATATTTATTGCATTTCTAGAGATGTGCCTGTATTTATTACTGGCATCTGCTGTTAGTGACAGATCTTGAGTAGAATCCAGAAGTCCTGAATAACACTTGGCTTTCTTTATTATGGTAAAAAAAAAATTGCTATTGCAGGCTCACTGCAATTAGCAAAGATTGTATTTTGTTCTGCATGCCCTTTACTAGTAGTAATCCAATATTGAATTGCCTCAGAGGGTCTCAGCAATAACTAGGTCAAACTCTCTCATAACTCTTTCTGCTTGATCTGGAAAATTTACACTTCTATAGGAGTGCACAGTATATATTTATATGGCCAAATCACCATGTGTATTTCAATCTTGTACTCAGTTCTTAATTTATTCACCTTCCTTTTGTGATTTATTTGAAGTTTTCCCATATCTCAATTTTCTTCCCAACCTATTTAGCCTCTAGATAAAGACCACTTAGCTGCTAGCAGGAGCAGAATTCATCTTCATACAGTGTTTATACTGAGCATGTTCTAATTAAGTCAGTTAAAGCAGCTATCTGCAATTCAGAATGTCTGAGCAGCTCTCCATTCATCAGTGATCTCCTGTAAACACTTAGGACATCTTGACCTTGACTGGTTGTTAGCATAGAAAAGGAAACATGACTGAGATTCACAGGCTGCTTCTCGGCAGCAGAGTGACAATGTTTTAAGCTGCTTCTACAAGTTATTCCTGGTCATGAATGCAAAGAACCAGGAGGAACAACTCACAGAGACCACTGAGGCCCCATGGCAGGAATGCAGGGTGCCAGGAGGGGGAAATCTCTTGGTGGGATCAGAGACATGATGTGATATGATGGAGATTCTCTATTTAATTCTCATGCAGGAAACTGGGTAAACCATATTTTTTCTCCAATGTGAATGAAATATATTCTTACTTGATTTTGCAGAAATCCAGTATGTTAAAACTAGGCCCAGATTCAACTGATATAATATTTCCCCACCTACACCTGCTTTTTTTCCTTTTAGCTGACTCTCAGAAGCTGGTACAGATATCATCAAGGTTTCCTCATTACCATGGTCTGAATGTTCCACTAATTCTATGTACAACACCCATAAATATTTTCCGTTTTGGAAACTCCATACATAAAGTTAACATTTCAGTAGATGTTATTATCTAGGCTTTTGAACTAGCAGAACAGATTATATGGAAAAAATGTATGGTTTGCATGCATGAAACCAGGACAGAGAAGTATTGCCACGCATGTTCCTGCGTTTTGCCCAAAGTCCAGAGATTAATGCAATCCACAGAATATGTGAAATCCAGTTCTTTTTCATGACATAACCAAAGTGGATCTGAGTCCACACTCACCTCCCCAGAGTGCCAAAGCACCAGGCTCTGTAATATAAGGATCTTCTGTTAGTGCCACTCCTCTTCCTATCTAAAAGGTTACTGGGGTAGAGACAGGTTCCCTGGTTTTACAAGTCCCGAATGAATGCCCTGACCTCTACTCCATCTGTCTTTCTCTCCTGCCTCTGGCTCAATTTATATTTAACCACTAAGCCGTTGTATAAAACAAGCACTACATTCTTTACTTGCTTCCCTGCATTTTGAATGCCGTCTGTACTTTGCATTTCATTTCATGAGGGATTAAAATGCTTGAAATAGATTTGATATGTTTTCCTTCAGCCTGAAATGATAATTGATATAATTTTCATCTGGAAGAGGAATTTTTTTAAGTTTTAATTTTATCTCAGTTTTCATAGTTCCAGTTTTTAACTTTTTTCAGTTTGAGGGATGAACTAAAGAATATTTTTTTTTAAATCCCAATTTCTCTTTGTTCTGTTCATTATACTATCTGCTATCAACTGCCTTGAGATTTTGGTAAGGTTTCAGACACTGAATGTCCTTGCCAGGGGAGACTAAGCTTAATAATTTAACAGCATTTTCAGTTTTCAAAGCTGGGAGAGTTTGAGTTGTTAAGCCTGCTAGTTGAAGTTGCTCAAAGTCCTATTACACAGTATAAAACACTCATAATTTTCAATCTGTTAAGCCAGTCTCATTGCATTTTGCTCTTATTCCCCAATGTTAAAAAAAAAAGTGCTAATTAAGCAAAATGAGTGCAACTCCAGTTTTATTTAAGGGAATTTTGCCTAAATTCCCTTAAATAAATTTTCTTAAACTACCCCAGATAAAAAATTTGGAGATGAGATAAAGTGAGATAAATTTTAACTCTCAAGGAATGGATAAAGATATAATCAGGAGCTTATTATGACCTAGATATTTTTGGCATTCATATATAGACAGCAGATAGGTTTCCTGTATGCCATCCCTCTAGCAAAAGAGAGCTGAAGACAGGTGGATTTTATAATCCCATCCTTACTCCCCTCCCGGAAAGCTAAGGATCACAGTGAACGAAACATATTTTTCCCGCAGAGAAATCACAGTAAGAAACTTCCTCTAGCAGCAGGCTTTGCCTCTCCTCAATTGGCTGAGGATACATCTCCCCCTCAAGGGGTGAGGTTAGGAAACAATGGGGATCCAAAGAGAGGTAGCAGCTTCAGGCTCTTCTGCAAAGAAGCCCTGATGAACATCCTGTGCTTTGCCTATTTTTATCTCCATTGTGCTCAAAAATTTCATAAAAGCCCCTATTAAATTTCAGCATAAGAGCAGCTATAGACAGGAACTGAAGGTTTGATGACATTAGGCTAAAGTTACGACTAGACTGGTGAGGTGAAGTAACCTGGATAAAGAGTGAGCCTTATATACAAAAATAAGAAGCAGATTTATATGAGGCCAAAACCCCCTCACCGACAAATATTTGCATAAGGTGGGGTTCTTTCAAAAGAAAAAATTCATGGTTATGCTTTTGACCTCACTGAGAAGTAAAGGCTTTGGATAGCATGCCCTAAGTGCAGTGGGAAGGTAGAAAAACACCCCCAAACAAACAGGAGATAAAGGCCTGGATGAAAATTACATGGTGCCACTGAGAAGCGTGTCACTGCCAAAGGTGGCATTTTCTGCTGCCCATGTGGCTGAGACCACACCCTGGGCATGACTACTGGCTACTAAGGAATTGCTGCCCCAGCATATACACCAGGGATTTTTTGCCACTGAGAAGTCCTGAAATCCCCAGCAGCTCCAGCTGCTGCTCCAAAGGAGCATAGCCCTGTCTGATATCTCCCAGCCCCACATTTTCTATCCATACAAATGATTCCAATAGTATTAGGCACTTGCATTTAGAAGTCGAACTCTAGAGAGGCCTAGGCTGCCACTGGCTGCAATGGTACCTGTGTGTAACCAGTCACCTACATGGAGACCCCACTATGCAGTGGTCCTTAGAAATAGTCCAAACCACAACCCTTAATCAATTCTGATGAAACTAACAAAGAACAGCAAGATGTTAAGGGAGCTAATGCTGATTCTAAATTAAAGGGAATCCTATTTGACAACTAAATCCTATTAAAGTAAGGAGGTGGATTACAAACAGCATGGTTGATAATGAAATGGGCATGTGGAAAATGTTCTGTAGGCTAAAAACAAGAGAACACAGAACAAGTTCTTAACACAGGATGAGTGTCACGGCTTATTAACAGTTCAGTTCAGTTATTGTGATGGCTGGTGCTGCACATGATGATACAGGAGAAATTACATGGCATACAAAGCAACCAGTCCTTGTATATGCTTTTATTTGCTTTGTGATGGCAGGACCCTCCCATCAATCACCAGATGTAAGACTCATCAAATGCCCATGCTGCAGACAACTGTATGAGATCTGGTCACCCTGTCATAAACTGACATGTCAAGGATACAAGTTCCCTCACTTGTTTTGGCTGTTCCTCTCAGCCAGAGTGGAAAGAAAGAGGCTTTTCCTCTCCAGCTGGTCTGCTAAGGTGGGCAGAGGGGTCCCACTAGAGCTACCTGTGTGCTTCACAACTTGGTGCCCTCTTACACTGGCAAACATCAAATCCAACAGGACTCTTAAAGCTGGAGAACTGAACCTTTATGCTAAAAAGGGGCATCTCACATAATTTTGAGCTTAAGGCCTGGGTATTTTGGGCTCCTGGCTCTCAAAAAACTGCTACGCTAGGTAAGCAGATCTGTAGAAATGTTCACTGAACCTACTTTGATCCAGCTCAGGCTGTGAGCATATCGCTGAAGTTTGGTGTGGCGCTCCAAGGCATTGCTGTGACCATTGTAGTTCATGTTGCTGGAGGTATTTTCACTGAGGAGCAGCTGGCTGTCCTGAGCTGAAGACCTGAACATGTGCCACCTTTCAGGGCTTTGTGGTGTGGCGAGTGCATGCTGGTGTTCTGAGTGATACCACACTCTCACACTTTACAGACACCATCTGTCACAAACTACGTCCTACTACTGCGTAAAAACCAAATGCCACCTCCAACTGATCAGAAAAAAAGAAGCAAACCCAAACCCCAGCAGCCTGACCTTTTTACAACATCCTCACTTAAAAGCTTGCAGCAGTAGACGGAAGGCAGGCTCAACAACCGGTATTAAAGCAAAGGGACATTTGCAATGCAGTGGGAAAGGAAGACAGATGGGATGTCTCACTGTGAAAGGGCCCTGCTATGACAGCACACAGCCATTTCACTGAGACAGACATCAGATGCTGAGGAGGAGGAGTTGCAGTCAGTGAAAGGGAAGTTACTTGCATGCTAGAAGACATTTGTTACAGTATTTCCTGACTCTGTATGCACAGAAAGCAGTGTTGTGGGAAAAATTCATCCTTTCAGATTATCTACTTTTCAAACCAACAGAGATTCAAAAAAGATGGAAATAAATCCATAATACGTGTATTATGTATCTATGTTCCAAATCAATATTAGAGATGGGCTACCAGTGTGAAAAGCCAGAGATCCAGGCCAGAGATGCATGCAGTATTAGGGGGACAGAGAGAAATCTATATGCTCAGCCTATTTCTCTACATTCTATGCCAATATTCAAGCTGGTTTACCCATGTGAAAAATTAGTGCTACATAGTTTGGAGGGGGAAAACACATCAATAGTTGTACTGTGGAAACGTGTGCTAAATAATAAAGATTGCCTTCATGCCATGCCTATTGAGTGCATCTATGTTGTGCAGAGAAATTCTACAGTCCCTCAAAATATATAAGTTAAGCAGCTTTTTTGAAAGAAAGGTATTTATGCTTTCCTGATAATTTTCTTCTAAACTTCTGAAGTGCTCTGAAAAGTTACTCGCTCCACTTTGGTATTCTCTGCAGCACTCATCACAGTAGTCAGCGGCCTGGCTCAGTCTGAGTAGTGCAGCACTGCCTCCACAGGGGCCAGACCTTCCCTCTGTGTCTTGTTTCCTTCCCCTGTGATCAGCAGTGTCTTCCTCTTTCCACACTCCACTGCTTGCCCTGCCTTTGCTCCCTTTTACCCTGAGCCGTTGTGCTTTGCAGTTGTGCAGCACATGAAAGGGAGAGGCAGGTGAAGCCTGATCCACCATATTCAAATTTATGGGATTTGGTTGTTTACTACTAAAACCTTCTTTTTTTCCCAGCAGTCACTGCAGTATAGCTGGCACAGAAGAGGCACAGGGGAAAAAAATACTCTTCTTACACAAGGCTTGCCCAGTCCCAGGTTTCCTTATCTCTGACCCTTGCACCCCTCACCCACATGCAGATTTATTGCTGCTCTCACAAAGGCTGCCTTCTGTGAGCACCAGCCTTGCACAAGCTGCCCTGCCCTGCTGTTCTCTTTTATCCCTCCTCTGTCTTTGCAGACATTTTCTTCTTTTTAGCTTATCAACACCAGGAGAGGCTGGCTGATCTGAGCCCTTACTCTTTCTATGGCTGCGGTCTCACCCCTATCAACACCTGTCTCTTTCATAAATTAATCCAAAATCAGTCAATAACCCCATCAAATAAGCCATGTCCCTTCTTTTGCACACACTTTTATCTTGCGCTGATTAATATCCCAACAATGAGTCACCAGCTGTTTAGCTTAATTTTTGGAACTCTACAATGGACCAGCCTGTTCAGCAGCTCACCATTTATTTTCCAGGTCAACAAAGGAGCCAGTTCTTTAGAAAAAAGTACCTCAATGCCCCACTCAACATATTCAGGTCCTGATGAATAACTGTGCCCAAATAAAGCCCTTCCTTATTGAAACAACACATAATTTGAGCATTTGAGGGCTGCTTGTGAGCGTACCTTGCAATCTTGTACAATACCAGTAAATTGCAGCAAATCTGTAAAGGAGACATATTCAAGCAGCCCTGTGAAATATTTCAGATAAATTTTGTTGGGTGTCTGATCTGAGCCTACTCCTGGACTTGAGCCTGATTAACTTTGCTGAAGGTTCAGGGAAGGCTCTCCCCAGTTTGCCCCAAAAACCATTCTTATGCCTCTAAGAACTAATATGCAAATGAAGGTAATCAAACCCCACTCTCTGCATGCCTCCTCTAAATCGTTTTTACAATTAATTTCTTCCTGAGAGGACTGTCAGATCTGTTGTCTGGCAAAGTTGCAGCTGTGAAGCCAGGAAAACTGATTTCGAGACTCCGGAAGAACAGACTGTGTTTTTATGAGTGTGGGGAGATGTGATAATTTTTGTCAAGAACTGTATGTAACAGGCAGGTAGTAGTTCATGTTTTCTGCCATAGGCACTGCAAGTAATGATGGAGAGAAGTGGGATTTTGGAAAGTGCCAGACTCATGTGTTACACTATTGCAAATGTGGTGAAGAAGAAAACACACACCACTTATATTCAGGAAACATCTTTTTGTTTGAAGTCTGTCTTCTGACTTCTGCCTTTTCTGACCATATATATCAGAAAACAGCCCATTTTTAGTTTTGTTTGGAAAGTGTGCGATGGGTTCAGGCACTGGCCTGAGATCTGAACTCCTGGAGAGCAATTTCATGTCAGATTCTCATACCTGGTACCTCTGTGACTTTGGGTGTGCCCGATCTTACAGGGTGCTCAGCATTGTGCAAGACCCAGGTCCCAGTCCACCAAAGACCTTAAACATTTTAATATTTAGTCCCTTTGACTTCACCAACTAAACTGCTTAGATGGATTCACTCCTAGGCACTTAATCTTCCCTCTTGAATTTCAATATTAGCCAAATGAGGATAATTCTTTCTTTAATATAGATGGGTACAGTGAGCATTAATTAGTTAATATATGTGGAGTGCTTTGGAGATACAAAAGCTATCTACATGTTAATTTATGCAGATATTGGAAGAAGTAGAGGGAAATAATTGCTGTATCTCACCTGTTCAGGGTTTCAGAACAGCATTCATTCCCTCACCCGCTGTAGAACAGAAACTAAATGCTGAGACAAGCCCACGCTTAGGAGACACTCAGAGCACTCTTATCAGATTTAACACACTTTCCCATTTAAGGGAAGGCAATCAGCTCTGTATTTGCATTTCCCTTGCAAATGAGCCTCACTGGCTCCTTAAGCTGGCTTTGCACTAGCTGCTTCTCTGTCTCAGTGCCGTGGTAGCCAACTGCCTCAGCACTGTAGCATGCTTTCATTATTCTGTGTCTGTACTTAATAACGAACCTGGCCAGGAGGGTCCAGCACTGCCAATTGGCAGATTCTCATCCATTCTTGTTTTGAGACTCTGAACTTGGGCCATGTGTGTTCATGGTTTGGCCAAATGATTACCTTGGATCTATGGATAGATTAAAAAAGCACATAAAAGGGACTGGTTTATCTCATGTCATTCTTTAAGTTGTTCATGCAAGGTTTTTTCCTAATAAGCTCTCTAAAGTGGCTTTGGTGAAGATGCCTTTACCATTGGCTCAGGAGGTCTGTGGGTAGTATTATCTCTCCAGAATTGGAAAGCCTTGGCAGCCCCAAGTTCCCTTTCCCACCTGACAGAAGCAATAAACCACTGTTAACCGCAGATCCAAGCCTCTTCTCTTATCAGCTGGAGAAAAGCTGAATGGCAGAGACTCTGGAGTTTCCATCAAGGTGCTGGTATTTCTGCCTGGTGTTTCAAGCCCACCCTATCTGGCTGTGTTGTGAATTTGGTTGTTTTTCCACTGAGAAAGTATTTCCCCAGCTAAGGATGGAGCATGAACATTAATATAAGGTTTTATAATCAGCTGTTTATCGGCTTGTGGACCTGAGGAAATTAGGAAGAGACTTAAACAGGGCTAAATAAACTGTAAGAGAAAAAAGGCTCCAGGCAAATCCCTTGGAGATAAAAACATCAAGAAATTTTCTAATCCTAGTGGAGTTAAGCTTGAAAGTACCTGCTGTCTGTCAGCTGGGAAACAGCTTGAAATGTGAGGCTGGGGGGCCAGGTCTGCCCCATCCATCCTGTGGGATCCAAACACTCAGCAGGGGTTCTGGCACCTAGGGGAATCCCAGAGCTAGGGCAGACATCAGAGGGGTCTGGCTGGGGGAGTAGGATACAGTGAGAGGCATCTCTGGGTGAAGTGACAGCTCTCCTGAGCACAGAAATAATTATAAAATTCACCTTAAGTAAAGCTGCTACTGCCTGGAAAATGTTCCTGATATGTCAGAACAATATCACATAAAACAGCAACAGCAACTGTATGTACCCATACTCTCTGATTTATATCTTCTCTTTCCTTAATCAAGTTCTATTGCTAGGAAGCCTGTTGATAATAGAAAACAAACACTCTGGATGAAAATGAAGAGAGTATGTTTTGCTCATTTTTTCTCCCTTGTTTACCAATTCATGTTAGGTTTGAGTAAACTTTTATTCTTTTCTAAGGTGAATGCCAGCTATTCTAAATTATATCAATCATGTAGAAAATTACATTGATAATACAGAAAATACATGAAACTTCTGACTGATACCTTGTGGCTTCCTGGAAACTTGGACCTTGCCAGAAAAGAGCTGTCACCTGTAAGCCAATTGGTATCCAGCTCATGGAGGTAATAGCCACATGTCTGGGATTATTGCTAACACAAGAATTTTACCTGCAGACAGCTCTGCTGACTGTTAGCAAAGTCAAGTTTTCAGTCCCTGTGCATAGGACTTTATTCAAATATTTAAATACAGCAGACAGAGCCTACATCTTTAAAAACATGTAAAAAATCCATATAGTAACACTATAGGAAAATGCCAGTTAGTGTTTGCTCTACAGCCAACTCATAACACTGTTACAATGAGCCAGATTTTCTTAAAATTTATGATTGGTTTATCAGAAGCAAAGCACTTCAGTATTGTTTATTTTTTTAAAGACAAGATTTCAAAAACTCAGCTGTGTATTTTTGTTTTTGTTATGGTATCATCCATAAGCTCTGCTTGAGGTTGCTGGACACAATATAAACAGAAACAAATCAAATCAGAGACAATCAAATCCAGACAGAGAGAAATGAGAAATCAGGAATCAGAAGCTGTCTGTACCTTGCAGAATTTATACTCTGAGCAGGTGAGGCAGATAGAGAGAGAGAGAGAGTAGTGCTGTAGAAAGGAAATCCATGTAATGATGGAGGAGCAGTGGCACAGAGAGATGAATTGACTTTGGCCAAGGTTATGTGAGAATCCTGAGCAGAGCCAGGAAATAAGGCCAGAGCTCCTGAGACCCTCAGCCACAAGGTAGTCCTTCCCACTCCGTACATTTTTCTCTTCCTCTCTTTTCAAGGCAGAAAATGTTTCAGCTGAACATCTGCAATTCCCCAAATTCCTTCTACTGTTTGCCAGTCTGGGATTTTGAAGCCAAGCCCCCTCTTTATCTGGGCATGCCCTCACATGTCTGCTTGTGTTTGACAGGTTTATTTTCAGGCACTGTCCTGATGATAATAATCATGACAGTGAGCTTTTCAAAGCAGGGATGAGAGAACGACAATTTATTTGGCTCAGTTTCTCTGCCTAAACTAGTAAACAAATATTATCATTGCAGATGTGAGTGAGTAGGAACAGGATAGTCTCCCGTTATGCAGCATGCAATTCCCCACCACAGAGACTGCTGCCTTTGGCAGCCTGCATGATTTCTAAATTCCAGTGTAAATGTCTATCACTGGGCCAGATGACAGTGAAAAGCAGCCAGTCCACTGGGTGCTGGGGGAAATGCACCATCCAGCACAGGAGGGGTGTTTCCAGCTCTGTTCATCCCTGCAGCCTGTGTGCTCTGTGAGCCACAGCCCAGGCACAGATAGCAGCTGATAGCAGGGCAAAGGCATCCAGTTCTGGTTGACAAGCCAAGCAGTGCCCGTGCTGTGGTGCAAAAGAAAGAAAGAGGCAAGAGCCACAGATAGAGAACTTGGAAGTGGGACCAGCTGAGTGAGGCTGACAGGTCTAGGGCTGTCTGGGAGCAAACCTGCACTACCACCTGATGCACGGCAGTGATGTGGAAGCAAGATGTCACCCACCCCAAACCATCTTGTAGATGGCTGCTTAGCTCAGAGGGAGCAATAGTGTAATGTAATTACAGTGATTCTGGGATCAAAGCTGCATTGCACCACTGAGACATATCAGCTCTTAGCCATGAGAGCTCCAGCAAGGCATGGCATGCATTGGATAGAGCAATCCCTGTCTTGCAGAAATGCATATGTATGTATGCATAGCAGATGATGCTGTGGAGCAAACCTTGTGAGTACCATTTGTGCAGCCAACACGGCTCTGGATCCCAAACCATGCAGGTGGTGCAGTCATGTTGCAACATTCACTTTTGGGATAATTAAAGGCACCAAGTCTTTCAGCAACTTGCAAGTGACTGCAGACAAAGCCTTTAGGATGTTACTCATCTGTTCTAAATGCAAAGGGATGGGGAGGATCAGCTCAACTAGAAAAGCAAGGCATTCTTGTGAGGCATGGGGGGAAGATATCCTAAATAGGGCTAGATAATATAGAAGAGCAGAAAAAATATGTTTACATGAAATTACAACTTACAATGATGTTAAGGAAGAAAACAAGCTTACTTCTAAATGCCATATTAGCCAGCCTCTCTGAGCAGAGTTGTGTACAGGTCCATTATTGATATTTGCAGTACAGATGATGAAGGATGTCAAAGCAAGGACATCTATTGATCCAATATTGAAAACCAGTGGAAATGAGGATCAGTAAAGAGACCACAGTTCTTGGCTCCAATTACTTTTGGATGTCACCCTTTGCCAGCCAGCACATGTGTGCATGTCTGTTTCCAGTGATGCCTCTGCTAACCTGTTTAAGCTCTTGTGAATGGAAAAGGTACGCCCCAGGGAATTAATTCAGTGTTGCCAGTAAAAGATTTGGGACAGCATGGTTGAACAAACTCAGCCTAAAAGAATGTATTTTCTTAGGAATGTAGGTGTTCATTTGCCTCATCATAGTGTAGGTGTGTCATTATAAAGAGCTCTCGTTTTAGTAAATGTGACTACTTGGTTCCAACTTTATACATAGCACTCTTGATAGAAACCTGAAATCACTGAGGTCTCAAGCCATCAGATGAAATCCTGGCACAAAATGACTGACAGTCAACAGGGTCAGGGAGGGCACATGACCCTGAGCTGAACAAGGTTGTTTGCACTTCCTTGGTGAATCACCTGAGCATCCACAGCAGTCATTCTAACGAAATCTCACACTTCAGAAGTTCTCAGGCAGCCCCAGCAGACTGCAGTTAATTAATGCATTGCTGTCAGCATTACTATCATTTTGACTTCTCCTGAGATATGAGAAGATGACTTGCACAATGATGGCTGTAGGATGGGTAACAAGGTTGGTGAACTACATACAGGAAGTTTCTGTATGCGCTCAGAGTCAACCAGTGGTCACAACTCTGCAGCCTGTTCTGTGGGGCTGGTGCACACTGCCAAACTTTCAGAAAGACTCCTTCACAAATTAACTGTATGCAACTTTGCAAACACCTGCTTTGCACAGAAGGGATTATTTTGACACCAAATTTGAAGCTTCAAAAGTCAGGATGTGTCTACATAAACAGGTGTGGATGAATGCGTGTGCTTTGCATATTCTCAAAGGCAGGTGCAAGAGGAGCCCATCTGCCTGCACACAGCTGGGCTACTTATTCTTAGATGTGTTCAAACCACCTCCTTTCTCTTTTCCCCTCCAAAGAAGGCTGACTAAATCACACACTCAATGGTAGGTAAGTGGTTCACTCAGTTTATTTACTATTTCACCCTTTTTTACCCCCAAAACTGCAATGAGTTTACATTTTTTCCTAAAGCATTCCCAAAACCAAAATAAATATTCAGATTAATTTTCAGGCCTTTAAGGGAACAGAACTGCAGGTGTTTGTTACACATGCAAAAATGGGAAGTTGTCTGGCAGCCTTAAATTTTTACTGTAAGACACAGTAAATAATGAGACAGCTGGTCAACTGTGGGAAATCTGTGGCTGACAAAACTTTGGTGCAAGAAAGCTGATTAAGTGATATTCACAGATCTTCTAATCTTGACAGTGGCAGAAGCACAGCAGCAGGCTCAGCTTGGAGCATGAGCCTCCCATCAGTAGTGACAGAGCAACCCTTTCTGGACAGGCTTTTGCCCTGTACTGCAGGATCAACATGGATGGGGAATCTGAAAGTGACTTTATCTGACTTGCTTTCCTTGGTCACATAAACTTGCAGGGAAATTATGCTCATTTTCAATTAGATAGGTGTGAAGAGTGCAGTATCATATGATGATTAGACTTATCCTACCTTTCAGGCAAGGCAACTTCATGTTAAAAGGTGAGACAGGCTCTATTAACAAACCACAGTGAGAGGATAGAGAGGGAAAGATGGATAAATGCAGGAGAGTGCCACACTTCAGACCTGTGCAATAGATTCTGCTTTCTAATAGCTTACAGTTCTGGAGCGAGCTATATTTTGAGGTCTTTAGTTCAGACTATCCAGTAATATGGAAGGCTAAAACACATCCTGCTTCCTACAGAAGGTGCAAGGAGAACTATGAAAATTCCATGGGCAAGGTATGATTTTCTTCTGGGCTGCTTTTACTCCTGGGTAGTTTTTACTCTGTCATTTCTCTGAAACAAGGGCAGGGCACTGTGGTTCAATTCTGCTGCTGCTGAACTCCTAACTCAGTTCATAAACACAACACTGGGACATATAATGTGGTGCACAAGAGAGGGTTCTCACAGTGTCTGAATTGGATAAACATCAATCTTAGATTGGAAACTTTAGTTTTGAAATGAGAACGTGGCTTGAATGAGAGAAGCAGGATCTAATCCACACAAAAGAGACTCTCACCTTCTCACCATTGTTCCTGAACACCCAAAGGTAGACTGGTGCAACCTCTTTTCCCAGTGAGCTATTCCTGCAAGGCACCAGATGGGCTCTCTTTGAATCAAATAGAACACAGTCTAAGTAAAAACTGAAAAGTTTACACTGTCTCTTCAAGTGCTGGCAAGTTAGGTACATTCCCAAAAGGTATGGAAAGTATAAAATCAGTCAAGTTTCACAATGAATGGGTTTACTAATTTAGCAGACTATGGTTGAAGACTTTCCAGACTAATGTAATATCTTCTCCATGTCAAAATCTTAAATGTATAAAAGCAGTGATTTAGAAATAAAAAGTCTATTCAGTGAAGATGGCAAGTTACTGTGCTTCCAACTAGTAAAGGGAGGGAAAACATGGAAACCTTGTAAGAAAAGATTGCCTAACAGAAATCCTTGTATAGATGTGAAATAATGCAGAGTGCCTGGAGGCAAAAATGAGAGGAGGATAAATACAGGGCTATTGAAAGGCATGGACTGCCCATCTGCACCTTCATGCCACTTTTTGAATCACTACAGTGCCGTGGGGATTAAACCAACAAATACGTCTGTGTGCTTGTGAGCTCAGTTGGCATTTTAGAGCAGCTCTGCAAGCTTGCTTCCAACCCACACTCAGATATTGGATACTAAAACCTGTCACATTAAATGTGTCTCTGGATGTTCTGTCTGCAGCGTGACCTGAAGCATTTTCTTCAGAGTGGCTGATACATTTCAACTCAGTGCTGCAGCCCTTGGTGCCATGCTTGATTGAACAACTTGTCTCCACTATTAAAATGCAGAGAGAACTTAGACAAGCATTTAGAAGCTTTGTCATTAAATAGTTTTCTTGTCAATTGATCTATCTTGTAGGGGAAAGACAACTACTAGATCCATCAACTGCCAGCAAAAAAACTAGGAACAGGTCTTAGTCAATTAAATGGGCAAGTATTGCTTGACAGCTCCCTTTGGGAGACAGTTCATTTGGGGCCTGACTATTCAGCAGGATTAGCAGCTTCAAGCACTGGAAAGCTGACCTTAACTGAAGGTGAGCTTGCATCTGCAATGTGTCTGTGGAGCACCACTGTGTAAAGGAGCAGCACAAACCTCTCTCTGCTCCCCTGATGAGTACTGTAAAATCTCTTTTTTATTCCTTTTTTCTACCCCCAAGAGTTTCACGCAGCTTTTAAGTGCTATAATTTTTTGCTGAAGCCTCAGTCTTTTCCCTTTCTGTTGATTATTTTATTATCACGCATTTCGTGAACTGTGGTGTTCATCTCAAGCCCTGGTAGATCTTGCTCCTCCCAGGGTGCCATACTTTGAACAAGCAGCAGCACGTGTGGCTGGGGAGGTACACTGAGATGGAATTGGGCACAGACAGAGAGCTCACTAAGTCAAAATCTCTCTTCTCATTAATGAATGGCAAAAATGACCATACACAGAGTGCAAGGGGAAAACGTGTTTACCTGCAGTTGCATCACACAGGGGCATCTCATTGAGCCATTCCCTACCATTTCCCCTCCTGATATAAGTTGTAAGCTGCCATTTTTTTCCCAGAGACCCAGGTCTTCCAGATGTCCCAGGACATCTCTATATCAGAAAAGCCTGGCATGGTTGTCACAGACACATCCCTGTCACTGTTCTACTCCTTGGGAAGCTGTTTCCATCTGCTTCCACATTAGAAATTGTTTATCCTGACATTTCTAATGGTTGCTGCTAGCAATGCTGCTCACAACCCCTGCTCAGCAAAGCCTCCTGGCTTAAAATAGGAGCAAACATCCTTCACGCATTTTTTCAGGAAAACTCCCTAAAAGTTTCTCCATCTCTTCACTGAGTACCAAAAACTTGCTTTCTTCATGGGATTAGCTTGTGCAGGTGTGTGCAGAATGTGGTCAGAAAAAGCCAAGTGCTGAGCAGGACTTCTTGATGCACAAACACTTGTAATATTTTCAACTCTGTCATCACTTTGCAGAGCTTGCCAAATCTGTTTTGCTTCTACTGCATGAAAGTAGAGTAACTCTCTCTTCCTGCCTGAGCTACGGCCCAAATGCTCTCAATGCACAACTAATTATTACATTGGAAGTAAGGCAGCAGACAGATACTGCACTTCAGGCAAAACCCCTGCTGAGATTCAGCCACTGCATAAGAACATAGCAAAATTTAAAATGTTCCCAATTTTTCAAAGGTACAAATTATTGCAAAAACTCAGATGAAGATCTTGCCTATTTAGAGATGTTAAAGATTGATAAATCATATTTGCCACCCTTGCAATCAGTTTGAATTTCAATTTAAGTAGAACTGAATCACCCAAGCATTTATTTCCATTACAGATAGGTGGATTCAGGCTGTAAGGTTTTCATATCTAGATTTATTTTCCTCATGTTCTGCATCGATTCATTCTCCAGACTAATAAAAGTTGCAGAAAATAGTATTCACAGTGGATGTGCTCCAAAAAATTTGAAGCTCTGATGTCCATGAATACTAGCAAATCATTTGGAAAAGTGATTTTCTATGTCCTAAATTAAAACTAGATTGGTGATGAAAGTTCAGTTGTCTTTCAATTAATGATGTCATCACAGATACTGAGGGACATGCTCAGCCACTAATTACAAACATGGAGTTTACAAGGAGTCTGGGTGGAGCTGAGAAATGCAATGTCCACTCTGTGGAAGGAATCCTTGCTCTTTTTCCCATTATAAAAAGTGATGCCAATAAATTAGGCAAAATGCAGAATGCTTCACTGCAATCAGCCCTTTGAACTTGTAACAATTGCAATAAATCACTTTTCAGCCAGGGTGGCATCTTTTGGTGTGTTTTTACCTCCTGCCCAGCACAGCATGGCCATGCTCCAGCAGTGGGATTCCTTCAGCAATACCTGGAAGGGAGCAGCAGCTGCCAGGCGGCTTCAGCACAAGGGAGAACTTGGCTCCCTCCCACTCTGCACCTGGGGTGCTGCCAGAGGGATTCTTCCCACCCCTAGAGGCACAGCAGACTGCCCAGCATGAGAAGTTTTGCTGTACCTCTGCTGAGGACTGCTTTTCAGAAAACCTCTGGAGGATTTTTTGGGGTTTTTTTGTTTGTTTGTTTGTTTGTTTTTTGGTTTGGTGTGGAGTTTTTCGGTTGTGTTTAGTTGTTTGGGGTTTTTCAATAGAAAAGGAAGGCTCAGTAGCACTGCAATCCACAATGAGGAGCTCTGTGGAATGTGATTGCATTCTCTGCTCCAGGGTGCCTGGGAGACCACTGAATCCCATTGGATGGAGAAGATAGCCGGGCTGGGCTCAAGGTCTGACCTAAAGCCAGTGGTGCCCCATTTTCTGCTGTCCTGCATTTGAGATGTGGATGAAGGGTGACTTGCCACCTTTCCACCCATGGGGAGAAGTCCCCGGAGTGAACCTGGGAGAGGCAGCACCCCAGACTCTGTCAATCAAAACAACTTCAGCCCTCAAGACCCATCTCCCAGGAGCTGCACATCCTGGTTGTTGGCAGCAGAGGACCCCCAGGGAGGCTCAGTCACAGAAACAGAAATATCCCTGCTTCTCATTCAATGTAAAATAATTGCCTGAATCCATGTGAGGAAATCCTCTCCCCAGAGCAGCTTTGGGGATATGACAGAAGGCATGCTCCACTTCTGGCAGAGATAAAGCAATTTATCCTTCTTTTTGCTGTAGAAAGCCCTGAATTTCTTTCAAGAAATGACAGTGGTGTGTATTAGTACATGATGAGGAAAGAAATTGCAAGAAATTGTCTGGGGTGGTGTGGTGGACTATTTTTTTGGACCACCGCGGGGCATTTTTATCTACAGAGTTGTGTCAGCGATTTCTGTGAGTTTATCCCCACTCTGTCGTTGTTGATGTTGGTGGTGCTGTAAATCTGCCTGTAAGGCACTGCCTGCAAAAGCAGCATGTAAAGCAGAAATTTGTCCTTTGTATTTTGAGCAAATTAGAGGCAGAAATTACATAAGCTGGCTCCCCAGTTCTGTCAGACAGTCTGGAGTCTGCTTCACTGGTCTCCTTTCCTTGCAAAAGTTATGGGGTTGAGGTGGCATTTATATACCCCATATATATACACTTATATATTTTCATTGATACAAGCATGCATGAAAATACAGATATATGCATATATGTGTGTGTATGTATATACATATATATATATATATATACATGCTTCTGTGTGTACATTTATATATACACAAGACAGAGGTTTCAGATGAGGGGCTGTGTATCTGTAATTATCTAGATTCTTTTGGTGAAACTTATTGAACACATCTTTATAACAGAGAAAATTGACTGAACGTGTGTTTTACATCTTCTTTTCTCCTCTTTATCTATTTTGGGGTTTTTTTGTATTTTGTTCTTTCTTTTCCCCTTTCTGTCTAAACATATTGAATGATAAACAGAGTCTAAAATTGGCTTTGCAGCAATAGTGTTGTGAGGTCTACTTAGGGAGGAAAAAAATCTTCTGAATAATTGTATGTAACGAAGATGCATTTGAATATACATTCTGTGTCTCTCATGAGCAATGTTCATCCCATGTTTGCAGCTTAATGTAAAGATACCACTATGCTTACATGACATGTTATGGCAATGTGGTATGCAAGAACATATGGAAACATACACTTGAAAAGAATGATGAAAATAATATAAATATTTCTTAGCATACTTAAAATTCATGCCTACATCTCAACTCTAGCATGTTTCTGTATGGGTACATGTGCTTTGTTTCTGTAGGTATTAGCCAGCCTTGCTATGAGTGCATGTGTGTGGGAGGAAAGGATATGATTATGGATTTGCATAACATCCTGCGTGAATGTAGACTGAAACTGAAAACATGGAGGAAATTATATAATCTATTTTTAAAGTCTACATTACTGCAAATGTTGCTTCATCAAGCTCTTATCGTTGCTGATTAATTATGTAGAATGAAGTGAGATGAGTTCTAGCCTTATATTCCATGTCTGCATAGGAGAAGAAATTTAAGCAGGGACTTGCAAAGAGGTGTTTCGGCATACAGTGGAGTACCATAACCTTATTTTTCTGTCCCCTGGACATTCCAGTTACTGGTGTCTCTCCTCATGCATGACATTATTGATCTCCATGGCAGAAATGAATGATGAAAAGGTCAACTTTTAAATGTGAACAATAGGGACCACTTGCTACTACAGTGGTTGGTGTAGGCAATGTGTGCCCTTGCCTTTTGCAAAGATTTCCATTATATCAACAATATTGATCTAATTGATCTAATCTAAGATCTTGCTCTCTTATATTTTTGTCTTCATACTACTTTTCTCCAGCACTTCCAGAATGAAACTTTTTATAGTTTTGATAGCTCTCTGCTTCCTAATTTTCTTCTTTTCCAGCATGGGAGGCACTGAAGCACAGCTCTTGGCTGTGCTGGTGCCCTCCTGATGGCTACTGTGGGAGGTGACCCATCTGGAGGGCACTTTTCCCACTACAGCACCCCAGCCTCTCCTTGCAGTCCCCAGTGGTCCAAAAGGTGCCAGCTCAGGAGAGAGCCCCTGTGGCTGCTGTTCTTGTAGGTGGGCTGTGCATATCCAGGCTGTGCCCCAGGAGACAAAGGTGGGACAGAGAGCACTGATGTAGTTTGGTGCTATCAGATGAGGGAAAAGGGAAGCAGGATATGGGGAGTTATTGTATTTTATTATTTAGGGAAAATGAAGAATGGGTACCAGGGATGAGACCCCAACAAGAGAATCTGAGTAATCCCAGCAGTAACAGTCCCACATCTTGGGAATACAGGGACCAGGGAGCACCCCCCCCCCCCCGCCCATATCTGTGGTATGACAGTTACTGCAAATATCAAGGCATTTCTAAGCTGAAGACACAGCTGCATCGTGTTTCAGATAAGAAACAGATAGAGTGCCTCAGTCTTCTCATCCTTCCTTCCTTCCTTCCTTCCTTCCTTCCGACACTTCCTTCCGACACTTCCTTCCGACACTTCCTTCCGACACTTCCTTCCGACACTTCCTTCCGACACTTCCTTCCTTCCTTCCGACACTTCCTTCCGACACTTCCTTCCTTCCGACACTTCCTTCCTTCCTTCCTTCCTTCCTTCCTTCCTTCCTTCCGACACTTCCTTCCGACACTTCCTTCCGACACTTCCTTCCTTCCTTCCGACACTTCCTTCCTTCCTTCCTTCCTTCCTTCCTTCCTTCCTTCCTTCCTTCCTTCCTTCCTTCCTTCCTTCCTTCCGACACTTCCTTCCGACACTTCCGACACTTCCTTCCGACACTTCCTTCCGACACTTCCGACACTTCCTTCCTTCCTTCCTTCCTTCCTTCCTTCCTTCCTTCCTTCCTTCCTTCCTTCCTTCCTTCCTTCCTTCCTTCCTTCCTTCCTTCCGACACTTCCTTCCTTCCTTCCGACACTTCCTTCCGACACTTCCTTCCGACACTTCCTTCCTTCCTTCCTTCCTTCCTTCCTTCCTTCCTTCCTTCCTTCCTTCCTTCCGACACTTCCTTCCGACACTTCCTTCCGACACTTCCTTCCGACACTTCCTTCCTTCCTTCCGACACTTCCTTCCTTCCTTCCTTCCTTCCTTCCTTCCTTCCTTCCTTCCTTCCTTCCGACACTTCCTTCCGACACTTCCTTCCGACACTTCCTTCCTTCCTTCCTTCCGACACTTCCTTCCTTCCGACACTTCCTTCCTTCCGACACTTCCGACACTTCCGACACTTCCTTCCGACACTTCCTTCCGACACTTCCTTCCTTCCTTCCGACACTTCCTTCCGACACTTCCTTCCTTCCTTCCTTCCTTCCTTCCTTCCTTCCTTCCTTCCGACACTTCCTTCCTTCCGACACTTCCTTCCTTCCTTCCTTCCTTCCTTCCTTCCTTCCTTCCTTCCTTCCTTCCTTCCTTCCTTCCGACACTTCCTTCCTTCCGACACTTCCTTCCTTCCGACACTTCCTTCCGACACTTCCTTCCTTCCTTCCTTCCTTCCTTCCTTCCTTCCTTCCGACACTTCCTTCCGACACTTCCTTCCTTCCTTCCTTCCTTCCTTCCTTCCTTCCTTCCTTCCTTCCTTCCTTCCTTCCGACACTTCCTTCCTTCCGACACTTCCTTCCTTCCGACACTTCCTTCCGACACTTCCTTCCTTCCTTCCTTCCTTCCTTCCTTCCTTCCTTCCTTCCGACACTTCCTTCCGACACTTCCTTCCGACACTTCCTTCCGACACTTCCTTCCTTCCTTCCGACACTTCCTTCCGACACTTCCTTCCGACACTTCCTTCCGACACTTCCTTCCTTCCTTCCGACACTTCCTTCCTTCCGACACTTCCTTCCGACACTTCCTTCCTTCCTTTTCAGCAATGGGATGTATTAGGTTTGCAAGAAGAGTAGGAAAGCTTGACACTGGTGCTTAAGTTCAAGCAAGCAAACCCAAAAAGGCGTTGTAGAGGAGACTCTCACTAATAGCCAGAAGTTTTAGATTAAATGTTTATTACAGGAGGTAAGAGGCACAGAAGAACATTTGGAAGGTATGAAGAAAACTAGTCACTATGATGCAGTGGAATACATCAACAAACAAGCCAACCAATGTGAGTTTCTGAGAAAGCTGGGGGACTCAGAAAGAAACCACAATTGCAGCATGTCTGTCTACATTCCCCACTACTCTTCATCCCTGAAATAAAAAACAGAACAGAGGAAGAAGTAGGCAGTGTGCCTTTGGAAATCCTGCTTGTCAGGCTCTGCTCAAGTCCCTGGGAAGAGATAAAACTAGCAAGAAAACAGAAGAAGTGAAGGGCAGCCAAAGGGGCATCAGATGAGTTCTGTGCTTAAGAGGAAGCAGACCCCATTTTAAAGAGAGAACTGAAATAAATTGTTGTGAAATGAGAATGATGCAGAACTATATTTAAACACTGTTTTATGTAAACTAAAATGAAGATGGAGTGCTGGCAATTAGGAAGCATCAACAAAATTTTATCTATTGATAAAAAAGCATGTGAGACAACATTTGGTAAATTAGCTGCTCTGACTAAATTAATCCATAATATTGAAGGGATTAATATTGAAATGCATATTGTTTCTCACGTCTCAGAAAAATGGAAAAATACATTAAGATGGGGAACCAGTATAAGGAAACCTCAGCTTGGTGATTTAAGACACCCATAAGCAGGGAGGTACCTACAAAGGACTGAGGCATCCGATGTCCCATTATAATTGCTAGCAGCTTAGGGCTTTGTTCAGTTGCTTACACATAGGCATGGAGTGATGGCCCAAGGGGACAGCAGGCATGCACTGGGGACTAGCAGTTGTATGACAGGAACTACAGGAAACCCATGTCTCTCTGGAGGATAGGACTGGAGGCCAGGCAGGAGAGGGCAGGCCTTGAGCATCTCAAAATGAACCAGGCACCTCTGGTTCACAGCCAAATCAGGAGCTGGGAGCAGGAGACAATGGGAGGCTCCAAATGCCTGTCGCCACAATTTAGCTCGATGTCAGATGTCCTACTGCACTGCCCTAGTGAAAAATAGTTCAGTATATGTATTGGCATCTAAGCATCACAGCTCAAGATTATGTCAGCTGACCTAAGGAATGGGGACCCAAGGCCCTTGAGTGAAAGATGCAGCAGAAAACATCAGCCCAGCAGCTGGGCAGTGTGATACATGGTTACCTCTGCTATCCTGGTACCACTTCAGACCTGTCCTTTAGAGAGGTTTATGATGGACCAACCTCCTCCTCCTCCCCAGCTAATGAAGGGAGAGATGTACAGCGGTGCAAACCCTCATGGCCCAAAGCAGACCTCTAAAATAAAAGGGATTCCCTTTCTTAAGTGTTTGTTGTTCCTGAGAGAGAGATTTTTCTTAGCATTTAGAGCAAAAAAGCCAGGTTCCTGATGGTGCATGCAAAAGGAAAGCAGCTCTTTTTCTTCCTTCTGGGATTTGGAAGTGATTTCTCTTGAAGATTCTAGGAGGGCTCATTATATATGGCAAAATCAAAAAAGAACTGCAACATGCCTAATTTTCATCTGTGGTGCGTTGGCAACCATGCTGCAAAGTGAGCAGAGGCCTTGACTCCCCTCCCTGCAGAGCTGGATCTCCTACAGAGCTGGATCTCTGCCCCAGATCTATCTTGTTCTGGCACTCAGGGCCCCATGGGGAGAGGCACCCACACCCATGGGGCTCTGTGAGGGTCCCTGGTGACGATGGGATACCCAGAGTGAGAGTGTGAGTCACAGTGATGGGCCTGACCCAGGAAATGAGTCTATCACTCACCTTCACCCCTGTCAGGGCCTCATTATAGTTTTATTTAAAAACAAACCCCCTTCAGCATGTAAATGCATACTAACTTAACACCATGGTACAGCAGCCCTTGCCCACAGCTTCCTGCATTTGCTGCCTTCTCAGATTCTTCTGGGTGAGAGTTGCAGGAATTGTGCCCACAACAACACAGCTGGATTGGGTGATGAGCTGGAAAAATGGGGAGTGATTTTTTAGAGGGGGTGTTGAGAATACTTCCTGCTGACATTTTTGTGCCCTGGTGAAATACATCACATCTCTGCAACTGCAGCTGCTGAAGAGGGCAAGTAAAATGCCAAGGGAAGGGAGGGGATTCCTACAATATATATGTATATATATCTCATGCAACTGGAAGAGATTCAATTTGCAGAGATTAAGGTGAACATTAGAGCAGAAATTCCATAAGGATGACATCTATGAAATTACAGAGAGCAATTTGGGAAACTGTGCTTCTTAAGCACTAAGGGGAACAAGAGTGCATTGTAAGGCACAGGATCTCTCATAGTTAATAGCTGTATTACAGTGATGTAGTGTTCATGCTACAGTTTAACATGAATCACAATGCTGACTGATGCATAAATACCATATTGTTTTATATAGGCTATATACGCACCATGACTATGACATTATTTTTATCTGCCCCTATAATGCAAGTTTAGAACTTCCCTCAGCTACTCCATAAGAGTTATGTACAATACTGGGCAAAACCCTTATGAAGTTTAATTTGACCAGTGCTTAAGGAATGTGCTAATTAATTTTTATTTTTTGCATTAGGGAGTAAATAAACTTCAGAAGTTTCCCTTGACAGTAAGCACAAGTTTATCTTCAAATGGTTTTAGACTGTAATGCAGTACTTAAAAATGAAACTTGGGAGTTCCAGTAGTTATCTGGCAAGTGACACAGACTAGGGTTAAGAATGTGACCATCCACTATGAATAGTTCCCACTTACATCTTTAGTATATGAATTTATAGAACTACTTATTTTATGCTTAATGCATTTAGTGGTGGGATCACTGGAATTTGTTCCTGGGCCCACTTTCCTTGAATAAAGAAGCACGGACTGCTGTCTGCTTGGGCTTTGACAAGAAATTATATTTATCTTGTTTACACCTAAAATTGAGGAAAGAGCAAGCCTGGTATGCACAGATCTAAGCATTTGCCTGTCCATTTGCCAGCTGAACATTCAATCACAGAAGTTGCACAAACAAATTAGGCATACAGCTATACAAACCTAGTTTGAAAAATTGGGCCATGCGTGGGTGTGTGCATCTAAATATTTTACAAGCTGAACAATTACCCTGGAGTATTTTAGGTTAGAGATAGATAAATGAGATGTCCATTGAAATTTACATCTAAGCAAAAATTTAAAGATGAATATGCATAAAATCTTTCAATTATCAGGTTTTCAGGCATTATGGGTGTCCTTCCTTCAGAGCAGTGCTGGGGAGAGCTCCATGCTTATGCAATTCAGTTATGTGACACAGAAGTAGCAATAAGGATACTGCCAGAATTCAGATTAAAAGAAAAAAAATTCCAGTAATCTATTTTATTGCTGCAGTATAGCAGATGTTAACAGTGATGAAAGCACTCAAAAAAGTGAACCAGTGTAGTGGCTGAGAGAGGAGATGCCCAGTACTACACTCAGCCACAGTGGGCAAGGCTTACTGACAGGTTCAGGAATTTGGGGGGGAGTTTGTTGTCTCTCCACAGCATTACTCAGTTCAGGCCACAGGTCTCCATACAATGTCTGGGGCCTGGTGATGTGGGGCTTCTTGTGGATGGGCAGTCTGGAGCCGTGCCATTATATCTCAAACCTCCTGGGAGCAGGCAGCAATGTCTGCTCCATGGTGTCATCTGCATCCCTGCATGGCTGGACTTTGTCCCCTCTCAGTGGCTTCACCTCCTTCTTGATGAGAGCTCAGATCCAGCAGGAAGAGTGACGAGCCTTACCCTCCTGAAGTTATCCTACCAAACCATTTTCTTTTCTGAACCCAGGACCACCTTTTTATGTTTGATGTTGCAATTACAGAATCTAGCTACTGGCCTATGAAGTGGTCGTCAAAGGCAAGCCTATGGCTGGCTAAGTCATGAGCAGAATTTGGGAATGGATTTGGAAACAGGCACTAGCTTAGAACAAAGGACATTGATTCTGCTCCAGCAGTTTAGTCTTGCTGTTCAAGGGTGCTCTCAGGATTTCCAGGTGACTAAGGTTACCTCCTGGCCCCAAAGGCCTCCCTGCTGTACTCAGTTGTACTTCAAGGATCATATCCCATATTCACTTCAGTTAATTATTACTTGTATTGAAACACTCCCTTTTAATTAATGGGAGAGTTGATGATCTCATATGTTTATCTGTTAGCAGTTTTGTTACTTTTTAATATCTAGATCACTAGAAGCACACAAACCCACCGCATCAAATGATGACGGCTGATTGTCACCTCAAATGGCGGAGAGGGCTGTGGTTTGGGGAAAACCCTGCTATTCAGGGCCACGTTCTTCTATGTGGTGTTTGGTGTACACCATCAGCTAACAACCACTCTGAGAGGTGCAGCCAGTCTCTTTGAAGGACAGGCAGTGGGAGGGGAAAAAGAAAGTCAACAACAAGAACAGCAGCCTTTTACGTGACACACCTACAAGTGAGCAGTGCTCATTCCCAAGAGGCTGGCAAATAACCACAATTACAGCTGACTGATCTGTCAAAAATTATGATTTTCTCTTATTTTCTTCAATGGAGATATTTTTATTTTGTCTGCTGACTTGAAAAAGCACCCCAGAAATATATTTCCATTTCAGTTTATGGTGATCAGGATGGGGATGCAAGTGAGGGGAAAGGAAAGAAAAGAAAATGCGAACAACTCCCCACATGTATTTCCTGGTAGTGTTGCCTGAACTGGTACATGTCAAGTCCAGAAATACAGAAGACAGAGCATACCAGAACTGTCTACAAACTATCACCTTTACCACTTTTCCAGCAGCATTGCCAACATATTTCTCTGCCCAGAATGTTCCTGAACAACCAAGACTGGGAAAACCTGTGGGAAAAGTAAAGAAAGCCCAAGCTACCTCATTTGCCCACAGCAGTCCCTACAGACAGCACCTATATGTGTGCCTCTCCTCCCTCTCCCGCTGCCCTGAAATACTGAGGCTTACTGCCCATGGGTCTGGAGGAACCTCCTGAATGGGCACTGCAGAGAAGGCTCAGCCCACTTCTGGGTGTGGGACAAATGCAGACTGTCCAGAGAAGATCCTCCTGGTACAGATTTCAGAAAGTATGGTTCCTTCATCAGTAAACAAACAATGAGTCATTGGCTGTCACATGGGAGAAAATGAGATTACAAAGGATGTATAAGTAAATAAATTAGTTCCCATTAGTCATGGCAACAGCTCAGTATTTCCACCCAAGTGTTTTATTCCAATTCATCTTTCTGTCTTTATTTTTGTAATATTGTTACTCTTTTACTTTGGGGAATGAAATTCTAATAAGATTCTCTGTAAATACAGTTTTTACAAATGCAGTTCTTGTATTAGACTACTTTTGAGGACACAGTCTTTATTTTTTCACATTTATGTACAGGGATGGAGCTGTGGGGGAAGAAATGAAGCTGTACCTACCCTCCTCTGCTCTGATAGTACTGCTGGTCTTGCATGTGGCCATTTGTCACTCAACCTTGCAAAAGGAGCTTTTACCATACAGGCATCTGTTGCTCAGCTCCCTGCCCAAATGCGGGTGTATTATACTCTATCTGTTTTACAGATGCCATCCAATAGAGCTCTGGAGGTTTGCTGACCCCTGTCCCCAGGCATCAATGCCAGAATATTGTGATCCAAACAACTGTGTCTCTCTGAGGAAATGTCTATTTTAAAACATGCTTTTGCTCCACTCCTTTCCTTTACATCTGCATCTCAGAGTAGTTGATAAAAACTTTTTGTGTTTACCCCAGATCCTGCAGAGATGGAAATCTTGCAGGAGAGCTGTGTTTTCATCTGTGTTTTTTTTTCCCAAAGACTTTGCTTTGCTATAGATGCCAAATAGTCTACAAATCATATGTTTTAAATATATGTATTTATTACAATTCCTATAATCTCTGTCCATGCCAAAAGCGTGACCTCCAAAGTAGGAGAAGTTGGAAATTATCAGAGTCACATCTTGATTTAAATGTCGCAGTTCTCATCTCTAAGCAAAAGTGGTTACTGTTTTCACTAAGATATGAAAAAGACTTCAGAAATTATTCCAGAGAATTGAATTATTTAAGTATTACCATTATTCACATATTTCCCTAAAACTATTTTCCAACTGATTTTGTCCCTTATTGCAAGATGTAGGAGGAATTTAGGGTGATGGTGCCTTTTCTGGTACATTCTTCAATATGTACAACAAAGAAAATCACTTCCTTTAAAATAACAACAAAAAGCATCTCTCTCCCTCTCTCAGTACAACTGTTTTTATACCTGCAGATGCTGTTAAATATATCTGTTCTAATTGTAAAATTCATTTCAAGCTATAAAGGTGATGGCATTTTCTTGGGGCCGCTGCTCAGGGGTGATTCAAGAGCCATCCAGCAAGACTATAGAAGTATGCTCACAGCCAGCACTGGCAACATAAATCTCTTCATCCTCTAAACAAATCAGTTTGACTTGGTTGGAATTTTTAGGTCAGTGGACCAAAAGTGTACTTGGACCCTTAGTTCCACTATATTTCCTGCATTTTCAATGACAATACTTTATTGAGAGTATTGTCTTTAATCACCCAGCAGAGGTGATGAGTGAGGAGAGGAGGGAAAGCAGAGTGGAAGGGACTTTAGCCCCTGTAAGCACCAACAGGTGCTGCAAGGTTTGTGAAAGCATCAGGTAGACAGCCTGGAGCCATCCCTGCTGTTTATACAAGGACTCTTTTTACTCCTGTCTTGCAAACATGTTTAGGCTGCAATAAATTGAAACTTCCCTGTTAAATTCTCAAGGCTCTCAAAACTTGGAGGCAATGTTAGTAAAAAATTTAAATAGGGGACTTCACAGATTATTCATGCCATCAACTTAAAAGGCTGTGGGATTTGTTGTAGTACAGCAGAGATTTTTTTAAATTATTGGTGTTAACAATAATCATAAGCTGAGGCCTGTGGTTCAGTTTATGGCAGTCTTAATTTATGATTGAAAACTTTATATTTAAGAATAAAAGTGAGAGGATAGCAAAATTATGTTAAAGGTAATTAACTTCATAGATGCAGGGCTGAAGGCTGCTCTAAAGAGTGGAAAAAACTCCAAACAAATCTATATGAGTGATGTATTTTATCCTCTTTCTTTCCAGCAGGTTAAAATTTAAGGTATCTGGTTTTTTTTAATTGACACTCTTAATGAAACAATTTAAATACTACAAAACTGTGTTTTGTTCCACTTATTGCTGTTGTCAAGGGCATTTCTACACAAAACCTGAACAAGAACAGGTCAGGTGGAGCGATGTGTGGGTGAATGCACTTCCTCTACACAGAGTGTAGCAAGACAGATTGTACGTAAACAAGTACTGATTCATGGTCTTGTCTTTGAATGACAGGGACAAATTTGTTTCTAAATTCTCCGTCTTCCTTTCTGACTGGAGAACTGATTCTCTGATGCTGGACTGAATAAATCACAGCTTGTGTTCTCTTATTTTGATTTTTGCTTTTATTTAGAGGGTATTTTTTCTTTCATGAATGGAAAGTAAATATATGAGTCTCACAGAGAAAAAATAAATTAATTTCTTTCAAGGCAATCCATCTGATTTGAGTTGTTCATTTAACAGAGGAAAGTGAGGTTGAAAACCAACTCTCCAAAGGCTAGCTCTGACAGACCAAGAAGGTAAGAATTCACCCATCTCAACCTGTCAAGAGCTGATGCTATCAATCCCTACACTGCTGCATAACAAATGTGTAAGGTTAACACTTATAGGATGGATATTTTCATTTGTTTAGATGATGGGTAAACTTAGGATGGGTTTATTTTTTTAATACTTATGAGAAATCAAAAGCACTTGAAGCAAAATAATTTTGATTCTTATTTTATGAATATAAAAGTATTTGTATTTTCTTGTTGAGACAGTGGGTGGGAGCAGTGGAATCAGGAGCTTTGTATTGAATTTCATCTCTGATAATGAATTCTTGATCAAAGGCAAGTCTCCTAACAGCTGCACGCTATAATTTCTTTGTCCTAAATGTAGCTGTATATAAAGTATACCTGCCTTTTGGGAGATTTCAGCAATGAATAGAACTGTATATGTTGAAAGTACTACATAATGCCACTATAGCTGATATTTAGGTTGAGGCTCTACAGCCTGGGTGCCCTAAACACTTTTCTTATTACCTCATTACTTTCTTTACTTGTTTATATGTGGTCTGTTCAGGTAGAACCCATTAGGCAGTGATAAGAAAAGATGTTCATAGTCAAGTCACCAAAAAGTCCAGAGTTTCTTTAGATAATAACTTGAAATAATTGCAGCCACAATTGGAGGGGGAATGGGAAGGATGGAGTTTGGACTTTGAGGGTTTTGTTTGGGTTTTTTTAAGACTTTGATATCTGCAAACATTTGGAACAGTTTAATGGTTCCCAAGTGTTGCCTAGCTCAAGATGATACATAATATGAAAAAATGTACCATCTATTTTCTGAGATTCTGAGAAAGTCACAATATAGACAAAGGTTACCACCAGAGTGACACAGGTATGTAAAAACTTGTGCACCCCAGAGTATTTTAGTAAGAAAAGTTTATGCAGCTTATGGAAGAATTACTCCACAAGGAAATTCAATTTCAGTAGCTTTTTTATCTCATTTCCTCAGTTCCTATGTCATCCCTGGAGCTCAACCCCTTCTTTAGGAGCCCTGAGTGAGTGGGGAAAAATGTGTTGAATTTAATGGTTGGCTTGGGAAGTCTTCCCCAAAGGACTGTTTGTGCACTATAACTGGCTGTCTGCTGCACTTATTTTGTTTTACTGGCTATAAGGACACGAGTACTTACATTTGCTCTCTTTCTCAAAATATTGTGGTTTGGCTGAGTGGTTTAGACTAAACTGAAGAGATATATCAGTACTAGAGAGGATGGTTTATTTTGGTTGTTTTACCTGTGTGTTTTCAGACTTCATCTGCACTGTGAGTATCAGGCTGCGTGTGGGAGTGGTGCTGCGGTGGGCGGATGTGCAGGATCACCATTCCTACACACAGACACAGAGAAGGGTTTTCCCCAAATGCTACACTCTGTTGTAGAGGGGAATTTGGAGATGGGAGCAAGGCCAGGGACCTCTGCACAGAAAGCTCTGTGTGCTGGGGGAAAGGTAGATTTCCCAGGGACTTAGTACCACATCCCTCACGAGCACAGTGCAATTTAGCTGTAGGCAAGGCAGGGTTGCCCACACTGTGACTTGCATTAATCACACCACCCAGACTGAGCCAGAGGACAGACTGCAGTCAAGGTCAACCAGGGCCGTCCTTGCAGTCACTCTGGCCTAACCATGGTACAGAGTTACCATGAAGCCCCTCACTGCCCCTTCAGCTTGGCTGCAGTGCGCTGCTGTTCCTTGAGGACACTTTTCAGCTGCACTGCCCGGCTGTGCTGCTGCTCTGCTGAACAAAGGGACACCTACCTTTCACCAGAATCAAGTTTGGTAAAATGTTTCTTCTGAGGGTCAGTCAATATGCCAGGGCCCTTGCAGCTCCCCAGGGGCTTGGCCTCCACCTCCAGGCTGCGTCTCTGGCAGCCTGTCCCCTGCAGTCCCATGCTGGGACGCCTGCTCGCCCACAGACATCTGGGCTTGGCGCCTGAAGAAACCTGTTCTCACTCTGGCTGCACCGAGTCTGGCAGCCTATTGCTCACTCCTTCTCGGGGAAACACTGCACTTAAAAGTCTGCAAAGCAGCCCTGAGCACGCTCAAGTCACGTGCGGAAAGGATTTGGATTACAACTCTCCACCTGCATGCGCAGCCCAAGCATTCGGCCTTGTGCAAATGCAGTGGACTTTGCCTATTGAACTATATTTTCCTCTCCAAGAGGACTTTCTTATGAGACAGTTATTCAGAAATTAATTTGTGCTGCAATGGTGATTGTATTGTTAGTGCTCCCATGCAGCTATGGGTATAGGCAATATTTTACAGGAAATCATGAAGAAAAGACTGTTGCTTTGAGCAAGGCTGTAATTTAAAGTTATCCAGAGGACATGACCTATGCTTGTATTCTCACCTCTATAGAGTTGCAAATGGTACAGTGCCAGCTCTAGTCCAGGTGATGTTCTGACCTAGGTTTTCAACATGACCATGTTTATTCTAATTGATAGGTTTAACATTTTAGACCTGGTTCATAAGCCTAAAGTATGAATTAGTGAGCACTTAAACCTGCGGCAAAATTTTCTTGTGTATGAATAAGAGATGCAGGAGTCCAGTATATGAACTCAATGTAGAAATGACTTCTCTCTTTTCCTGCCTGGGATGCATGAGATGTATCTGCAGTTCATGGTTTTATTTCACAGAAGGTATATTTTATTGCCTCAGATTTCATGAAAATGAAAAAATCAGTGATCATACTCAATTAGTCTAAAAAGCATCACTTCATCATTTGTAACAGGAGAAAAAATAACCTAAAAATATGCCCATGTAAATTACTTCTTGCATACGTTCTATTTCTTTTATGTCATTCTAGTGTGAACATCCCCCTTGAACACTTTCCTGCACTGGACATACTGATAAGCAAGTTCATTTAGCAAGCAGAAAATGAATGGAAGTGTTGTTAAATACACCAAAATAATTTGGATCAGAATATATCCCCTTCCTTGAAAAATGAAGGTTGGGAAGAGCATGTAGGAATAACAGCAAACACATAAATGTAGAAGATGCAGTTCAGTCTGGGAGCTGAAAGTGGAGGTGATGCTCCTGTGTCTGGCTCTGCCTGGGCTGGCAGCAGCCGCAGGGCAGGGTGAGTCAGGGCTTCTCCTCTCTGGGGTCAGGGGTGTAACTGGGAGCAAAAGAAAATGTGTGGAGGGGATAGGATTACTGCCTGCTGCCTCTCCCAACCAGAATGAGGGTCAACCACGTTCCACCGATTTATTTGTGGGAGAGGAGTTAGAGGAATTAATTTACTAATCCTACACCCAGCCTCTCTCTTCCCTGACTGCAGTCTTCCACTAATTTCCCAATATAGATTCTGTCTTCCTTTCTGCAGCTGTTTGTTATTGGTAATTCTTAATAACAAAATGCTATTTCCTAAGACTTGGAAACTTTTATTTCTTCATAAAATCAACTTCCACCTAATGTACATAAAGGATTTGTAAACTAAAGCAGATGTAGTAGATTTTTTTCTTGTCTAAATACATCTATCCATTTAATCTGAGGAAATCAGACACCTGCTCTAACAGTAAATGAATGTTCATGAAAATTAGGGAGAATTAGAATGTCAATTCTTCAATCACTTGCAAGTCATGAACATACACTTTTTGAGTAGCCCTGAAATAGTTTGCAGTAGTAGTTTTTAGGTGGCTAAAGATGACTCACTGCACTCCTGTAGTTGCTCAGGTGAGACAATGTGGGGGCAGAGATTCTACATGACATTGCTTCAGCTTCCCGATTGTATGACTGCAACTTAATGAGCTGCTTAGGGCTTACCCAATGAAAGGTTTAAGTGACTAAAAAAAGGCTTATGCATTATTAAGATTCCTGTACTCAACATTGCAAATCCATACCTTCCTGTTTGATTTCGTAAGTCTCTAAATGCTGCCAGCTCTGTACCTGCACGTGTCTGGGACCATCCCTGATACTCTTGTCATGTCTGGCTGCGATTGCAACCCAAAAATACATCACTTATTTGCCTTAAGGGCCTGTCACAGTAGGCTTGGCACACAGCCATTGGACAGATCCAACATCACAGAGGCAGCAGTGGTTATGGAGCAGCTTTGGCTATGAATATGCTCCACCTTTGTTTTTGAAGGTAAAGGCAAATTCATGGGGCAGGAAAAAGGGTGTGTAGTGCCACTGCATAATATGTCAGGTACTTACATGGAAAAGAGGGAGTCAGTAAAATCCAGAGATCTGTATCTCCTAGTCAGCAAAGCAAGTTCAGGATCCCTTCATCCTGGCCAGAGGAACAGGGGTGGGATTTTTAAGAGATACTCATGCACCATGTTTCTTGGTGCTAGGTTGCTTCCTGCAGAAGGTGCTGGCAGAGAATGTTCATATTCTGATCCCTTTGCCCCAAGGATTTTGTATCACAAATCCCAGGGAGTCAAATAACCACTTTGTGACCCCAAAAATGGAGGTTCCACCCATCTCTCACAACGCTGACACCACAGAGTTTCTCTCTGTGTCTTATGGTGACACCAGCACTCACATGCTGGCTTTATACTAGAGTCACCTCAGTTCAACAACCTGGAAGAAAACAAACAACAGCAAATCCTACATAGCTTTATGCCACACTAGTGAGTCAAAGGGAGGGTCCAGTTAGGGCCAGAGCTGGTATAAGCAGGATGCAAAACTGGGAAAGGAGGAGAGGCACATGTTGCCTCTCTTCTCTGTCCTTAGCTGAACACTTTGGTGCCTGTATCCACAGGCTCCATGTGTGCTCTGCAAGGAACACACTGCTGAAGAAGACCAGTAAAAATTAATTAGAAAAAGATTAAGTAATATAAGAATAGACACCTGTACAAACAGTCACAGCTCAAATGGTGGTTCCTGGGGACATGTTTGTATTAGATACATGCTCTCCTAGCTTTGAATAAATGTTTTCTCTCAGAGCAGAAACATTTATGATTTAATCTAGGAATTAGCCTTAGAGACACCACAAATGTCTAGGGTAATGTTAACCTTTGTCTCAGATAATCAATTGTTGTTGGTCAGCAAATAATGAATCTGATTTAAGGAGTTCTTAGGTGACACTGGTCAACCCCACACAGTTCTGCACTGCTGCAGGCAAAGAACTGCAACCAAAACACAGTTCTAAATGCAACAGGTTGCTTCATCCTTGGCACTAGCTCAACATGTAGGCAGCAAAGATAAAGCTTACCAAGACCTTCCTGTCCACCCTGCCCTTTAGAAGGCAAGGAACTGCGAGATGAGGGCTCATAAGCAGACCACAATTTGAGCTAGAGATACATAAAACCAATACAGCATTCATCTAACTGAGAGAAAATAATTGGTAGATACGCTCCTCAAGCTACTTTATTCTGCTTACGTAGAATGTTACATTGAAGACATAAGCAGGAAGAACCTGAGAAATGACAATTGAAAAGCAGATTTGCTATATGTCTTAATTTTACATTACAGCACAAAACACATGCAAGCCTATTTGAGATTGAAACCCTTTTTTAATATGCATATTATTAAAGAGAAAGAAAAAGAGAGAAAGAAGAAATTAAAAAGAAAATAGGAAAAGGAAAAGCGGGAAAGAAAAATGTCTTTTGAGAGTTAATTCTTCAGCCATTTTCCTCCGTTTTTGAGCTGGCACTCCATGACAACATTTCCATTATATGCTGTCTCTGGGGTATTGCTATCAAAGCATACAGGACTTTTCCATTGAGTGGAAAATTGGCGAGCCTTTCTTGTTTATAACTGCAAAGGTAACAACTCTGATAAAGTAATGGACATAATTATGACACTTTTAGCCAAATTGTGGGAAAAACAACGTTACGTTCCCTTAGCCTGCCCATTGCACCTGAATGTGTTATTCTTAAAATCAACACTGATGTTGCTTGTTAACAGCATCCCTGCTCAGAGAGGGCTTTGCACACTCAGTGACCTCCTGGCTTCAACAAACCACAGTAAAAACACCCTCCTTGCAAGTGTAGCTTAAGGATTTTCACAGCAATTGGTGCTCTCAATAGGCTCAGCTTTGGAAAAAGAGTGTGAGATTGACTTCTAGAGGCAGCAAGTGAAGCTCTGGGCTAGAAGGGGACTGGGCAGTTGTATCCATCTCAGCAGAGTCCCTCTGCAGTCCTTCCAGGCTCCACTGTGGACTGCTGCTTCTTCCCAACAGCCCTTAAAATGTCAAGTCCCATCTAAGGCTGAAATATAAATGGGTAGATGCTGCACATCACAGAATTATAAAATCATATAATCATAGAATAGGCTGAGTTGGAAGGGACCCATCAGGACCCCTGAGTCCAACTCCTGGCCCTCTGCAGGACACCACAAGAATCCCACCATGTGCCTGAGACATTGAGTCCCTTCCTCTCTGTCTCATAGTGCCTCAGGTACTGTAGGCTCTCTCACCACACCACTCCCTCCCCATCCTCACAGCTCAGGGAGTCAAGCACTGCAAACTCGCCTGAGCATCAAGCTCCAGACTCCAGCAAGTCCCTTGAATGCTCATCTTCTGAAGGCAACTCCCTAGGAAGCAGCCTGCTCTTTCAATGCTTTACCTTTGTGGTTCTCAAAGAACTTTATGAACGTTCACCAAGCTTATGCTGTAACACCTGTGAGGGGTTAAAACACTGCTATTTTCCCAAGGGTGGAAAACACCCAGAACTACCAACTTCTGGTGCACATAACTTGTGACCCAAAATATGCACTATTAAAAATGCAATGGTGGGCTTGCTTTTATTTACCTCCTAGTAAAAAAAGAGTAAAGAAGTAAAAACATTTTCAAGTGTGCCTCCACAGCTCTGAGAGCAAGAAAATTTTATTTGCTTGTACTTTTTTGCCTGAAGGGAGCTGAGACAACTTAACTAAAGATGCAATTCAGGCAGTTTGGTCTGTAAGTAAAACAAAGTACACACCATATTGGATGACTCATAGTGAAATTGCAAGAGCAGATGAAATCAGTGGGAGCCATGAGCTTTTCCATAAACAATTTCAAAGTTACTGACACTAAAGCACAAGGCAGTGCAGTGTTAGGCACCTGTTAGAGGAAGATACAATTAAAATACATAACATTGTGAGGTGATGTGTTGAACAGGCAGACAGCAATGTGGGGACCAGCACAAAACAGCATTTGTAACATCTTTAGATCAACGTGAACAACAGCATGTCAACATAAAGGCACATTTCATTCTCTCTGGATTGGATGCTTCCCAGGAATTCCCCTCCCGGGGGTATTTCAGTGGAGAGGACCCAATGACTAGGAGGTTTGGGACAGGAATGAGGAGAATGCAACCACTCCCCATTATCGTTTTTCCCACCCACCCTCCCACAGTGAGGAGCTTTTCTCCCTCCCAAGGCTTTCACAGGAGCTCTGAAGCAGCTGGCAAGGGGAGGCATGCCAGCTACAGCTGTGCTGGTGGGGGCCCTTAAGGGGGGCTGCAAAGGCAACTGACCTCAAGCTCTGACCCTCTGTAAGGCTCCCTGTGGTCTGCTGGGAAACTCCTAAGGTAAATTAAACTGTTCTTCAGGGTGAGGGCAGAGGAAATGGTCTTTTCCTGAGAGATCTGCAAAAGGAACATCATGACAAACCAGTATCAATACAAAGTAAATTAGCTGTGATTAGGTTTGCCTACACAATTTGCCCTGTCAGTTAGGGACCTCACCCATCACATTTTAAATCCCATGAGAACAGGTTACTGCAGTGTTGAGCTCCACAGAAAGTCAAAGTGTAGGTGATTTCAAACCTAGAACAGACATGATTGCTAGTATTGGGTCAAATAACTCATTGATTGGACTGCTACTTTTTCGTATGGCAGCTGGACAGCGCTGTGCCTCCTGTCTGGCATGCATTCACAGCTATGGCAAGCAATCTCCACTCAGGAGAGGTTCGCCATTGAAAGAACTGCAATATTTTACACTGGAATTTGAGGAACCATGCAGACCTTTGGTCTGGAATAGACTATTTCTTGCTGAGTAGAAATTGGTCCTGTATTTGGATGGTGTCAATGACTCAAGTGTTTATCCAGAATACTCTGATGCACATGTCCATCTATTTTCACAGGCTACAGATAAACATGTAGTGACTTAGGTTAGCATGACAAAGATGTTTGGCAAATGAGTGTCAAAACTACAAACACAACTGATCCTCCCAAAATTTGTTGAAGAAAAAATAGCACCTGGTATATTTCAGTTGGGTACTGGATTTGTAAGCTAAATCAGGACTGACTTTGCTGCTGCAAGCTGTAATGCTAAAATATACCACTTGTATAGGATGCCCTCTGTGCTTTACCTCTACAAATTATCCATCTCTTCATCATCCCAGTGAACTATTACTATAATCATATTAAACCAAGGAACCCTAAACTATCAAAGCTTTCCTGACTAAGCCAAAGCTATACAGCACTTGGGTGACAGTTGAAAAACAAAGACTAGGAACACTGACTTCTGAATAATTTTTTCTGTCTCTAGACAATTTTTGTATGTAATAGAGATCAGGTAAAAGAACGGTAGTGATGCAGATCCAAGTTTACATATGCTCAGCCAGTTGTTATTGCCATGTTGCTGTCTTTGCAATAGCAGCTTAAAAAAGGGACTGCTTTAAAAAGCCCTACCCAAAACCAAGATAGCCCTAATTGTATTTTGAAAGCTATTTTTTCATGGCTCCTTTGTCATTATTAAAAAGTTTGTTCCTTAAAATAATTGTGATGCAATCAATATTTAAAATAAATTTTACTTTATTTCACTTAACAACCCATAGCTATGATTTTGTATAGTTAAAAATTTTCTTAATCTCTGATTTAAGAATTCAGTGTTTCCAGATTTTTTTTTAATGTAATATTTGTATTTGACCACTGATTTTTATAATGCTGTCTGGTATTCAGTTTTTCTGTTATGCATAATCATTCAGCAATTCCAATTATGACTGATGGAGTCAGGAAAATTTCACTTTCAACCATATTAAGTTCTTCACACTATTTTTCTCCCAGCTAATTGTAATTTTAATTAGATTGAGCAGCGATTGATTGTACTGATGTACTATTCAATTAATTCCACAGCGATGACTGAGGTTATTTGCTGAATGACAGCAAAATACCAGAGTACACCAAATTTCGCAATAATTATGTACCAGTTCTGTTAGAAACAGTGGTCCATCATCTTGTATACCCAAATTCTGATTTTAAAGTCACATCTATTTAGGTATTTTAAATCAATTTCTCATTAGAAAATGAGGATGACTTCACTTGTTAAGTGTAGAGATCATAAGCTCCGCAACATTAAGAAGGAACTTAAAAAACTGACTGCACAAAATATCTTCAATTTAAATTTTTCATCAGAGGCAGCTGGAGTCTTGGTTTATTGTTGTGTGCCCATTGTGTTTTGCCTCCCATTATTGTAGATCACACAGATACAGGGAGAATCATCTAGTGATCACACTACTTATGGTCTTGTCTTTTAATTCCGGATTGAAAAATAAAATACAGACTACACTTCTGTATTTTCTGAACCAGAAAAAAATCAGATTAGACTATGACCATTGTAAGATGATGTTTGATCTGCATGGATTGTACATCTGTCTAGACTGTAGACTAAAATCTCGTGCACTGATCGGTAAGAGTCTGCATTACCCATTCAAATAGGAAATGTTGCATGAAGGTAAAATTCATGCCAGCATATAATAGCAGAAAATGACTTACACTGCCTGACCCAATTCAGAGTCGTCAACCTCAAACATTCAAAAATTGCATCACAACACCAATCATGGAACTAATGTAAAATCCTGATTTAAAAGCACATTGATTTTTCTTTTATCTACAGGTTTCTAAGTTCACAGAGAGCAGGCTTCCAGACTTTCCCTGGCAGTCATGAAGGATTGAAACATTGTTTTGAAGGTTGCATTTCTCAGCATAGGCTTATGCTTCTTGGGATCATTGCTCTGAGAGATACAATACATTTTGTATAACAATTAAAATAATTGGCATAATAGTTTTCAAAGGCAGGGCCCATGATTAGTCACCACTTATTAGAAAATAATTGGGAACGCTAATGGGGAGCATTTGTTTCCTTCTCTGCAGTTAACTACAGCATTGTCAGACTGTGAAACTGACACCAGTCAGACCTCTAAAGGATGAAGTCAGTCCTTTGATATGAAGTTGATAATTAAGGCTGTAGACACTAGTAGAGAGCCAAGTAGGAAGTTAAACCTGAGTCAGCGTGATATCACAGGATTATTGTGCTGCCTTCACTCACAACCTGCAGCTGCTTTTTCAACCTCCTGGCCCAACTCAGTCCCACCATCCCTCTGCTCCATTTGCCCAGGCTCTTGGGGTGACATGGTAAGGTAATTTATCTGTGGATCTGCAGCACATCACTTTGACACTTTTTGTGCTGCAGATCCACAGACCAACCAGACCATGGCTGCTGTACCAAGCTGGGATGGGCAGAGAAGTCCTGTCCAGGCACACAAAAGCTGCAAGGTTGTGGCTGTGGGTCCTCAAGGAAGCTGCCATGGAACTTGGCGCCCATGGAATGGGCTTCCCTGCATCAGTAAACACTACAGACACTTGGAAAATGTTCCTCCCAAGCAAAGAAAGCACTGGTCCCTGGCTTTACACAACGCATAGACTGGTAATGCAGCCTACTGGATCTCCAGGTAAGATAACTTCCTCTGTTTCTTTTCTGTTGCCTCTCCCTATACATTTTTCACTCATGAGAGGGGAGTATCAGCTTGCAGCCCTGAGCAAAGTCAATGTGGGCAATCCCATTTTGCTGACATAACCTACCATAGCAGTGGAATGCTATATCTGCACCACTGGCTCTGAACTGTTGCACAGCTGTGGCACATGTCAGGGGGTTGTGCTCCTCCTTTGAAATGGCTGCACCTCATGGCTGGAAGATGAAATGCCTGTGTCTCTGCACTGAGCAGAGCAGCCAACTCTAGACAGAATTTGGTATTTAAGTGCAAAACGGAGATTACACAGCAGAGTCAAAACATTTAACAGCAGTATTTTGAATTTCAAAACTGGATGAAAGATCAGTTTTAACCTTTGAATAGAGTTCAAAAGATGTCCCTCAGCACACATCCACTTTTAAATAAACAGGAGAATCAAGGGCCCTGACATTTCCAAAGCCCAAAACACCAGTTTGTTTTCCTTACATAAATACTTTGAATCTCAGCAACTGTCTACAAAAGATAACGATAGAATTTGTCATAGTTAAATGTGATCTGCTGATAGATTTAGCTTGCAGTTTTACAGCACCTTTGGGGAGCTCTGGTCCATTGAATAGAAGAATTTGGATGTGTTGTGAGCTCTAAGGACACGCTCTTCCCCTCAACGTTTTTCATAAATGTCATTGAAGATGCAGCAGCCATGCAGTAAGTGAGAAAAGCAGCTGCCTTACCGTCAGGTTGAATTAGAATCATAGTGCAAATATACTTAAGTGACTCAGCAGTAACTAAGTGAGTATTTGGGATCTACTCTCCCCTGGTAGTGGTCATGTAATTCCCCTTCATCTACATGGGAACTGAACACATGTTTAAGCAGAAACTAAATATATAGCGATGTAAACCCTTCAAGATTTTTTTTGGAGAGAAAATACACTGACAGAAGTTTTCTGTTATCTTCTGTTATTGTTGTTTGTGTTATTAAAATTAGCATTTTTGGCCAGGTTAGGGAGAATTAAAAATCCCCTTTTTTCTTCTCCAAAGTGCCTAAGGTTTTTTCACCTTTCCATTTGTTACTGACACAGTAGTAACAACCCCATATGTATAAATGGAGTTTATTAGACTACTGATATCTTTAAAAGGCAGTTTTGAAAATCAGGAGTAGGGGCTTTTGAAAGAGGTTAATCACAGAATCATAGAATAAAATATGTTTTGGAAAGACTTCTCAGATCATGGAGTCCAACATATATTAATTTAGATTAGGTATATTTTCACCCGAGTGGACTAACACAGAGTGACCAAACAGCTTTGCTACCTCTACTCTATTGTCTACCTTTGAACTGGGCAATGTTGTTTTCCAGATTTTCAACTTACCAGTCCCTCTGTCTCACATCCCTGCTAAAATGTCTCCCGATGGGAGTAGGTATTAGCTCATACACTAGATAGAGCAGCTGGTGAGAAAACCTGATGCATCTGGAGAAAAGATCAGGTATTTGTGCAGAAGGAGCCACATCTTGGAGGTGGTTGTTGTCTCCTGCCACTATGTGTGTAAATATATGAGTGTGGTTTGGACCTTCATGGCTGGGATCCATACATTCACGTGCCCGTCCTGTGGAAGCCACTGCTCTGCCAGGCCAGTGGGAAAGCACAAGCAGCAGCACACAGGAGACAGAAAATGGGTAGTCATGAAAAAAGAAAGGTAGGAAAAAAATAAAGAACTATAAACCAAAAGACACACTAGTGGTTTTTTTTTAGCCTCTTGTGCAAAACATGAACATCAAGATGAATTGGCTACCATTATGTAACTGCAAAACAGGTCTATCACACAACCTCTGAGTCTAGGGTTTGCATGTAGCCCTGCCTGAAGCAGCAGTATGAGGCATGCTGTTTCTTTGCCAAAGACATAGATACATATTTCTATTACTTACCCATCTTTTTTTTTTATTTTTTTTTTTTAGTATGTAGTTATGCCCTTAGGCTGGGAAAAATATTTATGCTCTTCTCTCCGGTGTATACATTTTCTAAGGACAGCACCACTCTTATGCATATGCAAAAGTGCATGCTTTACATATTTACTTTCTTTATACAAAAGTGTGCCTGCCACATCATGTACTGCTTTCACTTCTGTGCATATTCCCCCAAATTTATCATCTTCTCATATTTAGAATGTAATTCTCACTCAAATCACAAGCAGCCAGCTCTTCTTAATAACAGTTATTTCAGAGATAACAGCTAATTATGACATTTTAAAAGGCATACATTAATATTTCAGTAGGCTCAATGTTTTGAAATACTACACAGGGCAACATCTTGGTTGTTTTTGCGGAGAAACCTAAGGATTCATTCAGCAAATAGGCAGTTAAAACATCCTTCAACAAACCCTTGCAAACACTTTCTACAGTGTCTTCTGTTCATCATAAGCCACATTTTGAAAAAAACCCCCAGCTTTAATAGATCACTTCTTAATGTAATTAAGTATATTTAACAACAGTATGCTTCAGAGTGCTTAAATTAGTCCTTTGCCTCAAGACAATGTATTCATCTAAATCTCTCCCTAAAACATTCTTATTCTGTAAATCCTATTAGCATTAATCTGCTAAAGTTAGGTGTGTTTTATAATTTTTTTCAGATACCTGGAAAGCTTTGAGAGCTACCACTCATTCAGCAGCTTATGGTTCCTTCTGGAGGTCTAACTTAGCCTGGAAACTTTGAAAGGTTCATGCCACCCTGCCTAGGACATCCTCAACTCAACAGTGCTATAGGGAAAAGAATAAAGTGGAGCATTTATTGTAGGATGGCATTAGCAAGGGTGTGGTAAGAAGGGACAAAACCAAGACTGAAACCTAACTGTGTACTATAAATGCACAGGAGAGAAGGGATAATTCACCTCTCTTTTATCAATTCCACAGTGCATTTTGTTCTAGAAACAACAGAGACTTTTATCTGAAAGTCCTTGGATGACCGATCCCATTTAAATTCAGCCTAAGCCTCTGCAGGCTGGAGTGAGGCCTGACCATGCTGTGAGGTGGAGCCAGCAGGGACCCCAAATATTTTCCAGCTCTAAAAAAGCATGGTTAGATTATTGTTTCAAAAGGAAGATTAACGCCTCTCTCAACTGAAATGAAATGCATGCACAAAAACCTAGGAAAGGGGATTTCTGTTCCTCCCTGAGGTGCATGCAAAGTCTTTATTGGAAGAAAAAAGTGGCCACATTTTCCTTTCAGGTTTATCTCACAGGCATGTGAAAGGCACTTGGAACTTCCCAAACCATCAATTCAGTGCTGTGAGAATTTGTAAAAGTTAACAAGGGGAAGAGCGAGTTATTTGAGGATTTCTAAACCATTTTAAGCAGGAGCATGGAAAGATTGCAGAGCACACATTTTTAAATCATCTTATTTCAAGCTTCTAAAATCTTTGTCCCAAGATCTCACTACTATATTAAGCTTGGTCACAGAAAACAAGACAGCAGGGCTGCTGACTTTAATTTGGATTCAGAAAGAGTAGTGTTGCCTAGCCTTGCCTCCCAAGCCAGGAAATGCTGGAGGTATTGTTCCAGAGCTAACACTGGAAGCTGCCATGTTGTAAAGGGTTTACAATATTTTTGAGCAGCTTCCCCCTTGCTCCCTGCCCACCTTGAGGGATGATCTTTCCCCACAGCCCAGGGACATACTGGGGGAAGCGTGCCAGGTGGAAAGCACTGGGGCTGACAGGTTGGCTATTCCCACTAGAGACCAGGGCCACCATGGGGGCCTTCTCTCCTCTGCCTTTAACCACTCGTGGAGGTCTTTCCCGTGAGTGGAGGGGCACAGCAGCTGGCACGGGCTGGACATACACCCAGCCACGGCTCTGTTTTGGAGCTGGCTTATCCCAGGGACCAGCCTGAAGTGCGTCAGGGGAGGTTTAGGTTGGACATTAGAACACGGTTCTTCATAGGGTGGGTGGGCACTGGAACAGGCGCCCCAGGGAAGTGGTCACAGCACCAAGCTTGACAGAGTTCAAGAAGCATTTGGACGACGCTCTCAGCAAATGGTGGAATTCTTGGAGTGTCCTGTGCTTGGCAAAGAGTTGGACTCGATGAACCTTCTGGTTCTATTCCAACACAGGATATTCTCTGGTTCTGCGGCTTGGGGTGGCTGCCATGCCCACCATCCTCTGCCGAGGGCACAACACATACCAGTCACCGCCCGACCGGGCCGATACAGGGGCGCTGAGGCTGAAACTTCGCCCCGGGCCGGCAGGAAAAGAAGGGCCGGGAAGAGCTACGGCTGCGGCCGCCCCGCGGCTAATGGGCGGCGGCGGAAGCGCCCCGATACCGCGGCTGGAAATTCCCCGGCGGCAGCGGCCCCACAGTCCCGGCCCGTGGCAGCCCCAAGGCGAATCCCGGCGCACCCCTGCCCGCTCCGGGGCACTTCCCCCGGCCCGGCCCCGAACAGAGCGCGTTCCCCCCCATCCCCGGGTCTTTCAGCATTCGCCAGTACTTCTCCCGGGCGCTTTGGCTCCCAGCGGGGCAGCGTCTCCGGGAGCGCCGGGTCTCACGGGGATGGAACGGGAAGGAGGCGTCAGGGCGCCCCTGCCGGGCAGGGCCCCCTTTGCCCCGCCCCGCGGTCCCGGAGCGGTCCTCCCGCAGAGGGGAGGGAGCCACCCAGGCTGTCCCTGCCCGTCCTTCCTGCGCTGGGGCGGGGGAGCAGCGGCCCTCCCGGCGGGCGAGGGGGAGCCCGGAGAGCTCCTCCCGCGCGATCCCGGCAGCGGCAGCGGCAGGAAGGGCAGGGCGGGGGCGGGGGCTGTGCCTGTGCCGGGGGGGGCGGTTCGCGGAGGAGGGGCCGCCGCCGCCGCCGCCGGGCGCAGCAGGCAGAGGGAAGGCAGGGAGCGGAGCTGCCGTTGCCGCCGCCGAGGGCCGGGGCCTTGGACGCGTCCGGCGAAGAGCGCAGGAGGAGAAGGAAAGGGAAGCGGGGGGAGCCAGCCGGCCCCTCTCGGAGGACGCGGCCCGCATCCGCCCAGGGAAGGGCAGAGGGAAGCGGAGGGGGAGCGAGCGGGCGCCGCCGCCGAGGAGACAAAGAAGCGGAGCCCGCCTGGGCTGGGAGCCTCCCCGCCGCCGCCGCCGCCCGCCCCGCTCCGCTCCCCGCCGGCCGGCCGGAGGTGAGCGCGGCCGCGGGCGGGACGGGGATGGGGCCGGGGCGGGGGCTGGGGCCCGCCGCAAACTTGTGGCGGCCGCGGGGGACGACGCGGGGAAGGGGCGTCGGGAGCGGGGGAAAGGCGGGTGTCACCTGTGCGGCCGAGGCTCCGCGGCCGCTCCGCGCAGGAGGGGCCGGTACCTGCCGGGGGCGGCACGGGGGGCCCGGAGCGGGAGGAGTGTTCGTTGTGCCACGTCCAGTTGCGGGGGGGGCTCGGGGGCGGCTCCTCCTCATCCTCCCGAGTTGCTGCTCGTGTGCGTGTGGCAGCCGCTGCTTTGTGCCGCCCGGCCGGGGGGCAGCGCCGGGCCGGGACGCCACCCCCCCGCACCCCTTGCGGGGCTCCGGTGAATGGAGGCGGCGTATCCGGCGGCCGCGGGGCAGCGCCGGGGGAAGGCGGGCAGCGCCTCCCGGCCGGAGAGTGGCGCAACCCGAAAGTTTCCCGGGCGGGAGCGGGAGCGCCGCCGCCCCGCACGGGGACCGGCGGGCGGGCACACCGGGCTGCGGCGGGGACATCGCTCTCGGTCCGCTCCGTCACCGACTTTCGACCTCAGTAGGGCTGAGACCGGGGATTTTCTCAAGGAGCGCGGTGCGCTGTGGCCTCGGTCGATGCCGGTGTAGGTAAAGGACATAAAGGTAAAATTGCGTCTCACGTAACGAGTGTTCAGTGAAGCGCATCCCTGCGTGTTTTGGCAAGAAAATTACTGAAGTTTATAAGTTTTCTCTCCCTGTTTTTAATTAAAAATGTGCCCAGGATAACAGCTACCCCTTGCTGACAGGGTAGGCACTTTGGCCTATCTAAGATCAGGTTGCCAGATCGGGATTCAGGTTTGTAGTTCAGGTCTGACCTGCAGCTGGCTGATCATGAAGGCTCTCGGCTCTAGTTCCTATGTTTTTAAACAGTGAATGTGGTTCTCTGTGTGCATCAGGGTTATTCCGTGAATTCTGTGCAGTATTTCACTCGGAACTATCATGTTTTTGTAAAACAAAGAGAAATCTTTTGTTGTTTTAAAAGTTGTATGGTGACTGAAAGTCGGCAAGAATTTAAAGCATTCTTCAGCTTGAAAAGTGTTTCCTCCCATGAAGCTTTTTTGTTTCTGAGGAACATACTGCTGCTGTTACAGCAGCTTAACGTGGGAGAATTAGACTTTTCTTTCATGAAATGTGCTAGTGGCCTTTGTAAAAACAAATTTTTATGGCCTAACCACGCGTGGTTTGTATCATTGGGAGTTTGGACTGGTAACTTAATATGGAGGAATTTGAAAGGACTCACTGGGTAGGAGATTATGAAGAATTTCTGTTTGAAAGTACTTTTTTTGCCATTGCTTTTTAGGAATCTGAAGGAGTCAGCACCACATAGATGATGTCAATGGTATTATGTTTTCATTTGTAGGATTATAATTTCTGATGTAATGTTGTCTCTTTTCTGAAATATTGATTTCACAACTCTGGAAATCGAAAGCCTCTGTCTCACCCAAGTGTTTAAGAAGTTAAGCAGATCGCTTTGTCTTTGTAACTGACTTTCTTCTTGTGACTTTGACAGAAGATGTCACTTTTGGGAACAGTGAATAAATGTAGCAAGAGAAGGCACCTGTACCATGAAGATCAAGGCTGTAATTAGCAAATATTTTTATATAGGCCATGAAACAGATACAGATTCATTATAATGTTAGCTCTTATTGCTGTTGTTCTGTCGGTGCAACATTAGCTGTTGCATTTGCCTCCTGCTTCTACCAGATTACATTTCCAATTACTTTTGTGAAAAAAAAATTATACACAAAATCTCTTTTGCAATATTTTTCCAAAACTAACAGAGTTAGCCCGTGATAGTCTGAATCATCCTTTTTACTACATCTTGGCTGCTGAACATATGATAAATTCAGAACTTCAGCCTTTGCCTTGTTGCATTACAGAAATGGAACTTACCTCCCCTTCCTCTCTTTTCTTCTCTATTTTCCTGGCTAGCTGTCTGAAAGCTTAAGGGAAGGTGTTTGCTCTCTTCCGTGTCACCTCACATCTTCTGTTAGCTAAAGAGGGACAAGGTCAGCAGTGTCTGCTTCTTTTCCAGCCTTTGTTTTGTTTTGGTTTTTTGTGGTTTTTTTTTTTTTTTGGTTTTTTTTTTTTTTTTTTGGTTTTTTTTTTTTGTTTGTTTGTTTTTTTTGGTTTTTTTTGTGCCTTGTGTTGCTTGTGGTATGTTAATCCTTTGCAGTGCTCATGGCTTTCCTCGGTAGAAACTATAACAGTGATGACTTGAAAAGTGATACCCACATAGCTCTGTTTGCTGGTCCTGGTCTTGAGCAGCAGCAAAACTACCCAGAGTATCTGCGTTTTTCATGCTCCTTGAGCATAAAAGCTGCTTCCAGACTCATGGAGACAGGTGCTGTATCAATTTACTTGCAGAAAATCAAAACCAAGGCATCTTTGAATGTAAAGCATAGGTTGTAAAAAAAAAAATCTTTTCTGTTTGTATTGAGGGACTGATGGTTTCCAAGCTGTGGGTATTCCCAAACCCTACTCCCACGGTGTTCTGAGGAAGGGGGATTGCTGATGTGGATTTATTAGAGGTGTTTGAGGGAGTTTGAAAACTGAAAGCAGGCACTGCTGGGTTGGGGTTAATTCAGTCAGCCCAGGGTGAGGTGCTGGTCGCTGGACACCCTGTTCCCCCAAAGTAGGTCATCTGGCATGTGGAAAAGGCAGAGAGTTGAGGCTGTCTGCAGGAAAGCTGCTTTCTGCTTCTCATCAAATAATGAACTTAAAGGTGGTACACTTTGTCCTTGTGTTTACTAGGTATACAGAAATGTTGTAGAACAGTAGTTTCCAGGGAGTGAAAATCAGGAATTCTTGCTAGTTCCTGAAGTGAACGATGTTTAGAGAGCTGGAATGGTGCTTGCAGCGGGGGAAATAGCATTGTTTTGTTATCCTGAGGTGAAGAAGTGGGGCCTGCACTAATCACTAATCATTTCACCTGTGCACCATTGTCCAGTCTTTACTACATGAGATCCTGCTACACCTTTTGAGAAATGACTTTTCTGTTTGTTTTGCTTTGCAGATTTCTGCATGTTGGCCCAGGAATCCAAAACTCATTTCTGTTTTAGGTAGTTCCAATTTAATTTTTTCCTGCAAATTAATTAGGCCCATTAGTTTTCTCATAATAATGTAGTCAACGGTGTTCTGCCCAATTAAACTGTTGCTCTGTTTGGTAGTGTGTAAAGTAATTCTTCAAAATGGTAAGTTTTTGTTGTTTTGCTTTTTTTTTTCCTTAAAGCAATCTTTTTTCCCCATCATAAGAATTCTTAATTGTTTCATAAATGCTAATGACATGAGTGAGTTGAAGGTGCATTGCAATATGGAATATATATTTTTATATTCAGTTAAGTATATGTGACACAGCAAATCAATTTGTTTCTCGCTATTGATAAAGGGAGTTTATAGTTTAAACCCAACATAAATAATAACTTTGAGGTGGCCTGACAGTGTACATTTTTAAGCTTTCATAGAGTATTGCGAATTTTAAGAATTGAGGTGCAGAGGAGTAAATCTTGATTAGAGAATAGCCACCCATTGCATTTTAAATTACTGCAGCTATACACAAAACCCTGGTGTGAAGTAAAGTTTTAGGAATACTCATGCTATGAAAACCATTTGTTAGAGTGGAAGCTCAGGCATGCTGGTATAGCCTGTATTTGTTCACAATTCTAAAAACAAACTTTGTGGCTTAGAGGCTTTTTCGTGCTGTAGGTTTGCTATGCTGGTTTTGTCCTGATCTCATTAGCCAGTATTAATATGGTGATGTGTAACTACTGTTGATTATTTGCTGGGGCAGAAAATGTGGTGAACAAGGGACATTTGGCAGATCCCTGAATTCTCAAAAGTGTTGATTCTCTCTTACAGTTGTGACAAAATGCAGGTGGAGAATAAAATGCTATATGGGTGTCTTTTTACCTCCCCAGTTTTCCTCAACTCGTATCAGTTACTGTATGCAGAGTACACACAACCATAGAAACAGGTGTGAAAACAGGTAGTGAGATAAACCACAGATAGAATATAGCAGAAATTTTATTAGACAAAAAATGGTCATCTTTTACAGAATCAGGTAGCAACTTTTCTTAGGCAGTCTCCTTTTTAAATATTTTTTAAAAATTAATTGCATTAAATACAAACTTTGTTTCAAATAAGATCTTTTATCAGAAAAAGAAATACAGTTAGGGGAGCCTCTTGTGTTTCAGCAGTTGTGCTATTTGGATAGGTGGGGCGTTAATAACCAATAATAAATGAGCAAGCCTTCAGTTTATTACTTTTTTGATAGGAAGGCAGATTTTAGCCTTCTGAGGTGTTTGAAGTTTCTGTATTCCAGAAATGATCATAGTATTTATGAGGGCCTTAATACAGAGAAGCGACATGAGTGTGAAAGCAGGTCCTGAAGTTTATGGAGAAGCTGGAGGCTGTGGATGCTCTTCCTGATGCAGTCCTCCGAGTCTGGGTCACGTCCTCTTAGAGTGTGAGAAGCTGCTTTTAGCTGAGTGCTGACTCTTGCCTGTCTTTCCCTGTGGGTTACGCTGGGTCAGCTCTGTGCAAGTGCAGAGGAGCCGTCAGACACTGCAGGAGAACGGGAAGAGGGTTAACAAAGGCAGGTGCTTTTCGCTCATGCTGGGGTGGATTATTGATTCTGCTGGCAGTGCATCATTTAAAAAGTATGTGTTCTTTTTTTTAAGAAAATAGAAGCAAGCTCTTGGAAAAAAATTGTCAATTTTGCTTTGGATTCAACTATATTGTTCTTATTTATATTATTTTCAAGAAGTCATTTAACACTGTCTTGCAACCTTTCCTTCAAAATAAGATTAGATCCTTGCAAGGCTGGGAAGGTTTAGAAAGAAATAGTGGTATTCATTAAGCACATAAACTATAAATGAAGTATAGTAGGATTTTCTAATTCATCCTTGTCAAATTTACGTTGGCTGAAATGATGCTATTTATATACCAATTAAGTATTAGTTAACTATATAGTAAAATAAAACCTTTAATTCCTTCAGTCTTTTCATAGGTTTGGGAGAGAAGAGGAACACCATGTCCTGTTAAAACTTAATCTGTATATGGAGAGTTAAACTGTTTTAAATTTTTCAAAGCATTTTGGACTAATAAACGTTTCAGGTAACAGTAATAAGTAAAGCCTCCTGTTTAGCAAAACCTGGCACTGATACCAAAGCAGAGTCCCAAGCATTGATCATCCTGACCCTCTTGGCTTTGATGCAGTAAGAACACCCTCAGCATACCATGGCTGCAAGGTTTTTCCATCCTGTTATTACAATAGCAGTGTATCCATCACACTTGTTTTCTCCCACATCCGTTGTGTGTAGGACTTGCTCCCAGTGCCATCCTGGGCCACTGCTGTTTCAGGGGAGCTGACTTCTTAGTTGACATCCTAATGATGTTTAGGATGACGACAAGGAAAGTATTTTTCAACCTTTTAGTGCAGAAAGAGAGATACGTGGCTCTGTGATATGCTCTCGGGCTGAATTTTGATAGCTGTCATGACAACAAATGACACGTTCATTTCCCTGAATGGATGGTGTCCTTCCAGACACACACTGAGTAATATCAAATTTGACAGGTCTTGAATGATGGCATGTCAAAGATTCTGGATTCTACCACAGGAGACTTGGGCTGCTGCAAATGCACATTGCCACCTGGCTCAGCAAAACTTTAGGCTTTTTCAAGATTTGAGTTCAGGGTTTTTTTAGTTTGTTTTTACAAGTATCCTTTGAGCTTTCATTTTAAATAATCTAATATTGGTTGAAAATTTAGTTGGTAATTTTGGATTGAAAATTTGTTTGCTAAATACTAGAAGAGAAAAAAAGGTAGTTGGACCTCATCCAGTTGCTTTAAAGATGCCTGTGTTTTAAATGCCTTCAGTATTTTCAAAAATTTCAGCAAAACTAGAATGATAGGTTTTGAGTGTTTGCTAGATGGGAAACAAGCACTCTGTTTACTGATATTTTTCATTTTGTGTTAGTGCTGAACTAACAGAGCCAGTGATGGTACAAACACTGTAGATTGCAGGGCCAGGAGCTGACACCTGTATAGATGGTCTACAAACAGGGCCAGCCTGGCACAGATGGCTTAATTGGTTTATTTATAGGCTTGGCTGATGTTTATTTGTAAGGTTGCAGTCTCAGTTGACCAGGTGTTTCTGGTTTAACTGGACTGAAGAAGTCTTGAAAGTTGGGTAAAACCATATAAATGCTGATTTTTGTGTGTTTTGTATTGGAATGTTAAGCTGGATTACGGTCTGTCAGTATCTAGTGCTCTGGTAACTGACTCAAATGACCTGCAAACAGCAGTTTTTCATGTGTGGTGGTGTATTTGTTTATTTATAGTTATGAATTACTTTTGTTAGCAATACTGTCTGGCTATTCCTGTAATATAAGTGAAATGATAACTGGTACTATTTTGGTGTTGGGAAGAAGGTACCATGTTTGTATCTTTAATTAGTCCTTCCTACCAGAACTTGGAATTCTGTGTGTGTAGCAATTTTGGAAATGTAAGTGAAGACATAGAATTTTTCCCAGTGAGTATTAATATTTTGTAAAAATCCCTGCTATTTTTTCAGCTTTGTGGTTTTAATTAAGAATGTTTTTGTTCCAGTCATAAAATAAGTTGGTTATGGTATATCTTGTTTAATTGTGCTTTCCTTTAATCATTGCATGTTGAATGCAAAAAGTGTAGGTGGCTTTTATAGGTATAAACACAGGTATTTTTACATCAAAAAAAGAGTGAAGCCATTTAGAGTATAAACATCCTGAGCCTTACCTTTCCCGTCTTTCTGAAAAAAGATGAAAAGAAAAAGTGATGATCAATCTCCTTCCTTTACATTTTCAGGTCTGTTGGCAGTCTTTCTGCTAGGGCTGCAGGGATAATATAGAAATAATTATATTGTGGACTATTCATAAATTCACACTGTTTTGAATTCCATTTAATTCAAATAGAGAAAGAAATTAATGCTAATATCCCAAATAATGCCATAATAAAGGATCTGCCTTCCACTTGACACTAAAGGACTTATGTTCCGTTACATCAAAAGACCTAAATCATTTTGAGCATTCAATATTAAAATTCTAGTTCATGAATATTAGAAATTTAATCAGATACCTCAGTGAGGACAGTGTGAATTGTGTTGAGTTTAAACACTGGTAATCACAAAGCTTGTGTTTAGTACAAGTATCAAAATATGACACATCATTTTTATGAGCTTTGAGGCTCTTAAGGGATGCATGGGGAATCATAATGAACTGAAATGTTATAGACTTCCTATGGCAGAAAACTGTTAAAGTCTGGATAATGCCATTACTGGGACAACGTTTGTCTTCCTCCGTTAGTCTCATCTTATAATACTCGTGGTTGTATTCCTCTAGGATCTTTTCTGGTTTTGCTGACAGGAGATTCTGGATGTTTATTTTATTCAGGTATTTCTTTCACCACTCTGGAAGACACCGTGTCAAAGCTTTGCCAAACTTTCCTTCCTTGTTTTGTATCCCAGCTTTTGTCTCCGTTGTTGTGGCCCTGTAAAAATGCAAGCTCGGGCTCAGTACCACGAGTGGTCCTATTGGAGTGAACATCTCTTATTTACAAAACACGAAGCTGAGCCATGTGCACATCTCCTCCAAGACAAGAACCACTGTTACACTGCAGGTCAATTCTTTCTTAGTTACACATTCTTTACTTGTCACAACATGTATATTGAATTATAGAACTTCTGCTGTAGTGTCACACAGCCAGCTTATTTTTAGAGACAGATTTTTGCCTATGCATTGTGTATGACGTGACTTTTCCAGCAGTCCCATAAAGTCAGTGTGACTCCTAGTAGTTTAGGATTGTTTAATGAACAGTAATACTGAGCTGTTGTAGAACAGGTGTGGATCAGGCAGTGCTTGATATAATACCTGCTTAAGTTGATGGAAAAGGAAATTACACCTTCAGGGAAGAAACAAGGAATTAGTCTGTTTTGTGTTTTATTTAAAAATGTGGAAACCTAGAATTTAAAATAGAAAACCAAAATTAATGAAAACAGGAAAAAAAATGAGAAAGGCTCTTGAATGCATTGAGGGTTGTAATTCCTGTTGTGGAGGAACCCAGGTTTGAAAATAAGTATATTAATGCAGATCATGGAAATGCATAACTTTTAAAATGCTTTGCCCCCCCCCATGTTTTAACTGTATTAGATTGTTTAATGGTGCAGCTAGACCTGATTTCAATGTTCAGTTATAAAAGTCTTTTCAGCTTGCCCTTGTGATTTGTCTGTTATGTTCTTTGGTTTTTTTTCCTTCTTTCCAGATAGATAATTTTAGTGGTTAAGTAGCTGGTCATTTAGATTCCTTTGAGTTAATATAAGTGATATACTTGTGGTTAAAAGAAGATACCATACATAACTGCAATCTGAATTAATGGCCATTGACTTACTCTTCTCCAGCAATGGCATACATACCATTACTGAGTGTACATAGCATTTGAAGCAGCTTGGTATTTAGTAGATTATACTGTGCTTGCTATGCAGGTAGTAAAATTTTAAATGCTTCATTCTTCAAAAGTAGCAAGAATCTGATGTCAGTGAGTCACGAATGCAGGTGAGTCAAGGTGGAGTTGTGCTAGAGAGGAGGTCATTTTTCCAGTGCTGCTCCCTGGTCAGCTCTGTATGCCTGCTGCTCACCTGACTGGGAGCAGCCCTTGGCTCTTGTTCCTGTGCCATTTTCCTGCCACAGGCTTTTTTGAATGTGAGGGGTGTGCCTAGTTTGCAGGATGTTATGCCTGATGTTAAGCAGCTGGATTTCAGTGAATTTTTAAATTGTTGTTCTAAAATTATGGCACCTACTAGATATTAGGAGGACCCCCACAAAACCCAACAACAATGAAAACTCCAAACCTTAATGTTAATGCTTGCACCTGGTATTGATATAATTCATAGTTTTGACAGTTGTGTACATGAACCTTTAGATTTTCTTAGGGAAGGGCCATTTTATTTTATGATTCTGTAAATACTTAATTCAAGAAAATCTTTGATTTAGTTGGTGCACACCTTGACTATTGTGCCGTCCAAACTGACGGTGATCATCTGTGTCTTTGCTTTGTCAATCTCTTCCCTCTACCTTTTCCATTGCACAGTATTTTGTAGATAATTAGGATTGGGAATAGCCTTGATTACGGACGTGTTTTTGGGTTGTCAGTAATCCATTCATATGGCAGAGATATTTAAGCAAAGAAAAAACAATATTGGATAAAAGTAGAAAAAAAACGTAATCTGTCTAGCATGATTGCACACATTTGGGAATGAGTAAGATTTGACTGGAACATTGTCGTTACATGATGTGCAGAAGTAGAGTTGATGAACTTTCTGAAATGAGGATACACTTGAACCCTTGCTTACAATATTTCTGTAGAATTGATTTTAACGTCCTTCTTCTATGGATATATTCTGGAATTAGGGGTTAGGGTTTTGGGGTGAGCTCCCACATGGGTCAGTCAATATGTGTCTTTCCTTAAATAAGAAGAAACATTTTTAGATTGAGAAATGTAATAAATGTTCTGTATTGTTTTTCTAGAATTTTCAGTGGCATTGATTTGAAGTACTGTAAATTTATGGAAAGCTAAAATGACAGTGTGTAACTGTTTTGCAGAGAAATCTGTTTTCCTGCAGCTGCTGTGTGCGATATGTTGTCTTGCATTACACAGCCCTTTGCTCTAATACCTCTTTCAAAGCATCCAAATCTGCCTCCTTAGCCCGTCTCCCTTCTGCTCCCTTTGCAGTCCCGGGCAGCACCAGTCTGCCCCAGAAAGCCACATCCTGTGGTTAATGCACTCTTTGCAAGCAGCACAGGGCTGTCAGGTAGCTGAATGGCGTCCAGCTGCTGCGTTATGAAGCCCTTTGTCTAACGATCTGCTGTTAAAGTTCCCGTGGAGGCTATTACTCATGTATTCTTCATGCCGGAAGAGCCTTTCCATTAAATTAACAGCTGTGAATAGGATCTGGATGAAGATATTTTTGTTAATGTTTTGTTGGCTCTCTATTCTAGCTAAATATGTAGTTGCACACAGTCATGGAAATAAGGTTGTCTGATTGCTTATATCTGCTCAGGGTAGGAGAAAGTGTAGGGTGCTTTACAGGTTATTCTGCAGAATATCATAGTCTTATTTGCTACCTTCATATGGATATGCTTGCAACTTGGTATTTGAGAATGATTAATTAAATCTGAACTTAATGTGGTCCAAATTGGCATAGGATTTACCAGTATGAACTGTCTTTGGGCTAAGATGAATTGTATAAAAATGACACTGGACTTTCCTTCACTATACATCCTCCTCCTGCTTGTCTATTCTTTGTAGTGTGGGAGAGCTGCTGTAGAGGGAATTGTGTGATGGGATTCAGCACTGGATCTCAGTGTCACAGAGTGTTGGGGGAATGGTAGAAGCAATATTATTTCTTTTTTTTTTTAGTGTTTTCCAATACCTGCATATTCTCTTTTTTTGTAATATTTCTTCAGAACATTGCTGTTCTGAAAAATCTGTGTTGTTCTGTACTGGAAGGAAATGTAGCCTGGGGTTTTTAGCTTGTAGATGTGCTGTAATATACTTACTGACAGTTGCCCATTCTGAGGACTTTATATGCAACAGTGATCTGAAACTTACAAATTTTAAGGGCAGGTAAAGGAAAGAGAGTTGGAAATAGAAATTTTGAGTTCAGGAAGGGTTAGACAAAGGATGTATGATTCACAGTTAGTAGCCTTAAGTGTGTATGAAGGTTTAAAAAATTTTCATGTGGGCATACTTCTAAGATTGTTTTTTAAAGTAATTGTTTTGTGCTTATCAGCTTTTGCTGCAAAGTGGACATTATACAGGTTGCTGAGTCATTGACCCTTGTAACCAACAATTTGTATGTCTTCACCTTGTGTAGCTTCATACCAAGAAGCAGTAGAAATGTGATTTTTATATAAAATCACTAGGTGAATATACTTGTTCACAAAGGAAAGACTTAAATTTTTCTCCAGTATGTCTAATTTTTTATCATTATGTATGGACTTACAGAATGTGCTCAGCTGAGATTGATCACTGGTGTGTGAAATGACCAAATTATAACAATGGAGGGTTTTTTGAGGTTGGGTAATATATTTTCATATGTAGCTTCCAGCAATGACTTTAATACACTGAAGGCCACACTTTCAATGCTTCTGTTATTGAAATGTAGTGCTCTGATCGTTTTTCTGCTGAGCTTCAATTTAGAACTTCATCTGGAAAACATCCAAGGAAAAAAGCATCAAAGCAAAATAATAATTGTCTCGAAATGCAGGAAGATCTTCAAGTATAGAATTACAATAAGTAGCAAGAGCTTGAAAAAGTGCACTGGACACCTTAAAGGCTAAATCTGTAAGTAAGAAAGAAAAAGACTGGCATGTACCTTGATGTTGTAATAGTTTGCTAATCTTCCATACAGGAAGTAAACTACTGCATTCTTACTGTTTATAGCTTTGTTTCTCATCTTGACTCTTTTGGCTTTGCTTTGCCTAAAGTATTGTTACCACTTTACTGATAGATCCTCAAGAAGTATATTGCCACTTGCAGAGCCCTGAATTGGTCCTCTGCTGCACTTCAAAGCCACCAGGTGAACTCTTCCACATGTTTAATCAACTGAGTTATGATACTCAAGCCACTTATGAATGTGTTTAGTTAACTTTTCTGAGGTTTGGATTTGTAAAGAAAAGCACTTACAGGAAGAAGAAAATGATGATTAAAAGGAGTGTATGCACAGTTGAGAATTGGTTCTGATCTTCAGTTTTTTAGGTGTGCCAGTGTGAGAACAGTTTCTCTAGTTCTTCTGTCAGTGTAGTAATAGCTGTGGGAGGATAGTGGTGTGTGTGAGGCTTCAGTAGCTGACAGCTTTTTAGTTTCCTACAACTACAATTAAAAGTACCATAGAAGTTAAATTTCACACTGCTTTTATTGGAAGAATGATTAAAGAAGAAATGTAATCTGTATTATCCAGGAACACCTCTATGTATCATACTGAAGTCATTCAGATTTTCATTTCTTTACAGTAGGTCTGGACCCGTCAAACACAGATTTTGGTGGTTCTTGAATTGTTCTGGCAGCATCAGCAGATGGTTTCAATGCCATTTGAAGAATATATGGAAAGTTCTGTAAAGTGCAGATTTTCTAGGGTTTTGTTTGGTTTTACTATGCTTTGCAGTGAATATTAAAATGTTCAGGAAATTTAGCATACTTTATTTGTCTGCTGGGCACAGTAAAATTTTGCTGTAGCATGTGGAAACCACTTTTCATCCCACCCACAAGCTCAGTGTACCTGAAAAACCCAGTTATTGACTGTGGAATGTGTTGGGGAGAGATCTGCTCTTCAGCCTAAATCTTAGCAGACATGGGGATTTTCTTCACCTTTTGTATTACAGAGGACTCTTCTGCTTGCTTTAGTTTCTGCATTGACTTTTCAGCTCAGCCCACACATTTTTCTTGCTTTTCTAGGAATAGCTTCCCTAGATGGCAACACCAGTGGCTGGCAGCTCTGTGCTTGTTCTGCCTGGGGAAAAAGCCCTGGCTTTCTCAAAGCCCACTGCCTCTAGCAGCAGTGAGCTGATACACTCATCCTTGGGAGATGTATGTGGTAGTCTTGTCTCTGCATGGCTGAAACCCTCATCAGCTGCAGCAGCTGAAAGGATCCTGGTCTGGGATGAACTTGGTGGATTAGTGTAGTGGAAGAGTGTCTGCTAGGTTACATATCCCAGTCAATGCTGCCATGAGTTGTGTTAGGTGCTTGCAAATGTACTCTTCCCAGATTTGGTCAAAATGCTCTTGATTTTCTTCTTTATTCATAGAAATGAATAAAGTAGAATTATTCTGGTAGGTCTGGATTGCATTCTGATAGAACTCTAGTAGAATCACCTGTATTTCCTTGGCATTTTTTCCCAAGTCACCTTGGCTTACTTGGATAAATAGCACACATTCACTGTCTCCAAAACAGGCATTTCTATGGAATATGCACATGGGAAGTTTGTTGCAGATTATAGCATCCACCCCCCTGGAGTGAGATTATTTTCTTGATTTCTGTGCGTGTTTGAAAACTTAGTATCGTGCCTAAAGCAAGTCATGTCAACAGTTACCACTTGCTGGTAATTTTCATTTTAGGGGTAAAAAGATGGGTGTTAGGATAACTTAGTTTCAAGATGCAATATGAGGTTTAAAGAGAGGAAGGGTGTGTGCCTGCAAAAAGGGGAATGATTCTCTGTTTCTCTGTATCTGTGATCACATCCTTGGAAGAAAAAAGCAAGGAGCAAAGTTGTTGTGGTCGTGTAATGTTACTGAATTTCAGTTTGCTAGTCTGAGTTTTCTTTCTCAGAAAAGAAAGATCATTTAATCAGAGATGGCAAATAGTGAAAATTAGACAGCCCTGAAAAGTAGAAATGATAGTAGAGGGATAAATTAGTTGATTTCTACCTAGAGCACAGGATTTGCTCATTTTGGCAACAGCAAGATATTTAGTTCAGCTCCGCCAATTTTTTGGAAATCTCGCTCTAATTTGCTGAGCTTTGTGACTGTGTGATTATTTCAGCCAGCAGGAGAGCCTTACTTCTTTTGTCAGTTGTTGGGGTTTTTTTTTTTTTTTTTTTTTTTTTTTTTTTTTTTTTTTTTTTTTTTAATGTGTTTCCTAACTCTCTGGGGTTTTGTTTGGGAGGTTTTTGGGGTTTTTTTGAATTTTACTTTATCATGTGCACCATTAAACATTTTATGTAGAAATGAGAGGTAATTATTTCTTCTTCAGTTGGTTCACACTGGAATAGCCATAAAACCCTTGATCCTGTTTCTCCACTGTTCTGCAGCTTGTAAATCATTTACTTTGTTCTCCAAGTGCAATGTGTTTGTATAAATCTACTATTGATGTTGACGTATCATTTCTACTTCACTCTCACTTAAGGCAAGTGTAAATAACTTTACAGAGTTGCAAAACAGTAGGGAAATAAGCCTCCTCAAGCGAAGGCATCAGATTTATTTTCTGGGGCAAATGAAGAGATTCTTTGAAGCCTGATCAAAGCCCAGGCTCTCCAGTTGTGCGTAGTATAAACCTGGTGTAGTATTTGAGCAGAATTTGGTGGCTTCAGGAGTTTTGGGTTTGGTTGTTTTTTTTTTTTTTTTTTTTTTTTTTTTTTTTTTTTTTTTTTTTGTTATTGGGGCTTTATATCTCTGGAACCCATATTCAACATATTTCTGGAAATGACAAGTGTACTGCCATATGGCGTACCAGATTTCAAACCACTCTGAGGTGCATGTGTGATTTTTAGAGTGCCTGGAAGAAATGAATGAAAACCACATTCTCAATTTTATCTGTTGCTGAGCTCTGTAGGCAGAGGAATGGGAAGGCTTTGAAGTAAATTCTGCTGGAGGGATTGTGTTCTTATTTCTGAGCCACCATCCTAATGCAGCAAGGTGTAGATATAATTTATGTTTTAAAATATGCACTAATTTCAGCAGGGTTGTCAGTTTATGTGCTGCTGTGCTATTCTGGGAGGTGGTAAGAAATACTGAGCATCTTTTTGCTACTGGCAACTGTTACCATTTTCAATTCTTCATTTCCAACCCTTTTTTGTGCCTAAACCTATTTTTTCAGACTTTAATGCCTGAACTTAATTCTTAAGTATTGTTGAACTGTTACATTTCTGTATATGCCCTGCTTCCTTAAAAGGTTCTGTATTGATTATACTCTTGAGTAGATTTCTTAAGTTTTTGTGGGTTAGTAAAAGCTGAGGAAGCATTACTAAAGGTATTTGTATCAGGGTTATTTTTCATTCTGGAGACTTTATGTAAACTTTTTAAATGCAGAAAAGATGTTTGGGGAAGTTGTGTCAGGTTTTGGTAATAAGAAGCATCTCCTCTTTGCCGAGGGCAAGCTATTAAGGTAGTTCCTTATGATCAGTTGTGTGATCAGCTTACACAGTTCTGTGAATTTTCTTCAGAATCAGAGACAATTAATTTTGAAGTTTTTTTAATGTAGAAAGGGGGGATGTAATGTAGTTGTGAGATAGCTAATTTGAATGATTAATATTTTGCCACGATAGTTGCTTAGCTGGTAAAATTTGGTAAAATTAATTCTTTCTTGCTCTAAGAATAACTGAATGTTCACAGGGGAAATCATGTTATGCTACTTAATAATTTCCTCTAGATTTTTCTTTTAAAAAAAATGTACCTTGATACAATAATTGTTCATGACCACTTCCAACACACAGCCTCATGCTCTTTGATTTGTGTGAAACCCTAAGGCTTTTCATAAAATTCTGAGTTTTCTCCATGTTAAGTCATCTCCATGATTCGATTTAACTTGCTGTGTGCCAGTTATTGCTGTTTCTGACATTGAATGATAGAGTATGTTGTGTGTTCCAGTTTTGAAAAAAAAATGATGGCAAAGGAATGATGTTGCAGGTATGTGAAGCTGCAGTTTTACAGGTGTTAATAATTACGAACATCTCTGATGTTCTCAGATGCACGGGTGAAAAATGTTTTCCTTCTTCCTAGAAAATCCTGATTGTTAGGTCTGTTTTATTTAAGAAATCAGTTTGCTGAGGTTGGCTGTTCTGATGAGTTGAAAAGCAGGAAGCTGTGGTTCTTGCCAGTGGCATCAGGAGGGCCAGGAGCTGCCCTTGGGATCTGTGTGTGTGCAATCCTGCTCTGGGCCTTGGGACAGCCCTCCCTGGTAGGAGTCACAGAGTGGGGGTTCTTAAAGCTGGGAGCATGTCCTCTTGGGTGACAGTGGGCAGCTGTTGGAAAATTCCTGTAGTTTTCAAGGAGGAGAAAACTATATACCTTCTTTCTTTCTGAATGGTTTTGGTTTTTTTCCCCCCTGGTGTGCGATAGATTGTCGAATTATCTTCCTCTTTTTGACATGGTGGCTTTCTTAATAATTTAAGCAAACTTTCTTAAAAATTTAAGCAAACTTTTTAATACAAAATTATAGTTTATGTTTGTATTCCACTTAAAGACTTCTGGAGTAGAGAGATCCCCACAATAGTAATAAGTCACTGTTCTTTACTTTTGGCATTCTGTGAAACCATATGTAGCACCAAGTATATTTTCAGTAAAAAATTTTTCTTTGAAATCAAGAATTTGGAACTTTTGAAATGCAATTTCTGTTTGTCTTGGTAGGAATAAAATAAAGGACATTTTAGAGTTTTTAACTTCACCTGCTTTATGCACAAACAATTTTGAAACATAAGGTTTTGTGTCAGAATTGCCATCCATATAGAAACTGGTTTTGGAATGGTTTAAGAGGGGTGTTAGTACACTGTGAATTTGTTAGATAGTCCTCTTTCTTTACACATTTGTTTCAAAACTCTTCTTCCAGCTTTTCTAGAAATTCTTTGTATATTCATATATTTAAGAAAATCTAGGTAAGAAACACTTGGGAAAAATCACAAAATGGAACTCGTAATCTGTCATTTGAAGAATCCCTGTATGCTGAACTTTTGGTCATGTGTCTCTGACTTGAACCAGAATTAGCAGCAAACAGCTCCTCAGTTCTTCCCTTTCTGAAAGACTGACTTGAATTTGTTAGCATTTTGTTTTAGCTTTCAGAATTGGACTTTAAACTGTCAAATACAAAACCCTAGCTAAAACCTTTTGGTGTAATGGTCACTGCAGGTGATATGTGTTTCCTTTATTACGTATAAATGTTCTTGAATGTATTATCTCAGAAATTTCAGTGCATCAAAACCAGTGTTTGTTCTGAGGATATTACCAGCCAACCTTCATTTTCTATCAAATTGTTCTGAATACTGTAATAATTGGTAGTTGTTTGTCACCAGGTCAAGTTAAAATTAAGCTCTGCATAGGTCTTCTGTGTTAATTTTTCCTTCCCTGTCTGTGAAGGGATTTGCTAATTGCTTAAAACCTTTGTTCATCTCTTTCAGTGTCCCTCTAACATTTTGGCTGTTCTTGTCTTGTTTCTTCATCTTCTTTTTCACTGCTTGACCTTCTCATGTGAGTTATCTTTACTAGTCACTTACTAAAAGACTATATCTGCTATCCATGTTATTGTGTTGAAAACACCAGCAAAGAGCAATTCTGAAATAAAATTGTGATTGCTTGCCCATCCAAGTTTTATTGCTTGGTAGCTATAGCAGGTAATGGCACTAAGGAAGATATGATAGCATGTGTTAGCAATCAAAATGTAGCCCTGGTAGATTTGTAATCTCGTTTACGTCTTGGTACTGTTTGGAGAAGCTCTGTAGACCTGAAGCAGAATTCTTGCTGCCCTTAGGCCATCAATTTGCACATACTTCTGGTTCTGCAAATTTTCTTTGAAATGATAGATGTGTGTGGTTGGCTTGTTTTGTTTTGGGTTGGGTTTTTTAGTGAAGAATTGTTTCATAACATTTAGTGGTAATTAGCCTGAGTCAGTCATTTGAGATGGGGGGAGGAGAAATCCTGCCATGCTGAGAATAACAGAAATCTTGTGACTCTGATTTTGAGGACCCCATGATCTCATTCCATTTTTTGGTAAAGCTTTTGTATAGGTACACAAGATGCCATTCAAAGTTTGTGGATGTGTGTGTGTATCAGTCTAATGGCTTATTCTTTGACGTTATAAATTTGACTGATAAACATGTGCCAATAAATTTGCAAAGCTGGTGCTCAAGTCAGGATTATCTACTCTTCTGCTCACCAGTGTAAGTTGTCTTCAAGTAGCAGGTCCACACAGTCCTCCTGCCTCTCTGCTCCAGGGAGATAGGAGCAGATAGTAAAGAGAAGGTTTTTGTCTGTAGGGACATTGAAAGGCTGGACAAAGAAACAGTACCCTCCTCCTTTGAGGTGATTCTTCCTTCAAGCTTTATTCAAACAGGAGGCATTTTTGCCACGTGACAGTTTTGAGTTTGGTTCTCAGACCCCAAGTGCTCATTTTGAAGCTCCCATCAGGTTGTATTCTGCAGAGAAGAGGAGTCATGTTTCTGTGCTGAGGCCAGCCAGCTTTTTTAGGTGGCAAAGCTAAAACTGGCTTCTGAAACACAAGCTAAGCAAAGTGTGTAATATTTATCCTTACAGTTGATAATTGGGCACTGTCTACTGCAAAAATTTGTTACATGGGTGTAGAAACCCATGCTAGAAATTTTGGTTGATATGTCCTCTGTAGGGTTGCTTTTTTTTCTGTTCTGTTGCCTTTGTATCTCACAAAGTAAGATAGTAATATGTCTTTAATAAAAATAAATTGCCCTGACTTGCTTTGTTTTGGATATTTTTGAAATGTTGAATATTGATTGACTCTTTTTGAGCTCATTAACGCCTGTCATCAGCAGGAAATATAAGAATTCTGATAGAAAGAAGTTTGCACATGTAAAGTTATTACAAGCTGGTAAAATACAAGGTGAGAATAATTTTTTTTTGCAAAGGAATGAATGAATGGTGTACCCCATTTATGGTGTCAGAACCAGTACTAGATGATGCATCATGCTTTTTATCCTTGATATTGTATTGTCATGGTAGGTTTATTTCTGATTCCTGGAACATCACCAAAATTTTGAGTCCTGTTCACGCAGCATGTCTGTTCCTGGGTTGATTTTTTTGAATTTTATTTTTTTGTTTGCCACCACATGTCAAACGTGCTAAGAACTTGAAGCTTGTTGTACTGCTTTCTTAAGGTACCTAGTGCTTCTAAAATTTCAGTAGCTGTAATTTGAGCACTTGATATGTTCACAGTCTGTAGGTAGGTTCTAGTTTTGAAAAGACTAAATTTTTACTGGGAACTCTTACTTCATATTTGTCAGGAAGAAAACACTTGTGGCATTTTGATATTGCTGATTTAAATGAAAGGTTGTTATAACTAGTTTTTTGGAGAAAAATTGTGTGCATGCTTTAGCAATTAATAGTGGGTTTTTGAGACTGTTGCTCTTAGGGTTCATGTCATAGACTTTGTATTCAGAAGCATGTGGGATGGTTGTGCTCTTTTGCAGTTTGAGATGTGTAACGTCCCTAAAGGATCTGTTCTTGTTATAGAATTCATATTTGCCATCATAATCTACTGAAAGGAATGGTAAATTACAAAGAAAGCCAATATAATTAAAATAATGCAGAAAGGAGAGGAAATTGTTCTGCCTCCTTTTAAATTAACCAGGAATTTTGAAATTATTTAAATATACCAGTGCAATCTAGTGTTTTCAGATCTTTATTAGTTTGAAAAAACTCAGCGATGATACTCTTAGCTTAATTTTTAGGCCAAGATGTTCAGATTGAAGCCAGAATCTTCCTATTTCTGTTAGTGAAGCTTCTGTTCCTGCAGGTTGATAAAGCCTATTTAAAGTGTATGCAGAAAACCCCATGGAAATGCACCAGAGAAAACCATGTGATTGAGAAATATGCATGAAAAAATGCCTCTGCCTTTTGTTTCCTTTTGTCACAGAAAGGAAAATAAACCAAACCCCAACCTCATGTTATTGTCTTTTAATCTGCTCTGCACTGAGGAGGCTCTGGCCTAGATCTTCGCATTTTAATTGTGGAATTGGAGTACCAACCTTGAAATTACTTAATTACCCTCCCTCCCCCCATCAGCATCCTCTCTGTCTGGAATTTATCTGTTTCTCAGGTTGTCAATAGGCATGTAAAGAACAAAATTTAATAAAACTGTAACTAGAATTGTTTAATGAAATGTCTGATGTATTTAGAAGTCTGTTCTTTGAGTCTTTCTTTACTAGAAACAAAGTGTTTGGCCTATGTGTTTGAAAGTGGACAGCATATGTTTTCTTGGCTTTTGTTTTTTAGCAACAGATCATATGTTTAAATGGCAGCATGACATTTTGATTTCTAACCTGCAAGAGGAAGATGATTTAGTCAGGTTAGCTATTGAGAAAGAGCTATTCAACAAGGCTCTTCAGAGAGAGCTTTGACTGTTGTGACTGCCTACTACAAATGAGGGATTTTTTTGTTTTCTTTTGTTTTTTGGTTCCCAAAAGAAAGAACAGACTTCGACATCTATAAATATTTGGGTAGTTGGATGAGCTTGGGAAATACTGTGTGGAGAGAGGGACATTATTGTTATATATCCATAAATAAACTGCACTGAAGTTGTGAAGTATTCAGAGCTTCTGAAAGTTGTCTAAATTTATGAAATATTTAGCAATGATAATTTTGAAAATCCAGATAGGGTAAGAGCTAATTTTTAAAATTTTCATCATCTTTTCAGTACCCTTTAGAGTGGTCAGGTTTTGCTTTGACCTCCCCTCCCTGTTTTCCATCATGAAGTAACCCTGTGTCAAGGGTTCCTTACCCAGGAAATCTTTAAAAAACAACAGACAAAATAAAATAAACCCTAACAAACAAGAAAATGAGAACTGGGACACCATTGAAGTAAATGTTGAATTCAGCTGGTGGTTGTTGTTATGGTTGACATATGTTTTGAGCATTGGGACCAGGACCAATTTCTCTGCCACAAGCAGAAGGAACAGTTGTTTGAGAACTATGAAATAGCAACTGGCTTCTTCAAGGGATGGTGGGAAGAAGAGGCATTTCCCAAGTGTTACTGAAATGCCTGGCAGAGAAAGGTAGCTCTGAATTTTCTTTCTTGTAAATGAAATTTTATTAAGCTGTGATTGCCATCTATGTCATACTATAAAGATGGTTGAAAAATGTGCTGATTCTCATTTCATTCAGTTTATTGTCATACCGTATGGGATTTAAATGAGACCTAATGGAGTAGTAATTGGATTTGATTGGATTTGCAGTGCCTGTGTGACATGAAGGAGGATTCATGGTACTGTGCTCAGTCTGTTGTTGAGAGCAAATGCAAAAATTAAATCTCATACAAAACTGGAAACAAATAGATTGATTGAATATACCCTTAAAAAAAAAAAAAAAGGAAGTTGAGGAAAATTGTAGCTAAAGATTTTTGTTCTAGGCTTTGTCAAATTGCTTCTGACAGGCTGATTGACTGCATGATTCAGTTGGGAGATATTTTCAATTAACTGTATATTTACATATATATATATTTATAAACTGTATATTTTCAGTATATTAACTGTATATTATATGTATATAAAGTTAGGTTATTATTAGTTTAGAAGTTTAGTTAAAATTATTGTGTCTGATATTCTGTTATGCTTTAACAGCAGAAAACATATGGGTTGCTGATCTGAATTTGGTTCAAACTGGTAATAGCCAAAATTGCTGCCTTGCAAAGAGATGTCTATGAATACCTCTGAAAGCAATTTTGAGACTAAGTGCCCTAAGAAAATGTGGCTGCTCTTCATTGGTATTGCTTTTGAATTAAGGCTGTCTTGAGTTCTGGAGTGCAACCCTGCATTTGTGTATTAGATATTTCTTTGAATTTCTTTTTGAATTAGCTCTATACTCTAGGATATAGCAGATTTTGACCAAGATAGTTTCTTGTTTTCAGATTTTTCTGAGTATTGCTAATGACTGTATTCAGGGGAAAAAACCAAACGGAAACAAAAAATACCCACCTCTAATTGTGTGAGTTTTGGTGAAGAAGCACAGGCGTGGAATATACAGTCCTAAATATATCCACATTAATAATTAATGCTTTCCTTTCTCCCGAATTCTGTGCTGTCTTGATACCAGAAGCACTTGCAATATATATATATAGTGAATTATATCCTTACCACTGAAAATGTTCTGGACAGATCAGTTCAAGAAACTTTGTCTAAACCAGTCTCCTATTTTTGATCATCATACTTGTATTTAAAGGTTTATTCATCTCTTCATAATAGAGATAAGGCTTTCTAGGTAGAATGCATTTACTAATCAGCATATATTGCTTCAGTTATTTGGCACACGTAGTTTTTTTCTTTTGTTTCATAGCAGTCTCTTGAATAGCTTCATTTAAAAAACAGGTGAACTTACATTTTAATATGCCTGCAAAGAAAGAAAAAAATCCTCATTATTTCTTAGTTGAATTAAAATACTATTTCCCTTTCTCCTTGATCCTTATCTGTTTTAAAACAACAAATAAACAGAATGCTGATGCAGGGTTAGTAAATAGAATCTGGCACATAACTGGGCAGTAGTACATACTTCCAAAGAAAAAGGGAAATCAGAAGTTAAAATGATTTAAGTAAAGCAGCAAGAAGTCATACTCTTAAGTTAAAACACCGTTTGTCAAAAAGAGGGAGAATATTATTTTCTTCTATGTGGACTTCAGGTAAATTTATTTTTTTGTTCTGAGATGTTATACTACTGCTGTTAATGTTTTGTTGGAAAAAGAAGTTTTGGAAAAACCAAAATGGTAGTTGAGGATGGAGAGATAAGCAGAAATCTTTGTTATTACTTGAGTCAATATGTCTTTTTTCAAAGAAGTGGGCCTGGAAGCTATTATCTTGGGGGCAAATTTGGACAAGGTAATTGGCTTTGACCTTTTGCCAGATGTCTAACAGTTCCTTTCCCCCTCTCCCTTGCATCCAGATAAATGTCATGCCTTTAGGTTTTTGTTCCCTTGTTCTGGTTTCAAGAGTGGAGCTGCTTATGTAGCTAATCTGCGCTTAAAATTATTTCCACTTCTAACCCCAGTAGGACTCTCTTTTGGGGTATTCAGACAGCATTGACATAATTGGATTTCTGCCCAGATACTGTATTTAGATAGCTTTGGAGATGTCATTAATTTGACAGCTGCCATAGGAAATCTTTGTTTTGACTATTGTTACAGGGCCTGCAATGTTTCTACTGCATTTTCATTTGTAGTCTGCCACTGAACTGCTGTGATTAAAATGAGTAGAATAAGACACCATCAAATGTATACAAGACATGAAAGGGGAAAAAATCAGTGCTAAAAACTTCAGAAGGTAGGCTGTTGCCAAATTTTATTTGGGTATGATGAGATTCTGGAATACCTAGTTATCTTCCAAACACCAGTAACAGCACAGCCTGCGGCTAGAGCTGCTGTGTGCTGTGATGGAACCAAAGCTGCATTAACACTTCTCTTGTTGCCAGTCTAAAGCAAAGTTTCTGTGTGGTTCAGGCAAAAACTGCTTCACCTGCTTTTCTGATGGTTAACTTGGAAGAAAAACCAGGTTTTTCGGGGGAATGTGTTCTTTGGAAATGGAGGTCCAAGCAACTTGGCCATTATTTCCAAAAGGCAACATGAATCTAAGGATCTTTGTTCTGCATGATGAACGTGGCGATTTTGGGGACTGCTGTCCTGCCATGTTCAAAGAGAATGGCCACTGTACCACCTACCAGGCTGTATAGGTGGCAAAACCACTTCGAAGTTCCATGTGTTTGTCTCCAGTTCCCTTTGGCTCTTAGATGTGAACCTCTAGTTTGGTAGTTTTGTACTTGAACCTTATGCAGGTTATTGCAACTTGAACTTTGTTGTTTTTCATCAGTTACATCATCAGAGGACACTCAGAAAAACTTAAAATCTGAAATACCAGTTTTTCCCAACCTTTGATATACAAATGAACTGTGGCAAAAATACCTTGCTCCTCCCAAACAAGATAATTTTTGTCCAAGCATTACTGAGTACTAAAACCAGATATTGTTTGAGCCTATTCTGGTGTCAGTAAGGGATTTTTTGTTGAGTGGTCTCCCCCACCTCAGCTTTACTATTGCACGCATTCTAGTTTAGTGTCTGATTACGTGGATTCTTCAGCCCTGTGCTTTTTGGCATTGTAAATGAAATACTAAGTTTCAGTAAGCAGTAGTTTTCTGCTCTTCTTGATGGTGGTGGTTTAGAGAGGTTTCTTCAACTTGCTCCCTGTGCTGAAGTTGTCATAGATTTCTTCACCTGAGGGCCAGGGAGCCTGGGCTTCTTTCTGCTGTCCTGTCCAAGAGAAGTGGCTCGTTCATGCTGTCAGTACTTCAGATGCAGTTTGCCTTTGCAGAATAGGGCAGAACTTGCAAAATCTTCAGTGTCAGGTACTTTGCTTGGACAAAAATGCCTAGAGCATCCTTGTTCTTGGCGGCTGAGCATCTGGAGGAAGGATAAAACAGAGATACCTTCAGCAAAAAGGCTCAGGTGTGGGGAATGATGGCTGTTGCTGATGGCAGCTTTTGCTGGGGAGTGCCCAAGCCATGCCTTGTTCTGTCGGCATAAATTAACCACTTGCCACCTTGCAGTTTGAGTTATCAAGAAGTTTCTGACAGTGGTTTCCTTGAAGACATTAGTCACAATCTGCTCTGTGCATTTCCTCTAGTTCTCTCTATCTGCCTGGTGGCTTCAAAGTCAGACACTGACCTTGACCCTATCCCTCTTAAAATCACCATTGCCATATATTTTAGCACCAAAACAGTAGTGGTAGTATTCTTTTAAATTCAGACAGTGCTGTGTTCAATGTACACATAGGGAAAATTTTCTTCAGACTAAGAAAGAATGAATAATTTACCAGAATAGAAACTCTAATAAGGATTTCAGTCAGCCTTTAACTTGAATTGCCAGAAGGCTAAGTCTGCCTTACTTGACCCTCTGTGGCCCCTGGTACAGTCCATTTTCTGTTCCATCTCACCCCAAAGCAAATCATCTCAAACTGTGTAACTGTGAGATTTATTTGCTTATTTCAAGTGTTTGTCATCTTAGCCATGAGTGGTAACCAGTTGTGTCTGCTTAGTGTTTCTCTGATACTGAGTTAATGTCACATTCTCTTGTGGTAGCTAATTCATTGGAATATGTGGTTTTCAGTTCTCTAAAAGGCATCTGTGAATCTTTTTCCAGTTGAGGAGTTAATTTTCAGTAATCTACGTGTGCAGATTACTAGATTTTTCTGAAAAGTATATTAACGTGCTGCTTGTAGTCATCTTCCACAGTCCTGAAATCCATAGGTATTGCGTTAAAAGCTCTGACTCTAGTAGAGAGGTTTGGAAGAACTGGTATAATTCAGTGGGTTGTATACATCTTTGCCTTTAAAATGTTTTACATAAAGATGCAATAGGAAAAACAGATTTGTGAAGGAGCTGCTTGGGGCTGGTAAGTTGCTAACCACTGGGGTCATCCTCAAAAATTCTGAGCTGATTTTATATTCAATGGAAAAGACTGTTGTACAGTTTTTACAAAAAAAGTATTAAATTACTGATAAGAAAAAGGCTGAAGCTCAAATGGAGCCAGTTATTAAACTGTTTGTTTAAAGCAAGAGTTTATGCAATTCTTACTAATGATAGCTGCTAAGATGTTTCTAAAAATGGTATTTGTAATTTGAATAATAAAGCATCCTATTAAGGAAACCAAAAAATTCTTATGCTCAAACCATGGCTCAAGAAGCTCACTTAGTGAAGTATTACCTAGGGCTGAAATCTAATCCTTTCCTTTCCCTAGAGACACTGTGAGACAAAGTTTAAGAACACCCTTGGTACATACAGTTCAGTTTCTGCTTATCTGTGGTTATTGGCAGTTATAATTGGAAATGCAGGTCTTTCCACGTACATTTGTAAGGGTTCTTGAAGTGGTTAGAGCTGTCCTAAGCATGAATCAAGATTTTTGTTGCTTCTCCTATGTGGGCTTAAGGGGTGTTAATCCATATCCTTACAGAGCCAGCTTGTAAACCCTTAAAAGAAGAAAATAAGAAAGGTTGCAAGCTCTGTTTTCTTACTGCAGATAAAGAAGGAAAAATAGGGGATTGATGTAAAATGGAGTTTAAATACTTCACTTTTTGCTGATATTTCTTGAATGAGAATGCTAAAAAACTGGGAGCTATGATGTTTGCACAGCACCTTTGTTGTGAGCTTCCTTCAGCTTGCAGAGTAACTGGTCACAGCTTGCACTTATTTGGGTGCTTGATTTTTGGTCTGAACAACGGACATGTTGTGGTTTTGGTCATGGGGGTTATTTGTTTTGAGACTGCAATATTGCATGTCTTCTCAGAGTTCATAGCCTTCTTGTTGGGGAAGCTTTCTGGCCACCCATTCATGATTTTTCGACTGTGCTTTATGGTTTTTTTTGTTGTTCTCATGCAGGGACTGCTACAGAAGTTTGCAGCTCGACATAATCAAATATGAATTAGGTCATTATCAGGAGGTATCAAGATAGAAAATCCTGCTTAATCCAGGAATTTTAAAAATTGCATATTGCAATGAGTTTAGGTAGTAATTTGTTATCAGTATTTAGGTTTTTTAGTAGCTCAGACTTTTGGGGGAAGAGCTAGAGAATGTAAAAAGCATGTGATTTCTCTTAAAATAATGTGAATTTGTACAATATATGTTGTAGAAATCTCAGTAGATGCATCCACTAACAGATGTATCCCTCCTCATTCCTTTCCTGTCTAAAAAGATGCTAGTCATGCAAGTGATTGGAGGATAGACATACAATAAATAGGAAGCTTGCAATGGCAGCTAGGTTTTGAAAGACAGTATTTATTTTAAATACTGATTTTATTTAAACTACCAACTACTTGTGTGTCATGAGTATTTCAGGTGGTTGTGCAAATATATGTCAAAAAATATTCTTGTTTTTTTGGAAATGCGTACTCCAGAGAATACGCATTTTACTGCAGGAGTTACGTGAGAATACAAGTCAGCATAGATTCTTTAATTGTGTGTGACTAAAGTGTGAGCCATGCATATTTTCTCTAGCTGCATTTCTCTTCCTATTCCCCCCCAAGTATATGTTTATTTAAAGAAGAATGAGTTGTTTGAAGGACCAATGATACGTGTCTAACTGCTTTCTCTTCGATACAGACAGCATGGCCAGAGGTGCACGGCAGCTCTTCCGTCCAGACAGGAGCACAGAGAAGATGCACAACGTCCTACCTGTGTGCTGTTCAATAGAGACATGAATTTCTTAGGGTAACCTGTGCAACCTCTGGTCATGTCTCCAAACCTGGACTGCCTAAAAGAGGCCATTTAAACACGGAAATTTGTCTTTGGTTCAAGGGCTAGTCCCGTTTTTATAGCTGGCATACGAGCTCAAATATTTCCCAGTGTTTTAAGTATCTCACAGTCTTTTCTGCAAGCAAGGCAGCGAACCTATTCTTGTGCCTCATTTTTCTTGCTTCCTCACTGTTAGGGAACCACAATCTTTAGAGAAGAAAAGCTTAGTTGTATAGACTATATGGTGTGAAAGAATTTTAACTCTTTTGTGTTTTGTTTTTTTAAATGTTCTACACATCGTAATGCAGTGTTTTAATTTGCTGCCTTTTTGAAATCTGAAATATGATGTAAATTCAATTTTCCTTTTTCTTTTCTCCGTGTTTCATACTGACTCTGAAAGTGTATTACTATTTTAACGTAACCCTTTTCCTTAGCTGTAGAAGAAGGTAATATTAAGTGAGTTTTGAGACAATGTATATGACTAGGAGGTTTAAAATACAAAGCGTATACTAGAGTATTAAAAAACTTGTCGGGTTTTTTTTCCCTTTAAGCAAATTCAGGCATTGAGCTTTTGAGTGCTTAGGCTGATCTGTCTGCTGCTCCATAGAACGGGATTGTGCTTGCCCAATTGTCTGCATAGTTAAAATATTTTGAACATAGCCTATTTTAATGTAACTTCTTTTGAAATGTCTGCCTAATGGAGAAGTCTTAATGGAATACTTTAATAGCCCAAAGTGGTTACCTGCAATTGCTCCAGTGTATTTCAGTCAATTACAAAGGAAGGCAATATTTAATGTTGGAGTGAAGCTAGATGGTGTAATGAACTGGCAGATTGCCAACTTGATCTTCTCCACAGGAGAATTTGTATTAATGTGATGCTTTTCATTTGTTCTCCAGAAGGTCACCAGTAATATGTCAATTGGAGTTAAAATTCCCACTCTGTGCAGTACAGGTTTATGGTCAGATCATTCTTGTGTATTAGCATATTAAGTATCAAAGAGATTATTTTAGCAATTTCATGTCAGAATTTAAATAGGAGGTGGTTGGGTATTGGGAAGAGAGCCTGAGAGAATTGTCATGGAAATTGTTGCTGTAAGGCTGAATCTGGACTTTAGCCATGGAGATAAAGAAAATGGGGCACATTAGAGCTATTAGTGAAAGAAGAGGTGGTTAATAACTGTGCATGTTTCTTATAATGTAATCATTGTAAGACCACTAATTTATTCTGTGAGATAGTAACCTTTATAATAATGTTCTTATGTTAGATGTTATTGATATTTACCTTCTGGTACTCGTTTCCAAGCATCAAATTCAAACTCTTATTTCTGACTATTGACAGAGGCTTTTTACTGTGGAACCTTTATAGTCCTTGTGTTTGGAAGACCTTGATTTAGAAAGCAAATGAGTGACTAAAGTTACTGTTGAAGACAGATAAATTTGTCTTTTTGCTTTATGTGTCTGTAATCCCATGTTCATCCAATTGCTATACTCTGCCATTCCTATTCCTTGTCATAGTCTTTTGTTCCTCTGCTTTGGGCCTCAGGGGAAGTGTAGGGTGTGGGGAGACTCAAGAGTGCTAAGGAGCCGTGGCATTTCACATGCGGCAGGGCTGACGTTACTCCAGTAGTAGATGCATTGAGTGAGGTGTGGCAAATGGACATGGTGCTAAATGGTCCAGAAGTGATGGGCACTGGGGATACCACGGGAGTATGCCCATGCCCATCTCTCTGCCTCTGTTTGCTTTGCTGACTTCCAAAAAAAGTTGTTGACTTGATTTCCCGAGTTTCCGATGTTGCGCCAGTTTGTCTTTTGGGTGAACACTAAAATCCTGTGTGCTGCAAGGCTTTTGAAGGTGATTCAAAATAATTTTGTACTCTACTCAAAATTTAACAATTCATTTCCCAGAATGTCTATGCTATCAAATATTTCTTTGTATTGCTGGCTAGTAGGACATAGCAGGAGAACCAAAAAACTCCATGTGTGGTGCAAACTCTGCCCTGGGGGCATGCTGTTATAATTTTTTGACCCTTGAGAAGACAGGTCCTGAACTTCTGTAACTGAGGATTGTTTCAAGGAACACATTCTAAAGGAACATTTTAAATATAATTGAAATATTTGAGGTGTGGGTTTCCACCCTGAGTTTGTGTCACTTGGCAAATCACAGCGTTTTGGCAAAGCTTTGGACTGTGGGGGTGTGTGATGGAAATTGACTTCTCCTCTGGGGAAGTGACTGTTAGTGTGACTCCTTGCAGAAAACTTCCTCTGGCTCTTCCAAAGCCAAGTGAAGATTTTTATTATGAGAAAAATAGAAAATGGGCTCACAATGCAACAGGATTGAACTCAAGGAGGACAGAGACCAGTCTGCATCTTGTGCTTGTGTGTCTGTTAGGTTAACAGAGTTTATTTCAATATGACTGTTGTTAGGAGTGGTGGTTTTTTGTGCATCTTCTTCCTTTGACTATTTGCACTATCACCATTAACATTCCAAACTACTTTCAACATGTTTTAATTGAGCTGCCAAAATAAAACCTTTCTCGCGCTACAGAAGGAAGTTAGCATTGTTATGTTGAGATAAACACATGACTCATTCTTTTCTTACACGTTCAGATGAAATTTGGACTGTTTTTATTTTTTTTTCCAACTGTACTTCTCTATTTGACTAATAAATACACGGCTCATTTTTCAGGTATTGATGATGAATAGTGCTGTTTTCCAGCTTACTTTCAAACATATATTCTATTTACAAGTGTGCATTTGTGAAGGTGGAAACAATAATTAAGGGAGCTATTGTGTTTTTCTTTAAGGAAAACAAAAATGCCCTAGCAAAATCAGAGGCTTGGTACAGCACTTCAATGATAGATGGTAATGAGCAGTGGATGATTTGTGAGGTAGGACAAGAAAAGATAGTACTATTCAGAAGATCTTGTACCGAAAAAATGAGGAGATGTTTATTTTCTCTTTTTTAGCTCTTAATATTAAAAATATCCTTGTATTATTGACAGGAGAAAAACACGTACTACAAAACATTCAGCCAGCAGGAAAGTAGATCTGCTCTGTCTTGGGGTTTTAATGTTGCTTCATTTATTAAAGCCTCTCTCCCATTTACTTTATATCTGTCCTGCAATTTCAATAGAGCAGTTTTCAGTGGGAACACAGTTAACGTCTGTAATTGGTTAGAAAAACTGATACAGCAAAGTGTTGTTGCCTGTGGTCTGAGTCTGCAGAACACTGGAAGCCCGGGTGGGACAGCAGCTATTCCAGCCATCACCAGGAAGAGGAGAAGGGATTGGTCACCCTTGAGTCTGCTTTCTGCTCTCACAGGCAAATCTTCATTCAGGTGGTGAATTGGATCAGGAGGCTCTTCTGTTGGAATAACATTTTCTCATAATTTGCCATCCTCCGTTATTCTTTTTTTTTTTTTTTTTAATCTTGTGTGTTTTTTAAGGAGGGCTGGCAGCAGTTTGTTGTCTCTTGCAGTTGCTGAGGACCAAAGGGTGAACTTGCAGGAGCTGAGGGTCAGGGAGTCTCGTGTTCTTCACCCCTTGACAATATGTTTAGGTTTAAATGTTTGTCAAACTGTGACTTTAGTAGTTCTCTTACTCCATCTATTAATTAATGGGAGAGTAAATCTCACTTTGAAACATTTGTGGAAGGTATTTATAATACCTTTGTCAATACTATTTATTCTCCCCTCACTTCGTTATCGTGCATGGGATCACTGGGTGACTTGCTCCTGTGACGTTAATTTCTTCATAGGAGGCTTTTGTAGAGTCACAACTGCTTGGAGCCTTTTCAGAAAAGACTGAACAGAAACATTTGTGCAGGAGTGGCCGGGGGTTGTGTAGGGGTTTTAACACATCGTCCTTATGAGATAAAGGCTGCAGCACAAGAAGTTGCTGAGAATTTTTTTCATCCTTATGAATTGGATCTTAATGGATTGACACAGCCTGATTTTGTCAGACATCCTGTGGAGTTAGAAGGGTCATTAAAAAACAGAAACAAGTGTTTAAATACTTTGACTTCTCTTCTGAACAGTTTCTTTGGTGGCTTGAAATACTTAACAGAACAGTGGAGGCCAGGAGGGACCTCTGGACAAGCCATGCGTGTTCTGTCAAGGCTGAGGCTGTACCTGGGGCCGTGTTCAGTAGAATTTGAGACTCTCCCAGGAAGAAGGCCCATCACTTCATAGGGTGTATGTGGCTGTGCTTGGCAATACTTGTGTCTTCTTTACATCCAGCCAGAATTTCCCTGAATGTGGTTCTGTGACCCTTTGACAAGCTTCACCACTGCTGTCAGAGCTCTCTCATTGGGTCACCATCTCTTGTGCAAGAAGGCTTAGAGCCACATGTGGTAGTAATCCAGCTGAATTGCACATCTCTGTGTGTGTGAGGGCCTTCTGGATGGAAATACTTCACTGCCCCACAAAACTCATGGCTATGCTTTTGTTGCTGTACCTCTTTTCCACACGGAGAGACATTTTCTTTTTCTTAGAAAGTACAGTCAAGTTAAACTGACTAATACAAAAGTGAAGGAAACAGTAAATAATGGTGCTTTGTAAAATACAGTCTTTCTAAAACTAGGCTGAATTTTTAGTTCTGTTTCTTGATTGATTTTAATCTGTATTATGAAGGCTTAACTTGTATGTAGTTTGGATTGTTTGGGGTTACAATTGGCTTGTATTCATTGAGAGAAGTTAAATATGAAGATGGGGTCTGTTTATGCTAAACAGGTGGATCAAGTTCAAGCCATTCTGCCTGCTCTTCAGCATCTCATAGGAGGCTTTGACAGCCTGAAAGCTAAATTACCTATTTGGTAATGTTCTAAGTTTAGTGCTAGAACTAAAATACATGTTTGTTGTTTCAGGTGGTGGTGTATAGAACTTTGTTGTAGAGTCCTGCCTTTCACTGCCTGGATCCTTTTAACAGTGTGTCAAAGGTGAGTGGTTCAAGTTTGGTGGTTATTTTCATAACTTAAGGTAACAAGTGAACTAGAGGTATTGCTTGGTTTTGGCTTTTATGTACTAACAGTGTAGTTGTGATTTTTCGAATTTTTCAACTGCTGGATGAATTATTAAATAGCCTGTCTTTTTCTGTCCATGATCTGGGGCAAATTGGTTCTAGTTCTTACATTCAGAAAAAAAAAATCCAAGAAAAAGTGATAGGTTCAGACTGTTAATTGAGAACTAGATATTGCTTCCACTGTTTTATGACTGCTGTATCCTGCTACTCTCTGTTTTGACTTGGGATGTTTTCCCCTGAAGGTGCTGCCTGAAAGCACAACGTGATGGTGTGGGAAGTGTGGAGGAGAAGCAGTCATCCATAAACCATGGCAGGGCAGGCTTAGTATTATTCTTTGGTTGAATTCTAAAAACTAAGTAATAGCTTTGAAAGTGTTGAAAGTATTGGGTGTAAAGAAGGTTTTCATGTTTTGTGTGAGAGCAGAAGAGAATTGCATTTAGTATATAGAGAGCATCTTCCTAGGCTGACTGAGGACCTGAAATAGTCTAATGAAGCTGATGTGCTGTAGAACATCTTTTTGTGATAGAGTTTGGCTGGCCTTTTTCTTTTAATTTGTGCACACTATTGTCGGTTTCTAGTAGCTGTAGTTGGTCTCTGTGGCTTAGTAGGAATTTATTAACATTACTGCTGTACCAAAAAATAGAAGTAAAATGGTAGAACACTGAATAAGCATTCAGCGTTGTATTATCGCAGCATGGAATCTTGGCTTTATTCAGTACTTTACCATGTGGATTTCTTACTTCTTAGTCAAATTCTCTGTTTAAAAAAATGTTGCCTTCTTCAAGGGGAAGTTATGACGTCCAATTATTGACATTTTGGAACCTACAAATGGAAAGCAATAAATTAAGTTGTTGTGTGCCTTGATATTTGCTGTGAGTTCTATTAAATACCTAATTTATTGTTATGAGATGTTGAATTTAGATTTATTTATTCAATAAAATGAAGGTGAACCACTTAGAATTAAAAATGCAATCCAGTCTTAACTATAATGTCTCCGTATGCTTTTGCAAATGATTGGTTTTCCTTTAAACTGAAAAGGAAATTCTGAAGTAATACTGAGATAGTGGGCTTTTGCACTATATTTTCAAATTATCTGACATATGTCTTTAAATGTACTGAAAAAAATTTGTAACCCAGGCTTTTCTAACAGATCAGTGTAACCTTGAGCACTTAGGTGTTTAAAGACTGATAGTAAGAAACCTTTTGAATTAGTTTTCTTTAATAATTTTTCTATGATGTATAAGTAACAAAGTCAAAATATTCTTGAAAGAACTGTAAATGTGAAAACAAAATAAAAACACAGTCCTAAAGCAAATGATTAATCAAGCTTTTGACTTAGTCATTGTAAAATTATTTTTCTGCAATAATTTCTTCTCAAAATTAAGCCAGTATATTTTTGGCTATGGACTACATTATGTATTTATTTCAAATGTGTAATGTAAAACACAGAGCTTTATCTTTGGAATCTCTTACTTGTCCTTTTTTATGATAGTTTTAAGTTAAATATTCAGTGAAAATAATTTTAAAAGTACTCCACTGCTCACTTAAAGGAAATAGGTGTCTGAAGTCCTGGTCATGTACTTAGTCATCTTTATTTCTTGAGCTAGTTGCTGTGATATAGAGCATATTGAGCAATTTTTCTTTTGCTCTTTAATCCAGTAAATGTGAAGGGCAACCAAACATGCCCAAAGTGGAGTTCTTTGTATCAGGTGAAAGTTTCATGTGTTTTGTCAAGAGGCAGTAAGTAGATAACAGCTCACTGAAAGGTGTCGAAGAAGCACTACCTGGACATGTCATTTGGTGGGGTGTGCAAGGAGTATCTCTCCTTTTGTATCTTTTTTTTTCTCCTTTTTATTGAAGAATGAGTACTCGGGACATTCACTGTGTATGATTGGACCACACTCAATTTCAGTAACAAAATTAAATCTAACCGTGTTAATATTTTGTGCCTTTTTCCATCATTTGTGTGCTTGTTTCTGCTGGACTGTATTCAGCTTGGTAAATATGTGAATCTGCAAAACTTGGAGCATTCTAATGTTGTTCCCAAAAGGAAATGAATGTGTAGGTCTAAGTTCAGTAAAGCCTACTTATGTAATGCTTTGTTGAACCAGTATATAGTACACCTTTTGCCCTTTGAAAAGGAAATGAAATTGGCAACAAAGTAAATTTTCAGAAATTATGCTCCAAGCCCTCAAACTTCGCCAAACTGCAGGCAATCATGTATCCTTAGAGGATTTTGTTGTGGTTATCAAGGTCTGCCGCGTGGCTTTTATGTAGCTGGGCAAGCTGGCTTTTGTCAGTTGTTTGCTTTCCTCTCCCTCTCCTCTAACATCATATTTTATATAGTGGTATTCTGTACTTGTGAACTTGTCCCTGATTCACTTGCAGTAATAGAATCAAAACCGAGATCTTATGTTGTATTTTCACAACAAAATATTTTGAAAAGTGATTTCAGTATTGATATACGCATTGAGCATTTTGTATTTTAGATTAAAATCATTTGGGAAATGTTCTGTGATTTTTTTGACACTTAATACACTCATATGGAATGATTGGTTCTTTAGAGCTACCTCTGTATATGAGAGGGAGATTTTTAGATGAGAATCAAACTGGTATGAACAAAATTATTGATGACTTCATACTCAGCAGATTTGTCAAAGGCTGCAGTACCACACATAGAACAGAAATCCTTGTCTGTAAAGATTCTCAGAGTAACCATGATAGAAATGAGCTCCTCACATTTTGAGACTGGGGACCTGCACAAAGCTTCTGACCGATTGAGCCTCCTCCTCTGTTTGAGAGGAAGAAGCACCACAGACATTTCAACTTGTTGGAGCTGTTTGTGATACTGTATCAGAATATTTTTTGGTATTTTTCTGTGATTCAGCATGTTTGTAGTTGTTGATTTTGGATGTTTTTTAACCCAAGGAAAATGATACCTATTCTCAGTGTTTCATATGAGTTAGTTGTGGGAAACTTTGATACTGACAGTTATGAAGAGAATGAAAGGTATGTGCTGAGTGGATGTCTGGATTCCTTTCTCTTAAAAAAATATTCCTGTAATTATGCCAATTATCTCAGGTGCCCAAAGTGATTGTAAGACTTTGAATGCAACTTCAGTGTTACTTAAATATATTTACAGGCATTTAGTACAACAAATGAATTTATAGAATACTGCTTATTATGTTATGCGAGTGGCATAATACTTTCTAACCTATAATTGAGATGGTGGGGAAGAACACTTTCAGCCCACTGTTACACTTCCATTACCACAGTTATGCACTTCAAATAAATTGATCTTCCCTAAATTACATTATTTTAGTATTTCTTTTTTTAGATTTTTCTTTCCTACATTTTTTTTCTTGTTTCTCTTTGTAGTAATTGTAGCTCTACTTGAACTAGGGGCATGTTTTAATTTAGTAATAATATGAAAGTTAAGAATCAGTTGTCTATATGTTTCCAGTTCTCATAGTTTCAGGTGCAACTCATGATTGTAGGTGTCAGCAGTATACCTGTAACAGTCCACAAATGTCCTTTGCAATGTGCTTTAACTGCTGTCCATATGGATTCCTCATCAGAGAGCACTGTTCAGCTTTCATCAATGCAGGAAAATTAATTTATGTAAAAATATAACAATGACCACATTTATTTTATGATGGAAGTAGTTTTGGTATATGGTAGCCAATATGGGCTTTGTCTTGTCATCCAGCTTGTCAGTTTTTCTAAGCCAAATGGTTTGGTGTGTCATCTGGATGTTGAAGTTGGTGAATTTCACAGAAGGGAGGAATATTTAAAAGCTAGTGTGGTATATTTCTTGTGGAATTCAGTTTCTAATAATTTGGCTAATTAATCTTGGATTACAATTACTCTTTGCACTGTAGTAACAGAGCTTCAATTGTACTAAGCAGAGAGAACTGAGAAAATGAGCTTGTCCTGTTGTTTCTTTTTTAAGCCAGTAGCAATGCAAAGCACAGAATACCATGCATACAGATGCAAACCTTTTACACTTCTTTTTTCCTTTCCCTGATTTTAAGTTTGAGAGCCTTACTTTTAAGACATCACAGGCTCCTTGCCGTCTTGTGGACTGAAGCCCCACTTTCCTTTGTGCTGTCTTTTCACACCCTTTTGTTTCAGGGATCGCCTGCAGACCTCATCCCTCCTTATTTTGGAGGCTGTTGTTTGTGTCAGCTGCTTAGTTGTTCCCAGCAGTAGAGCCTTGGTGTAGCCTATTTTCTACCTGCTCCATCCTCTCTTTTATCCCCCCACCTTTCTTTTAAATGATCCTTCTCCTGATTTTTGATTCAGCAGCTTTATGCGTAATCCTTCCAGGTACTGTTGTTGCCACTCAGACTGTTTTTTTCCTTACCGGTTTGGGTCCTTGAAGTTTTGTAGCACACCTTTTCCTTGTGACTGCTTGTTCCACTTTTTCCTATTAATATTTAAAATCTACCAGTAGCCTGATTTTTTTTTTTTTAAATGTTCAATACCATCAGACGTGTTCATATATATGAGCTAGAAATGTGCCTTATGCAAGCAGCTACAGCAGGTGATGTCAGAGAGATTATTTCCCTGAAGCGACAGGGTGTTGAGGGATCCAAATTTTCCCAAGAAGGTGATTTTGAATTCTCTGTCTTGCACCAAAATCCTCAGTTCTTAGCACATTCCCTGATAAGCTCAGTTGTCTCATACCATTAGTTCTCAGGTTATCACATACCAGCCCCAAAAATGCTGTTGAATGAGGGTTAGACTTCTCTTTATATTTGATCTCTGAATTTGCTTTTCAAGATTAAACAGTCAGAGTATTAGTTTTCCTTGCTTAGTTCTCCCTGAACTAAATCTGAAGATTACTGAATGGTATTTTTTGCCAGCCTTAGATTTTCATGGGATCTGGAAAGGTCTGTTCCATTATTGCTGGGTAGAGGGCTGGTTTATGATGGTGAAGATCAGGATGCGTGGGGATGGGAAACATTTATCTCAAAATGAAAGTGTGTTGACGTGCATGAGTTTGCTTGAATGTTTGGACTAGAACTACAAAACTTGTATTTGTGTTTTTAAAATTGATTTTGAAACTACCTCATAAGGAAGGCTTTGACAATTGTGCTCCATAGAATTTGAATTTACTGTCAAAGGGATGATGGAAGCTGGCATTCTCAGCTGCTGACTTGCACTTCAGGCACTCTTTGGATGCATGGCTGCTGTAACATACTTTCTGACTGCAGTGAGTTACTGAAACTTCAGGAAGTCGTGAGCTGTAAGTCTTCTTCCATGTGACTGCTCACACATCGTTATATGGCCAAAATGGGGGTGTCCCATTTGTGTGCTGGGCTTATGTCCATTGTGTGAAGAGCAACTGCTGCTTTGTATTCCTCAGGAAAAAAAAGTGGTGGCAGTGAGATCTTAAGCCTGCTGGTTGTTGTGACCTGCTTCCTGCCTGGGGTTTAGGAGAAGGGGAGAAAAAGGACAGCACAAAGTAGGTCACTGGTCAGCTAAAGATTCTGGCCTGTAGGTGGGTGGCTGGGCATTTTGGAATTTCCACATCCTGAGTCAATACCCTAACTAATCCTGAAAAATTCTTGAAAATAAGAGAAACAAAACTGAGGGCAGTAATTGATAAAATTACATAGTGCTGCTTAGCTTTACAGACTATAGTTTGGTTTCAAGGTGGAATTTTTTGAACTCAAATAACAATACAGACCAAGACCTGTTCCTCAGACTTTATTTTGCAAGAAGCTAAAGAACAAATAAAGTAAAAATGCTTGGTATTACTCACTTGAAACACTCAGGGATTGTATAGTAGAGGAAAGGAAAAGGGATGTCTCTTCTGTAAGTTCTCCCTGGGGTGCAGAGAAGGAAGGGATGAGTATATCTTCCTACTTGTTCCTATTATTTTTTTTCTCTATTTTTTCTACATTCAATTTTATTCTCTGTTACCTTGAGGTGATTTGTGATTTTTTACATACTGGCTCCTATTTTTGTTTAATCATGGGGTTGTAACCTGCTGCTCCATTAATGCACTGTGCTACAGCTTCCAGTATTTGTGTGTTGGTTTTTGTCAGAGCGCCTTTCCTTGAGGCTTGATCCAGATTTGGTAACACTGTTGTCTTGTTTGAATGAGGTCTGAGTTAGATAATGAAGAAATTGCCTACTTCTGCTGTGCCGTTGCTTTTAACAGGGTTGTGGTCTGTCACTTTTGGATATTGACTACAAGTAATGCTTAGCACTTGACAGCATCTTGTATTACTGTAGTATTTTGTATGGCTTCCAGCTGAACAGGTGTTTGAGAGCAATGGCGTAGTCATTTTTATTGAAAATCAGTAGCAGTATAAATTTTTTAATTTGTACTAATCTAGAAGGAACAAGAACTCTGTGGTTAAAGGTCCACATTTCAGACCTGTGGTTTTGAATTTGTCTTTTCCTTTATTTAGTCTTTGTTCTTGTACAGATGTTAATCCTCACAATCTCTGTCCATGTTTGGAAATCATTTGGCTGCTATTATATCCCTTTCATTTTTGTTGATGCATTTTATTGTTATCTGGCAGGAATAGGGAAGAAAATGTGTCTGGGAGCGTGTGAGGGTAGAATGTCTCATCAGTGCAAGAGTACATAGCATTTCTGGATCAAAGGGAATGTGATGTAGCAGCCAAAACCAAATGTTTAATTTTGAACCAAGTTATTGCAGGGAGATTTTATTCAGGAAAAGCAAGCTTTGGAGAAATTTGACAGAAGATAAAAATAATAGGAAGAGATATAAAGGCATTTGGTAGTACTCCATTTTGTTCAAGCACTGAAGGTGAGAGTAGAAATGAGGGACGATGACAGTCTGGCATCACAAGGCAGTGTTGGTCTCTCTTGAATGTGTATTTTGCTCTTATAAATGCAGACTTTTCTAATTGCTTATTTTTGCTTTTGGGTAACTGTTTCTGTGGAAAAAGTCAGATATTCCTCCAGTGAAAATTTACTTTCAAAAGCTTATCCTTTTGAGCAGCAGATCTGGTGCAGTGGAAAATTGTGTTGGCCCAATAGCAGTGGAACAAGTTTTGAGATTGTCTGTAAGCCTCCTTAGAGCAGCTGGCACCTGAACTGCAACATAAGAGCTCAGAATAAGGAGCATCCTCCTAACGTACTTACAGAAGCGTGTGTTCTCTGGAGCACTCCTGGGGTTTTAGAAGAAGGGTTTTAGAAAATCCTCTTTCATCCTCTTCCCTCTTCTCTGAAAGGTGTTTCTCTCTTGGCTTTGTGTCCCTCTCCATCAACTGAGGAATTAGCAATAGCTAGCTGTTGTAATTTTGTAGCAGAGCACTCACAAGTACAAGTTTTTGGAAGAAGTCCTCATTTAAACTGAAGGAAGATATTCAAGAAATAATTGGATTGAAAGAAATGAATGCTACCAACAGTCCAGACCAAAAATTTGGTCTTGGTTTTAAATTTACAGCATTCTTTCAAAGTTATAGGACACAAGTCATTTTGAACCTGTTTGTTTAGGAAAGTTTGAGGGTTAGTGTTTCCTCTGCATTTGTGCTTTGGTAGCAGTGAGAGGATTCCTTGTGTTGACTCTGAAGTGCTGTTAGATGGAAGAAAAAGTAATTTTAAGGGGAGACTGGGATTGCCATTTCTTACCTAGGCTTACACTTTCTTGGTTAGCACGGCAGTCAGCGTGACTGACGAAAGACTCATGAAGCTGCAGCATTCACTCGCATCTCATAAAAGATCCAGGAGTGTTTCTTTATTTAAATTGTGCTTTCACTGGGTGCATGTCCTATCAGGAAATTAAAAGCATAGCTTCCTGAGTAACTATCTCGTGTTCCAGTCATTTTCAGGAAGATGTACAGATTTATACAGGAATAAATTTAATAGTGTTAGCTGTCTCTTAATGAAATCTGACACTGCATCTTTCAAGCTGCCTGTTTGGTTACATCCATAAGCACAGAATCAAGAATGATATCTTATGTCAAGTGATTATTTTTACCTATACCATTCAAAAACCTTGCTTCTAGAAAGTAGATTTCTGCCTGAGAAACTCTCCTAGACATGAGAAATAAGTGTTCATTAACCACAATTCAGCTTTGGAACTTTGTCTTGAGATTTAAATTAAGGAGTATCCTTTTTTTCCCCCACTTCTACATGCACCCTTTCATATCGGGTAAAAATTTTGGTCCAGGTGACCTGTAAAGAAAATCCAGGAATCTAAGAATTTATTCGGCATTCAAAATGACAGTAAACTGGAAAGTTTACAGGAGCAGAGTCTCTAGTTGCCAAGGTTTACAGGACCTTTAAATTAATTAGTACTCTGTGGACTAGAAAGTTTAAAATTGTTATAACAAAATAGTTTTCTCATTTTCCTGCTGTTATGAGGTAGATTGATGGGGCAATTTTTAGAAAAGCAAATGATAAATCGCTTAAGACTATAGAGTGAATGTTGTCTAGGAATGGCCAATATATTCTTTTTTTTTTCCCTTTAAAAACTTTGGAAATAAATGGGGTTTTTGAACTGAACAAACATCTCTTCTTTCTAGTTAAAAAGTGAATATATGATTTTTCCATTGGGGAACAGAAGGTCAGCAGTTCAGTTTTATTTTCAGCATTTTATAGACAGTTTAAAGTGAAATCCCTTGAAAAGTAGGTAGCGGTGTTTCAAGGGATTAGCAGTAAAACGTAGCAATCCACAGTGATTCTGAGCTTTGTCCTTCTGTGTGAGATCAAGGTTAAACTTCTTATGTCTGAGGACTGTTCTTTGTTTATACAATACAGAAATATACTAATGCTTCCAGTGAAGTATAACTCCTACAGACCATTGAATGTTTGAGCTATGGGAAAAGAAGCAGCAGTGGAAGCAAATCTTTCAAACAGTTTATTATTTGGAATCTTAAAAGAAATTCAAGGATGTCTCCTTTATAAAATCTCATGGTGTTCACCATGTCCTGAGTGGCTGGCTGGTTTAATTTTGAGAAGGAAGGTTTACTGATAGTAAGGATGAAAGTCTGTGAACAGGAGTATACTTAATTTCTTCTTTCACAGAGCATGGATCACCAGTCTGTCACATCGCTAAGTTTACCTAAATGTCCTCTCAGTAGAGCGTCTGGACTTTTTTTCTGACGTTGTGTGCTTGGCTCCCTCCTACTCTGTTTTTTTAAGGGCTGTGGAGAGCTTGTTAGGTGTGAAATGGTTTGTAATTTTGTCTTATGTGGACACCTAGGGTATGTTTTATTCTTCCTGGACTTTCCCTTCTCTTTTATCTTGTTTGTTTTTTGTTTCATGTGTTTCTGAATAGAGAGGCGAACTTAAATGCTGTCTGCTGGGAGAAGTGGAGAGAGAGCCATCCAGTGCAACAGCAACAAACATTAAGCTAATCTGTGTCTCTGACTTTGTAGAAGCACTGAAACACCCATAAACCAGTGCAGGGATATGGTCATTAATCATTGCTGCTGATTTAGAGGTGAGATGAGGTCTCCTTTCCAAAAGTTTTCTTTGGGGCTGCAGAGTTTATTAACTGCATCATTTTTTCTGGAACTGCTTTTAAAAGAATTCAGGAAAAGATGAGTCAAAGCTCTTTTCTGGCCCTCTTGCTATATCTAAATGTGAGGCAGTCTGAGATTTTGTTGTGTTTACTCTGCAGCCAAGAAAAATGGGCCAAAAAAGCTGCCACTTTTCTGTATGTCTCATGTTGTCTGTAGTCAAAAGGTCTGAAGATACACTCTCTGCGCAGTCTGGGTATTCCCACTGCTGTCTAGAATGTACCATTGCTCTTGGTTGCCTTCAAAATAAAGCAGGAAGACTTTGTGCACTAATAGTGGAAAAAGTCACCGCAGGTTGGGTCATTCACAGTCACTGCATTTGCATTAAGCTGCTGACGGAGGCAGAAAAAAACCTTGCAGCTGCTGCCTGTACTTGCCTGAGCCCTGCCTGCTGCTGGGGATTGCAGCAGCAGGTGCAGGAAAGGGAGCTTGAGGGCAGATGGCACAAGCACAGGGAGGGCAAAGGCTGGAGGAAGGGCTGGCCAAGAAGAGGGATATTGGCCAACTGTCTGTTGTTGGAGTTGCTTTATATTCAGACTTTTTTTTTTCTTCTCATCTTTCAACAAATTAAAATCAGCAAAGATGACAGTTCACATTCCCTGTGTTTTCTGGTAAGTATATGATAAAAGGGCATGGAAAGATGTACAGTCTTCAAGATGGAAGGAAATACCTTCTTCCAAAAATACAGTCAGAGAAAAAACAGTAAAATTCATCTTACTGTAAAAATCCTCTTGTTGTTTTTTGGGTTTTTTGCTTGGTCTCTAGAAGGTTGCCAGTACTGTCTGTTAATCTTTGTCCTATTTTCTGAATGACATACAGATACACATTTCTTAAAAACATCACACATCCCAAACAAACTGAAACATGTTTGTTTGGTTTTCTTAATCCCTTAAGGTTGTCATCCCACATTTATGGAAAGATTTGAGCTAGAGTTTTCTCACAAGCACTTTGCTCTGTCTGTTGGTGACTATACTAAGCTTAGTTAAAGACGTGATGAAGTGTTTTCTCTTTAATTTCTGTTACTATTGCTATTTATCTTCTAAGCATAGGTAAGTTATAATGCTTGTAGCTAGTACTGTATAACTGTAACATGAGCTGCTATAATAGAAACTTGTTCCTGTAGAATACCAGCTTTTTGCCCTTTGAAACAGAACTTTAAATTTAAATCATCTTTCAGAAGCTGAAAATGAACACTGCCTACTTTATAACAGTCATACTGTTCCAAAAAAGGCTATAGAAATATCCTCTTCAAGTAAAACATCAAAAGACTTTAAAAAACTCAGCATCCTGAAACAGCAGAGCACTTATCACATAAATAGAAAAGATTATACTTAGTATTATGTGTTTTAAAGTCTGCATTGATTAAGCATTTGTTTCTTGAACTGCACCAGATGAGGAAATTTTGTGGTATAGCAGTATTACTAATGAAAATCTTAAAAAAATATTGAACTGGGAGGGTTAGCTTGTGTGAAAGTCATGACATAAAACAAGAGTGCATAAAATTAGAGTGGTATTGCATGATTAGTAGGCCAGAACTTAGATTTGTGTTCTGATGTTGCAGCAGCCTGCCTCATAACAGTCTGGATGGCTTTCTCTTTGTACCACCAGAGAAGTTAGCAGCCCAAAGTGTCTGTTAGTTTTCATAGAATATTTAGGGATGGAAGGGACCTCTAAAGGTCATCTAGTCCACCCTCTCCTGCAGTGAGGAGGGACATCTTCACGTAGATCAGGCTGCTCAGAGCCGTTTCTAATCTGACCTTGAATATTTTCAGGGATGGAGCATCTACCACACCTCTGGGCTACCTGTTCCAGTGTTTCACCACTCTCATAGTAAAAAAAAAAAATACTCTTTCTTATATCTAGTCTAAATCTACTGTCTTTTAGTTTGAAACCATTGCCCCTTGTCCTATCCCAATAGGCCATGTTAAAATGTCTGTCCCCATCTTTCTTGTAGGCCCCCTTTATGCACTAGAAGATTCTATAAGGTCATCTCTTCTCCAGGCTGAGCAACCCCAACTCTCTGAGCCCGTCTTCATAGAAGCAGTGCTCGAGCCCACTGATCATCTTGGTGGCCCTCCTCTGGACCTGCTCCAACAGGTCTTTCTGTGCCGAGGGCCCCGGATCTGGATGCAGTATTCTGGGTGGGGTCTCACCACAGCAGACTCAAGGGGCAGAACACCTCTGGTGCCATTAAGTGTTGCACCAGCCTGGATCACCCTCACCTTTGACCTGCTGGTCCTGCTGCTTTTGATACGGCCCAAGATGCAGTTGGATTTCTGGGCTGCAAGTAGGCATTGCTGGGTCATGTCCAGGCTTTCATCTACCAATGCTCCACAGTCCTTCTCTATAGGGGTTGCTCTCAATCCCTGCATTCCCCAGCCTGTACTGATATGAAGTGGCCCTGACTCAGGCATAGTACCTTGTACTTGGCCCTTGTGAACCTCCTCAGGTGAGCATGGGCCCAGTTCTTGAGCTTGTCCTTGTCCCTCTGGATGACAACCCCTCCTTCAGTTTTGTCAGCCGTAGTTTGGTGTTATGTGTAGACTTGCTGAGGATGTGCTCAATTCCCCCATCTGTGTCTCTGATGAAGACACTGAACAGTGCTGATCCTAGTATGGACTCCACTTGCCTCTGATCTCTATCTAGACACTGAGCCATTGATCAATGTCCAAATACCCTCTGGATGTGACATCGAGCCAATTCCTCATCCACTGAGTAGTCTGTGCATCAAATCCATATCTCGCCAATGTAGAAAGAAGGAAGGGTGTTGTGAGGGACTGTGTACAGACAACATCTGTATCCTTTCCCTTATCCACAGTTGTAGTCACTCCATCAAGTTGTTCAGGTAAGACTTGCATTTGGTGAAGCCGCGTTCTCACGTAACCATTAGCAATTTTATTCCTATTTGATATTTTCCAAAGTCTTGTGTTTTGTTTCTTCTTGCAGCTTTTGACATTGTGTGCCTCAAATTATGAATCTGTATTAGTCTTAACAGTGGGCAGCTGTGACTGTGAGGTGACTTTGGCTTTCAAGAAAGGAAGAAAAATGTGAGCTGGAAAATTGCCCTCACTGCCCTCATTGTGCTTGGCAGCCCCTTCTTTTGAGGGCATCCCCACCAGTCTTGTACAATAGACACTTGTGCTACACCTTCCTGCTGAAGTGGAGCTTAGAGAGCTGGGAAAACCTACAACCATCAGACATTGAATCACTAAGAATCTGGACTGCAAGCAAAACATAGGTGGGTCTTGCTCAGGACATGCAACCTTTTTGTTTAACACTATTCCTTTTCCTTAAATATTGAGTTTACATTTGAAGCAATCCTGCTTGCTTATTTCACCTGAGCAGACTCATTGCTGTGACAGACATCATGAAAGCTTTGGATGAGAAATTTTCTTACTAACATCTTTTTATACATTGTTAGATAAACACACAAAGATTTTGTTTTTGTTGAATGGTAAAATGCTGTCCTGACTCCTTAGCAGGAAAGATGTATTTCTGGGTGTTTCTAACATATATTCTCCTTTATTTCTCTGTCGGCCTTTTTAAAAGACTCCTAAGCCACTTACAAGACAAAAAAAGTGTTTAAGCTCTGTGCTCTATTGGAGCTGTGCAGAAATTCGTTACCACTAAACTATTCTTGAGGTTTCCTGTTTTCAGTTGTTCTGCAATGCGAGATACAAGGTGCCGGTGTGTAGCTGCAGCTGTATTAGAGATTGGCTTATCAGATCTCTTGTGGGGCCAGGAGAGGCCAACCTTGCCTGGCAGCTGTCACAGGCATTTGGCTGCAGGAGCAAACTCCAGCGCTCGCACCACTGTGCCCGTAAACAGTGGCTGGCCACACCAAGGGGACAGGGTCTGAGGTGTGTAGGTAGCAAGGTCTAGTTAGTACAGCTTTAAACTGCTGCTTAATTATGAGTGATCCTTCACCTTTTTTGGAGATATACCACCTGATTATGTTAACAAGAAATATAATCTAAAAGCCTCATCCTTTGTGTGCCTGTAGAAGGAGACTGTGGCAGGGCTTCCTGCCTGGGTGCACAGGCTGTAGCACCTCTGGTGCCATTAAGTGTTGCACCAGCCTGGATCACCCTCACCCTTTCTTTTATAATTATGCCTTTCTGGTTGTTTTTTTTTACCCCTAAGTGACTTGAAAGGAAACCAAGCATTTTTTGTGCTTCAGAACAAATGTCTCAGTGCTGCCAGGAAAGCTCATGGCACCTACTGAGCCTGCCTTTGGGTCACTCCTGCATTATGGCTGAGGCTATTATCCCTCAGCTGATTGATAAATCTGTCCAGCTTGGGTGGATGGGTAGACCTAAACCAGGATCTCAAAAGAAGTGGAGAAAAGAAATTTAGGGAATAGCTAAAGCTGTAATAGCTTTGTGGATGTTTCTGATATCTTAAAAGTGTTTTAATTTTTCTTATTACTTTTATGTGCTCGTTAATGACAAAGAAGAAAATGGTTGTCTCTGAAAATTAATCCCATATGTAGAAATAAGTATTAAACCTTTTTTTCCTGCATCATGTACAGTCAGATTGATATTCTATCTAATTCTGTACTTATACTTTTGCTAATATTTAAATTATTCCAAGGCAGTTTTAATGCCTTTTTTATAGTTCTTGATGAGCTGAATTTTACTTCTTTCAATACTTTCAGTGTGCATTTCTGGACTTGAGCTTATTGCTGTCAGTTTTTTCTTTTCATGGAAAGGACCAGGGTGAGGGGGCACAGAAAACCTCTAGAGCTTTTTATTTCACTTTTTTAACAGATTATTTTTTAACCAGTTCTTCTTTGGTAAATGCTAAATTGTGAGAGTAGGTTGCAAATTGTAATAGAACATTCCTCCTTTGCAGTGGATGAATTTATTTACATCTTTGTTCACGTTTATTTTTTACAGCCTTCCACTCATCTTTGTTTTCAGCTTTGGAAATCTGACCCGCTAAAATACAGACAGCAGCATCTATTGATTGTGACTGTGTCTTCAGTTTGCACATCAAAGTAAATTAGATAATAATTACTTGCACTTACTCAGCTATCACTTTTAGTTCTGTAATCAATGCATCCTAATGAGACCTAATAGTGAAATCCCCCAAATTAATTGTCAAGCTTGTGCTAAAACAGTCGACTATTTTAGTTTGCCTGGATGTGGGGGGTGTTTTTGCTCAGGTATGTGTTTGACACCTCAGAACCACACAGCTGGGTGATGAATGCTTGTTCACTACATCTATTTAGTTAACTTCCTTTAAAAAAGAGAGAGAGTAGTCTGATGCAGTGACCTCTTTCCAAAGAAATGTGTCTCTTGGGATGAGTTGACACACATTATATGAAGTATTAAAGTGTTAAGCAGTTATACAAAGTGGTCTTTATGTGTTCCATCTCTATTTGTCCAAGCACCAGCGAATAGCTCAAGTAACAAAGCATGCAAAGGGTTTTACTATCTAAAACAAAGGTTATAATTATAACAACTGGTAATAATTTGGGTCAGTTTGTTTTCACTTTTTAGACTTCTGCATTTTGATATTTTCTTGTAGCAATCATTAGAAATATGTCTTCCTTGGTTTAGGTTATCTTTGGCCTTTGAATGAAGGAGGTGATATTTTCCTGTTTCTACTGGAGATAGCTAAAATATATCCAAAAGGTGTATTCTTTTTCACAAGTGTTTATTTTAATTCACATTACTCGTTCTTTTTAATACCTTCTGAGTTCTGTATTTGTGTTAGTGTTTTACTGGTCCTGAAGAACCGAACGAAACAATTTCAAATGTAAAGATGTGGTTTTTTAAAATCTTTCTGTATGTCAAAACTATTCATCTCGGCTGATTTAAAAAAACTAACCACACACTGACTCATGCAACAAAGAAAAAACTGTAGGTGAAAACAAAACTTCAAATTTCCTGAAACTGTGGGCAGGTTTACCAGAGATTGCATTATCATAAACAAGAAAGCTTCAGATTTAGAGTGTACTTCAGATGAAGTGATCTAACAGAAGTTATTAATTGCAGAATACAAGAAGCATATCCAGGTACTATGAAAAAAGTCTGTATGAACACAGCCTTTTAAAAATTTATTTTCAGCAACTATGTTACTTTAGAGGACCAGATATTGCCTATTTGCCATAGCTTATGAACAATTAAACAGTTGTGCACTAGATAACCGGCTTGTCAGCAACAGATGCTGTATGGTTCAAAACACATTTTGATTTTTCAGAGTTTGGGGACAGGAGGAAAGGTTGTTCAGCCTTTCAATCTTAGAAAAAAACATGATATATAATTAGGTAGTTTGCTATTCTTCCCATGTAATTAGCTAAATATCATGTAGTAATTCTGTTTTACTTAATATTGTATAGCAATTAGATGGTTTATGTCCATCAGTGTCATGTAAAAGCCTCTGTATCAATTCTGTCCCTTTCTTTCCGTGTGTCTTCCAGAACAGTCTGTTATATCAATTGGCACTGCCTATTATTAGAATTTTTGCTTGTTCCCTTGGTGAGGGATTACATTTCAAGCATTACTGTCAATCATTTTTCAGTGATGTTCCTTTTTGCAAAACAAATTGTGAACAAGGAGAGCAACTGCTTCCTTTCTCGCTACATGTTTACCTTCTGTTAGTACTGTCCTAACTAACCCTGACATAACTGTGAGCCTTCTTCTTGAGGCCAAGAAAAGATGCTGCCTTTCTACCCACTGGACTAGGGCATTAAACTGGTTGGAGTGTTGACTTGTGTCAGTCTATAGGAGAAGACTGCAGTTTGGTTGGCATGCTAAGATAAGAGTCCTTTCCTATTGGTCATTGTGGAGAAATAGGTTGGTCCTATATGGGGAGGGGGAGAGAGAGGATTGGAATCCAGCCTCGTAAAAAGAGAATGGGATCTGCATAACAATTCTTTGTATTTTGGTATTTAAAATGGCACCAACTGAAAGACACCAGTCTTTCACATGAAGAATCGCTAGTAGATTTACAAGGTTGTTGGAGCAAATTCTCTTAAGTTCCTCTATCTTTAAATTTCCATCATCTCAAATATTACTTGTATGGTTCAGTTTTAGGAAGGCTTCAAAATGGCATCAGTGTTTCTTTATTTAGTTTGTTTTTCCTGTCATTGCTAAGTTGTTGGATTGTTGATAGTTTATTGAACATAACCTTTTCCTTTCTGGACTTTCTTCTCATAAAGTCATACAGAAGCTACAATACTAGATATTCCACCAATGTCTGCATTTATTCTGCCCTATGGTTAGTTAATGTTCTTCACTTGTCTGAGCAGACTTTCAGTACAGCCACAACTGTCTTGCCTTTGGCTGAGTTTTTGTTCATTGCCTTCTTGGCTGCACAGTTTTTCAGTTTTGCTCTCTCTCCCGAGGATAATTTTCTGTAGAAAAATTTTCATTTTCAGCTGCAGTAGGGCAGATTCCATTGAAGACAGGACTCCTTTCCTAACAAAACCTAAGCTGAAGGGAAGTAACTAAGTGTTTGAAAATACATGGGCTCAATCTCACCTATATTAGTTTTAACGTTTCAGCAAAAATACAATGTTGGCAAAATAAATTAGTTTTTTGAGACTGATAGCAGTGAATGAATTGCTGGATTAAAAGGAGTTGGAGTTGTGTATTGGTATTGCAAGAATTAACCTTTGAAGGTCTGGATTGTGGAGTCCTGCTTGCTCTCATTTTATGTGGTGTCTTCATTTTTGGGGTTTTTTTTTGTTTTGTTTTTGAGGTTGGAAGTTGGATTGCCATAGAAGTAAATGACCACTTGATGTGGTAAGGTAAAAGCCAGGGTCACGTGAAACAATATTGTATGGAGGAAAGACTGTTGCAGTTCCCTGCAGACTTGTATTATATCCATATTTCAAAGCTTTTCAGTGGTGCATTCAGTGTGGAATGTTGTTTTGTTAGGTAGGAGAAGACAACTCAGTATTTCAGTGCTTGGACTTTTGAGCTTTTTGGGAAGGAACTTTCCAAAATGGTGTACACTTTTAGCAGTAACAGATTTTCGTTTTCTTGATGTGAAGGAAACTTATGTTGCCATTAAAATCTTTGGGAACTTTGGTATGTTTTATTTTGCAGTATGTGAGCAGTACACCGAAGAAATTTCATGCTTTCAGTCTGTGTCAAGTTTTTACAGTACTCTCAGATGCTTTGGGAGGTTGTGTTATTGTGTTTTCTTTTCATTTTCCCCCAGATCTCATTATGTTGTCTGCTTATAATCTTTTATTTGGCACATGGCTGTGTTGCAGAAGCATTTCAAAGCTATTACCTCTACAGCCTCCCTTCTGGGAAACAAATATGTCTTTATTTACATACTAGGAAATCTTAGCTCTGCAGATGTCACAGTAAGAGCCATATTGAGAGCGTGGTGCTGGTAATACCAAGGTTGTGGGTTCAATCCCTGTATGGGCCTTTTACTTCAGAGTTGGACTTGATGGATCCTTGTGGGTCCCTTCCAGCTCAGAACATTCTGTGGTACTGTCCTTGATGGATACAATCTAATGATGTAATTATAAGAAAATAATTTGAAGAACTTTAATGTATTTCCCCACATTAAAAACAAAGAAAATAAAACAAGCAAACAACCCCAAAACACAAAACAAAATTTGCTCCCCCAGAAAGAACAAACCCAAAATTTTAAAAAATAACCCAATATAACTGAATTGTACACACATGTACACAGTTTTAAATGGACAAATGTTTAACTGCAATTACATTATGCATTTTGACTCTAAATCCTGTCTCCACTTGGGAAGGAGAGCTTGTGCCACTAAGCATTTAGAAAAACCTGGAGACTATTTTACTGAAAGGGGTTATGTGTGACATGATGCTCAGGAAACTTGGCTTCTCTATTCCAGAATACTTCTACCAAAATTGCATCAAGCAAGGGGTCTGCTTGTGAAATGACAGCATTTCTCAGGCATAGTGACAGTTTTACATGTCTAAACTAATGGGAATTTAAGAAATTGAGTAGGTTTGAGCACCCTGTCCTGGGTAGTTTCAGAGGACTACAGTTGATGTTGTCAGCCCTGGTAAATAGTTTCTTCCTGTGCTTCTGTCCTTGCCCAACACCATGGGGAAATACTTGATGACTCTTACAAAAGGGCTTAATTCAAATTGTTTTTTTCTTTAGAGATATAGAAGAGTTTAATAGTTTTCCACTAGTCACTACTCAAATATTATTCCTAATGTGGGGTTTTTATTATTAATATGCTGTAATATTGATAATTTTAACTTGCTTGTATTGTGAAAAAACCTTTTTTAGAAGGGGGGCCTATGTAGTGGCAGCAGCATCAACCAATTGCAATGATGATGTCCTATTTCTTCATGTTCTCCATGTCCCCAGGAATAGTAAGAATTGACCATTTTACAATTGCTGAGATAAAATAAACCAAACTAAATTGGAGAGAGAGATTATATTGATAACACCAGCCTCCAGAACATGTTTGATTGCAGTCCCCTGTGGCTACATCAGCTTATCGACCTGTAGGCTCTCTGTCCATTTTATGTCAGTCAGAAAGCAGGGCAGTTTATTGGAGACTGAGGTCTGAAGTTCAGACTCTTGTCTATCATTGTCAGATGGGATTATTATTTTAAGGGAAAAAAATGCTTGAATTGTTACTGACTTATTTCTTGTAAAGCTATCAGTTCCTCTGCATAAGTCACAGCCTGTTTGAGCTGTGCTTCTCAGCTATTCAAAGCATCATAGCTCCTTTTTAAGTTTGTCTTGGGGACCTCAGCAATGCAAATGCATATTTGAATAATGTTTTAATTGTTGTATTTTTTTTTCTGGTTTTTGATTGGTAAATGAAACCTTAAACCTGTTCAACTCAGCTTCAGATTTTCAAAAATCATGTCTGCTTTGGCCACGAGGAGTAAATTTGCTGGTGTTTGCCAGCAAATGGCAAGCACAGCTTTTTTGCTATCAAATAGTTTAGCAAGTGTAGCTCAGGCCAATGCGATGATCTCCTGGAAACAAAATTCATGATAAGAAGAGGCTATTAATTTATAATAGGGTCCACTATTATGTTTTATGATTGTAGATTAAGTAAGTAAAACAGTTATTTTTCTTAGAGTATATAAGTTGGGTTGTCTGGCATGCAGTTTTCACAGTTTGTACTGTAGCTAAAGGGGAAAGTGTGTTTGTGTGTGTATTTACAGACTACAGAAGGAACCCTTTTGGAATATAGGTGATGTAATTCTGCTGAACAGAATTTCTGAATGAAGCTTGGTTTTTAATTACCTTTCTGTCACATAAACTACTAGGTATCAGAGAAGACAGGGTTGTGGACTTCCAAGACCTAGGCAACAAAGTCAAGTATTACAGAAGCCTTTGGACATTAATAGTTTGAAGTACTTTTGTACCTTTTTCTACTAATCTGTTGTTCAAATGAAATCTACAACTTCTATTAAAAAAAAAAAAACCCAAATCAGACACATTAATTTTCAAATATGTTCTCACCTCCTACTCCTACTCCTACTCTTCCTCCATTCCCTCTCCCCCAACCTGCACGGCAGCAATTAGAACATTTTAGGTGACTTCTCAGAATTTAGAAGGTAAAATCAACATGTCTTGGTTGGCATTATAACATATTTGAATGTCATTGGTACTAGTATTGGACTTTTTCCTTGCACGCTATTGTGCTGCCTCGCATTGTTCCTGGTAATTGCAGGGATGCGTAGGAAAACGTGGAGGCATGCAGCTGTCTTTGTGCAGCTGACAAATAGCTTTGAAAAATATCATTGTTCTTACAAGTAAGTGAGAGAAAGACAACTCATTCAGTCTTAATGGAACTCTGGATATGTTTCAGGTAGGGAAGAAGTGAAATCCAGTGGGTGCTCTTTTCCACCCTGCTGACTAATGCCTGGTGCAGGACTGTGCTGAGCTGGGATCTTCCTGGGAGCAAAGGGGGAGTGAAGGCTCTTAAAGGCAGTTTTGTGCTGCCTGCACAAAACGGTGAACAAAGGCTTGCTAAAGACAGTACCCTCTTATTGATGGTAGATTTCCCTGCTGGGTTACATTGCTTCTTGAATTATTTCTTAACTTTCTACTAAATAAAGATGGACAACTTTGTTTAAATGCAGAAAACTTATATGTGTGAGATTAGTATGAGGATGCGGAACTAGTGCAGAGGGAAAATGCTTTTTTCAAATGCTGCTATTTTATTTTTTTTCTCAGATCAGAGCTTGGAGTGCCACATGTGGGATACTTTTATAATGCTATATGAAAAAATGAAACAGATTTTATAAATAAGCTTCTGTTTATATATATCCATGTAATATTTTATATACATTTGGAAGACGTGAATGTAATACATTAGATTTTATAAATAAGATTTTATAAATAAGCTTCTGTTTATATATATCCATGTAATATTTTATATACATTTGGAAGACGTGAATGTAATACATTAGATTTTATAAATAAGATTTTATAAATAAGCTTCTGTTTATATATATCCATGTAATATTTTATATACATTTGGAAGACGTGAATGTAATACAATATGACTAGAATTTACTGTCAAGATGTTGCCATAGTTTAGTGGCTGAAAAACAAAGAAAAGTCATTATGATTTCCCTTATTTTTAAGATGGTTTTCCCTGTATGACATTCTCATTTTCCCCTAGCCTTTTTCCTACTTATTTTAGAAGAATTCAAAGGAAAAAAAGAGTAAGAATTATATGACAAAGTTTATGAGGATAATGTTTTATTATTTTGTTGCAGAAGGACTCCATGAAAGATGACAGAAGAAGTTATTGTTATTGCAAAGTGGGATTACACTGCACAGCAGGACCAAGAACTTGACATCAAGAAAAATGAGCGTCTTTGGCTATTAGATGATTCTAAGACATGGTGGAGGGTAAGAAACGCGGCCAACAAAACGGGATATGTGCCATCAAATTATGTGGAGCGAAAAAACAGCTTGAAGAAAGGTTCTCTGGTTAAAAATCTAAAAGACACACTGGGTAAGTCCTTTTGTATTTTGGAATAAATTTAGTAGACTTGATGAGTTTCAGGTTGGGAATGTAATGTGGATATAAATATTTTTTAACATGTGTGTTTGGTCTTTATGCTTAGTTTGAGGTGACATAATGGGTAGATGATTGAGGGAGGGAAGGAGGGAGGGAGAGACAGAGAGAGTGGGTGTGGGTGGAGAATCATGTGTAAAAATCTGCAATATGTTTCCTTCCATCACATCCAGAAGAAAAAGATGTTACTTTTGTTCCAGTTTTCAAAGGATCTGTATTTTCAGTGGCTGAAGAACTGAGTTTCATAGACAAATCAACTGCTGAATCCTCTCACACTAACTCCTCTCCCTTGAAAGATGAAGGATGTAGACTGGATTGTTCAGCATAGGTATCATAGCCAAAGCTAAATCATTCTATGAATGGGATTTTACAGCTTGGCTATATACAGTTAAGTTTCTGTAGTCTGAGAAGTTCTTTAAACTTCCTAGTCCTTAAATATGTATTCTACTTTCAACTTGCACATCAAGTGTTCACAACAGTATCTCATACGCATAAAATAATCTAGCTTTGAAAAATTTTGTGTGTATTTTAAAGAAATCTTGTATTTGAAAGTCAAGTTAAATGTTTTTTTTTTTTTCTCTTTGATTTTTTAGACTGATTAAAAAGGGCTTTGCATAGAAAAGGTTAGAAAAGGTTATAAACACAGTGATAAATTGTTGTTTTATGCCAGGAAGACCTACTAGTGGTATTTCAGGATGTTATGAATAAAACAGAACCAGGTACATTAAAAGTGTTTTGAGGGGTTTTCTTTTACTTTTGTTTTGGTTTTTTGCCTGTGTTTTATGAAGTCTTATATAGAGAAAATTTATTCAGTTGCAGACTGCTGTACAAAATGACTCTTCAATAGAAAAATTAGGATTCAGGGATTGGATTTACTAGAAAGTTAAAAGGTTCACTTAAAAATAACATGGCAATAGCTTATGCAGGATAATCCTTTGCCAGTGTTGCTTCTAACAGGCTTTGTTTCTTAGGCATTCCTTCATTACCATGTCTTCCACTACTGAGTTGCCATAAAGCACATGGAAATTGGGGACTAGAGGATGGGTGGCAGGCAAACAAGGTTATCATAAAATTTACCATGGTAACATTTAGAGCCACTGTCCTTTCTACAGATACTCTTAGAACATACTGATTATAGTGCCAGGAAATGTGATTATGCCTTTTCAAAGATTAAAGTCCCAGTTGTGACATTAAGCTCCTTTTATATAGATTTATGTTGTTTAAAACATAAATATAATGTATGTATTTTGTCTGAAAGGTACCTTAGGAAAGGATTGCAGTCCTTTGTAATAATATTTCAAGTGTTCATGTAAAATGGGGGCAATATTTGCTTGATGCAAACACATTTTTATTTATGTCCAACAGAAATCTCTTTAAGTGAAGGAATAGAGGTGTGTCCTAGCCTATGTGTGTGTTTATTTTCAGTCTTAGCAAAACTGCATGGTGCAGGGTGCTTCCCCTCATTCTAGAGGTGAGTGATGAAAAGCTGTGAGAAAAAAGCTTGGTAGTTTCATGGCTGAACCATCCCTAGGTGTCACACCTCCCAAGCCTCAGCCCTTTGTGCACACCTGCATGGGTTTTTAAGTTCTGAAGTACTGTTATGACAAGTAACAGTGCTTCAAAACAGACAGACAACATTCCTTGTTCCCTTTCTAATGGTTTTCTCTGTGTGTTTGTTCAGCTGAGGCAGAAAGTGCCTTATGATGGGGCCTGGTCTTTGTGTGCTGTGAGCACACTTACCTGGTGAGCATCCAGTGTGTGAAGCACCTCTCATGCTCTTCTAAGTTCATATACCCTGTGACAGTGAGAAACTGCCTAAGGCATACCTTAATCACAAATGGATTCAGAATATTCTTAATATCTATCACCCAAAGGAGCTGGTGCTTAAGAGTATTCTTTTTTAAAAGTTTAGCTGCTGTGAACTCCTTACCATAATGAAACATGTATGTGCTGTGTACCATGTATCTGTACGACGTTTTTTACCTTTCCTGAATCAGTGTCCTCAACTAAACTATAGTATTTAAGCCTTTCCTGTCTTGCTGTACAGTAATTTCCCATTCAGAACAAGCAGAGCATGTGTCCTTCCTTAGAGGATCCATTGTTTTGAGAGGCCATCAAAAATGCACTCCTTCTTTTTAAACAAAGGTTTGCAAATTGCAAGACTGACGCTTCCTCTAGTGAAACAGCTTTTGAAAGTTTTGCTTCACCCAGTGAAGCAAGTTCTTAAGTTCTCTTTATACAAATATGTCTAATGTATCACCATGTCTGCCTCTCCAAGGATCACAAGAAAATTCTCATTAAAATACCTCCTAACCCACCTACCCAGTTGGGAATGGTGGTCATGAGTATTAGTCCTTAAAGCAAATCTGTTTCCGACTTTGATCTTGAAGCTACTGCCAAAATATCAGGTACTGAACTTAAAGAAAAACCCCAACAAAATGTCGCTTAATAGTCTGTCAATAATTAATCATGAATCTTGTGAAACCTCAGGAGAGAAACAGCAGACTCATAGCTGCTTCCTGTGACGTACCTACACCCCCCCCTTTTCATGCTTGTGTCACTCAAGCAAATGGTTGTTCCCATGGAGATGCACTTTCCCCTGCCTCTTCCTTAATAGATTACATTTCCTTGTGTTAAAAAGAATTCATCTGAAAGCATCGTTATCATGCAAATGATGTCATCGTGTGTTGTGTATGTGATTACCTGTAGCTATCTGCCACTCTTGTGCTTATCCACCGTAATTACTGGTGCTTCAATTATATTTTTATATTCAATAAATATGAAAAGTGCCAGCCATAGCTCAAATTGTGGCAGACCCTGTAGGAGCTATAACTATTTAATTAATAGTTCCCCTTGTTTGCTGTTGAAGATGCATCATCTGAATAGTTGTTCATCTTTGGCAGTCTGTTTTCTAATGAAACTTTATGCCAGCAGTTATGTTGGTGTCTTGTACACAAAAGCTTATAATCTCATCAGTGAATTAAGTCATGCCTGTTTGATGCTAAAAACTATTTTTTCCTGAACTGTTGACTGTCATTAATTATATCTCAACCCTTGAATATTTTATTAATAGAGTCCTATCAGCTTTACAGTTTTTTGGCTCAGGGTTGATGGAAGGTTGATGGACATATGGTTACCTAGAATAGGCAGCTTGATGTTTTAAAATATCAGCCCATTCTTAGCAATGTCTTAAGGCTTTCTTGAACTTCCATTTTATTTTGCATTTAAAAAAAAATTAATTAAAATGTGTTCGGAGAAGCTCTCCTAAATGTGTTGGATGCTTATTAAAACACTGATTAATGCTTGTTTAGCACATGTTCTTTAAATCAGTTCCTTGTGGACTGAAAAACAGCTCACCCAAAATCTCAAATGACCCCCACTACTTTCTGAAGAGATACTTTAGAATCATCCTATGCCTTTTCACAAAACAATAGCCTTTTCTACACCATTCACTTTGCCTTTTTAAGGGCTTGCTCTATTCTGTTGTATCTTCTTTTAGTCCTGACATCAGGGAATTTTCTGTGGCTTTTAACTTTTCTTAAATTACGTGGAGAAACTTTGAGTCTTGTAATTCTTTGATTGATGGATGTCTGGTTTTGTCATTTTTCTGTTTGATATATACTACTTGTGTCTTCTTAAATCTCTTTCTTGAGTGAGGTCTAATGAATACTCAGCTACAATGGCCTAGTTTTAATTATGGAAATAGAGTGTATAGGCCACCTATTGAGTATTTTAAATGATTCATCTTCTCATTCCCCTTTTTGTCTTGACTGAGTGATACTGCAAGTAAAACGTTAATGGTAATTTGGCCATTTCAAATTGCTGTCTTCTGTTTGCTCATATTGAATGAAATCTGGTAATTATAACTATTCTTAAGGCAAAAGCCAGCTTCTATGCCTGTGATTAAAATTTCATCTTCATTCATTATAATGAAGCTTAAAATAGTTTCCTTTTACAGTATTTCTTTTGCAGGGAGGGTATTTTCTATACATTTTGAATAAGTCTTACTAAGCAAGAGACCTCCAGCATGCATCTTTTAAACTGTAATTTTCTGTAATATAATTCTTCCCATGTGCTGGGGGGTGGAAAGGAATTCCCGTATCCATTTGGTTGGAGTGGGTGTTTGCCAGCACCACCCCCAGAGCTGCCTCTGAGTGCAACTCCACGGGTTTCCCCGTCTGCAGCAAGGATGATCTATGCCTGCTGGCTCGTCTCTGTCATGCCAAACAGAAACCTTATCTCAAGGAAGCCAAAATAATTGAGAAGTCAGTTGTTTGTGTACTCAAAATAAAACTTCTACATTTTTTCCATCCCTTTGCAAGTCATTTTCCTGGCAGCAGCACAACTCCCCAGGCAGCAGCGTGCCATTAGTGACTGAAGCGTGTGATCCAACAGCAGGGTGCCATTTTCATGGGAATCCATGATTTTCTGAATGTTTTTGCTGGTTTTGCTGCTTTTGCTTCACAAGCAGCACTGCATACAGGCTTTTCTTGCAGGTTTCTGGTCTTGTTCCCTTTAGTGAGCAACTACGTAAGAAACCTTGAGGACTCTTCTGCTCTGCTCTTGGTGTGGGTTTTTGAACAGATGCAGTGCAAAAGAAAAAGGTTTAATAAAATGTGTATTGAAAAGGAGATTGGACACCAAGAATACAGAAGAGGTATTTGTAGATCTGTAGAAACAACAGAAACAGATGAGCTTTGGTAGTGATGGCAAGTGACAGTAACTTTGATAACATTTCACAGACATGTTTGAGTTGCAGGAGAGTCTTTTTAAATGGCTCCTTTATTGGGCTTCTGGAACCCAATAAAGGGTTCTGGAAGTCTGCAAAACTTTTCAGTAACTTTTCACTCAGTGTACCAGATTTGGAAAGTAAGAATTGCCAAGTGAGACATAATGTAGAGAAGCCAGTTCTTGCTTGCATCAGTGTTCCTAGCAGGTTATTTCACAAGTGTTATGAGCATCCAGAAGTATTTCCTGTGTTTGTCAACCCCTGTGGTGTGTGTCTATCTGGGTCCCTCTGTACATCTGCAGGAGTCCCTGAATGCCATATATACTGGTGCTTTCAGGAATCAACAGTTTTATATCTCTCTCCTCTCCCCAGTTATTGTTATGAAAATGCTAGAGTTTTTTCAAGTCTATAACTTCATATTTTCTCATTTGAGGGCTACTTAGTGCTACTTTCTCAGTGCTTATTTGGAAATTGACAGGGAAGTTAGCCCTTTTTTGTTTGCAGAGTCACTGTAACAAGCAGAAATGAGGAATTGCTCATTTTTTAATGCAATGGTTTTTTAGCAATGGAAAAACAGTTCCTCATTAATGTTGGTTAAGAGGCTTGGTGAACTTCCGCTTTACATATAAATATTTTAACTCAGATGTAAACAATTACCATCACAGTTCTGTATAACATGGTTATGAAATCTCATTCTCCAGTTAAGTTATCAACCTTTAAGTTCTGGTGTGTGTGTGTTATTGGCCTTTATTTTTCTCCCCTTTTTTGGTTTGATTTTGAGGACTTTTAAAAATATCTTAGTGATCCAATTTTGGGAGCTCTGATATGATATGTGTGGCAGATTTAACTGTATAAGGTGGTATTTTGACATTCATCAGATAGCTTCTAAATCTTGTTTTAAGTACTGAAATTTGATTACTAAAGTCTTTCATTGGTGAAAGTTACTTATGACTCTAACGTTGCCTGTTTTAGCTGAATATTTTCCAGTTCTTCCACACTTAATTTTTAAAAGTGTGTAATCATAAGAAGTATGCACAGTATTTTTTGGCACAGTCAGAGCACTAAGTTGAGTCTTCAGTACCATTTGCTTGATTAATTTGTTACTGTATCAGTGACCTGTCTGAGCCTCATCTGCAAGATTACAGAAAACACATTAAATTTGTAATAGACCCAAGTACCAGTTTGAAAATATTTCTATTCATTCTTAATTAGTTATTTCCAATTACAGTCTTCTATGGACACCCTAAGGGCATAAAATTTGCTACAGAATGAAAGAATTGTGGAAATAAAAATAAATATGGTATCACTGTGTAATAAGTGTATTGTATAGCACAGCCTCTTAAGTCTTATACAACTCATATTAATAAAAACAGGTCAACCTTATAAGACAAACAGTTATTTTAATCTCTCTAGAACTCCAAGCTTCCAATGTTTTTGGCCTTCCTTGTCACAGACCTGTAAGGAATGCTAGTCTTTCCATTCACAACCATTAATAAAGTTGATTTTAAAAAAGAAATAACTTCTTCAAGTATATATCTACTTGTCAAATTATTTATCACATATAAAAATTCCTAAGAAGGAATTGTATGAAATTTTTGTTTAGCCCAACATCTCTAGCTGAAATTGGTGATAAAATCAATTCCCTTTTAAGAATTCAGTAAAAATAAAAGTATTTTTTCTGTGTCTCTTATTGCTGTTTTGAAGCTTTCTAGCTTGTGGGCATGACAGTAGTGGCATGTCTGTTGTGCTTCTTGGAGGATTCGATGAAAGTAAGTCATCTCTTTTTGCACTTTAAAGGAGTTGGCACACAGGACTTTAGGTTCCAATTCAGGGAGAGGAAGTAGTGGAAGTGTTTATATACAGCACAAATTCTTGCTCAATTTCCTAGAATCCTAGAATAGCTCAGTTCATGGTTGATTTTGCTGAACAGAAGCACTTTCTCTGCTGTGCTTCATCCTACTTTGTAGTAGTGTTGCTCAGGATAAGCATGTTTGTTTGTGAGACAGTGTGGCAACCGTGGTGACTCTTCACCAGTGATGAAATTGAGGAGGACATGGTTTTGTGGTAGTGAGAGAAATGATGGGAATTCCTTTTAGGTGTGGTGTCTTTAGTTTCGGGGAAAAATAAGCCGGAACATTTTTCCATGTTCACAATAATAATAGATGATTGTGGTTACATAGATTGCTGAGAAGGGAGGAATGGGAGATGTTCACAATGATTTTAGGCACAGGGAAGAGATTTCTTCTAGATTCCCATCTAGAGCATGTGGAGATAGGTGCTGGCAGTGCTGATGCCACTGGAGTGGTAGCAGATGATTTGTATAATATGTAATTGAAATACTTTGCTGTTTCTGGAAATATATCTGCCTCACAATCATCATTATAATCTAGACTTGATTAAAGTAGTCATTTTCACTTTATTGATGATCTTTGAAAGTATGGAGACATACCCAATAGCAATAGTTTTGCATATGGAAAATGACATAAGAACACTGATGACAGGGTAGGCTCTGTCTTCTGACTATCAATTAGATACGTAATTGCAAAAAAATACATTAATTTTGAATTAGTGTTACTATAAAATGTTTAAATATTTCTTTAAAATGCAAAACAAACTCATGAATTTATGGGTTTGGACCTGTTGTACACCCACAAACATTTAACTAATTTTGATATGCATATCAACTGCGTCCACTGAAAGAAACATTAAAAGAATCCAAGTCTCTGCTTGGTGGAACTGAGACTTTCTAAAAGATACTGTGTTGTAATTTCTAAAGAAACATCTGCTTGAGAAGGAAAAATCTGAAGTTGCAGAGCAGACTAATGCAAAACCGACAAACAAACAAAACCACAACAAAAATCCCCAATGAAAATTGAACACAAACTTCATGCCTTTTAAAGAGCTGAAAGCAAAGCATTAAGGTGAATATTCTGGAGAACTCATGGTACAGAATAATGCTTCTTTTATTGCTTGATAAGAGTTTCTCTGCTGGATGTATGCGGCAGGCCCTTTATTTGCTCCAAAGTGAAAAGCCAAATGCAGCAGTGAATGCAGAACCTGAAGCTTCTTGCAGTGCTAGCTTGTAATGATTCAGAAGTTTTCTTTTCTCAGTTTACAATTGTATGTATTGTATTCTGTTGAAGTTTTAGCTTTATTGGGGTAGATTATTTATTGGGATAGATCATTTAAAGGATGTGCTGCTTCAAGAATAGCAAAGAAAAATATAATGGAAACCATGATGTGTTCTACCTTTCAGCAGATTTTTCTGCTGTGATGGTTGCCGTAAAATGTTGCAAGGCTGAAAGCATAAAGAAATCCTCCTATTTTTAGCCTATATTGAGTAAATACATTTGTTCATTGTATTAGAAGTTTTATCTAATAGGCATACTTTTTCCCCTTTTCCCATGCAGAATGTCTGTGTGTGCTTGGAGGTACATTGGCATTTACAGATCAAAGAACGAGCCTTTATTTTATTCATAATTATATGTGAAAAGATAAAAGGATCACCTTAACTTACTGTGGCTGTGTGTACTGATGTCTTTGGTATTATTTCCCTCAATTGTCACCTTGGCAGACCCTTGGTTTTGCCCCTTTCTGAGCCAGTTATGTTTCAACCTGTAACGTCTGGCCTTAGAGCAAGCCCAAAAATTAGCTCCCAAGGTAGTTTCACAGTTCACTATTAAAGAGAGTGACTCCATTGCCTGTAGCTCCTCCTACGCCCTGTTCCAGCTGTGGAGGCAGTCTTACTTTCTTAGCATTAAAAGTTTATGTCTGAACCCTCAGCTCTTTTGATGTTTCATTTTTTACGTAGAATAAAATACTTAAAGCATTCTGCTAATTATGTCTCTTCTTCTGAACCAGTAGAAATAGAGTGTGGGTTTTTCCCAAGTACTGTCTAGTACTGGATTCATTGCACAGTGTTCCCCTCTGTCTTCCTTTCCCTCAGGTTCCTGGGAGAACTGAAGTTGGCTGAGGCAGCAGAACTGGGGCTGCAGTGAGGGTCACTGCATTGTACCTATCTGCCTGGGCTGGACTTTTTCTATAAGCACATGTTTATAGGAAAACATGTATCTGTGTGCTCTGCATACTGCCATCCCCTTTGGCTTCATGTCCTAGCACGTAAAGGTGGAAGCAGAGAGCAGAAACAGATGACAGTAGCTGAGGCATTAGAGGTATTGTGTGGCTTGTTTGGTGGGTGAAGCTGGGTCACCCTTCTAAAAAAGACCAAGCTAAGGTAACTGGCAAAAGTCAATAGCCTCTGTATATGCTCTGAGGGACACCATTTTCCAAGGAATTACAGTGACTCAAATGACAAGAGATTTTTCAATACATAGGTGACAGTGGCTGTTCCTTCTCCCACCTTAGAATCATTGGGGAATTCTTCTCCTTCAGATGTGGCTATTTCCTTCAATATGCAACTTTAAGTAATTCTTTGGTTTTACTGGATGGATCTCTTTTTTTGGGTATGTATGTCCTTGTGGTGTCTTGAGGTTTAATATTTCAGGGTATATTTTAAATATTGTTTTTTTCTCTACGTGTTTCCACTTGGGTTTCATTGCTTTCTGTTTCTCAGGTTTTTCGAAGACCATGGCATGTTCTCATACCATGCAAATAGAATTTGTAAATTAGCATTCACACTAAAAGAAAACTAGGGTTTGTCTTAGAATGTGTAAGGAAAGGTTTCCTTCCATTTTCTGAGTCTCAAAAGTGTTTTGTGGAGTCTGTCCATAAAACAGGAATTGACATGTGTGGAGTGTATGTAGATAAAGCACAAAGCTGCAGTGCTGGAGAGAATGTCCATCTCTCTTGTTTTAAGGAGAAAGGTTCCAGCACAGATGGCTTTTTTTGAGAGTTGCTTCAGTGGTGAATGTGATTGTTTATTGACAAGTTATTTTTGTGATCACAGCAAGTTCATTTGGACAGACACCTCTCTTAATGGGTGGTCAGCTTGGACAGGTGGACATTTAAGGTTGCTCTTTCTAATAGATGACTATTTGTAGCTGTATTTTGCACTAGAAATTGATTTAGGAATTAGGCTGTAGACTGTCTAAATTGTATGCAGTCATTGCCATAATGCCTGTTTCCAGTCTTTGGAATTTTGTAAATTAAAGGACACGGAAGGTGAAAGAACACAGAAAGGAAAAATGTATTTTGATGTGGTGGAAAGGTCATTCTTCTTGTATATGGGCTCTACCGCTTTCCTAACCAACCTGTAAGATATTTTTAATTGTTTATTCAGGAAATTGTTCTCCAGAACAGAAGATAAATGTATTACTTAATTATTGCTCTATAGCTACTGAGTTTTTAAATGTACAGAAGAAATTTTTCTGGTTTGTGTGTGAATCCTGGGGTTTTGTGTTTTAGTTGTGAGGACTAAACCTCAGAGGAGATGGGCTGTTTTTTTAAGCGAGCCATTTCATCCTGTTACTTCCCCTTCAGAGATGGAGAGGCCTGATTTTGTGTATGTAATTGCAAATAACCTGAGAGCCCTTGATTAACAAAGCTATGTGCATTGAAATTCAGAGAGGAAGTCAGTACAGAAAAGGTAATACTTAGTTTGCTTTCCCCTTCCTAAAAGGAGTTTGTGAGAAAACTGCAGTATTGATGACAGGCTTCTGAGGAATTTTGAGATTTTTACAGAGAAAATGTAATAAACATCCTGTATTTTCTTGTAACACTTATTTAATGTTGGGAAACCTTAGTATGGTATAACATGGGCACCCTGGCCTTATGGTAGAATTAGTAAGGCTTTACATCCTGCTTGATGTTGGTATGTGTCAACTGGAGTAAAACACTGTAAACTCGAAGGGTAGATGACTGTTGTACTTTCAGGAGGGACTGTCTTGGGCTTTTTGATGCTGAGATACTGCTCTTTAGTCAGTATTTGAATCATTGTCTTCTAAAGCATTTCTTTGAGTTGAGGTGCTGTATAATAGCTGCTTTGTAGTTTCTCTGTTCAGGTTTAGGCTTGGTGATCCAAACTTCAGCCTCTATCTGTTATATCTTTGCTTTTCAGATATAGAATTGAGATATAAATTTGAGCGTACAAGAAGTGAAATGACTAAGTTAGAACTATAGTTATATGTATCTAAAATAGAATCATTCCATCTTGGTTATTTGGAATGGTCTTTAAATTGGAGAGTTGTCATCCTGCATTCAGGATAGTCTACTTTGTACCTTGCTGTATTTTTTTCCCCCAATTTCTTCTAATTAGGTGGGTTAGTGTTAGGAAGTCAAATTTGTATCCTGAGCTGTCATGTGCACTTCTTTCACTTCATATAAATGTGAGATAGCTAAATATAAATCATCTTTCCACCAAGTGCTGGAAGGGGAGAGGGAACAGAAGCTGTGATATACTTCCTGAGGGACAGGAGTATGCATTGAGGTAGAGCATCTCATGCCTATGAGTGTTTTATTTTGTCAATATCCTCTGTTATTGTTTGTGAAGGAGGGGCAAAACAGTGTTGCTTTTCTTCTCTACACCAAGGGAACAGAAAGCAAAGGGAAGTCCTACATGACTACTGTGCCTTCTCCAAGCACTTTATAGATATGTTCTTACAATTACAGGGCTGCCTTAGATTTAAGGCGTTTGTGCATATATTCTCTTATCAGAACATCTTTCAAAGTCAAGATAGCATCATTTATAAGATTAAAAATTAGGTGGAAATGTTTTTGTGTTTGAAAGCAGAGACTGCCTATTTAAAGCAAGCAAGTTTCAATTTAAATATGTAGAGGGAAATTGGTAGGTCTTGAGAAACCCCATTCATTTTATATGCCTTCCATTTGAAACCAAGCCTGCTGTTTTCCTGTTATATAGAGGATTTTAAACCCTAAGACCATTAAAATTTGCCTAATGAATCTTCCACTTCACCTTGCCACTGAGGCAGTTTATGTAAGCCTGCAGACTGTGCATTTGTCTCTGTTCACATATGTCCCTATATTACATCTTTAAAATTTTAAGCTTTTGTTCTGTGAAGCTTTGGGTACAGAAAAAGCTGATCTTGTAATTTGAGTGTACCTTTCCTAATCACAAATAGGCATGTGTAGCACAGTGAAAAATTACAGGAATTAATGCAGTAGTTGTTCTCAAAATAGTTGTTGAGTTGATTTCTTTGCAGAAGCCTCCTGACTGAATAGTGTTTGATGCATGGAAAACTTTTTTGTGTATTTGAAAAGCAGTGATAAAGCAGCCTGGTTGTCGAAATGTCAGAGTTTCACTTTGACATTTAGAGAAGAGTTTCCATTTTCTGATTTGTTCTAGTGAGCCTTTTTTTCAATTGAGCTTCTTAGAGAAGATACAAAAAGTCATTAATTGAGCTGTAAAGCTTTATTTCTGTATTACAGATGCAGTTGAAGGTTTCTGGAATTTATAGCAGTGTCCTTTAAAGAGTGCTGTTGATGGATATGTTGCTTCTAAAACACTGACTATCCCATATGGATCTTAGCCTTTGAACATTTTCTTGGAAACTGGACGTGGAGGGGAGAAGAAGTGGGAGGTTGCAGTCTGAAAATGTGCAGAAATGTTTGGTTTTTCTTTCTGTGTTATAGAAGAAACTTTGGTCTGCTGAATTCCTTAGTAATAAAGAAGCAAAGACTAGTTAATTTGAAATTATAAAAGTAATAATAAATAACAAAACTACATGAATGTCTGATTTGAATGTTCCAGTTGACAAGAAGTTGTGTTTAGCTCTGTATTGAGTGGATGAATTACTTAATTTACATTGCATTGTGGTGGGTTTTTTCCCTGAAGAATTTTCTGAAAAGTTAATTGCCTCTTTCTTAATGCAATTTTTAGTTTATTTCAAAACAGACACTGTACACTTTGCACTCTTATTAAATGTATGCATAAATATGCAATATAATTCATTACTGTAATATTCAGAGATGAATAACTTATTTGTTAAACAAGAAAGGATCATTGTTTTTAAGTGCATCTGTGTGAAGTTAGATGGAATTTCAGTTTTGTTAGAATACACAAGAAAAATAGTTTTAGTTATCTTAAAAAATGCCTAAAAATGTTGGAGAAATATTGCTTCTAAGTTAAAAATTAATTTTGAGAAATTTGGTTGTTTCTGTTACATCTAACAGAAAATACTAGATTAGGAAATTGAATGAAAATTTCTGGTTGCCTTGACTTTGAAGATTTTTAAAATAAGGAGAGCTGTTCTGTAAAATGGGATTTAATGTTTAGGGATACTAAAAATTATATAAATATCAGCTGAAATTTTTTTCTTAACTTTTTATAGAACTCTGAAATTGGCAGCAATTATGTTAAATTTTTTTTCTCTGGGTATTTATACTGGGAGTTCTCCTAGTTGATTTGACTTCCTCAAATTTATCAGCCTGAAACTTGTTTATCTTGAATCTTTCAGCTCTTTAATGGAAGTTGTTTTCAGATATTATAATAAGGTTAAATTTTTCAGCATTCTGGAGTGCTTTGTTTCAGTTTGAATTGTAAATAACAAAACCCATTGCTATTAAAAAATGGTTAAAATGAAAATATTTCTATTAAAATTGTACTGTGCTTTTGTTCTTTGTCCAGCTTCTATAATTTTATGGGATTCTTTGGGGGTGTTTTATAGCTATAAAGCAAGTGGTGCTGTTAAAAGCATTTTACTCTAAAGTGAGGGTGGCTAAGTTAAAATGCATTAAAATTAGTATGAAGAATTTTACAAGTAATTGCTTTGTTGTTTTGGGGGGTTTTGTTGCATTTGCTTTTTTGTTGTTGTTGGTTTTGTTTTGTTTTTTGGGTTTTTTAAAGTTCAGATAGTAATGGTCAGTAATATTTTGAAAAACTGAGTTACTGGTTAATTCATATTTCCCATGAAAGATCTTTTTTTAAAATTATTTTTTCCATAAATGAATTTTAAAATAATCATGTGAAGTTTAAATTTAAAGCCCATGCTTTGACAGCCTGTGTGAGAGTTGTGCATGTACATGTGTCCTTTTCAGCTCTATTATCAGTTTTTGTGGTTTTATTAGATTATACAGCATATTTTAATTTTTTGAGAGACAAGCTTGTTGTGTTTGTAAATAGACTGTGAAAAAGAGTACCTGTTTGATGCACTATTTGATGCACTATTAATTCAAGCTATTGATTTGATGCAGTATTATTTCAAGCTATCTCTTTGACTCTTTTCTTGCTCGTTACCTTTTGCCAACTTACAGCTTTGTAGTAATATATAATAACTGATCAAAAACTAATTTCAAATATTAGGGTAGAATACATTATAGAAAAATTATTTCCAACGTGTAATGATAAAAAATCTATTAAGATATGTAAATACAGCAATAGATGAAAATGCAAAAATAGTTGTCTTTCTAATTGCCATGGGGAGAACTAACAGCTTTACTCAGCAACCTTCATTTTTATATTTCCAGCTGCATATTTAGACTTAAAACTGGCTTCTCCAACATTGATAGAAGATAATTGAAGAACACCATTTAATAGAACTCTAGTCCCTTAAAGAGAAAGTAGTTTTCAAAACTCAGTTGTATTGAGACAGTTTTGTTGGTTTTGCAGGGTATTCTATAGTTTAAAGGTGACTTTTGGAGGATTCTTAAGGAGTTGTATCTATTGTATTTAGTAGTATTTGGTCTTTTTCACTGAGTTCTGAATTGAGGAATTCTGCTTTGGAAATTTGGTATCTCACAATTTCTCAAAGCAATATTTTTGTCCTATTGCAATGTTTTTCTGGTTTTTTGTCCTTTGATTTTGATTTGATATGCAGGTAAGCTGCAAAAAATATATTTTCTCATCATTTGTATATTAAAATTTTGTATTAAAATCAGAGACAATTTCTCAGATAAATTTCTCAGAAATTCTCATTTGGTACTGAATAATGCTTTTTGTATACAGAACAGGGAAAAATGGAAAAGGCAGTAATATCAAATCAAAAGACAGTAATAGCAAATCAACTTTAGAAAAAGTCAGATATCAAATCAACTTAAAATTCCTTCAAAAAAGAATTGCAACTGTATTTAGTCTAAAGTTAAGCTACATACAAGATTTTACAAATTTAGTGGGCAGTCTTGGGAAGGGGATCCTAGAGAATTTGACTGCAAATACCTTTAATGTTTGGTTCATGCTGTTCTTAGGCAGAAGTTAATAACCGTGAGTGTGGATAAGCCTGTGGAGATGTTCTTTCATCTCTGGGGATGATCAAATGCAGTTAAAATACAAAATGTGGTTGTTCATCAGTCTCAGACAAGGATACCAGCTTGCAGGAACGTGGAAAGACTTGTTAAATAAGTCTTTGTAAAATTAGGAAGGTGTCTATTTTGTAAATAGTCTTTTCCTAGTAAAGGTAGTGTGGAATATTAAATCATGATTAGCAAATAGAATACAAACTTATACTAGTGGCAAGAATCCCTTTCTATGCAAGTGTTATGTATGTGTTTGATAAGGTATGATTTAAGATCATGTTTTAAATATAGTTCAACTTGTTTATCCTACGAACCAATTTTCAGAGAGATTGTAGCTCTGCAGCCTTGTTTCAGTGCCATCACTGAAGGCAGAAGAGAGAGAGAAACTCTTTTGTTTTCGGCAGGAGCACCTGGGCAGTTGGGGCATCTGTGCTGACAGGCAGCCCAGCTTTGGCCCAGCAGTGTGGCCAGCATGGCAGGAGATGCACACAGGGGCAGGGGAGCCAGCACTGCCCAGCATCGGGCCAGAGGAGATGGACCACAGGGAAATTTCACCACTTGGAGCTCTGGGGCTTGGGGGAGCTCAAGACATTTCCTAGGGAAGTCTAAGGAGGACAAGGTGGGAAGGCTGGGAATGCTGTGGGGAGAGGGAATTGGAGATGCAGGCTCAAGGACCTTTTAGGTACAATGGAAAGACTGTCTCAGGGACAAGCTGGTAATGAAGGGGTGCTTGCACAATGGAAACTTAAGTGACAGGAAGAAAATTCATAGGAAACTGGTCTTCAGCCTGCTGCTCAAAAAACAAGCTATTCTTTAGAGCCACAGCTGAGCTAGGAAAGGAAGACAGCATGTAGTGATGCAACAGGCACGTTTCTGAGTTTCCCTAGGACTCACCATGGGGCCAGAGGATTTCTTTCACTGCAGAGAGAAGGAGGATTTGCAGTGGATCCCTCCTCCAGAAATATTGCTAACAAGTTGATTCTCTTTTTTTGTCTTAGTAGTATATCCTAAGAATTATACCAGCTCACATCACTTGGGAATGTATTTATAAGAGTGCAAGTGAAGTAATTTACTGTGGATTATTGTAGAGTATGAATAGTGTTGCTTCCTACAAATTGCAGTAGCAAAACAGGCTTTCTGCTGCTTTGCAATGCTTCTTTTCCTTCCCCACTTTACTTTCACTTGAAAGCTAACCTCTTGCTTTGGATTACTCCTTACGACTACTGTTTGTGTTACAAAGGATTGTGGCTTCCACAGGTTACAGATGAACTGTACCCAGTGAGTCAGAACAGGAGAAGCACAGTTGTAGCAGATAGGTAGATAGATCAGTAGATAGTTTTTCATAGGTTGTCACAAAGACAATAAAATACACCAAAACTATGACTACAATTGCAAGTATATTCAACTTTTCTACATGAGACTCCCAAAGTGCATCAATGTTTCATTTTCCCATTAAATCCTTTATATGTGTTTCATTCCATTCAGACATAAGAATAGGCATCCCCTTACAAACAGTAGTAAGTGAACATTTCTGTTAGTAGAATGGTAGTGTTTACTCTTCTAGAGATGACTCGTGTAGATTGTACTTTTCTTTTTTTAATGGAGTTGTGTTTTTTCTTTTAGATGCATATACAAAGTTTATAATTGGCCTGACTTTATTCTTGCTTAGCTGTGGTGAGCCATCCCACTAAACTGTATTTTTAGACTTTCCTAAGGAAATGAAGCTTACATTAGTCATGCTGTCACAGTCAGCTGTCATAGTCCGTCCATCTGTCCATCCTTGATAACTCAGCCAATTTTAGGCAAACTTGACAGACTGGCAGAGATAAACTAACTAGTTTTCTCCCAGTCTGTGCCTGGGAGAGTCATTGCTGGTGTCCCTGACTGGAGGAGAAGCCGGAGCACCCCCAGCTCTTTGCTGAGTCCAAGCAGGGCTGAGAGGCAGGGGGGCGCCAGGCACTGTGCTTGGCTGGCCAGCCCAACAAAGGTAGGGAGGAGGGCAGCACCAGGGGAGATGGAGTATGCTTTGAGGGCGTGGGGAGATGGCAGTGGGGACCCAGAGATATGAGAAGGACCTGGGGACGTGAAAGCAGTCATACAGTTTGGAGACTTACTGTGAATCCTGCACGAGAAGGGAGAGGAAGAGGAGGAATAGCTCAGCAGGAGGTACAAAGTGCAAAACAGGAACAGATTTCCATGTTCTGCTCATGGAACAACTTGTTTCCTCTTCAGTCATGGACACAGTTATGAATGTTGCAATCTCACATTAAAAATTGTTCTTAGATAATGTGCATGCCCTTTGCTGTGCCTGACTACAGATGAGTCTCTGCATAGTTTGTTCCTTTGGTCAAAACAACTGGAAAGCCTTTGGTGCACATTGCTGCTATTGCAAAATGTTAATCATTACCATGCTGTCAGCCTTAAAAAGTTTGTTCACATGAAATGTTAAGCTCAAACCAAAGAACTCCAGTTGTCTTTATTGATAAAAATTAGAAACTTTACTATGGTTTTTTTTTTATTATTATTTTACCAAATTTGTCATGATTTATGTTTAATGGTCATGATAGGAAGCAATATTTGAAATGTCAGATGCACTATTGGAAGGTCTGTGAAAAAAGAGGGAACTTCGGCAACTCCAAGTGGAAGACTGTGCTTGAATGATAACTTTTTCCTAAATGCTTAGATACCTTTATCAGATTTCAGAAGGGTTTTTGAGAAATTCTGGATTTTTACCTGTTTGTAAACAGTTTTTTCTCTAGATACTTACGTTTGTGGCATTTTCCTGCCACTCTACATCTACATTTCTCACAGTTATCTCTGTGCTCTATGTTTCAACTAGGTAGGCCAGCTGCCTCACCATCTACTGCTTTTTTCCTTAGTTCTTTTGCTGTAATTCCAAGAAGTGGACTCTGTATCTTCATTAGTGAGCTGATAAAAGCCTAAGTTTTTAATCTGGAAGGTTTAGTCTCAGTGGAGGGCTTTATGTAGAGAGAATCTATTGAAATAAAGTTGCTTGTTTTCCATGAATTTATAAAAGTAATTTCCCTCTTTTCTTAACAGAACGACCTTTAAGTTGTGTTTGTTTATATCACTGTAATTTAATGCTCATTAGTTCTGAAACATCCTTGTCTTTTTGGTTAAAAATGATCTCTAAAGTGATGAAAATTTCCAGTCTTGGCAGAGATCAGAGCCTGACCAGCTTCTGATTAGTACTTGCTTGTACACTCTTTTCCTGTGATTGTGTCCCCTAGTACAATAAGCTGCCTCCCTCGTTTTGCCTGAAAGTGCAGCCGCTGGCTCTTGGCTGGAGTGATGTAGTTAGAATGACAATAGGATGTAGCAGGCTACAGCAGGAAACAAGGCCCTGCTGGGGAAGGTCAGGAAACCACTTTAGGATCATCAGAATTTTCTGCCATCTTCTGAGACCATAAGACCACATATTAACTAATGTATTTTTAACCCTTCTAGACAGTGATCCCTGCATGGTTATGTGTGCACTGTTACTCTGTGCTGCACAGATAACTGTGAAATAAGCATGAAGTTCTGTGGTGAGCAAACAGCTTTGCTGAAGATGCCCATTGTATATGCAAGTACAGATATATATATATATATATATATATCTAAATAAATTAAAACACAGTTTTTGGCAGTGGAGTGGCTGGATTGAATAGGCTTGAATAGTTAAAAATGAAATAGCATGCATGTCCTTATTTCAGATTATTTGAAGAAACAAAGTACCTTTATTTTCTCTCCATTAAGTATTCTATAATCAGCATGTGTGCTCTTGTGTCTCAAATAAATCTCTCACCTTCTGCCCAGGCTCTGTAACTAGGGAGAAAAGTACAAATACTCTTATTTCTGTGAAGGTTTTGCTTTCTGTCCCTTGCATGACATTTTGCTTGGTTGTGCTCTACTGCGTCATAATCTTTTGTTTCTCAGAAATTCTTTAAGTGAATTTCACAAGACAGGGCTACTTGTTCACTTTATTATTTTGTTTATATATAAGCTTAAGGAGGGGTTGCTGCAAAAGTTTGAAAAGTACACCAAGTGTACCAATTGTGTTGTGCAGTTTTTCTGTTTTTAAACAGACATTAGTATGGTTTCTCTAATTAAGAAAAAAAAATACTGTGTTCAATGTTATTGTTGTTTCTTCTGTACATTGTATTTAACACTATAATTAAAGCCATGACAGGACACCAGAATTTATAGATTATAGGGAAATACATGTAAATGGTCTTCCTCACCAGCAGATTTCTGTTGTTATAGTGTGTGATGAAATGTAGGTGAAAGAGGTGTGGGTTTTGGAAGGGGGATCGCAGTTCGAAGGAATTGCAGCAGTGCCTGCCTGGGTACTGCTAGAGCAAAGAGAGCAATACAGTCTGCAGAGAAACTTAGGCTTTTACTTCTGTGCTCGTTAATTTTTGCAGGTTTTCTTTCACTTTTTGTTTGAGCCAAATTGAAGTCATCTCCAAAATTAAAAGGCATGGTCATTTGGCTGGAATTTAAAGATAGAGAAGAGCAAGCTGAGAATCAGTTTCAGTGATTAGCTGTTCTCCCAGTGAAGAAATCACTGTGTTTAAGTGTGCTTAAACTCTGCTTCTTCCGAGAAGAGAATAGAAATCATTATTACACAAATTGCTCTTTACCTAATGGTGCATCAGCTGGATGTTAACAAGAATCTCTTAAAGGTGTTGCTATTTCCTGACGATGTAGTATTAGAGAAGAGATCTCCATTTAGCAGTGTTGTTGAAGTGAGGGTACAACATGTCACCACATCCAGCTTTTGCAGTCTGGGGACAAGCATTCCAAGTGACCACTTTACATTTCTGTCTTTACCAGGCTTGGGAAAAACCAAGAGAAAGACGAGTGCGAGAGACGCCTCCCCTACTCCCAGCACAGACGCAGAGTACCCTTCCAACGGCAGCAGCGCCGACCGGATTTACGATCTGAACATTCCCGCCTACGTGAAATTTGCCTACGTTGCCGAGAGGGAGGATGAGCTGTCCCTCGTTAAAGGGTCCCGAGTGATTGTCATGGAGAAGTGCAGCGACGGCTGGTGGAGAGGGAGCTACAATGGACAGATCGGCTGGTTCCCTTCGAACTATGTGGTAGAGGAGGTTGAGGAGGCAACTGCAGATTCACCCAGCTTCCTCAGCCTTAGGAAAGGCGCTTCCATGAGTAACGGCCAGGGCACCAAAGTACTCCACATCGTTCAGACACTGTACCCATTCAGCTCGGTCACGGATGAAGAACTCAATTTTGAAAAAGGGGAAACGATGGAAGTCATTGAAAAGCCAGAAAATGACCCAGAATGGTGGAAATGTAAAAATTCCAGAGGTCAAATCGGTCTTGTTCCTAAAAACTATGTAGTAATCATTAGTGATGGTCCTTCCATGAACACTTCCCATCCACCTCAGATAAGCTACACGGGACCATCTTCTACCGGACGATTTGCTGGAAGAGAGTGGTATTATGGGAACGTTACCCGGCACCAAGCAGAATGTGCCCTGAACGAGAGGGGAGTGGAAGGAGATTTCCTTGTTAGAGACAGTGAATCTTCGGTAAGTGGTGCTCAGCCCTCAGGTTTGTAACCCCCGTGCATGGGTTAGCAAGCACGGCACTTAACAGACTCCCTGTCTTGTCACCCTTAAAGAAACGAGCAGGGCTTCAGCATTACCAACCAATATCCTCCCTCCTTGTGAGAATGGGTCTGTCAGTGAAATGCAGTGACATTTACACTGAAATTTAACAGCTGTGGTCTGTATTATCCAGGGGTTTTTTTAAATTTGTGGACAATCAAGTAAAATATTTCAGGTTTCCATTTGGCTTTTCATGTGTTTCTCATGCAATCCTCAAATTTAAAGCACTACATGGTAAAATAATTCTAGGTGATTAAAAATTGATTAGTCATTGATTTGATCTGTTTTCAAACAGAATCTTTGCATTGGTCAGTTCTGTTCTACGTTTAATTTTAAAATTACATTGTTTCTTTATCAGTAAAATTCCATTTAAAAGTATTTTTGATCTACTTAGATAATTTAGTTTATAATAAGGTAAAGTTGTTATTATATCTAGTTGTTAAGGTTGTTATATACAGCAGAGAGGGTCAGTATGCCCTGTAAATTGAGCCTTGATGGCATCAGAGGGATCTGAGTAATGCTGATTATGGTTCATGTCATTCTGAAAGTTCAGATTTAAAATTCAGCTGAAAGGACTTTCATGTGTGCTGAGGCCAGAGAATTCACAGTTAAAGCACTAAAATTTAATTATCCTTTGGCTGTGATTTTGAAAAGATGACAGATTTTAATCTTATGTTATACATAACATTGAGAAAATTGACAAAATACAACTTTTCAACAGTCCCAGATATTTTTATCTGAAGACAGTATTGTCTGATTAAATTTCAGGCACCTCTCCTTGATGAATTTGCTCTGCAAAAACCGTGATAGCTATCGAACTACCCTTTCTTGGAAGCTCTGTGTCATTGAATTCCTATTTCTGCTTAATTATAATCTAAACAAAGGCAAATGCAAATAAACCTCAAGAGAACAGGAAAAAAGTTAGAGATTAAATTAAAATAAACTAGAGGAAGATAGGAAGAAAAATAGGAATTTAGAAATCATGACTGATTTACAGAGGCTAAGAGGAATCAAGTTTGTTTATTCAACAGAAGAAAAGACTGATGTGAGACGCACAGTCTTGTAAAATGTAGAAAGCCACTGGAGGATTATGGTAACCATTAAATTACAGTAATTCCTTTTTTTCCCAACATTCTTTTCCTATCAGCATCCTGTCAGATAGAGGCATACTGGATGTGGTGGATTTTTGGCATGTTGGTCCAGCAGGTAGAAGCTCACTTTCAGATCTAGAGGCTTCATTATGATTTATACTGAGACAGTAGCTATCAATTTCCTTTCATCTCTTGAGAAAGTGCCAGAAGGAGAGTGTGAAAATGAAGACATTACTTAAAATGCAAAAATGCTTACCCATTTTTCAGGACATGATATGTCACAGTGACCACTATGCTATAGCTTGGTTTTTTAGCTCTTAAGAGTCTGCCTCTATCTGGAGTAAATGACCTACCTTCAAAGAACACAGTAACCTTTTTATTTAATGTGACATCATAACACTAAATCCTCGCATTCAAAGCAGTTTCAAACTTTTTGCCTGCATTGTGGATGGAAATCATTGCTTTGGAGTACAAAAAGATTCATTCAGAATGTGCTCTTCAAACTATTTCTAGCATCTAACACTAAGTGGCATAACAAAAAAATTATTCAGTTCATATCACAGCAAGTTTTTTGCACACCTGCAGGTAAAAAAAAGGCACTGAATTGAGGAACTTAGCGTTTTTCCTTCTTTTTGTACTCTTTATCTGGTCTTGAAAACCCTGTATTTGAGCCTTTTTTTAGCTATGAGAAAACTGCAGTTATGCACGTAAATACCTCTGTGTTAGTACTGCATGTGGGTTTTAGTTTTTCTTAGGTTTAAAGAAATAATTTACCGCATCTCAAACTTTCATCTGCCCTAATCTTTATGTATCATTCCATCATATAGTGTGTTTATGTATGTGAATTATAAAACACTGGGGATTGCTAGTTTTTTCCCTGGAGTGCCACAAATGATACAATAAGTGAATGGGCATAATTGCAAGCATTGAGAAAAGGATCGTAAAAATCTATTTCAAACTTATTATGTATGGAATAAAAGAGTTTAGCAATGACTAATGAATTTCTGACAGTTGCTGTATTTCACACATGTGACTACAGAGGTTGTTCATGCTGTGGCTTAAAGTCACCAGGAGTGTCTTCACAATCTGAGCAGATGGTCTTGATTAGAGAGAACAGGCTGAACAGAGCCAAGCTGTCAGCTCCCTGATTTGCTCATCTGACCACCAGACCAGCACTTCCCACTACGCTGTGTTGCTAACTCACCTTTAATGCTAGGAATGCAGGGGTTATTCCTTTCTAGAAAGGTCCATAGATAAAACTGTGAGTCATGCTCCTAATACTGTGCCTGATTTTTGACCTGTTTTAGAGTTTTCGGTAGCCTTCCATCACCATAGTTACAAAAATTGGTCTGCATAAAAGTTTTCCTTAGATTTCAATTTTGCTCTTGTTACTGAGCTATGAAAAGCTGTCCTTGGATAGATGAAGGTTTGTATTATTCGGTATTCACTTGATGAGACTGTCATGTTTTTGCATTTCAAGTGTTAGTAGTTGCAAGATTTAACAATATTTCTCTAGATTTAACTTGCCACATGTTTATCTCACAGCTAGATTTCTTTAGCCAAAAATATTTTCCTCAGTAACACTTAGATCTAGAGGATGCTACCATAGAGGAGAATAACCTGAGATGAACTCTGTAAGGTAGCTAGGAGGCTGATTATCTTCATTAATTACGAAATACTATTATTAGAACCATAAACTTGTTTGAACCATTTAAGCCCATAGTTTATGTAACAGGCACAGTTCCCTACTGATAATGTTTTTGCCAACTGTGTTATACCTAGGTAATGTCACCTTATTTTGGAGATCTAAAAGAACTCGGTACATGCCTTATTAGAAATACTGCTAGCTAGTTCTTCTTTCTGTTGCAGGCTGCTAGGTTAATGAAACCTGCAGTTTGTCTCATTTAAGTAACAAAACAATGAAAAAAGAGGCAGATTAACCTATGCAGTCTCTGTGGAGCCACTTTTTGGATTGCAGGCTCTTCAGCAGTCAGATTTTTGGTCTCTTTGTGTAGCTCCTAACCCAAGACAAACAGGTCTTGGCTGATACTGGTGGTCTTGCTTGGGTGGGTGATTGTAATGCTTTGAAGACCTCAGATTTCACTGAGTACAGAAGCAAATTTGAATGGGAGAGGGTTGTTTTGTTCAGGTTCACACCAGGAAACAAGTGTGCTAACTAGTACTGCAGCTAACAGGAAGCAGTAGTGTGTCACCTCCAGCTTCTGAGCAGAGCCTTTGCTGCAGACACCCTTAAACTTCAAAGGGAGCTTCTGTCAGAATTTGTGGGCCCCTTGCAGTCCTCTGCAGGTGGCTGTGAAACTGGTGATCAGGCAAACACCAGTGCTTCGTAGTCCTATGAGGTCTTCTCATGAAGCAGAGGAGGTGTTATTTTTCTCAGCCTATGTTAGTGAGTGAGCTATGCAAGTTTTTGGATGATTTCAGGAGCAGTTGTTCATTAGGAAGTATTGGTTACCTTCTGCTGGTAGTGTTACAGCATTCAGGTTACAGTAACCCATCCTAAACAGAGTTGCAGAGTATAGTTTTAAGATGATACTGATGATTTTGGGCCTATTAAAATGATTCTGAGGATTGTAGATGAGACTGGATTTGTCAGTTTTTGAGATCCTATTTAGCTTCTGTTCTTTGTCTAGCAATAATGACAATAGAAAGAGGAGGCAGAGGTTCAGAGTTTGTATGTTTTTTGAGGTGCTAATTTTGTAGCATTCAGTGTCCCATGTTTTCCTGGGGTTTTAATCCTGCAGCTGTTGGATAGAAGCAAGGAAATGTGGCAACTGTTTAAAAAGTGAACATTGATCATGTTCTGTGACATGCAGTGATTGGTAAGTACAGCAGACATGAGGAGAAAGTTTTTCTTTGAAAAACGGCGTAAGGAAATATCCTAGTGGCTTATTTTAAATGGAAGAACAGAAATCTTATTAGAGCTGTAGTTGAAGATCAATGAAACCAATTCATATTTGTGACCTGTGTAATATTGATTTTGGAACATGAACATTACATAGGGAAGAGAATGGTATTTGCTTATATCCAAATGAAACAGAAGGGATAGAAAAAGAAATTAACCCTCCCAGATGGCTCTTTCCAGCCTGACCTTAGATCTTTGAGCCATAACTTTGAGTTTTTTGGCTGGGTGATAGAGTAAGAGGAGAAGTGAGGGAAAACTTGGGTATGGAAATGGAACGAGTTGGGGAGCCCCAGGACAGGCTCACTGATGGGAGCTCAAAGAGCCTGGAATAGTTTGAAGAATGAGTGTGTGAGAATATCTTTTTGAAGAAAGGACATGGGCAAACAGAAATGGAATGAAAGGGAAAATTTGAAATAAGTTACAGGATCAGTAAAAGATTTTCAGAGGGAACTGTTTTTCACAACCTTGCCATTTATAAATGATAAAATTATCATTTCATTCTCAAATTGAGGATGTGAAGAGGGAACTCGGTTTTTCATGTTTCACTTGTTTTTCCTTATATTGCTTTATCACTTGTTTTTGTGGTATTTTTTAATTGGTTGTGGGTTTTTTTTAAAGAGCATTCCATTTCTCACCAAAGAAATAAAGAAACAACTTCCTACCATTTGTTTTCCACATGGCACCAGCTAGCTGATGATCATCTCTAGGTACAAGCAGGTGTTAATGGAATTGAAAGCAATTCAAAGTACTACAATACAAGGACTGTAGGTGCATTCAACCTAATATTTAATTTTCTGATTTAGGAATTAATTTAACTTCAAGTTAGGTTTTTCAGGTGTAGGTCTTTCCAGTTATGGTGGTGCAGAAATATTCATAGTTTCCCTGCCACAAAGCTATGCTCTGTAACTCTGTTGCAGAATCATCAACTGTTCTATAGATTTAAGGGATTAAAGCTTACTTTTGATCTGCTTTTATTTGGTGTATGTGAATCTGTTTTTCCTGGAAAAGTTAGTGTGTAAACATCCAAATGTAGCAATTAATTTAAGAGGGAGAAGAGAGAAAAATTGGCCAGCAGTTAGAACAAAATAGCTTTAACAGTAAATAAAATAAACAGACTTGGAGCAAATCCAAGGAGGACAGCAGGGAACCAATTCAAACTGCATTGAACCAGCATACTTTGAAATGGAAGTGTTCATAGCAATAGTTTATTTAGATTTTTTAAAATAATATTTTTAACGAATTTGCATTTGTTAGGGCAAGAAGGAACCAAAATAGAAACAAAAACAAGTCAAATTCCTTTTGCTGTTCATTCTTGAGTCCTATAGAAGTTACTACTCTGAGACAAATAAAGGGTTTCAGGATTTTTGCAACAGCTGTTTGAGCTCTTCCATCTCTTTGCACCGGATGATGACTCTCAAAAGAGTTAGATCAGCCCTTCCGCTTTTTACATTTTTTAAATTAAATCAGATAATGAAAAAATAAACTTTGTAACGTAGGCTGCAGAAAATATGATAATGCCTTCTACTTAGGTATCAGTCTAACTAGAGGCTCCAGGGCTGTGGAGAATAGACAATAGTTCATGAGAAATGTTCATTCACTAAGGTTATAATTAAACTGGCAGAAGGAGTATTTAATGTATTGTGTGGATCAGCTCACAGAGATAGATGCCTGGCCAGTGCCTGGGTCATAGGACAGTGGGTCAGAGGTCCAGCATCACTCTGCATGTCATTAGCACATCCTTAATGGCCTAGAAATAATGTTTCTTAAGAGATACAAGGAGCTTTGAAAACTCATAATTTTGACTTGCTAAAAACAACTTTTGTCAGAAAATAGTAAAAGATTTTTGAGAGCAAAGTGATTATTTCAACTTCTTTTTCAACTTTTGCCATAAAATTGTTTCCTGTTTCTAAAACAAACAAAAAACTTTAGTTGAGATTATGAACTTCCTATTTGTAAGTTCTTCTGTTTTAATTGAGGGCCTTTTGGTTACTGGTTTTTGTTTGGTGTAGGCATCACCCATGGAAACAGCAGAACTTAGTCAGCAAGATTTGATATTGTTTTTGGAATTCTAATTGGCTAAGCTGTACTTGCTGCCTCAGTCTGTCCTTGGTGAGACCCTACAGACCTGCCTGTGTTCAGGGCACAGCAATCAGTACACTGCCCATGGGTCTAAACTTCTCCTCCATGAGCTCAGGGTCCCAAAGCTTCCGGAGAGCTTTGTGCAGGCCTGTGCTTTGTTACTGTTTAATGGCTGCTGCTTGGCACTATGGAGGTTCCACTGGAAGCAGGTCCCAGGCCTGTGTGGCTATGGCTGCTGGTGGGTTTGTCCACACTGCATTCAGGGCTTTAACCACAGCAAAGTGTTTGTACAGCCAGGTTGGCTTTAACCCAGTGGGGTAGGTGCTGAAAATAGGCCACTCTGGTGTGAGTTCTGTGCAGCCTTCTTTATGATGCTGCTGAGGCAGGGGCTTCATATCAGAGATAACTGGCTTAAAATAGCGATTTTCGTACTTAGAGTTAGGGATGGACGACAGGGCACAAAATGTATCTTGGGTGGAGCACTGGAAATCCCAAAGATGCACTCTTATGCACATTTCTTTCCATCATGTTCTCCCACCCTTCTCAGTCCCCTCTTGGCAGTCACAGAGAGTGTTCCATGTATTTTGAGCCAGTGGCTGCTCACTGCCAGAGGAAGCCTTCCTGATGGAGCCTGCACTGACCCGGTCAAGGCCCAGTGACCCTGGATTATAGATGGAACAAGTAATTATCCTATGGGTATTACATAAAATAAGTTTTAAAGAAGTGATGCCTGTTGATCTGGAATGTAGTGGCTTTAAGTAGAAGAGGGTTAGGCTAAGGGTGTGGGGAGGTTGCTGCTGCCTTTAGCAGAACAAAAGGAGAAGAGCTGCTGCCCAAAGCTGAGCCTCGAGTCTGAGTTGGACCAGAGCCAGGTCAGCAGGCATGGCAGGAGCTTTGTTTGCTCTGGGCAGGGCCCATGGAGTTAGAGGGAAGGCAGAAAAAGCGTTAGTGCTAAGACAGGTGAGGGGGAGATGCAGGAGATGAGATTTTTGGGATCGACAGGACATGAGGAATGTGTGGGCAGAGACCCATTTTATTGCAGGAATAAAGACAGCATATCTGAGAAAAGGCTGTTCTCCAGCTTATTTGGGTATGTGCTGGGTGTGTGTTTGACCCCTCACAAATGCAGTGTAGAGGACTCAGGGTGTGGTTTTGGGAAGTCTGATGTCAGCAGTAACATGTGAGGGCTCCTGACCCCTCCAGTTGGTCCTCTCTGGCATAGAAATTCATGTTTTGCCCCTACTCTCTAGTGTAAGAGCGATAATAAAAGAAAAGAGGGAAGAAAGAGAAAGTGAAAGGGAGATCAGATGGCAGAGGAAAGGAGATCTGCAGCCCTGGATGCAGGATCAATCCAGCCAACAGGGTATCCAGGGCCTGGGCAATGTATCACCAAGGCTTTTTGGGGCTACCTGGTTACAGGTAAGCTTTCCCCTCCCTAGGATTAGGTTTCTTCCTCTTCATATTAATGAATCAGCATGAGTACTCTTCTGGATCTTTATGGAAATGGGGGGAGCTTTGAGGGTCTTTTGGTAGTCTTGATCCCCCTCTGCTGGACTTGCCTGTTCCTTGACCCCATTCCCATGCCTGCATTGTTTTGTGTTGTGTGGTCTGCTTGGACCAGAACAGGAAAATTGGCCCCAGAAGGGTGCTGCCCTACCTGTGCACATCCCCTGCTTTCCAGCCACATCCTTCTCTAACTTGCCTGCTTGAATGGTCATTGGTATTTGAGGCATAGACAGCAGCACATTAAATCCTTATTGCCCAGGCTCCTACACCATCTCTGTGGCCAGCCAGCAGCAGTAGGTGGCTGGAGACAGAGTTCAGCTGGAAGCAAGGGACACTGTGTCCTTTCTACCCTCCTATGTGGCATGTGGTGAAGGAAGTGGAATGGTCTCATTCTGGCTGTTTGGATGACAGCTCTCACCTTGTTAAAGCAACTGATTGCCAGGATGAAGAGATTTATCATTAGAAATTGTTATGTCCTGAGTAATTTAATTAGTGCATAAATTCTGTATTTTGTGGGTAGTGGTGTGATGGTGAGATTTGTACGGTGGTTTTTTTCTATAGCTTTATCTTGTTTTACAAAGAAAATGTACTCAATGGGAGAAATTATTCCCTGTGCATGTGGTAATGAAGATAAAAGGTGCATGTGTTTTTGTCTTTTGCAATGCAAAGCAAGAATGGCCCTCTAGTGGTCATGGCTTTAAAAAAAGCGAAGGGGGATTTTCTTCATCTCGCCCAAGCAATATTGCAGTAATTGTTTTCTCCTGGGCACTCTAGTGAGAAAGACATGCATGATAAAAATTCTTCCCTTCTCCTTGACATTCTTGTGCTTCTAGATTGAGTAACTAAGATAATATTTGCAGTTTAGTCATGTAATTGGCAGCTTCAAACTGTGCATCTGGGGAGCTTTCACTTAACTGACTTAACTGCTCACATTAATAACAATGGTAATTATTTATTGAATAATAGGCTATTGGGTTTCTTAAGGAGCTAAAGCACCGAGCTGTGGCTAATGTAAATTACTGTCAACTATATGACACAGTTTGTTCCTGAAATAGCAAAATTATGCTGTCATTTTGTTCTCTTCTATGTAATTTTTTCTTTCTTTCTCAATTCTTCTCAACAGCCCAGTGACTTCTCAGTATCTCTAAAGGCATCGGGGAAGAACAAACATTTCAAGGTGCAGCTCGTGGACAATGTCTATTGTATTGGGCAGCGGCGATTTAATACTATGGATGAGTTGGTGGAACACTACAAAAAGGCTCCCATCTTCACCAGTGAACACGGGGAAAAGCTATATCTTGTGAAAGCACTTCAGTGACGTTGAAGATGGACTTGGCCACCTGGGCCTCTTATAACTTACAAGCCTTAGGTCCTAAATTCACTTTTATAGAGCAGAGCAATATCTGAAGCAGGCTTAAGGAATAGGCTCTTTCTAAAGTGTTTGCTCTGTCAGTTGCTGTTTGTCCTTTTTTTTTTGTTTGCCTCTCTTTGTGTTCCAGTTTTGTTAACCTCTGACCACCTCTCTTCAGGTTGAGAGTTTCCCTTGGGTGGCCGTGGCGAGCACTCACCTTCCCAGCAGAGTTCAAAACGCCCCTCTCCTGTGTACGTTTACATAGTTAGCTCAGATCAAGGAGGGGCGTTTTCAATTCAAACCAGTGTTAATCTGTTCAGACTGCTCATGCAGGCACAACTCTCCCTTCAGAGACATCGGGCACAGTTTGAATGCACTGAAGCTGCAGCTGCTTAAGTGAGAGAGAGTAGACATAACAGTTGTGGCTGTGAGTTCTGTAGCTCTATCGCTTACCGAGTAGGATAATACAAAACCTCCTAGTTCCTAGAAGCACTCTTTACACTGTACTCTGCTGTTACATTGCCTCTCTGACTCTTCGTAAAGAGTACACTAATTAAAAGCATTTTGTAATAGTACTTCTTAAACTACTATGGTAAGATTGTAGTAAAAGAAAACTAGTGTATTTTGGTCTGTAATTGCAAAAAAGAGAAATTTTATTTGAAAGTTGATTACTAGAGAAAGAATAATTGAATTGTAAAGGCTGAATGTTTTGGTAATCTACAACCAAATGTGCCATCCACATAATGCTTTTTCCTCTTGCCCTTCTGCTTGTTTGAATTAAACGATTATGTATTTAATTCTCAAAGTAATATGTATCTGTAGCTGATTGTTGACACTAATACAGAAGATTAATAAAAACTGATCTTGGGACAGGGTGGGGCGGGCTACCGACACTATATATATATTTGCTTTACAGAAAGAAATCTTCGGGTTTTACAGAGGATGGCGTGGTTGGTAGGAAGAGACACACAGAATGTTTATGAAGAAAATGCATTTTTCTCTTTTCTTTACATTTAAACTCCTTTATGGTTTAAATATACAGTCTTTAGATGGCACATTCCTGAGATTGAAGAACGGATCATGAGATCTCAAAATCTTGCATACTCAGTTTTTTGGATATTGTAATAAAAAAGGTATTACGTCATGATGGAGTACTGGATTTATCCTTGGGTGGTAGTCCTGGTGTTATTTTAGCAAGGTGAAATAGAGTAAATAATTAATTTGTTTGTCTTGGAATTTGTGTGGCCTAAAAAATCATCTGCGACTGCAGAGGACAGTTTTGATATGAGGCAGTGTCTATTGAGCTCTGTGTTTCTTGTTTCTGTGATAATTAAGTCCATTCATAGCTTTAATGAAATCTGCAAGATGGACCTATTTCCTGGTACCTCTTTGCTATTAAAACACATTTCTTACCTATTCTGTGTTTCAGCCAGTAGCAGTGCAACTACCTCTGTGTATAACTAGAGCAGGTTAAGCAGATACCAGCACTGTCTGACTTGCTTTGGGGTAAATCATGCCACTGCCAGGAGACTGCCCTGGCACCTTTGCCAATGAGCTGCAGTCTTGCTCAAATCCAAGAGGCAAGTACAATTTCTGAAGTTCTATGCACATACTATTTTTCCACCACTCTTGAAATCTTATTTCTGTAAGATTTTCTGAATTGACAGCTTGTGCTGAAACTAAAAAATGTATTTTTCTGTATGTGCATTAACTAATAACTGGGCAGTGACACTTGTGCTTGGTAAAGCTTAAGGAAAGAAAGCAGTGATACAGAGCAATCCAAAATGATCATGCATTATCCTGAAGAGCACCTACCCCATGACTGTCTTCTAAGAAGATAAAAGTTTTCCTTAGGAAGTTGGTGAGGATTACCAGTTGTTTACACCTTACCTACAGAAAGACTGCACAGTGGGCCTCTTAAAGTTCATGAGTGAATTCTGCAGAGAATGTAGGGATTTGCCTTCTAATACCTAGTTTTTTCTTTAGGTGAATTGAAGCATGTACCGGGTATGGCAATAATATTAAGAAAGTCAGCTATATGTTGTATGAGCATTTTCAGGTTTGAGTGAATTGCTTTTCAGTCTTATTGTCTCTTGGTAGTATTTGCAGAAATTATATATGGGAATGGTTTACCTTTTCAGTAAACAGATTAATTACTGTTTCATGCCCCATGTTCATTTTTTGGTGAACTCTCTTGGTTCCTAACTCCATTCTAGTCTTAGGACCTTAGAACTAAATCAAATAGACATCTGAATGAGGGTTTTACTATATGCTTTATATTTTAATGGATTTATCAAATTTTCTTTGCTTGTTTTTGTTACCTCATCCTCTGTAAACAACTTCTGTGTCTTGAGGTGTAAATTGTAAAGTACTTTGTTTTGGAAGCAGTTAGTTAGTTTATGACTTGTAAATTACCAGCTCAAGTAATTTCTTTTCTTTTTTTTCAAGTAAGTCTCACCTTGGTTTTTCCCATGCTGTTTTTTGTCAGCATGCTTCCCATTCAACAGGCTCATTAATAGCTCTTCAGTTGTTCCCATCATTATTAAGATATGTTCATACAAATTTTGCCACCTTTTCCTGCCCTTTTGATCTCATTTGTTGGACTTGGCCTAAGCATTAATAATCTTCAGTACTATATGCTTCATAAAGGGGCAATAGATGTGGATTTTTTTATTATTTCCCTATTTTATACTCACCTTTCAATTACTTGACAAAATCTCACCTTTATTTTTTGACTACTTAGAGCCTCTTTGTCAAAGCTTGTGGTGGGGGTGGCATTTTTTTTTAAATATGAGCAGAGTCATGGTGACCTGAATTTCTTTGCTTACAATATTCATTAAAGGCTCAAATAATTTCTGATGGAGTAGAAGTTGTGATTTTTCTTTATGGTGTTTAGTCTGGCTTTTGCCATCCTACCTGATTCATACAGGTGCTTAAGTTGTACTTCTAAGTACTTCTCATTCCTGTACAGCTGTTAATGTTTTCTTGCCTTGCTGGTGTCTTTGGAGGAATGTGAATGACTTGTGAATCCATAACAGTTTCCACACAGTGGCAGAAACTTTAGGTCCATGTTTATAATTTTAGCTCTTGGAGCTTGATGACAAACTCCCACTTGATGTTATCTTGACTGTTTGTGGTATCACATATTAGCTGGGGACAAATTAGTAAAGGATTAATATACAAGTGCACTGAGAATATGCCAGGTAAACTCACATGGACCTACAGTGTTGCAAAAGCAAAGGATTTGCTTACTCTTTTTTGAGAAGAGGCAATGAAGACATGCAGTTGGGTATTTAACATCTTTGACTGCGTGAACAAACTCTGATGTCCCACACTTGAATGGTTCTGCTTAGTGTTCTCCATGCAGATCTTCATGTCTCATGAAGGTATATTAAATCCTTAAAGTTTACAGCTGTTCCTCCAAACCTTTATTGCAGCTTCTCTGTACTGTAAAGTTTGGTGTCTAGTTTAATGGTTTCACTATGAGGAAATAGAGATCTTCCACAGTTAGAACAATAGCTTCTGTTACAGCACAAAGTTGAAGTACTTTCAAAATGCCACCATACAATTTCACCTATAAAAATGAGTCAGATTTTTGCCTAAATTATAAATAAAAAACTAGAAAATGGATTACAGGTCCGTTGAACTAGGTTGACAATTTACTTGGCAAAAGCTACTAAATAACTGTAAGGACTTTCATTTCTTCTTGATCTTAAGGTAGTTTAATTCAGTGCTTCAGAGGTAAATGAAACTTGGGCAGTTGCTACAATCTGGATCTGACAGGTTCTGTTTTCTTACTCCAGTGGGATGGGATGACTCATTTTTAAATGGAAGCTTGTTAACGTACAATAAGCTGTGGAAATTGTATTGCTGAAGTAACACTGATCTCTTAAAATGCTCTAGGAACTGTGAACTTTCCTATTAATTTCTTTTCAGTACATTCAAAATTCAGTGCCTTTTTGTGAAGTGGAAAAGTGCAAGCCAGCAAGAGTACAGCATGCACAGTCATGAAGGGCATTACCTGTGCCACATGAATGAAAGGATGCAAGTAAATGCTACCATTCATTCACTATTTTGATTAACAAGTAAATCAGTTGTGCAATAATCTTCCAGAAAGTATACTGCAATTGCAACCCAAGTGTGCACCAGCTTTAGTATGTGATAACAAGGCCTAGTGTATGTTCTTGTGCCATTGTCTTGCAAAAGCAATAGCTTGCTGTCTTTTTCTCTTTTTTAGATGGGCGTTCATGTTGTTGGATATAGTTATAATTTGTTGGAGAAATCAACACATAATGTTTTTTGACATAAATTGACTTAATGTGAAAAATAATTTATATATGGTATACTTAAAACTGTAGTATTTTCTGGTCTTCTGTGTGCTGCTGGAACTCTATGCTCTTTTTGTATTTTAAAATGTAATTTTTTTTCTGGCATATTCTTAGTGTGTCTTTTCTTGTTAGAAAATAGGATGTTTCTCCTGTTGTTACTTGAACTATCCACCCAGGCTGGTACAGAAGCTGACTAATAGAAGTGGCATGTAGCCATTGACACATTAGACAAGTTTTTCCTTGCATTTTCTTTCCCATGTGGTAATATTAAATGGTTGAAGAGTGGGAGGTTAAACAAAAAGAAAGAAGAAAGAAGACTCTAACTTGACAGATTATCTTCTGCAGTGGGAGTCCACAGTTTTGAGGAAAAAGTAACAGGTAAGAAATGTTCTTTTCTATTTTCTTAAATGGATTTTCTTTGAAATTTAGCCTGACATCATATGGCATGAGTGCATGAAGTAATACAAAGATTAACAAAAGAATGCTGATTTAGTCCATTTTATTGAAGGAATGGATGGATAAAGCTGTTGATCTCAATGTCTTACTATAGAAAATAGTCATCTTCAGAAGGGGAGAGCTGGGATTTTGGGGACTGCTTTGTTGGTGGTGGGGCTTTTTGTTTTGATTTTTGAGGGAAGACTTCAAAAGAGGTGCCTTGCTCCAGTTTTCAAGCCAGATTTTACTTCTAAGCTTCTTCCCAAAAAACATCTCTTGGGTGTGGGCCAGGCCACAGGGAATCTGTTAAGTGGAATTATTCTCCCACCTGTAATTGAAACTGGTGGTGAATAATAGGCTACTTTTTTTAAAAAATTTTGATCTCCATTAGATTGGATACATACATCTATATGGTAATTAATTAGTGGGTTCTGCGGGTTACTGCCTTAGTTTTTCACCTGGGTTCAACTCTCTCAAGTTGAAATAAGCTTGATGAGGTGTTTTTTTTAAATTCCTTTTTATGTCACAGAACCAGTAGTGCATTCAGTGCAATTATAATTGGTAATGCAAAGAAGCCCTTCAGTTGTGGGCAGCTGGTATGTTTGGAATACTAAGTCCAGAGATGATGGTGATGATAATACAGCCATAAAGAACAGCAGGTAAGGGCACCAGCAGACAGTTAGAGAGAACAGGCTCTGGCCTCATTAACCAAGTGTCTTGATGGTTCTCTTTGTAGAATTAGGATGTTTATTTTCATTTATATACATAGCTGATTTGTAGAAGTGAAACTTAACCCTTTTTAGGTGTACAGTGTGTTTATACTTAAGTAAATTCACAGGAATTACTGCAGGAGAGAATGTGCATGTTGAGGCCCCAGGAAAATTAAGAGTTCTGGTGTTTATGACAGCTTTCCTAATGAAAATCTTTGCAGATTTATGTCCCTGTGAAAAGTGGGGTGTTAATTCATGTTCCTTGGTTTAGCACTGGCATTGGCCTGTCTCTGTGCTGCCACGACCTGTCTCCACCAAAGACAGGGCAGCTGTGATTATGTTAGAAGAGATTTCCGTAGTGTCAAGGCTCTTGTGTAACTAGGTTGGGCTAAGCACAGAGTGCAGTGTGAAGAGAAGAACAAGGTGTTGAAGAACCCACCAGGAATGGGTGGATGACACAGAGAACTCATTAGACCTAGTTAATGTTTGTCCATTGCCCTTACTAATTTAGCAGTGCATGCTGACATTATCAGTGTTGGATGTTGTGTGTTAATATGTCTCAGAGTTTTTCTTGTGCTAACAGAGATCAGATGTGCCACTTCTCTGGCTTGTCTCTGTGTAATCATTCTGCTATGAAGTTCAGAAAAGTTCAAGAGAAATAGGTCTTCATTTTAGCTGGCATTTCTGGTGCGGTATGTAACTATACCTATATTGTCAGCCTTCTGATGCTCTTTAATGTTACTATTTCTGTAAAAATTAGAAGCCTGAGCATTCTCAACTCAGTCCTTTGCCATGTGATGAGCATTAGATTAGCAGTCATGGGTCCCTCCATGGCAACATCCCATATTGTTTAACAGCGGTCTTGGAGACTTGTCTCCTTAAATTAGCATCAGATTTGTCTTTTTTTTTTTCTCTCTCCAATATTTTTCCTTAGAAATACATGTGTATCTGTATTTACAGTCTTTTTAGTTCCTGGAAAGTCTTCTGGTCTTTGGCTGCTGTTCTGGAACTTTGTGGATCATTTGGAACAATGGCCTTTCCATCCAGTATTGGCTTCTTGGGAAATAATACTCTTCATGTTGAATTGCATTATCCTGTGTTGGGGAAATAAGAGCCAAAGGTGCTTTCCTCCTTCATGATAGTTCTGGGAAGCACTTTGTCCTAATAGAATGAACTCTGGCCGTTCTTTAGAAAAGAAACAAAGAAAAAGAGGGAACAGATTACCCTTCCAGTTTAAATCAAATGCTCTGTAGTAAAAGCTTGCAAATCATTCTAAAACTGTAAAAATGGAGGAACTCATTATATAATGCAATGTCAGGAACTATTTGGTTACTTATGGAAGGAGGAGATTGCTTTCTTCAGCAGTAGCAGGATGTTAATTCTGCAATAGTCTTAGAATTTCTGTAAAACAAGCCCAACCTCCTTCAGGAATATATCTAAAATCTAGCTGTGCGTAGTACAGATCTGAATCTTTGAGGGTAGGGCACCACACAGTCACCTCGCTTGAATTTTTATTATTTTACTGTTAACTGCAATGATTTTGCTTTTATGATGACTCAGATGTATAATTTGTTGTGTATTTTTCCTAGTGCATTTGCATGTGGTCCAGCATAATTTTCATTGAAGCTGGTTGAGCTTCCAGGAATCTTGCTTGTCCTGTGTTTTATTCATGCCTTGTCTTCCTGCCTCATTTGTGCTTGGTCTTCTATTCTGCTTTTTTGCTTTTCTCACCTGTTTTCTCTTGTGCCCTAGAGCTTCTTCAGTTTTTCATCTCCTTCTTGTGTTCAAGTATTTCTACTCTCCTTTCGTTTACAAGCTTTAATATTCAGAGCCTGCCTAATGAAGAGGAATGATTGCTTTGCTCCACACTTCACCCTTACACCCTCAGATTGCAGAGGAGCAGGCCCACTTCCATGCATGGAGCTGTATTTGTGCTGTGGGAACATCAGGGAACAGATAATCAAGCAAATAACTATATGGCCTGAGCAAACCTGTTCTTGCTCACAGAGGTGGTTATTGGATGGTGCAATGCCCACTTGAATCAGCAGCTTGACTTTGGAGCTTCAGTGTATGTGTTCTCACTGTGGAAGGTGCTCAGACAGGCTAAACATCTGCAATTCTGAAATGGGGAGTGGGAAAATACATGGCTAGTATTCCAGCATATTTACCACAAATGCCATACAGCATGCTCATCAAAACAGGGGCAGTGAAATTCTTATGTTGGTATTTGGAAGTGTTGGCCCATCCCTTCTTTCTTCCTTACTGAAGTTTCTTCTTGACGTACCGGCTGGTATTTTCCAGCACTGAACAGAAAGAATAGCAAGGATTCCTCCAAGAGAGTTGCAATTCAGCAGTAGCAGCTTTTGAGATGTGATTTGCTTGAATGCATCAATCCATATTTAGGCTGATATAGTGGAGTTTTTACACTGGCATGTAACTATAATACTATGTTATAGCTGTAAATGCCAGTTTGTGCTGTTTATTGGGACTGTTACAATTATGGTGTGTGCTATAAAATCTTCATTCAAAACCTGATATCATAAACAAAGCCCTTTAATTGAAAATGAAAAATAGCCTCCAGCCCACATACAAAAGGAAGGAACAGCTCAAACTGAAAAGAGGAGCCAAAGTAATTGTTATGCGCTGTACAGTGATGATGGAGAGCAGACAAAGAGCATACACCAAGGAGCCATGGAAATGAAGCAGCATGAAAGGACTGGTGACAGCACCATTGGGAGTGTGCTCACCCACACGAATGGAGTAATGTATGTGTTTGCACCAGTGAGCTGGAGTGGAGTTCAAAATGATTGCACAAGGCATTTGCTAAGGGACTGGGCTCAGCAGGCCCAGGCCAGAGAAACTTCAGTTTCACTCTAAAGAAGTTTGTGCTTTTTCTCTCAAGACACAGAGGCGGGATATAAATAGCAGTGGGCTTGAATAAGCAGTCGGCCTCTGCAGCCGGAAATGAAGACATCTAAGAAATCCCCTTTGTCCCAGATAGATGTGTGTGTGTGCATGTTTACTTTCCCTCCATTTAAAAGACTGCTTCAGATTTTATTTGTTTGAGAACTGACTCAGTTCTCCATTCAAAATCAGTGCAAGCCTTTCCATATCAGACTAGTCACCAGAGAAAGGTTTGATTACCCTTGAGCATGAGTGTAATCCACATAGTCCTAGACTCTACATCCCTGGTGGAAGAGCAGTATTAAGCTCTATCGGTCAATACTAAGTCATTTGACAAAAGCATGGATATGAGTTGGATTGGGAGCTGCTGAAGCATAAAACTTGTTGAGGAGATGTAAAATATGGTGTGTGTCAATTCTGAATCATCTCTTTTTCAGTGAAGAGGTCTTAATGTCTGTTGTGGCCCTCCTATTTATGCAGTTATAACAGCAGACTTACCAGTACACATGCATGAGGGGGATGCAGGGCCTTAAAAACACTGACTGTGATTCTTATTTTTAAAGTGAGAGCATGTGAATCTGAGCTAAAATACACCTTTCTTGTTAGTGATACTGGCTGACCTGGTCTCTTTGCTGGTTCCTCATCAGTCCTTGTGAGGCCTTGTACATTTGACTGGGACCCATCTCTTCCCGGTCAGGATAGGAGCAAGTGAGTTATGAACTCTTAGCAGGGTGCTCTGAACTAGTCCTCGCCTGGGCTTTCAGCTGCTGTGCTTCCCAGTTATGAAAGCTGTCTTTTACTGGCCTGAAAAAGAAAGCAGGGAGATTTTTCCAGAAGGTTTTATCTCTGTCAGCAGGCATTAGGAAGAACAGTCTTAATTGAAATTAAGTCACGGTAAATTGTGATCTAGAGAGCTATAGATTTTTTATGCTCATCTAAGATGAAAGACAGGTACTGAAAAAAAGAGGAAAAATTAATGAACATGTTATTTTTCTCTGAATGTCATTCACCCTTCCTGTAATCCTTATCCTTTCCAGCTGATAGAGAGGTTTGACAGTACTTCCCTTCCCTCCCTGTGAATTTCTTCCCCCAAAACTCAAGAAACTGGCCAGTCTTGGTACTGTCCTCTCTTAAATGATTACAATTTACACTCGCCACATGTTTTGAATATATATATCTATATATATATATATAGATATATATATTTGTTAAGCAAGCATGGCATACAGGCGTGTTTCAGCAAGATTTGTCTATTGTTATGTGAGCACAGACAAAAATCCCAGCTCCTCAGTGATGCTGCCTACACTGAGAAGCACACATATACATTATCTGGCACCCTGATTGTTAGTTTGAGAATGCTTTTGTTTTTAATGGACAGTGCCCACGAACTTGAGATGCAGAAAAAGGAAATTATTTGCAAAGAACCTCTCAACATTATGCAATAACCACAAAGAGCATCAGCATTTACTTTACATGTTCTCTAAGGGCTTATACCAAGGCTGGCTGAAATTCAATGGAAAGATCAAAATGACTGCACTTGGCTTTGGCTCAAACTCTAATACAATTCATTTCTTCCTGACTTCTGTTTGATATCAGAAGGTATTAAGGCCCTTACACTTATGATTTTAAGAGGCCTAATTTTAGATTATATAGGGGATCAGAAATGTTAACTTGTATTCCAGAGCAGCTGACTAAATTATATATCTGTGTTTTCTAAACTATCTTAGGCGAGGCATATTTACTTTACCAATCTCTCATATAAAGAGTGAAGATAATGCCAAATCTGCAAAGAGAATGTTATATGAAAGGGGATTTCATGCTTACTTCAGTATGAACTATTGCACTGTTCTTTATCTGAATCTGGCTTCCTAAGTTTTCTGCTGTAGAATTACTGTGGCTTTTTTCAGATTTTCTAGTTATTAAAATTCAGCCCTCCAACTTCAGAGCTCCCTTGTCTAATGTTATTTGATCCTACCTAGGGGAATGTGTTTTAAGTGTTAGATATTTTTATTGGATAAAACCTTAATAGTAAGAATTTAAAGAATATTATACTTTGGGACTTAAAAACCTCAAGCTGGAGAAAACAAGAATGTTATTTGTTTTCTCAGTTTATTTCACCTTTAAATATTGTTCCAGGTCTTTAAGGAACACTGTGATGTTACTGTGCCTATGCACTTGGACCTTACATTCCTATTCCATAGAGATTTTGCAAGTTTTCTTCATCTATAATAAGCCAATATTAAAAATAAATTCTGAATGTCTCAAAGAATCACATAATGGTTTTGGTTGGAAGGGACCTTAAAGATCATCTAGTTCCAACCCCCTGCCGTGGGCAGGGACGCCTTCCTTTAGACCAGTTTGCTCAAAACCCCGTCCAGTCTGTCTTAGACACTTGCAGGGATCCACAGCTTCTCTGGGGGAATCTGTTGCAGTGCCCCACCACCCTCACAAGTAAATAATTTCTTCCTAATATCTAATCTAAATCTACATCTTTCAGTTTAAAGATGTCCTGTCACTACATCCCTTGTGAGAGGTCCCTCTGCAGCTCTCTTGTCAGCTCCCTTTAGGCTCTGGAAGGAGCTATAATGTCTCCCCAGAGCCTTCTCTTCTCCAGGCTGAACAACCCAGATTCTCTCAGCCTGTTTTCCTAGGTGAGGTGTTCCAGCCCTCTGGTTGTGTTTGCAGCCCTCCTCTGAGCTCCAGTAGGTCCCCATCTTCCCTGTGCTGGATGCAGCTCTCCAGGTAGGGTCTCACAGAGTAGAGCAGAGGAGGGGGGCAGAATCCCCTCCCTTGCCCTGCTGCCTGCACTGCTTTTGATGCAACCCAGAACCATTAACTTTCTGAGCTGCAATGTGCATGTTACCAGGTCATGCCCGGCCTGTATTTATGTAGAAATATATTTTTCTCGAGTCTTTTGGAATTACAGAGAAGACAGTGTCACATATATTCCCAGTTTCAGGACTTGCCTTTGAGATTGTCACTTGTTGCACCATGGTAGTGAAAATTTTTTTCAGTGTATGAAAGAGATTAGGAATGATTGCTTTCAATTCCTTTATCTCCTTGATTTTGATCCATGATCATTTTATCTTTCTGGTGGTATAGCAATACAACACAACTGTAGCTGAAGTTTGACAGTTTATTCCTCTTGAGTTCTCTTTCAGCTTCTCTGTAAGAAGAAGCATTAAGCTTGCTGCTTAGTGATGTTCCTTTCTTCCCTACTGCTTGGAACTGGCTAGCTTTATAAGCTTCATATTGCAGTAATCATTAGAAGATATTTAGTGTTGGGGGCTGGATACTTAAAAGAGCAGAGAGTTTCCAGGCAGGAATCAGATCCTGACAACTGCTTTAGTTTGACAAAGATTTTAATAGACAAGAATTTAGTGAGGTTTCACCTGTTTATCTGCTGCAAACTGGTCTTTTTTTCTTTCTCTTGCTGCCATTTTCCCATGTCTTCAGTGATTCACATCCTCCTACACTGCAGTCCACTGGGACTGCCAGAGATGACTTTGTTATTAGTTGATGTTTTTTGAATGACCCAAGTTTTCTTTGTAATCTGATTCCATCAAGCAGATGGTGTTAGGCCTCTGGGATTTTCAGGAATGACTTGCATTGCACACACTTATAGGAAGCTTGTTCAAAGTGACCTAAAAACTTTAAAGTCTCAAAGGAATCACCATTTTTCAGTTCTGGGCTCAAAAACATGACTTCCTCAAATGCCTGGGCTCCTTTGGGCGAGTGTCGTGCTCCATGCCAAACTCTCCTTTTTGCTTTCCTCTAGTCCTAAGCTCCTCTGAGCAGGCAGGGTCACAGTCCTGCTTGGATGTGAGGCACCCATGTCAAATGATCCCCTACAACCCCAGTGCATTCACTGTTGTGCCCTCCTCTTGTATCCGTGTGCTCAGTTTGTGAGATTTCTCAATCACATGCAAAGATGAAACTCAACCTTGGGCCCTACTTATGAAACACCATTTAAAAAGCCTCTACAAACTTCAGCTGGTCTTGAATGTGTGAAGGTCATAAGATTACTTCTGTACACTCTATATATGCTTTCTATATGCCCCCCAAAATGTAATTAAATAAGGAATTAGAAAAATTAAATGGTACTGTGCATTTTCTGCCATTGGCTTGTTAGAGCTCCTGTTCTTCCACGTGCTTTGCAGCACTGAGGAGTATAAACACAGCTAGTCTCTTCCTTTTTCAGCACTGCTTAGGTAGTGTATCCCTTTGCTGCTCAAATTTATTGCCTGTTACCAAGTGGCAAATTACATGGATTCATCACATGAATAGATATTTGTTCATGTGGAATTGCTTTGGTGATGCAAAACAGTTTCCTGTAGGTCACTGATTTGCTGTCATTCAGGTGCTCAGTGATGTTATTCATCATTTCTTCTTGCTGTTGATCACAGCCACCCTTCAGGCTGTGAAGAAGGGTACAGAGGGTACACACATTCAATATAAATCTGAACTGTGCAATTCTCTCTTAAGGTACATGTTGTAAAGAAGGCAGGGAATTAATTCCCCTGCTGCTTCTGCCACAAGTGGGATTTAAGGTGAGCTAAGAAACTTCAGCTGATGCAGAATTGTCAGCATATTTTATTGTGTGTCAGGCAAGCCTAGAAACTTTCTTCATGAGGGCTGTGCATGCTCTTGATTGATGAAACGTTTCACCCATTTTAGCAGTGGGGGGTTGTTTAATTAAAGGGAATAAGTAGCATGTGCTGTATCAAACACTTTAATTCTGAAAACTTGGAAATGAGAATTAATAGATTCATGCAGAAGCGTGCTTACAGGGGATTAATGACTGTTGTTAAGCTGGTGATTATTCATTTCCATTTTGAATACATTGCTCTGAGAATATTCTTGGGATCCAAAAAATTAGAAAATGGAGACATGGGGCCTTGGAGTGGGAGCTCTGGGGCTGAAATGTGTTTCCCTTCAGTGCCACAGCATTAAAACCCACAGGCTGATGCTTCAGGTAACTGTGATTATCATTTCCACCATTCACGTGGCCTTGAGACTTTCTGCTCAGTTATCAATCATGCCATAATACTGAGGGTAAGATTTAAAGAGAGCAGTGAAAATAAAGTTGTGAAATACTTGTAAAAGCCCAATTTCATGCCACTGGTTAGGGGGAACCACAATGAAGGTTTGTAAGATATTCACATGGGATGTGTGCCATCGCTGACATTCACAGTCCTCCAACAGTCTCTGAGACTTGAATCAGACCTACTTTTGCATGGATTATCAGTGCAACTGTTTTCTCCCATCTTGCTTCATCCAGAACTAAAGAAACTGCTTCACAGTTCTAGGACTGGCCTTTAAAACAAATGGGTGGTACTAAGAATAAGTATTAAGTTAGCCCTTTTTAAAAAGGTGCCCTGTGGAATGGTATTTGAAGAAAAACTGATCATGATTTGAAGAACAACTGATCACAGGAAGAACAAGAGAAACACGAGTGTGAGTTTTTCATGCAGCAAGCATGGGGTGGGGATGAGCAATAAAGATCAGGATGAGGAATGAGCTTCCACTGATATTCACACAGAAAGGGAAGAGCATTAAATCAGGTCTATTGATTGGTTCTGATAGAAAAGTAATGCTTTTCTCTTAAGCACAACTCTGCTGTCACAGCTTTTTGGTTACTGATGTGTGCTCCCAACAAAAGACATTGCCTTAATACAGAGAGGTTGCTGAGAGCTGCAGGCATAACTGAGGCTGTGGCATATTCTCAAGCATGATTGCACAGACAATTTTTTTCTAGTGCATTTTTACATCTGTATTTTTCTCTCCTGAATGCTTCTGTTGATAGTCCAACTTTCTCATTGTTACTGCTCACATTAAGTGGTAGGAGGAGAGAAGAGTAAAAACCTGTATGCTTATGTTCCCTCACTGTTGCAAAATCATTTTTGGCAACAAGTGACATCAACACAGGGGATTAGAGAAGCACAGAAATAGTACATGAGGGGTTAAAAAGACAATGTAAGTGGCTGTGAAACATCATCTTCCCTTTCTCAAATAAAATGCTCTCATCCACTAACTCATCTGTCTCTGTCCTCATTAAAGTTAGTGGGAGCCTTTCCATTAACTTAAAAGGATATTGGATCAACCCCAGATCCTCCATGCTGGGTGTAACGGGCACAGTTGTTAAGCTCAGAGGTGAGTAGAGGGAATTTTATGACTGAAGAGTCAGTGTGAAATTTCAGCCCTCTTGAATCCACTGGTGAAACTCCCATTAACTTCATTAGTGCTGGGATTGTGCCACTAGACCCAGCACGGGGTGAAATCAGTGTGGCAAGAGACAGCAGGATGTTTGACAACAGAGATGCTAGCTGTGTTTTATCTGTGGCTGGAATGCTGAAGTGTAAATGTTTTCTCTGCTGAAGTTTCATGCTGCCATTTCAGTGGCAATAGGAGAATTGAGCCTGACTGCAGCTGCCTGTCTCGCAAGGGGAGAAATTCTGGCCTGGCACCTGGCATGGGCTTTCCTTCAGAAATGCTCCCTTGGGAGATTTCCAGTTTATCCAGAGGTGGCTGTATCTAATATGCAGCAGATAACTGGAATATAGTACACTTCCATCCAGCAGCAGAGACCAAGCCCATAATCCCTTCCCAGGCAGAAGAAAGCATAAAGTTAGGGTTCAAGTAAAAATAGGGAATTTGGAAGAAAAGAAGCTTCTTAGAAAGTAATGAGCTGTACCCATCCAGCTGTGCTATCTGCAGGGAAATGATATATTTTTGAATTGGAAAGAGATGCGTGTGTGTAAGAAGGAGGAAAACATGATTGAAAACACATGAGAAAGGGAAGGATTTTCACCACACTCTCCCCGAATCTGAAGAGAAATATGTCCATTATAATAATTGCAGTGTAAGCCCCAGAAATATGCTGCAGTGTGAAGCCAGATCCGTCCCTGGAAGCCTTGCAGGCAGAGATGAATATAAAAAAGTCACAGGAATTCAGGGGTAGGTCAATACAATGATTTCAGTTTTTAAGCAGCTAGTACAGGGTTTCTAGAAAGGGCTGGAAATCTTATTTCCCTTAAGCAGTTGTAGCTGAACTCAAAGGCTCTTAAAACACCGGTTGCTTTCCGAGATGTTGGTGGTTATCAGTATCTAATTCTAGCCTGTTTCCCAACCTGAGGCTGCCTTTGAAGTATCACTACTGAGAACTGCTCTGTGCTCCTCTCTGCCCTGGCCTACTCCCTGAGCAGGCTCTGAATGAAAGGGTTTGTTGTAGGCATGTGCTTCACCTTTTACTTCTACGTGCTCTAGACTGGCGTTAGCAGTACCTTCCTCAAAAGAGATGAGGATGATAACAAGGTGGTGCTTAATTGAGGCCCCTGAGAGGACCTCATTGGCTTTAGGCTCTGTCTGCAGCCACCAAAGATCTGTCCTTGGGGAGAACACGTAGGTGCTGCATTGTAGTGCCTGCATTTAGATGTGCTGCCTGTCAGTCTGACTCCTTCTGGGATTAGATGCTTCACTCTTTCAAATTCTATCCTATTGGTAATGTCACCATGTCATTAATGTAGTGAATCATTACATGAGGAACATTTTTCCTGTCTACTTTTCTGCGTGGTAATGTTAAATGTGGTCCCCCATTCCTGCCTCCAACACCCACCCTCCACACCCCCCATCCATTTCTCTTTCTGGAGCATTCAGAGTGCATGACTTCATCTGCTTGATTATCTCCAGCCTTGGGAATGCTGGCTTTGTCTCTGAAACCACCAGAATGTGCTGAGCAAACACCGCTCCCAGTCAGGCTGCATCAGGGCTGGCAGTTAAAGCCTCCCATGCAAGAAAACTTGCTAGGAGCTGCTCTTGGATGAGATCATCTCTGATGATAGGGGGTTGTCTTATTCTGGGTTGTACACGAGGGCAGTATCAGGGCCAAATGAAAGAGCTGTTGTTTCTGCATGTTTTTGTAGCTTTCTAGGATTGCATTTTTGCACAAAAGTGGGCATTCATTCTTAGTTACGTTGCGGTTTCATCTTTCATACTGACAATGTGGTTTCTGTCATTGGCAGCAGTGCCAGTAAAATCTACAATGGTTTTTTAAAATGTAATTGGGGAGAGAGTGTTTTTTCTCCAAGAGACACAAAGAGCTGTATCTTTGACAATGCAAACTCCTAAAGAGCTGTGCTGTTCACTCAAGTCTGGTTATAGAGCATTGTTTTTCTTGTGCATCAAGCAGTGGGAGTGGGCTGAAGCAATGGAAAGGGAAGGATTGCTGACAGGTATCTAATGGGAGCCATTTCATGGGAACTCCCATGGATGGAGTGCAGGAGCTCTCTGTGCAGCATCTCCGACTTGTTGAGGGGTGTATTTGCTGCCACAGATGTTCTGATGTTCAGAACAGGAAATTAGGATGGGTTAGATATTACTGGGATACAAGGAAGAATATTATATTTCCATGTTAGCTGATAATATCTAAGCTATGCAAATGTGATCTTTTATGGTCTGCAGATACCTCCTTCTGCCCTCTATGAGGAAGATAAGTTTTTAGAGCTTGCTGTGAAATGCCACAGAACTCAAGCTGTGTCATTACATTGTCAGAAGTGATCCAAAGGAGGGGAGGTAGTGTGTGAAAAGAAATGGACAACGTAAGAACCCGCAGTCTGTGAAGGCACGTCTTGACATCTTGAATTTCCTCTTTGAAAAGTCAAAAAATGTGGGCCTGCCAGTGTTTTTACACAGCAGAGGCAAATAATGCAGATGGCAATTACAACCACTGTTCAAATCTCAGTCAAGCATGTGCTTATTAGTCTGAACAGTGTCAAGGTCCCAGCTCTCTCCCTGTCAGGCAGTACAGCCCCCGCAGGTTTCGGAGCTGCCAGTGCATGTGAGGACGTTTGCTGTTTTCTGTCACTGCTCTTGCATGTGTATGAAGCTGAGTGTTACCCTGGTGTTACAGTGATTGCTTCCAGCACAGCTTTTTGGGGGAAATAAATAATGCCAGTCAAATTAGGAAGTGATCCAATATCTTGCTCATAAACCAAATTAAAACAAAGCTTGTATTTTATTCTGGTTTCGAAGAGGTTTAACTCTTTGGCATGAAGCCCTCTGTACTCTCTTCTAGTCCATCACACAAGCATCAAAGAAATTGTTATAGCTTGGCTAGAAATGCTTAAAGATGTTCTAGAAAAGAGCTTATTGTCACTGAGCTGAGAGGATAAGCTTGTGCAGAGTAGCAACTATCTTTCAGGAGCTTTTCAAATGGAAGCTTGACTGTCCGGCCAAGAAGCTGGCTCAGTTTTGATTGTTTCTATTAAGATTAGTTCTCAAGACAGTGTTAATATACAGTTTTGCATGACCTAACAAATAGAAGATGTATCTTTATCACAGATAATGAAATTGAACTATTTTGCATTGAGATAGAAGCTAGAGAAGGTTACTGTGGACAACTGCTGACTCTGAATGTTTTAGAATTCTTAAATCCAACAAATTTGAATCCCTGAAATTTTAAAGACCTGGAGATAGGAGCTCAGTTGATCTCTGTATGTTGAGTTTTAGTCAGTGAGTAGAAAAAAGTGTACAGATAACAGGCTGTGAAAATTGAGTGCTGGTCTATCAGCTTGACATTGATCCAAAGCAAAACAATGGAACTACTGAAATTGGAGCCCTTTATTAACAAATGTAGGGAACAGCACTTTGTTAGCAAATCTCTACCTGAGCCTAAGGAAAATGGACCTTATCAAATCAGCCTGATGTATTTTGCCTTACCAAGAGTACAATCTTGCCCGATAAAAGTTGGGGTAGTTGCCTGAGTGGGCCTTCTTCACATCTTGATCCAGAGAGAAAATAAGCAGTGTCCAACAGAAAGTGGTTTTGATCCTGATGATTCTCCAGGTGGAGGTGGATGGAGAGAATCATCTCTGAGCTCTTGTTGTATATCAGAGGGTTCCTCAGGGGTCATTTGCTGGCTTTTTACTATTGAATACTTGTGCCAGTATCTTGCTAAAAACGTTAAATGATTGCTGCTACTGTTTGTAGAGGGGCATGCAGACCAGACACAACTGAGGGAATAACTAAGCTCACTGTAAGAGCCACCCACATTATGTGATAAACTGTGAGAATGTAAGAAACACTCATGCATTATTTGCCTGGTACAGGGTCTTCTATTTAAACTCAAGACAGCAGGTGTTGAAGGGCCTGAGGCTTTGGTCTGGCAGAGCAGCAACCAAGAGGCCCTGGTGGATGGAAAAGGGAATATAAATCCCAGCACCCTGCCAGGCTGTGGGGTTTGATAAGGCACCATTGTGGATGTGGAAGGAAATATTAGAAAACTAGACTCAGTATTGGTAGAAAGGAAGTGGGTTGTTTACAAAGTCACTGTACTTTGGATAAAATCCACTTTTGTGCAGAGGGCTAGCACAGATGCTATCAGGGCTTGGAATGAGATTTTCATCTTGGTCTGCCTTTCAGTGCAGAGGTGGAGTTTACCCTCAGTATGTTATTGTACTGCATCAGGATTTAAATCCCTTATTTGCTGTTTTCTGGCAAACATTTAGGGAAATGCTGCATTAAGTAGACATCTCTTTTTAATAACATTGGCATTTATCTCACTTCTGACATTTTTAGCATCTTCACAGATACCTGGATAGCTATTTCTGTTCTAAAATTTGCAGTAATTAATTGCTTTTCTGAATATCTGTGGGAGCAGCTATCAGCAAAGAGAAAGGGAGGCACTCTAGTTTCACATCCTTTGATTAAAGGTAAATAGAAATAATTAAAGGTGTGGTATTTAATGTAGAGACTTTAGGGCTGAAAACCAGCATCCTGATACCTGCTGAGAAATACCTTACTCCACAAAAAATCTCTGTTGTAGTAACTCCTGCCATGGCTAAGGCTAGCATTGGAATATGGCCTACAGTAATTACTGTTTTGAGACAAAGGGGATGCTTTCTGCTCACCCAGAAATAAATCACTTTGATCGCTTCTCTCCTATGGCACAGTGCTGTATGTATAATTTAAGATGTACAGTGCAGCAGTGGAGCCTTTTAGAACTGGATCATCCCACTGGTCACCAGTAAGAAAGCTGGAGCAAGTGATGGGTGAGCAGATAAACGTTAACAGTTTTGGGAGCTGGCAAGTGCCAAGGATGCTACACAGACAGCTAAGAGCACTGCATGTGTTTGTCTCTGCTATCAGCCCGCCTGGAGGTGAGACCCAGCTTGCCCACGTGTGGCTGAGCTGCAGGAATGTCTCAGCATTGCTCTTGGGGCATTGGCTGAGTGCTGAGTGGAGCTGCAGTCGTGTCAAGAAAACCAGTCCATCGTGTTAAGGGCAAATAACAGGAATTAAGTAGTTTTGTAAACACATTTTATGAACAAGTATAGTCAGTTTGGTGTCTCTTAACAGGCTGGTATGTGCTGACTCTGGAGAGCCTTGGAACAGCTTTAGGAAGGGAAGGCAAGGCAGAGCATTGTCCCCTCTGAGAGGGTATTTGCTGGAAGTGTGGGGCTTTCTTGTACCTATGAGTGGGGCTGCTCCATGCACAGCTGGGGGCTGACCTCACAAATGCAGGGTTGTTCATTGTAGTAACCAGCTACCTGGGAAAGGCTTCTAAAACCAGTTCTTTTCTATTACTTGGTGAGCACTCAAACCATTATAACTATGGCAGAAATTGCTGATGGGCTTGTATCAACTTCCTTCTGATAGTTGTCTTTTCTTTCTTTACTCTTGGGCCTGAGATGTTTTTGGAATACCAAGATCTTTGTCCCTTTCTTGCATGGCTCCAGCTCCTCTCCAGGCTGTGAAATCAGCTTCAGTCTCTCTGTGTCTCATCCTGCTGTGAAGTTATTGAACTTTTAACCAGTTCTGTAGTCAAACAGCCCCTTCTCCCAGTGCCACTAAAGCACATCTTGCTCTACATGCCCCAAGCTTCTGTACTGGAGGCACAGCAAGAACTGGAGGAATTGCCTCTGCCAACAGCCACCCCCCTCTGCCAGGGCTTCCCACCTGAGCAGGCATTTCTTGGTGCTTGGTGTCATCCCTGCTCTGGCTGAGAGGAGGGGGGAACAGTGAACATCAAGGTTCTGTGTCACAGAGCACCTGGCAAAGTCAGTGAACCTGGGCTTGATACCCTGCTTTGTCTTCAGGCTCAGCTGAAAGGCTGACAGAAATTTTAGTAAAACATGTTAAGTAGGCACCCAGAACCTGCTACAGACAAGATCACTTCATTGTCTTGCATGTGTTCATCTGAAAAAGCAAATTATGTAGTTTGTATGTCTAATGCAACTAGAAGAGACAGAAAAAGATCAGAGAAGAGGTTGTTCTATTTCATTTCTAGTAATTTTACTTTTGTATAAAATCAGCATTGTGATTGAGGCCTTCTTATTGTAATTTTGCAGATACTTGTTTGTAATGGGAGGCATTGCCATGTGGTATTCTTACACCCCCTTTTTGTTTTGTCCTTTATGAAATCTTGTGTTTTCAGTTCTGAGTAAATTAAAGCGGTTGGTTTGGCAGTTCCAGATGTAGATGCTGTCTGTTCATAAAGCAGATCCTGTACAGTAACACAATTAAACTGCTAGTTTAGGTGTGCTTTAGCACCTCTGATTTGCTCTGAAGAAACCTCTGTACCAGCAGCGAAAGGCAGCAATTTTGTTTTCAGCACAAGCATGAACTTTCATGATGCAGAAGTTATGCAGCTGACTGAAGTAAACTGACTGGTGGTATTGCAGCTCTTCCATCCGTGTCACTACTTACTGCTTATAAACCCTGCCTCTTTACTCCTCTTGGTAGCAGGTTTTGTACTTCCTGTAGCTGCTGGGCTTCAGCAATGTGTTTGCTGAGAAAATGTCCTGTTGTCTAATCTTGAGCCTGGTCGTTTTTTCTCTATTTTCTTTTTAATTACATTTAAAAGAAAAAAAAAGCAGATGGGGGAGAACTTGGATCGTAACAATGTTATTTAAGCAATGAGTCCAACTTGGAGGCTAAACCAGACCTTTTGGTTTTGAATCACTCTGTGGGTGGTGCTGCTTCTGTAAAAGCACAAGGTGCCCTTACTACATTTGTGATTCAAAATAATTTCCAGCAATATGAGTGCAGATGGAGCCAATAATTTGTCCTTATTTCTAGGCTCTTTCTACCTTGTCATGGACTAAACAAAGGTCTTTCTGATGCTCTTTTGAAGCTGAACAACATGCAAAAATCAGGCAGACCTTTCATCTTCCTCTCTCCTGATGCTTACCATCTTCTCTGTTGAAGCATGGGGACAGTGGCATGTGTCTAGCATATGAATCAAGTCACATGCACACAGGGCTGGAGAGAGACCATGTCTGTCTCTGTGGAGGGTCTCAACAAGGTACTTGTCCCTGCCCCAGACTGTGGAACAAAGAGTTTGCATGAGCTCTGCACATATCCCTGTTGCAGGCCTGGATGCCCATCTCTCTCTGGGCTGGGCTGTGTTCACACAAGGACAGCAGCACCAGGGTGAGCTGCCCTTGCCTGCACCAGTGAGTACCAAAACATGGGGGAGAATCCTTTGCCAGAAGCCTAAAGGGAAGTGTTTCAGTCTCTTCTGACTGAGCAGTGCTGCAATACCAAATGCTATTTGAAAAATCAGTGTTCCTTTGTACACAGCTCTTCTCTTTCACCTCTCTCATCCTGACCAAGGCATGGAGCTGAATTACAAGCCCTGCAGCTCCTGGGTATGGCTGACAACAGGCCACGCTCACAAAGGGCCAAAGTTTGGTCTAGACTGAGGAGCAGGCAGAGGGAAAACCATGTCCTTTAAGGAAATCTGGCAGCTCCAACAGACGGGCACAGTTGCTCTGCCCCTAATGCAGACCATGGTTAGCCACACCAGCAGCATGCTCTCCACACCCATCCTCTCTCTACCAGGCACAGTCTGTCCCTCTGTGCTGACCACTGGAAAAGCTTGCAGGGGTTATGGAACAAAGCTTTGCCTGTCCAGCTGGTGAAGCAAGAAGTGCTCGCTCTTGGATAGAAACAACAACAGCTTTTTTTTTTAAACCAAATAATATATTTGAATAGATGAAGCAGTAACTGTGCACTGTATTCAGAGTAATTTAAAACCAAATTAATGCCATGCACTCATAAGCCAAGGCATAGGGAGGCAAGTAAATCCTTCTTCCTAGTCTCAGGGGAGTTGCTTTTGCCCTGCAGCACAGGAGAAGGGCTCATGAGTGTTTAAAATGCCATGTATCGGTTACAGAGCCCGTGCTGCTGTTCAGATGACACCACTGGCAAGCACACAGTTTTCTTCCCCTCGACCTAGTAATGTGTGTGCCCTCTCATCATCATCCCCCATTTCATTTTAATAGGGAGCAGGCTACACCAGCAGCATAACAATTTGTTTCACAGGGCTCTTCCTCATCTCAGGATGATTGTTAGGAAAAAAGCTGGGGTTGATTGACACATGGGAAATTGTTATACTAAAGCTGGAGTGCATGAGGAGTAGGGCCTAGCCTATTTCCATTCAAAGGTAATGATACTCTTGCTTTTCTAGGATTTTTGGGATGGAAAAAGTCAAGGGTGGATGCAGCAATGCTGCTCTTTGCAGCAGAGGTGCAGGGTGAGGTTTGCTGCTCCATTATGTACCATCTGCTGGAGAAGCTGGCGAGTAGCTCCAGAGAACCACCTAGGTAGGGCATTTTCCAGAAACTGCTTCTGGGATTGTTCTCAACCCAAAGACCCATTAAAATCAGTGTTAGACTGATGAACAGGGATTTATGCTCATTGCCATAAAGGCTGAAATGACTGTACAGAGAAAGCTATCAGTTTCCAGTTCTCCTTGAGCAGATATTTCTGCCCAGATAATGCTCCTCTGGGGGAGGAGAATGAATGGAAATTAGTTACAGCAAGTTCCAAGGGAAGGCAAAAATGAAAGCCATTTAATCATAAGGTAAGTATTTATGTTGCAGAAATAACTAATCAGTATTCAGCAATAAAGATCTTAGGATATAAAACAGAAAAATGAAATATTTTATTAGTGGAAGTACTTTTGATAGATTCTGAATACTAGACTGTGTACAGAAGTAAATTTATACCATTAGTTCTGTGCAGAAAAAATAAGGTTTTTGTAAGGGAGACAGTAGTAGGACATTGTCTCAGAAAAAGAGAAGAAGGACTTTCTCTCACCTTACATTTACATCCAGAAAATTTGGGTTTTTTCTGTTAGTATCTTGACCAAAACCCCAAACATTTTTTAATGCATACTCTGAATACTGCCTTGCACTACACTGCACAGAGCAGGGGCAAGTGACTGAAACAGACCGATGGGGAAAGCATGAAAATTATTGTACAAAGAGAGATTGTTTAGATATCTTTATTTAGCAAGTAAAGTACATTGCCAATAGGAAGGAGGAAAATGGAGACTCAGCTGTGTTTACCAAGGCAACAGAAATTTTCCTGAAGTGAGGCCAACTTTGATATGAGCTATTAATTTTGCTTGATTTTTGCAGGGTTACTTCTGAATAGGACTTGAATGTCATGTTTTTGTGTGAGGGCACAAACATCTTTCTTTCAGTTCATGTTAGTTTTGCATCCATGCTTCTAAAAACTGATGGCTGGTCCGGCACTTCCAGGCCCATAACATGGCTGAGGTTGTAGCATGACCCAAGGCAAGTTGTGCCCTCTGTGCTTTGGGAAGGGCTGGGATCCTTGTGGCACCAAAACAGGCTCTTGAAATAGAGCCAAGTGCATTGTGTTAATCCTGTATTTTTTGCCCTTCTCTTCTTCCAGCAAAGTTTTCCTTGTGGCCCTGGTCCAACAAGCCGTTTAACTGTGTGCAGGTGCAGGCACAGGATGGGACCTCCTGGCACATCTCACTGTGTGCTGAACTGCATTTTCAATGAAAAAACAGGACAACTTCTGGGGCCACCTGCCCCTGCCAGGCCCAGTCTTTGTTAGTGCTGAGTACAGTCATCTTCCAAGAGCACCAAGGTCAGGGTGACAAACCAGGAAATGCCAAGTGAAGGTGCAAGTCCCTACATTTCACCCGCTGACCTTCAAAGATGGGTGCAGCTGCTGGGACTTACCTGCAGCACTCTGGCTTTGGCCATGAGAGCAGTTTTTCTGGGCAGCACAGCAGGCTGTGCCTGGGTCTCACTGCTCCCTGAACACACTTGTCTGGGCACAGGTTGGCCTGTCATGCAAGGCCACCTGCAGCTCCTGCACCACCAGTGATCCTTGTTGTGCCAATTGTCAGTGGCCAGCACAGGTGGTGATGTTCCTGGAGATTGCCATCTGTGATACACTAGAGGAGGGTGAACATTTTTCTGCAGGGTTTCCTATGGATCACATTTTTTAGTGTTCCCTAGGCACAGCTATTAGTTGGTGGTTTTGATACCAGCAAACCTATGAATTGTTAAGTCTATTTCTGCCTTCATCCTGCCTCAGATAAGTGCCAGGCATGAGTGTCAGTACAGGAATGTCCTTTTCATCCCACTGGGCCACTCACACTCCTGACCCATTGACCATAAGTCAAGTCTTGCTCCTTGTCCCCTTTTCTACTGCAGATGTGAGAAGGAGCTCTGAGGGACCTCCTGTATCTCGCCCACACTGATAACTACCCTTCCCCATTAACAGGAGCTCTCAGTCTTCTCCTTCCCACAGACACTTGCCTCACAATTTCACCCTATTATACCCCATTTTCTCTTAATTTTTGCCAAGAAGAATTTTTTAGCTTCAAGTGTTTTTTAGATTTCTCACTGGACTCAAGTTGCAGTGCCTCAGAGTGAGCTTGCCCCTCCTCATCACCTTCTTAGCAGACGAGGTTGTAAAGCATTGCTTTATTTCCCTCCACTCCCTGGGTGAAGAGTACATTTGGTTGGTATTGCTCAGGTTTTGGGCATGGTGAACTGTCCCACTGATTCTGTTGAGAAAAAGAGAAGAATTGAAGGCTAGAAATTTTCTTAGCCTGCCCAAGCATGTGTACTGTGACCCATTTTCCTGAGCTCTTGCACGTATGACTGCCCCCCAAAGAGCTCAATTGTTTTGTCAATAGCTTTGAATTGGCCATATCCCAGCAGGGAATTACTCGGTGCTACTTAAATGGAAATGTCAACAGGCTTGCAAGTATGAAGCTATCTATGAGCAAGTTCTGGTAGACCTCTATCCCCTTCAAGAAAATTATGAATTTGTCTGTGGATCATATCCCCTGGCTTGCACAACTGTGCAGAGTCAGTCTCATGGAGTTATTTTTGGTGTTCATATCAATAATATTTTCCTCCTTTTGAGCACTGTGAACAATCATATTTTGTACAGCCAAGTTTGTGAGATTTGGGAGTTTTATTTGAAAGGACTTCTAGGTACATAAAAATAAGATTTAATGTTAACTCTGAGGAGGAAAGTAAAACTAATGAGCATGACCAAATTCCCACTTACTTAGAAAAAAATTTATTAACATCTTTTGACAAATGGACTTGAGTGAGGCTTAACCAAGGACTCTAAGCCATGGGCCTGGATGAAGAGGTTCCCAGAGAAGTCTTTATGCAGCTTGTTCTTTCTGTTGGCAACCCCAGGCTTCCTAGGCAAATGAGACTTCTAAACCTTGTTCCTTTCTCAACCCAAACTCTAACCCTAGGCACAGATGAAACCTTTTTTTCCAAGGACCACAAGCTGTAGCAGAAATCAAAAAGCTATCATGGGAGAAATATTTTTACATTCTCCCTTGTCAGCCACAACACAACTGGAGTTCAAGGGTTTTCCCTCTCCTAACCCTAAACATTGGCCTTGGCTGGATTATCACAAGCCACACCAATGATGAAATTTTCAGAGACAAAATCCTAATGTATCCAGTCCCTCCCTCTGAGGGAGCTCCTTGGCAGCTCCACATCACATGCAGTTCTAGGCTTTGACATTGCCCTGAGCTAACCCTAGCCCTAAACCTTCTGTGTGAACTGAGCATTTGCCAACAAGACTAAGCCTTGCCCAAGATAAACTTGTGAGGGGAAAAAGCTCTTTGCAGCCTCTCCTTTGCCTTTGGCAGTGCATTAACAACCCCTTGCCAACTGCAGCTGTAGCACCTCTAAGTGCTCAAACTGTACCCCAAGCTCAGGTGTGGGCTGCTTCACAGGCAAGAACACTCAGCTGTGCCTGACATGGAAAGTGTAGCAGGGAGTTAAAATTTTTACTGTTCATTCCAGCCTTTTCCAAACCCTTTGTAGAGTTTTGCTATTTAGAGTGCTAGGCTTTGTCCCTCTTCCATCCATAGCCCTAAACCCTGAGGAGAGCTGATCCTCAGCCAAGCACACAGAGCAATGGTCCAGATGAAAAAGCAATCAGAGGAGAAATATTTAATGCTGTGACCTTCACTTCCCTGCACAAGTCCCTCACCATTGCCATGCTAACTGTTGCTGTAGGCTTTTTCCCTTTCCCAACACTGAACTCAACTCTAAGGCTGTGCATGGGGTAATCCTTTGCTGAAGGAACTGAAGCCCAAATCAAGCAATTGTCAAAGGAATGACATTCTAGGAGACTGCTGCTTCTCCTGGCAGCCTGTGGGAAATGCAGCATCCACTGAATCCCCAGGGCATCTCCCTCCTAAAGCAGAAGCCTGACCTTGAGTTAGCTATAATTATGGATAACCTGCTGTGGTCCCAACAAAGATGTTAGAGGAGCAATCTTTCGGGAAACCCAAACCTTAATCCTAGTATTAAATGTGAAATGAGCCCTGGACCATCATCAAAATGAGAAAGTGTAGAGAAGAAACATTTTTCTATCCTCTGCCTCAGTTTGGAATCCCTTTGGCAGCCCCATGCCAGCAGAGCTCCTGTCCCAAATTTCTCCCTGTTTCTATCCCAAACCCAACCCTGCCCCAGACTCTCAACTCAGCTTACCTAGAGCCCAGGGACAAAGGTTGTCTGGGGGTAAATTTTTTCACTCTATACATCGCTTTGGCACTCCAATGCTAACTAGGGCTTTAGGCTTTGTTCCATTCCTAAACAATATTACTGTAACCTGAGTTTTATCCTTGTCCCTAAAGTGGGCTCTTCAAGAAATAATCACATAACTCCAGTGTTGGAGTGCTGACAGTCTCTAGCCTTCCTTCCAGCTACAGTGACTTGTTTTTACAGTTTAAGCCCTGTGCTCCTTTTGCCTCTTAATGCCACAGCCAGGCTCAGCACAATTAAAGATTAGTAACAGACATGTATTACTAGTGTGTTTCTGAGCTCCATTTAGGGTTCTTCCTCTCTAATGGAGAAAACAAACCAAACCCAAACGCTTTTGTGAGGTAGCCCTGTTGTGTCTGTGGTTAATTACAGGGAGGATTGAAGACCAGGTGACATCCTTGTGAGATGAGCACATTTGTCCACTAACCTGTGTGGACTGTGTGATGAAGTGGTGGGGACAGGAGCTTCAGACACCAGCCACATTCCTGCCTGCTCTGGTACAGGCCCTGCACTGTTTGTCCCCCTGCTGAACTCTCCCCTGGCATGCAGCTGGAAGAACAGAAGGATCAAACCAGCTCCCTGTTCTCTTGCATCCGGCTCTTGCTGTTCCTGTCAACAGCACCCTGGGAAAGACCACGTGTTTATTTTCATGTAGTCTCCCACCCATCTGCTGGAGTGAGCCATGGATCCCTGTCATCTAAATCCTGCAGACATTTTCCTCTCCTTCCACCCCCTTCAAATCTGTGTGCCCATTTGGAAAGTCACTCATTAATAAAATAAAAAAACCTGCCCATATTAGCAAAGATTATTTCTGTAACTTCTGCTATGTATTCCAATATTCTCAGGGACCTCTGCATCATCCCTGTTGTGCTTTAATGCTGGGAAGGATGGGGCATTCGCCCCCCAGAAATATTTTCCATCAGGAAAAGGAATGAGCCAGTGTGTCTGGAAAATGGAAGAGTGAATGTTAACAGGTCCTCACCCTGAAGTGTTCTCCCTGGTAATTATTGTTTCAGACAGCTCTGGGTGAGTTATCTCCTGTAGCTTCTCAGATTTTTAGCAAAAGAATAAAATCTGCTCCTTGAGATCAGCCCAACTGCATCTGAAACTGTGACAGTACCACAACTCAGAGCTGTAGGACTGAATTTAGACTGGTGCAGTGGAAATCAGGGTAAATGTGCAGCATGTGTGATTGCTTTTTCAGAGGGTTTGAGGGCAGAAAGGGAGGATGACTCTAAAAGTTAGAAAGAAAAATGGAAAGAGCCACTGATAAGAAAGAAAATTGCTGTAGTAAAGATTTCTGTAGGCAAATACCAGATTGAGTGCTGATGAACGGTAACTGCCCAAACATAACTCATGAGTTATTTTGTGCTGGAAAGTAATTTACTACACTGAGCATCCTCATTCAGCAGAAAGAGCCCTGCTTCATGTTCATGTGATACACAAGGCTTACCTACATGTTCAGTAGGTAGTGCTGTAACTCCACCTGTAACAATTCAATCAGGACATCCCTGTGGCCTGGGTTCAGTTAGACTGATGGGACCCCATTCCCACACATTTAATAGAGAAGGCTCTGTGGAGGTGAAAAACTCCAAGCTGACAGAGCCATCACATGCACAAAAATTTGATCATTGTAATGACACCGCCATTCAGTCACAACTCCCTGCCCAAAGGCAGAGCAAATCAGTAAAAAACCCAGACCAAACCCCTGTAACAAAATTTAAATAAAAAAGAAAGATTTGTTTTGCTGCATGTTCATCTTCCCAGCTCCTTGACACGAAAGTGCAGAGGGATACATGGATCTGCAGGCAGAAGAGGTGAAAGGCTGGGTGAGCCAGGGGCACAAGGGCTGTCCTGGCACAGCACACTGACACTGTGCTGTCACTGCAACCTCCTGAAGGGAGGCTGGAGATAGGTGGTGTTGTCATCTTATTGCAAAATTTCCCATACCTTCTCAGTGATTTCTCATGGACAACTCCTCGCCTGGCAGCACTTACAGAACCAGAGGATACAATCTCAAGCTACATCCAGGAATGGATAGGTTGGATATTAGGAAAAAGTTTTTCACCAAAAGAACAATAATAAAGTACTGGAATGCTCTTCCCAGGGTGGTGGTAGAATCACCATCTCTGCACGTGTTTTAAAAAAGACAACGTGGCACTTGGTGCTATAGTCTAGTTGAGGTGTTAGGGCATAGGTTGGACTCAATGATCTGAGAGGTCTGTTGCAACCTCATGATTGTGTGATTCTGTGATTCTGTGATTCTGTGATTCTGTACCTCCCGTGGGGCTGTTGCTGTGCAGGGTGACAGCTAGCAGGAGCAGGGGCTCAGAGTTTGATGAGGCTGCAATTGCCAAAGGGCTCTCCAGCTGTAGGGACAGCAGTGGGGAAGGTGCCTAGGGGAGGAATGAATGGTGGGGCCAGTACAAGGGTAAAGCCATTGGTAAACTCATGAATCTTCAGCCCTGGCTCAAATCTGGCCATTTCATGTGCTGGCTAGGTCAGTGATGAAAGACTTATTCATCAAATCATTGTGTCCTGAAATGTGTTGCAATTTAGTAGAAATAACACTGTGAAGCAAGATATATTATTTATTCCTGACCCTTTCATCTCAGCCAGAACACTTTTTCATGTGATTTAACTGAATTAACAAGCAGACTGTGATCTGATGGAGCAGGGAATTCTGCAGTGCTGCTGCAGGACAGAGGTCCCCTGTCCCCTGGGCATGGGGCTATGACACCAGATCAGAGCAGCAACTAGGGGGAAAATAAAAAGACCTTAAAAAAACCTTTTTTTTTTCTTTTTTTTACTGTGTGTTGAGGTGGTGTGAATGTGCAGGCTGGGTGAGGTCTTTATCTTGTCTTGCCATGATGTTTTCAGGCCCGAGTCAGTGGTTATTCAAAAGAGAGGAAGCGGCAGAAATAACAATTTGCCAATGTTTGTTGATGTTTTTTGGTTAATTATGCTCACAAAAGCTTACAGAAGATCACAACCTGCTCATGGGATCAAATTAAGCGGAAGAACACTTATTTAGATTTGAAAAGACACTGAATTTCTCAGATTATATATTCACAACAAACAAGTTCATTCTCATTATAGAAATCAGGAAGTGCATTTCCAGCAGGAGGCATGAAGGACATGCATAACCACCACTCGTGCAACAAACTGAAAATGTGCTTTTAAATTACGGTCCTCTCTGGTCACAGCATTTGGGGTGACATTTAGAGAGCCCAAGGAAACCTGTGGGCCTCTAAAATGACTAGCTGCATGGAGGTGGATTTTATTTTTCCAGGAGTGATTATTGCTTCCCATGGTTACTCTGAGTGGGGGCTGTGTCTGGTGTCAGGGCAGTGCCTTGTTGCACACTCAGCTCCCCAGCCCAGGGTCTTTTCCAGTGCCTGAGGGGGATGCATTGGATGAAATGTGTTTGCTAAGTCTTTCTCAAAAAGTACATCAGGAGGAAGAAGAGCACCCCCTTTCCTTAGAAAGTGCCAGGATTAGTCCAGGATGTGGCAGAAAGGGATTAGCTTCCTCCTCTTTCCCTCAGGCTCCTTGGGCTCATCTCTCACACTTTCCTGTTGAAACTGCTTCCCTTGGTTTCAGTCGTCACTTGGCTAGAGAAAAAAAGAGCAAATACAAGGCAATTGCAGTAATAATCTTGGTGGTAGTAGTAGTAGTAGTAGTAGTAATAATAATAATAATAATAATAATAGTAATAATAATAATAATAATTTACTCTTGACAGCTTCAAGAATCACATTGAGTTCTGACCATTTTTCTGATTATTTGCTTGTACCTCTGAGAGGACAGGAGAGAGGAGATTTGTTGGCCCTGCTCTCCATGTGTGAGACAGAAGGACACCAAAGAAGCAAATCCATGTCTGCTGTCCCTTCCAAACTCTTCTTACTGTCCAACACAGCCAGAAATGCAGGGTTGCTGCCTGTTCAGCTCTGCCTGGGAGAGAACACAGCTGGTCCTCAGAAATCAGGGTGAATAATTCCTTTTGCACAACAAAAAATTATAGAGTAGGGAAATGATAAAAAGGAAAGAATATCAAAATTGCTGAAAATTATTTGTATTAGCAGATGCAGAATTTGCCTAATCAGGAAGGTAAATGACTGTGCAAAAGCAGAGCCTGAGCTTGCATTTGAATATTTTTCCAGCTTTGTACATTGCCACTCTGTATTTAAGGAGTGATCAGTCAGGGAAGAGCTTGCTGTGGTGATTACCATGTCTGAAAGCAAAGCCAAAAGAGCTCTCTTACAAAAATTAAATCTTGATCCCCATCCTGCCTTTGCCCTCCCTCTCAGATCACTAACCATTGATTGCAGCTTCTCCAGGCTCAAAAGAGAAAATGCTGAACTGTTATTGCTGGACAATTCTTCCTCCTCCAGAACATTTATTAAACTAACACCTTTATTATTCAAAATATTTGAACAAGTGGTAGCATGGTTACCTCCCTCTTTCAGAGGTCTGCTGACGCCAGCCCTAACACAGAGAACAAAGCAGAGACTTTTGCTCTGCACACCATTTTTCCTCTGCCCTGTTCTCCCTGCACAAAGTGACCCCTGATGAGGGGCAGGCAGAGGCCTGAGCTTTAGAAAAGATTATTTTGTTCAACCTTGGGATTGAAAGCAAACACTCCCAGTCTCCTTTGATGCCAGCAGACCTGAATCAAAGCTTGCAGACCCCTGACTGATAATGTCTGCCAGATGCAGCAGTGAAGAAGGGTTTCCAATCTAGCTTCTCTGTTTCTAGGCATCCATACCAAAAATTAAGTGCATGGGTAGGAGTTTGGCATCCGACTGCTGTGAGGGAAGGCTTGCTGCAGAAGAGAAAAAGCAAAAAGAAAATTATCTTTCTGCATAGCCCAGTGCATTCAGGTTCTTGACTAATAGCTCTTAATAACCCAGATAAGTGCAAAAGGTTCTGCATGGTGGGGGGTGCTGGCAGCTGGATCTGTACTAACATTTGGGGCAGCAGGGGGAGTACTGTGTGGCAACACCTTGGCAGGAAGGCAGAACTGAGGGAGGGGAAGGAATAACAAAAGCAACATCATTTTTGCTGACAGAAGCAGAAGAAAATGGAAAGTGTCACCTGAAGGACTCCCAGCAGCAGATACAGACACTGGCAGGGCCTGACAGTGCTGGGGACACAGACACCTCTGTCACCTGCCACAGGGACAAAGAGAAATGGTGACAGCTACCTGATCACCACATGCAGAAGAAAACAGTGATGCAAGGCAGATATTACTTCATGCCTGCAATCATTGTCAGAGTCCAGTCCTGCCAGCAGCTCAGTGATGACAAAGCAAAGGTGCTTTGGTACAGAGGGTGGTCACACAAGAAACTCTCAAATGCTCGACAGCCAGAGGCTCAATCTATTATGCCAGAGCTCCAGCTGAGCCTGCTGAGAATGGGAGAAGGAGAAGGAAAGGGGGAAAATGTAAGCATTCATATTTCAGGGGCCCAGCTGCTCAAAGCGAATCCAAACAAAAGGCACTGTTGTCCCACTGCTGGAAATAGCTGCAAGATCAGGCTGTGGGGCAGCAGGAGAGAGTCAAGCATTGCATGACAGGACATGTCCACCCTTGTGACAGCTGTTGTGCTGTATATACAGCTTTGTATATGATACAGAAGAATATTAAACAAAGGAAGAGTATCCAGGCCCCACAACTGCTGTGTGTCCTTGTACTCCCAGGACAGGACAGCTTGCCAGCCCTGCAGTCACATCAGCTCCCTGGGGCTCCTGGGAATGTGCTGGCCATCCTCAGGGATGGACCTTCCTTTCAGAAACTGCCTTAAAAAGCAGCAGCAGGATGGGGGCGGGGAAAGCAGCCAGAGGATGTAAACATTGTGCAAAAATCTGTGAAACAAAGGCTGGTGAGAGTGGCCTGCATGGGGGAGCACAGCTTCTCTGGGATTTGGGGCAGTGGCATAATCTGGCATGGCTGCAAGTCCTGCATACAGGGAGGGAGAGCAGAAAACAGGGCTAGATATGAGTCCACAGGAATGGTCTCCCCTTCCTCCTCCTCCTCCTCCTCCTCCTCCTCTTCCTCCTGTGTGTGTGTGTGTGCTAATTGCTGATTGATTGACATCCCTCATAGATCATATTAGGGTAGCTTGACCTAGGTTAAGACCTCTCATCTATCTTTGCTTTTTAAGGAATTGGGGCATAATCACCTCCTGTGGGCAGTGAGCTTCACACTTCCCCCCTTCACTTGAGCTTTCATTTCTGAAAAGTCATTAACTTGCTTTGAGCTCCATGAGCCTCCCTAGGTGTGACAGCCAGAAGGCCAAAGAGCATGGCATGGGATGTGCACATCCCCTCCAGGGGCTGAAGCAGCTGCTGCACAGTATCTGGTCTCTCCATCACCTGCCAGACCTGCCCCATCTGGGTTGCCGCTGCTGAGGTGCTCACACAGCCCTGTCCTCCATCCATTATTGACACACAGGAGCCTCTTCTCCCTTACTGGTCCCAGACAAGTCCTACAGCCTTCTCCCAAAGATGTTTTTCCCTTCATGGTTATGCAGTGGCTTTGCCTGAGCAAGACTGTGACATTTCAGGATTCAAACAGTAAATGGCACATAATTAGAATACATACATGACCTGTCTATCACACACTGTTAACCCATTACTCACAAGGAAGCAGTGGCAGCTCTCCTCAACAGGTCACATCCCTTGTCTCCCAGGCACCTGCCCTCTTCGATCCTCACCTTATTTTAGAGCTGCTAAAACATCAGTAGGGTTTCTGAGCTGAAATCCCCCACAAGACTAAATTTTTGTTCCTCAACCCCTTTGATGCATCTTGCTGCAGCCATTCACATGCAAGATGCAAGTAAAAGGATGGAGTAAAATGGGCCCTCTGCACAGTCTGGTGCCCCAGGGGCATGTGAGAAAGAAGGTCAGGGCTCTCCCATGTCTGATCCTGAATCCTGGGATGAGGCCTGCCTAGCCTGCCTGAGTTTTGCTGTATTCTCATTCAGCATGTATGTAGTCATACTGGGAATTTCAGTCTCAAACCCACTATTAGCCTGGCCTGGTTCTGCTCCCCCACCTCCTCCCAGCCTGTCCAGCATGTTTGTTTCAGTCCTGGACTGGAGTCTGAAGTGATGTAAGAGGTCTCCCAGACAGGAGACTCGGGCTCAGGGCTGGCAGAAGCTGTAGGTCTGGGCAGTGCAGATGTGGGGCTGCACCCCTGGCCCTTTCTCCATGTCCCAGCAGTGCCAGCAGCACCATGCCTGCAGTCTTTCCTTCCCTCTTTCCTCCCAAAGCACTTCAGGGGTGCCACCCTGGCACAGACCTGCCTCCTAACCACAGGGGTGCTTGAGATGACATGTATTTAAATATTATTTAGCATGTGGTTTGCATGCTGTCTAGTCTTTGCTTGAAAGAGCAGTGTACAGGGAGAGAACCAACAAGTGATGCTTTTTATAGTCCTGGAAGAGCTACAAACCCAACACCTCCAAAGTTACACAAGTCACTGATGAAAGGAAAAGCCATGTGCTGGTACCACAGGTGAGCAGCCAGGCATCTGCTTTAACAAGAAGTGTCAAAAGGCCCCCAGGGAGCACACCCTTGCTCAAGCTCCTATCAAATGGAGATTCAGTCTCAGGAGGATTGAATTTTTTTTCTTTTAGATGTTCTCCAGCCATATGGTGCCAGTCTCAAAAATTAATGTCTGAATAATTTATTTTTAATAGGTAAATATCTTCCTTCTGTCCCTTCTTTATTCAGGTTTCCTTAGTGGGACAAGAACCAAATTTTTTTCTCATTTTCTTTTTTAATAAAGAATGAGACTCCCTGTCTTGCTCCCTTGGATTTGTGGAAATTTTTCCTTAAGAAGTTTTGCCAGAAGGGGAAGGTGGCCATGCTTGTCCTGTCCCATGGTGTGGCTCAAAGAAGTGCCACTCTCACCTCATCTGCAGCACAGGGCTATGGACAAAAGTCCCTGCTGTGGTGGGGAAGTTCCTCAGAAACCATGCTTATGTGATAACATACCATTTTTACAATATATGTGTCCAGCTCCTCTTACAGACTCCACTGTGGTTTTCTTTCTGCTGCTGTATTCCAGCACCTTCAAACAAACCTCAAAATCACTTCAATAGCCCTGTTGTTCTCCAGGTTGTTTGCCATCATCTCTTGCAAGCTGGAAATGAAACCTTTTATCTCATGGAAGGCAGTACACAGATGATGTGTGTGCCTGGATGGGTGTGGTTTTAAGTGTGTCCCCTGTTTGGGTGCTTTAACTCATGAGCTGTGCAAGAAAACCAGCACTGCAACTTCCCTCCCCTGGCTCCTCTCACTGAGCATCTTAGTGCTAAAATATCCTCCCAAAAGTGGACTGACAGCAATGGGGGGAAGGTGCTTCCATGTCCAACCTGATGCACCCAGTCTGGACTGTGAAAGGGCCTGGATTACACCCTGCAGCTGGGTTGTGAACTGCAGTGATTAGATATGCACCACATGTGTAACCAATGGATGAATCCAACTCTGGGAGAGATTTTAAATAGGCAGCTCTGGCAGTCCTCTCAGTTTCTCTCAACATGAGGATTTTCTGCTTTACTGGTTTATTTTTGTATATGCAGGCTGTAGAAAAAGGAATTTTGTTAATAGAGACATGCAGCCTCGTTTGTGAAAATAACTCCATAAGTATGGGAGAGCATTGTGCTGTTTTACTTAAATCTGCACGTTTTGCTGACTTAGAAGTTGGTACTGCATTTCAAAGACTAGCTCACTAAGCCTGATTGGTGTCCTTTATCTTTTGATGTTTAAGAAGTTTTTCTTTCCAAAGTCTTCTTTTCTTTCAAGGCACTTCAATGAAAAGTCTTCTTTCGCCCACCTTCAGAACAGCTCGTAACATCCTTCAATTCTCCCTGTATTCTCTTGACTCAAGGCAGTTCATAAATTTGCCCTAATTTATGATCTGATACTCCTTTTTTTTTAAATTTTAATTTTTATTCTGCTTTTTCTGATACATTTATTTCACCCTCATCAAAATAATGTATCCACTTGGGTGTGCTTGTCCAGTGTACTGTGGTGTCCTGCCATGGCAATAGGGACAATAAATGCATCAACTGGGAGCAGAATCAACTTATTCCTTGCTGATATTTCATCAAGTATCTGGACCTTTTTATTTTTCCCTTGAACTACTACTACTTACATGTTCAAATGCAAAAAAGTGTGTTTAAAAATAAAGTGAAGGGTCAAACTCTGACCTTGTCTTCTGTGGGAACTGCACTGATGTGGTGCTCAAGACCATATTCTGGTAAGAATTCCAGAGTAGAAAGAAGAATCTTTTTTATTTTCTTTTGACATTTTTTTAGTGCAGCAATAGCTACAGGCTAAAAGACCCACTTACTTCTTGTTTGAATGCTTTAAAACAAACCCCACTTTTTAGTGACAGTTCTAGGACTTGTATATTACTTCATTTTTCTACTTTTCTTCTAGCTTTTTGTCACCGAAGGTTTTTGCAGGAAAAGAGGATTATTATTATTAACTTTAAAGAGGTCATCTCCTCCTGATTCATATCTCTCCTTAAAATGTTATTTTCTGTTTTTGACATCAAATTGTTGCTGTATTAGCAACACAAAAATAGAAGAACATGACATAATGCAGGGAAATAACAGCGTATCTGGGCAACTTTTAAAGGTGTCCTCATTTTCATGTTTTGTTTTCCCAAACCCTGATTTAAATCAGTTTGCCTGAAAATATAATTTTGTAGACAATAAACAACCTACCTACCTACCTACCTACCTACCTACCTACCTACCTACCTACCTACTTGCCATGTCCCTTGCTAACATGTATGGTTACCCAGAGTTTTCCTTTTTCAAGATGATATGTTCAATACTGGCTAAATATTTTAACTTCTAAATCAGGGTTTATCCCAGAAATGCAGCTAGATCCTCAGCCACAGATTTCCTGGCAAAATGCTCAATTGATTGGGACTTCTGCCAGGGTGGGATAAGGACTAGTTAATTCCATGCTCCTGACCAGGGCCCATCCTGTTGTCCCGTGATGCTCAGTTTATCTGAGCAGGGGGAATAGGGAAGGCTTGGACAAGAAGTGGTTCTTGGTGTCTCTCCTCCTTCTGGAGGTCAGAGACTGGCTACAGCAGGAGGGGAGAAGGTGGACAAAAGGCAAAGCTTCTCCATGTAGGACCAAGCAACCTCGTGAGTGCTGAGTCCTGTCTCTGCTCCTCAAACTCAGAGCTGATATGATCGCCGGGTTAGAAACAAGAATCAAATCAAGAACTGATGAGTTGCCTCTAAAGATACCATCTGGGCTTATTCTGCTGACATGCTTCTTAGTCTGGCATTGCCTTAGGCCTTTAGGATCCTTATTGCTGCCTTTCTGTGGTCCTTTGGGGTGGCTGTTGCATACCTTATTTCTGCACCAAAGATATTGATTTTCTCATGGATTAATGAAGTGTTTTGTGCCAAAGCAAGGAAAGGGTGTGGGTCCTTCCTTTGTATGGTTGCCTGTGACTGCCAAAGACTGGATTTAGTCACTCAAAGGCCTCTTCCAGTTGTATTACTGATACTAGCAGTTCAGGCTGAGCTTGTAGGAGAATTTGGATTATTGCCCTGACTATGCTTTACTTTGCATTCAGGCCTGTGTTGGGAGCAGGACTCTTGTAATCGGTTCTGAAAGTCACAAGTGACCCAGAGGAAAGAGCTGAAGGGAACCTGAAGTCCACACATGTAAAATATTTAAAACCTTTTGACTTTTGCATCCCAAACTCTTCTTCTGAATTTGATTTTTAGAGAAAGACTTTCTCAGTCCCCACACAGCAATGGAGTCTCTTTGCATATCACAGTCTTAAACCTGCCTGAGGCCTCTAACACTTTAATCATGAAACAGAAATTCAAGAATCAACAGGAAGGAGTTTTGGCAGCCACCACAATCCTGAAGATACAGTCCCTTCCTTATTTTCTCTGTGAGTTTTCTGCAGAATTTGGCTGAATTGGCTGTGAGACTATTTCTTCATTCCCTGCTTCTCTGCTGGGGTTTTGGAGACCTCATCACAGTTCTTCCTATCACCCCCTCCATGCTCCTTTGATGTCTCTTTCATCATCTTTCATCAGGCAGGATCATGCAGTCTCTCAGACACTGTGCAGGTAGAGGCATCCTCACCCCACAGATGTTTAACAAATCTGCAAGGCTGCATTTCTGTTCTGGCCAGGAGGCATTGCCCTGGCATGGGAACTGGGAGCAAACAATCAGGGCACATGAAGGGACTGAGGGAGAGTTACCAAAGCTGCTCTTCAGTGCTTCATCGTGGATTCAAGGGTCTGAATGCAACATCAGCTATGACAGACTAGAGGTACCTCCTGCACTGCACCCTCAGTGCCTCTTTCTGAAAGAGGCTTTTCTGAAAGGGAAAGCACAGGGGACTGTGCTGCAGTCTTCTCAAGGTAGCCCCATGGAAGGTCTAGGAGAGATGGGAAGATCCATGCTGGTCCCATGGTAATGAGCCGTGCACAGCTTCTGGAATGACTTACAAGGAAGGAAGCTGCCTCTGTCTACAAAGAAGAGAAGAAAAGATGAGTCAAAATGATGCCACAGCAGTTTTACAGATATATTAGAGATATATTGATAGAAAAAGCAGGAACTAAAACCACACAATATAATTGGAAATAGAAGGTTTAGAAAACATCTATTGTGCTGCAGAGATAAAGAGATGCCAGTGAATGTGTTTTAAAAATGGGAGCCTCATCTTTTTTATTTAATAGAAAAGCTGATTGCATTCTCTTTCATATGAAAAATCATAAAATCATAGAATGGTTCAGGTTGGAAGGGGCATTAAAAATTACCTCATTCTTATTCCCCCCCCTCCCCACCTTGGGCAGGGACTCTTTCCTCTAGCCCAGGTTGCTCAGAGCCCCATCCAACCTTTTTTGTTTTAAACACTTCCAGGAATGGGGCATCTGCAGTTTCTCTGGGCAACCTGCCCCAGTGCCTCACCACCCCCACAATAAATAATTTCTTCCTAGTATCTAACCTAAACCTGCCCTCTTTCAGTGTGAAGCCATTATCCCTTGTCCTGCCACTACATGCCCTTGTAAGAAGTCCCTCTCCACCTTTCCTTTTAGGAGCTGGAAGGCTGTTATAAAGTCTCCCTGGAGGTTTCTTTTCCCAAGGCTGAACAACCCAATCTCACCCTGTCTACACAGGAGAGATGTTCCAGCCCTGTGATCATCTTTGTGGCCCTTCTTTGCACTCATATCAACAGGCCCACACACCTCCTATGGCCCCAGAAGGGGATGCAGCGCTCCAGATGGGGCCTTACAGAGTGGAGCAGTGTGGCAGAACCCCCTCCCTTGGTCCCAGCTGGTCACTGGCACAGAGAGCATCCCCACCTCCTTGGTGTCCCCTGCCTGTCCCTCCTGAAGAGCTGTGTCCTTCCCTTCCAACACCCCAGCCACGGGAGCCACATCTCCATGATGCTGATGAGGCTGTAGCTCTGCAGGAGTGCACACAACCATAACTTGTCTCATTTACTCCCCTGCTGTGTGTTTGAACAGAGGTATTTAAGCTGGGCCCCTGATAGAGATGAGTTACTGGCTGGGGGGCAAGTTACTTTGTGCTGCCCTTCAGGTGCTCTCCTGATGACCTGTGATCCTTCTCCAGGCTCTGGGCATCTCATGCTGGCCCTGGCATCAAACTGGAAGGGATGACTGAGTTCTCTTCCCTGGCAAACTTTGTTTTAACAAATTTAAAAAAATTTGTTAATCTTCAAGTTTAATAAACTCTTTAGTTTAAACGGAAAGTGAAAAGGAAGGAGCAGTAAATTGTTAGCTGCCTATTTAAAAAACAAGGGAGATGCAAACAGTTATTCCAAAGGCATTTTCTTCATCCTGCTCACTAACTTGTAACTCAAGTGGAATAATTAATTAATTTGAGGCACTCTGAAATGTGCAAATGCATTTCTCAGCATCTCCTGTAATCAATCACTCTACAGGGAGACAATTAATTTATCAAAATTAGGAATAACTGATAGGGCTGTTTCACAGTTCCTGTACCTGTAGAGAGGAAAACACAACAATTAATTAAATGAAAGGGACAATTTCTCCAAAGCAATGACTCCCCAGCCAAATAAAATTCAACCTCTTGCGGTAATGAATTTATTTTGGGCTTGGTGAGCAAGGTGGTGATCTCCAAAGGTGAGCAGCTCCCACAGACACCAGTGCCCAGAAGCTGTGTGGGCTCGCAAACTGCAGCGCTCTTGCCAGGTATCAGCACTTTCTCCCGAGCCATTCAGCAACATTTGAACAGCAGCTTAATTTTAAACTCATTGGCTCACTGATTAACTGCTGAGGTGCAGTTTCACCCAGCGCCAGGCCCAGGACATGTGGGCAGCTGCTCCCTCTGCCCGTTGGCATCACCCCAGGATGGGCTGGAGGTCACAGCCCCACAGCAGCCCCTGTGGGACACTTGGCTTTTTCCAGGCCCTGGCAGAGGGGCAGCTCCCAGGGCTGAGGCTGCTGGGCTCTGCCCTTTCACAGGCTGCAGCTGCTGTTAGTGCACATTCACTTACAAAGTTTGATGTCTTGAAGCTTATCTGGAGCTTAGCTCAATGGAACCCCAAGTTTGGGGCTTTTGAGTGGACCTACAATGCAAATATTAGATAATAATTTATAGAAGTAAGAAGAGGAAAATGAACTAACCAAAAGCTTGCCTCAGACTCTGTTGTGGCTTTTCTTTGGAAGACTAGGATTTTGGTTTGGTTCTTAAGAAATTTTTTTCTTCCATGAAAGAAACACTAGAAGTATGTTGTTCCTGCATTCAAGTATAGGATTCTTCCACATTTTCTCTGCATAATGAAGAACTATAGACTTATTCCTAATCAGCTAGCAGCAAGGAGTGAAGAACAGATCCTCCACACTAGGCTTTATCAGAGAGATAATGAAACCCACATGACATTTCAGGGCTAGCTTTGAAAGCTTTTTCCTTAGATAAGCCATCATCCGCTCTGTAAGCAAAATTCTTGTGATTATGGGCTCACCCCCCTCGATTTTCATTAACATAACCATTTGCATAAAAAGCAAGGTTCTTGTTTCTGAAAAGTCCATATTCTCCTGCTGCTTGTTTCCCCCCACACCCCCCAAAGTTTTCATTCTCTGCTGGCAACTTGATAAATCACTTCCACTAACTCAATTATGGTATCACCAACACTGCTTTATCTCTTCAGGTGATAAGGAATAAGCAGCAAGCACAGCCATAAAACCTGCAGGAATACAGATTATGTTTCTATGTCATTTGCTTCATTAACAGCTTGTATGGAGTGTTTGAAAAAAATAGAAGGAACAAAAAGAAGACATGATAGAAAGAGATTATATTCTTTACATATCTCAGATGCTTGCAGCCGAGGTAATGCATAAATTATGAGCCTCAGGTAGGGCCCTCTGAGAGCAGTGGAAGGACTTTCGTCAGCTCCTGTGGGTTTCAGACAGAACAATGCATTTGAAGTGAAGCAGGGCACCATTATGTAATGACAAAAATTAGAAAGAAGGGAAAAAAAAAGAAGCAAGTGAGAAGAGAAAAAAGGCTGCAGGCATTTTTGCTGACTTGGATATGAAGGTTCACAACATAAAGCTGAAAGAGATCCGTATCTAAATGGAAATGGGGAAACCACTACATCTGAATGAGATTTTGCTGATCCAGTCTAATTAACCTGGTAAATGTTCAGATACTTTAGTAATTAAACTTTAACTTTAGAAGCTAAATTGCTTCTAAATAAGCTCCTGGGATTTATTTTTGGCATGGAGATCAACAGTATTCTTGTCTTCTACACTACAAGAGTCTGGAGCAGAATTCTGGCAGCCATCATTATAGTTCAAGCCACCACCAAAAACAGATTTCAGGAGAAATAGATCCATATTTAATTATAGTGAAGAAGACCTGTGCAAAAAGAAAAACATTAAAGAGTTGTGACTAGCAAAATTTCATCTGGTATTTAAATAATTAAGTGCTACAATCAGCTTGTGCTATAAAATAAAATGGATTGTGGGAAAGTCAGGGGATGAAGCTACAGTGATAATGACAGGTTAGTGAGAAAGAACAATGTCTGGTTAATAGTCACCATCTAAAACATGTTTAAATATTTTTAGAATAGAGGCACATTGCAGCTTGGAAAATATAAAGAGTACGTGTAAGACAGGAGAATCTGTCCCAGGCAGGCCAAGGAGTGATTATGAATAGCCTCCTCAGCACAGCTTCCCAGGGCAATGCTGCACAAGAAGAGGAGCACCAAACAGAAGCAGTCTCGTTGCTATTTGTCTGTGCAGCATGCAGAAGACCACTCTGGAGAGAGATGCCCAGGTATGGGGTCCATGCTGCACAAAGAACAAGGAAATACTGGGAGAGGCACAGGAAAACAGTGCAGGTGACCCTCAGCCTGGAGACCAAGCCTTCCCTTCCCCAGGTGTGACTTGGGGCAGAAAGGCTGTCATTCTCACCTAGGAGAAATCCCAGCAGCCTTATGCTCAGGCAGATACAAACATCTATCTGATAAGGGATGGTGGGGTGGTATAAAGTTACAGGCAAGGGGACAACAAGATCCAGTGGGTAGAAATTTAGGTTGGGTGAATTCAACCTTAACACAAGAGCTAATCTCCTACTGCTGAAGTTAATGGGATGTTGCAGAGCCTGAAAGGGAAAGAAGGTGGGTGCCTCTGCCAATTTGTGATAACACATGCCCTTTACAACAGGCTGCTCTCTTTGCATCACCTGCACATGATCCATTCAGAGTCACAAAGTGGCGAGCAGGCAGGAGGGACATAGGCACAGGGGTCAGGTGCAGAGGGGATATTGGGGCAGATTAGATCTGGTACAGGCACATACTTGTTATTTGCTCTGCTGCAGGTGGCTGTGTGGATGAAAATGCAGCGATTCCTCTCTCTGGTGCCTCCTTGCTCCACAGACAGGCTGGGGAACGCTACAGGTGCAGGCAGTGCCAGCAGGTCTAGATAAGGCCATCAGTGCAATGAAACTCCCTGCACCCAGGCTTTGTGCAGTTGCCTGGGAGGTTCTGGGGGGGTATTTTTATCCTGCCAATGTTTGCCTACTGTATATGTATTTCATAAAAAGGCAGAAAGAGCTAATTTACCTCCAACAGGGTGCAGTAAATCCAAATAGGATGGATCACAGCACACCAAGGCAATTGATAAGTGCTCGGAGATGATATCAACACATATTTTGCATTTTATTTAGCCCACTGAGAGATACAGAATTGGGCCAGAAGAAACCTTTGAGTAACATCTGCTGGTGTCCACCATGCTGAGAGGCCACCATGGGTGTGCTGACTCCTGCTGCCCGCTCCTGTCTGACACCACCACTGCCTCCTCAGCTGAGGGAGCCCAGCTTTGCTCCTGTCTCCAAAGAGGAGAGTGCCAGTGGGATGCAGTGCCATGGAGGGAGTCAGCTTGGGTTTGCTGAGCTTTGGGTGCCTGAATGCTGAGCAGAAATGAAGAGTTTTCCATTGAGAGCTGGACTTCTCCAACCTCCCACTGAGCCTGGATGCAGCCCTTTAATTAATGGGAAATAATTGCATTTGACAGAGGAAGAGGCTGTCAAGTAGTATGGGAAAAATTACTTTTGATTTAGCAGAAGTCATTTTAACATGAGGTGTCCTGTAGGAAGTAGGTGCAGATATGAAGCCAGCATTTCTGAGAGCAGGATATGTTGTCTTTTCAGAAGCATTCCCCCTTCACTGGAGATATGTCCTATTTGGACAGTGGCTGACAGACAGGAGATGAAAGGATGCTGAGCCTGACATTTCCTACCAGCTGGCACTACTCCACCTTCCTGCTGCATCAGAGGGGTGGCAGCAACCAGTGGGGTGGGACCTGCCAGGGCACATTTAGGCTGGTGTTGGACCTGAAGAAGGCTTAGGATGCACAAAACTTCTTGACTTATTTGCTTATCAAAGGATTTAGGTTTAGCTTGCTAGAAGCTGGCACAGACTGAGCTCATCTCAGCCCCACAGATATCCAGGAGGAAATGGGCTCCTCACTTCCTGGACCTCTTTGAAAATCCCAAACTTCCTCTCCCCTCCTGCCCCTGGGGGGCTGGGGCCATCTCAGGGTGCTTACTTGTGACTTATTCCATGATGTAGCAAAATAATAACGATATGGAAAATCTTAACCTCACTAAAGTCCAACAACTAGTGTAATGTGGAGTTTGAAGCTCACAAATGGTTAACTAACAAGTGTTTACAGTGCCTTATGATAGTTGTTGGCACTAAGACAAGGGCAGTAAAAAGTGGATTAGATGAAGATAAATGTGAGACACAGGCAGAAACAAGTACTCTAGCAGATGTGTGTGGAAATTAATGGGGTGGTGATAATAACAAATTCTGATTCGCCACACAGCAAATGTGTCTCTTGATAATTGGTTTCCAGCAGAATACCAACTGGGCATGCAGAAGACAGAAACCTAAATTGGTGACATCTCCTCATTGCCAAAGCATTGGATGGACACAGAAAAGCTCAAAAAAGATAGCTGGAAAAGTTGAGGTTTTTTTGTTCCCTGCAGTCTTCAAGATTTTATTTTCTGGATTTGTGACCAAGTCTCTTGACAAATAAATCCCCAGGGATACCAGGGAAAGACTTCTCCCAACTTGAGCTGAGATCTTGGCCGTGTTCCAACCACTGCTGCAGATATCCTGTCTGATGTGGGGCGGGCAGCCACCACTGACCCCACATGTCTGCTCATCTGCCAAACTGGGATGTGAAAGCTCCCACACAGCACAACGCTTTGCCAGATGTGTTGTTGAACTTCATGTGTTTATGTTTGTGAAGAGAACATAGGATGAAAGGCATTGCAGAAATGCAAGATATGATTTGTTATGATTTAAAAGCCATTCTGGTTTAGCAATGTTACTTTCAAATATTTGCATCCTGCAGGCATTTCCAGATAAGGACTCAAAGCCCAGCTTTTCTTTTCCGGTACCAATTTTTTTAAAAAAGCAGAGTGGTTTCCAAACCTTTGGAAATGGAACTTTGAGCTTGCCTGCTGCAGCCCCTATGACCACATGGAGCAGGCTGTGGCTCCACAGGCACGGAGGCATGGAAAGCTGTTCTGTTCTTGCCTGTGTTCCCCATGTGAACAGACCCCATATCTCCCTCAGCTTCACCCTGCACACCCATCCTTGTGTGTCACAGACATCTTTTGTGAAAAGTCCTTTCTTGGGATTTTCCTCTTTTCTGAGAAGCTGTGGCTTCAGCAACAAATGTAAACAATGGTTATCTGATGCTGTGGATTGCAACAGGTAGATCTGTGATTAGTTTCTTGTGGATGTTTAGATTTACTGACTACTCACAGCAGAGCTGGGTCTCGCTCTCTGCTGGAACTCATCTTTGTTATTCGTTCTTTTCTATTCTTAGTTTAGCTAGCTTTCTGAAAACTTTTCTTTCTATTCTTTTTAGTATAGTCATAATGTAATATATATATCATAAAATAATAAATCAAGCTTTCTAAACATGAGGTCAGCATTCTCGCCTCTCTCTTCACCCTGCAACCCTTGTGACCACTGTCACACTTGTGTGCACTGCAATGAAGGGAGCACAAACCAAGCAGGGACATTTTCCCAGTGTGTGTGGAGCTGGGGCTGCAGCAGGGCAGGGAGGGCAGGAAGCCCCAAGGGTGGTGTCACCATGGCAGTCACTGTACAGAGGACCCACCTCATCACTGTACCCAGAATTTCTTCCCACTTACCTGAAATGAGGTTTGCATGAATGTGAGAATAAATCCTGCGGGATGTCTCTGAGCCCCTGCTAAAATCCAGTAATTTGAATAAGTGTAGGGGACTAAAGACAAAGACAATGGAATTTACGGATTTCCGTCTTACATCCTAAAATAAATACAACATTTTCCATTCCCAGTGGAGGTAGTAAGTACCTCCCTGCTCAAAGTTTTCCTGCTGAGAACACTCTGGCCACATGTGATGGTGCTGCTCAGATACTCTGGCCCCTGGCCCCTTTCTCCTGGCCTCCCCACGTTCACCCACACCAGTCCTGGGTCTCGTTGCCTCAGGCTTGGGTAGGGAGGGGTCAGCAGCTGAGTGCAGTGCCCAAAAAATCCCCAAAAGGACGATTGGGGACCTGCTGACTTCAGGCTACCAACAATACAATTAGAAATTAGATGCATCTAATTTCCCAGTCACTGCTTCTTGCACACATGACCTGTTAAAAGGATTAAATTAAAAGAATTCCCAGAGCTAATCTAGTGATGATATGATGAGAGACAGGAGCTCAAGCACATCCCAGAGGTGATTGATAGGGTTTCCTAGGATGTATTATTTATGGGGGCCATCTGCTTTAGACAAGCGTTGAAGTCTGAAGGGGAGGAGGATTTTGATGGAATTCACTCATTTAACTGGGACAGGGATGGTGGAAGCGATGCTGTGGTTTCTCACCACTCTCACCACCCCTCTCCAAAAAATGATGCTGTAGTTATTTATGGAATAAAGCTGGCAGGAGGGTACCTCAGTGTCAGTGCCCCCAACAAAATGCTGCTGAGCTCTGAGAGCTCACGAGTGCCCTCACAGAGGGGCCATTCATAGCAAGGGCCATTAGCATAAGGGAGAGAGGTGCAAGTATGTCCCACTCTGAGCCACTGGCACTGTGAAAAACAGAGGAGTACAAACAGAGCCATGGCTGGAATGTGAGGAGGTAGGGGCTGGCCAAAAAGAGGCAGAGTTGGCAGGAGAACAGGAAGAATTTCCCCAGGACAGATGATTTAGTTACTCTGTAGCTCAGTAGCTGCAGGATCTGTTGACAGCAATTACAGACAACACAAAGCAAGATCACTAACGTAAAAAAGGAAACTGTCTTTCTTTCTGATTTAGGCTGACATGCTGTTTTAATAATATGGATCAAGCAATCTGAAATAAAATATCTTAATGAACAGAATTCCCTTCTGTCCATCTCCCACAGTGCTAAAAGTAGCCACCTCCTGCTGACATTTCCCCATCACATGTGTGTTATCAGATTTCTAAATATTGAAGCTTCCTTGGGGTAATGTCTAAGCCTTTCTTAGTGATAAGGAGTGAAAGTCCTGAAAGTCTCAAATCTTTTGGTGGGAAAGTTCTACTAAACCTTTACACAGAAATTTGCTGGAAGCTATCTGTCAGTTTGCTGCCCACTTTCCAGTAATTCAGACTAATGACTCGTCAACACCCCTTTTTATTTTTGCCTTTTGCATCTGTCTAGAAGGAGCTTTCTGCTCCAGTTACTGGTTTAATAACACAAGGCTATGTACTGAGGCAAAACTCTCACCCAGTCTTACTTGATTTGTCTCATGACTGTTTTCCTAATCCTTATTTTTTGGTGTTTGAAAAACATTATCTGAGCAACTAATTCTAAAGATATAGAAATTTGTACTTCTGATTTGGGGTATTGCTTCAGAGCTGTTCTTCTGGACACTGGGTTTATGCAGCAAAGTTTTGATTGCAAAAAATGCAGTCTTAGAGTCACAGGCTCTATAAGAAAGGTGGCTGTGAATATCAGAAATCCTTTTATGCAGTTCTTGCTTAGCTGAAATTCCAGTTTCTGTATTATGGAAGGTTTGTCCCAGAGTGTTTCACCAGACAGACAGGGAATTAGACTTTTGTCTGACAGGTGATTTGTTGCATCACCCATGTGCTGAATGTTCAGGCTGGGAAATGCAGCCTGCAGAAGGAGCCTGGATTAAGCCACTTGGCAGGATTGTTCTTGCTCATGAGCCTCTCTGGTGTAGCTGCAATCTCCCTTCACCCCTGGCAGTGGCACACTGGGGCATCATCGGGCTCTTCTGGCTGGAGGACAGTCATGGACAGTCATGGGTGGTCACGAATCATGGCAGCCAGAAAGAAGGAGCAGCAAAGCTCCCCCATGAGTGGCCTTCAGTCAGCCACAAGTGTAACATCAGCTACACTTCCATGAGGGGCTGGGGCAGAGAGCTGGGTGGCCTCAGCATCCCCTGCCCTGTGGCAGCTGGGCAGTGAGGGTCAGGGTGCTATGAGCTGCATGATCATGTTTTTTCCAAGCGGTGGCAGTAAGTAAAGCCTCTCCTCCCAGGGCTCCTACATGAAGGTGGACATGTGCCTGGCTGCCTGGAGGGGAGCCCCATGTGCAGAGTCTGGGCCCTTGTGGACTGCTTACAGCTGCTTTGTCAGTGTACCTCCAGGTATGTCCCATGAGCAGGAATATTCACCCTGATGTGGCCAGACGTCCTGAAGTATGATCCAAAGGGTACATCCATTTCCATTGAATGTCTGGATATGTATCTTAGCCATTCTGGCACTAAAAATACATAATGTGCCTCCAAAATACAGCTGTAACTGCATCAAGTGTTTCTTTAAATCGATTGCAATTTCCTTTGGCCATTTGGAACATTACTGGAATATCTCACTAAATAAAAGAGATTTTTAATATACAGATGCCACACTCATTGTCTGTTCCTCATTACCTACATATTCAGATAAAATAATTAGATATTATTGGTGTCCATCTTGTTAATTCCTCCTTGATCATCATAACAAGAAGTTGAAACCACTGCACTTGTGGTAAAACATAGTTTTGCTGCCACAGCCTTGTGAAGTTTTGAGCACAATATGGGTGCTCAAATTGACCAGGAAAATGGGCCTTTATGAACCCCAGCCTCGTTCCCTGCAGTAAGGGGAGCCTGCTGGTCATGCCTTTGACCTCTGGCCCTCCTGCTGACCCCAGGTGTGCTGTCCCTCCTGTGTCTCAGCTCTGCTGTACCAACACATGCTGGTTCCCAGCACCTGCAAGGAATTAAAGTTCCCTAAAACGCTCCCTGGAGCTGGGCGCTCATCGTGCAGTACAGCTGACACAAAAGCTGAAATTCCTTTCACATGAGAACACGGGCACATCTGCTTGCAATCATCTTGCTGCAGGCAGCCAGCCTGATCAAGGAGAAATGTGATTCCCCACACTTGGTCCAGGGTAGGCGCCTGCGGCCGAGGGGCTGGATTTGGGCGAGGCGCAATAAACGCGCCTCTCACGCCCGGCATCCCCACCAGTGCCGCGCTCCCAGCCCGGCTCGCTTCTTGCCCTGCTTGCAGGAGGCAAGGCACGCTGAAATAAAGAGAAACCTGTGCTGGGGCAGGAAAAGTCGTTTCTTCTGGGCAGAAGGAGAGAGGAAGCATATTGCATTAAAGGTAAACTGATAAAATATTTGTCTGCTGGAAGAAGGGGAGGAATGTCGAAAACGTGTCAGTGTTCTTTAGAAAAAATTATTGTGGCGTCTTACTCCTTCCCTGACAACAGCTGTGGGGTGTCATAAAGAAATGTTCTAGCCTTCAGTGATCTGTAGGCTCATGCAGGGCATTTTCCTTGCTACAAGGATGCTCTTTGTCTGCCTGTGCACGCCTGTGTGTGCACACCAGGGTGTGAATGTGTGCTCTGCAGAGGAGGAAATGACTGAAAGTATTAGAAGTGAGTGGATATAGAGGGGATATTAGCAGAGTCTCTGGGAAATCTAATGTTTGTTTGTTATTACTTTCTTTGTTGCAGCTAACCAATGAGAAAACAACTAAAAAAATCACTTTGATGAAATGTGCAGTTTGTAACACAGATGTCTTATGGTTTGTGTACTTCTGTAGATTTGTCACATTCCATGTTAAAACTTGCTTTTCATGCTGCTACACTAGAGGACTGAAGAAGTAATTTATAGGTACAATTAAGAATGCCATGTTTGGGGAATAAAGGGAGAGTACTTGCAACAAAAGCAGGCTTGACAATTGAGTGATTCAGTTTCACTGTGATCCCTGGAAGCAAGCTGAAGGCAGCAGATAGAGTGTACTTTTACTCTTCAAATCTGATCATCAGTTAATATGTTTGCCCCACCTCCTCAGGCTGGACTTTATTCATAGTCCAGACAGCCTGAAGACTGGAGCCAGGTTTGCAGAAGACATTAAAAACTCAGTGATGCAGCTGCAGTGCTCCAAGGGCACACACATCCCAGCCCAGCCACAGCATCCCTACAGCTGGACTGATTAAAATGGTCAGAAGTGACAGCTCACCACAATCCTGCAGGAAAATGCTGTGCTGCAGGCTGGGCAAGAGGACCTGGAGCAAGGCAGCCTGTTCTGTGTGTGATGTTTGGAGGCATCTGGCTAAATCAGGCAGGGGCTGCTCCTAAACTCTTTGAACTGAACTTATGCTAAGGCCTCCTAAGGTCTTGGTTTCAGCCAAGCTATATTCTTGGCCTCAAACAAGTGCCTAATATAGAAGATCATTCCCATGAATAACTCTTACTTTGGACTTCTTAAAGAATCTGTCTTGTTTAGGGAAGTTTTGGTAGGGTGGAAGATCACCATCCCTTAAAAAGTGCAGAGAGCAGTGATGTACAGATAATATTTTTTTAAAAATTGGCATGCAGAGGTTCTGCATATATTACCATTTGCAGTTTATTCACATACATTCATGCATACCTGTAGAGTTTAAGGTGACTATAGAATGATCTGTGCTAGAGCATAAAAATTCAAAGAGAAACATCTGTTATTAAAAAGTAATAGGAAAAAGCATTTATTTAGCACAGGCTGAATCACAGAAATGTTTGCATGCTGTGTTTGGCTTGATTTACCATAGGGAAGACTTAATGATATAAAGAATCATTGTCTGTAAGACAGTGTGTGGGGTCTGTGTTTTCTGGGGCCTCTCACGTGAATGTTCATTTGGGTGTTCCAACACACTGACACTCAGTAATAAATCCACCATGGCATTTTTAGAGGCCTCATACTCAATGTATTTTTTAATATGGCTTTATTCCCTGTGAATACTAATGTGGATGTATAGAGATGAGAAGCCTTCCCATGACAGACAGATGGGATGCCTTTAAGGCTGTGTCAGAGGCCTCTGAAAATATTGATTGCCAAGTGTGGTTACTGAGAAAAGATGCTGAAACCTTTGGAATTGAACAGTTAACAGAGCATGCATAAAATGTGAATTTTCAGTTATAGGAAGGATAAGCCCTGACGTCAGTCCTTCCCTGTGGCAGCCATTAAATCTGATGGCTGGGACTCAGTGTAGCTATGGGAAGATGCACATCTGTGTTCCTCTGCTTTGTGAAGGCTGTGCTTGCAGAAATTATTCTTACCACTCACCACACATCTCAGGAGTTTAGTTGTTAATTGCAGCCCTGAGATATGTGAAAAGTCTCTGTTTTGGCCCGTGCATCCGAAGAACAAGCCAGAGTTCTTCAGTTTTCATTCTTAAAGTTGTTTATTATACCTTCTCTATAAAATTTTTCTCCCTGCCCAGCCAAGGTCCACTCAGCAGGGCAGCCAGCAGCACTCTGACTGCCCTCAGGACAGTGGTGTCTTTTTATACTACAAACTACATATAACATATTTACAATTATTTTCCAATACCTATCACCTATGTTAGACAGTGAACTTCTATTCTAAACCAGTCCCAAAGTGCCAGCATCACAGCAGAAGATGGAGGTAGAGAAGAAGAAGAAGAAGAAGAAGGACTGGACACACCCAAGTTCCTCCATCTCGTCCCCAAAACCCCCATTCTAAAAATCCCAAAATCTACCTTTTCACCCAGTGATAATTTTACTGTTACATTATTTAAATTTCTGTGACTTTCAGGTCCTCATACAAAGCTGGTAATTTGCTCCACGGGTCATAATCAAATCCCCAGGTGTTCTGGGCTGCGTGCCAGGGTCTCCGAGCCCCCTGGCAGGGGCCCCAGCAACTCTGGACACTTAGAGGGATGTACTGAGTTCTGACACACACAGATTTCATCCTCAGCTGGAGAATGAGTTTTCATTCTAGGCAGGAGGCGCAAGCACAAGTTGTTAACTTTGGGGAGTAAATGGAATTTGTCAAGGCCTTGTAAAATCACTCTTGCCTGTTGGCTTTTCTAATGTTACACCAGTGCCCTTTACCTCCTCTGCCTCTTACTTGCAGCCTCTCTGCTCCTTGTAGTGCTGTCATCAGCCACCAACCTTTTTCAGGTATTGCCTGAAGCCACTGCTGAGCAATTGATGGGGAAACAATATTGCTTAGGTTGGAGGAAAGATGGCTTCAGCCGGCATTTTTGTATAAATTTGGAGAAATCCATTTTACAGGTGACTTGTGAATGTAAAAACTCTACACTACCACCTGTCTTCTCCTTCCTTTCACATCCAAGAGAGATGCATTGATTTTAAGGCTAGATGACATCACTCTGGGCTGACCACATGCAAAATTCAGGTCCTCTGACATCCCTGTATAAAGTAATATTTCAGGATCAAGAAGAGTACCTGTGACAGATACTGTCTTTTGAAAAGGAGAAAAACCCTCTCCTTGATTAAGAAAGATCCCCATAGTCCAAGAGAATTCTTTAGAACTTGTTCTGGTATTGTTAACATCCATCTGATGTTTCCCCTTGGACTCTGAGCCCATTACACATCCAATTAAGTTAAAAGTCCTTCAGAAGGGAAGCTGCTTAACTACCTGCACGTGCATTGTCCATGCACAGAATTCAAATATCAGTAAGCAAATAACATGTGTTTCATAAGTGTAGTTGTCCTTGTCATAAACTCGGATCATTTGGGATAATTTGTTCCTGAAGTTGCCTTTACAGTAGGGGAAGGGAATGGGAAGATACATTTTCCAACATATTTGCTATGCAGAAAATGTGCTCAGATCTTTGATTAATATTCCTGGTTTGTATTGTTTATTTACATATAAGGGTTTAGTCCTCTGTTATGAGAGCTTATTTTAAAATGAAAATATATCATATTTAAGTGGAGATTGGAGTCAAATAGGAGAAAGCTTGGATGAAATAATAAGAGTTGGAATTTGTTCAGAATGAAATCAAAATGAAGGTATTTGTCAGCCTTTGTTTTAATGTTTCTTTTTTTAGACTTGCCTGGAGTTGCCTGGGAAATCAATCTGTGCCTTGTGCAGTGGGATCTCTCCATGGCTAGGGAACCTGATTGATTGTTTCATATATTGAGACTGTAGGTTTGATGAGCATTCTATAGGAATGGTGACAGCAGTGGAGACTTTAGGGTTTTGGCTTCTTCACTAAAATGCATACCTTACAACATGTGTTCCTTCTTATCAGATAAAAAGTCCTCTCTCCACTCTGTATTCCTCTCTTCTTTCTGCTATGCATTTCTTGTCTCTTTTGTGCGTTTCTCTCCTTCCTCTTCTCAGTATGCATTAAGTACAAAATAAAATTATTAAGTCAAGTAAGATTAGTATTATGGAAAAGCTTTTCTGTGGACATATATAGTGAATTTGTAATGATTCAATGATTTTGTTGTATTAGGTGCTTTTTTTTTTAAGCGTAAAATAATTTTTCATGGCATGGCCAACTCAAACCCATTACAAAAATTTCAATGAAATTATCAAGGGTAAAGGATTGGCTTTACTAAACCCAAGGACAAGTACTGTATTTAAATTAGCAGAAACACAACTTTTCTTATCCAAGTGCCTAAATTTTGCCCAGCATCTGGTCAGGCCCAGTCTCTAAAAATTGCGCTCCCATGATGGGTGTGGTGGTCTTCAAAGTATAACTGATTTGTCATTTTCTCTCAGTTGAAAAAAAACCCAAAAACAAACAGCAGAAAGCTTCCTATCTGCTCCTATCTCCTCCCTGCTGTCCAGGAAAGAATTGGAGTCATGGTCCCTGGAGGTTTTTAAAAGATGCATAGATTTGGTGCTTAGAGACATGGTTTAGTGATGGACTCAGCAGTGGAAGGTTTGTTGTGGGACTCCATGGTCTTAAAGGTCTTTCCCTACTAAATGTTTCTATGATACATTGATCTTACAATGACTGGCTAAAACGTGATTACCAACAACAGAAATTGAGAAAGAACTTCTTCATAGAAAGGGTAAATCACTGGAATGGGCTCCCTGTGGAGATGGTGGAGTCACCATCCCTGGGAGTGTCCAAGAAACAGCTGGATGTGGCACTGCATGGCACTGCCATTGTTCAGTTAACCATGTGGTGATTGGTCAGTGGTTGGACCTGCTGACCTTGGAAGTCTTTTCCAGCCTAAATGATTCTATTTGACTACCAACATCAGTTACATTGTTGTCCCTACATCTACATTAATAAACATAACAATTACAGGTTTAAGTGATCATCTTTAAGAAGATGTTTCTTTTCTATTCATAAGTTTGTAAAAATAAACAGTCCAATACCACTGTGTGGCCTCCCCCAATATATCATAGAGTCATTACTGTGCCAGTGTCATTTCTGTAAGATAAAATAAATCCTCAAAGGTTTGTCTGGGTGTTTACTCGCTGCTGTATGGCTAAACCCTAACCTGGAATCACATGTGAGAGAAAGAGATTGGTGTCATCAGGGCATCAGGGCATTACCCAGCTCAGGTCCCCCCTAATTCCAAATACCATTCAGGAATATGTACTACACTTGCAGATCATTTTAATAAATAATTACCAGCTAAAAGAATCTTTGGATTGTAGCCATTAGGGAACATTACCTAATAAAAAGGCAGTCACTATCCTTCATTCAGGAGCAGTACTTCAGATCTGCCATGCAGAATGTGAAAATGTGTTAAACCAGGGCAAGGTTCTTCAAAGCAAAAATCACCGTGGTTCTCTTTAAAATAAAAAAGGAGTCAGATACAAAGATTTGTAATAGCAGATCTTGAGAGAGGAGGAGGCAAAATAATTTTGTGTTGGTTTTGGTAAATGCAAGTGATTGAATTGCTTATTCCTACTTGAAGAATTACATCCTCAGAATTCCTCTCTCTGAAGCTGATTAACTTTCAGATTAAAGCTGATGTCTGGTCTGGCCCAAAACCTGAATGATCTGACCAAACCCATGGCTGTCTTGCCTGCCAGGATATTTTTGATGGAAGGGAAAAAACATGCTGGAGGTAGATGGCAGCATGTTATCTCCTCTGTGCCATCCTCTGTGGCAGGAGTGCCAGGGCAAAGGAGCAATTATGCCAGTGCCTCGAGGAGTGAGCTGGGACCCCGGAGGCCTCTCTGCACTGACAAGTGCAGGCAGGCTCTTCTGCTCAGCTGATAAGAGCCAGCATGGGTTCAGGAGCTGTGCAGTCCTACCAGCACAAGGAGAGCTGATGTGAGCTGGGTCAGGCCCCGTGCTGTGATTTGGGATCACAGACCAGCAGCCTTCCTTTCTGTCACTCACCACAGGCCCAGGAGAGCAGACATGGGGATGAAATGCCCACATTTCCAGCTGAGCCACATTTCAGTACAACAGTTTTGTGAGATCCAGGCATAGAATGGGATTTAATCTTTCTGAGATAAATGGCATTCCTTAGGGCTCTTGTGATTAAAAATGCATGTGTGCATGAATACCTGCAGGGTGGGTGCCTAAATGGTCACAATGGGCAAAAAGCCTTCCCTTAAATTTCCATAGCTCACAGCCACCCACCCTTTGAAGTCACTGGCATCCAGGGACAGCTGGATGCAGCGGGGCTTCACAGGGGAAGATTAAAGATGCCATGATCTCTTACTCAGCAGCAGCACAGAGACAGTACAGAGAGTGCATCCTCCTGGAAACAAACTGAGCTGCAAATCAGAGAGGTAATCCGACATCAGATGGGCAGAAGCGTGGGCTTGTTCACAGGCAGGGCACTGGTGGATCTGGGAAGCACAGATATAAAGCAGAGCCAGCAAGAGCGGCCACAGACAGATCAAGAGAGGTGTAAGGTCATGTTTGATAAAGCCAGGATGACAAGTGAGGTTTCTGCTCTAATAACCTGAGAATCATGCTCCAAGCTGCCATGCACTGTATGTTCCTAATGCTCCCAAGGGCTCATTTTTGACCCAAGGAGAGAGCAGTCACCTGCCCTCTGCTGCTGTGCTCTGTATTTTGGCTGTGTGGGCAGACGTTTTGCATCCCGTGGGCCTGCCTCGGGCAGGCTGGCAGTGCTGCTGGAAACTGCAGCCCGTGTGATCCCACCTGCCTGGGAAGACAGGCAGGGGAAAGCAGATTGTTTGTTAATGCTGAAAATGCCTGGCACACTCCAGGCAATGTTCCCGCTCCTCTGCTTTGAAACGTGGGCTTCAAACTCTTCAGGCTCTCTGGGACGCCCCCCTTTTCCTTCCCCATGAAATTGCACACACTTTCTCCCGTTTCAAACGAAACCCATGTATTTTTACAGCACGCACTCAGCAGGCAGGGGCTGTGTCTCTGCAGGTCTCCGAGGCTCCTGGCTGTGCTGGTGAGGAGCAGAGGAGGAGCACAGGGCTGGCCCTGCTGCCCAGGCTGCCCAGCACTGCTGCAGCTCCTGGCGCTGTGGGGCTGAGGCGCAGGGCGGGAAACCTTGCACAGACCTACTACAGATCCACCTGTCTGTCTCAGGCTCTTTGCTCCTCCGAAGGCAAGCCTGTTCTGCTGGTGAACTTCCCTGCACAGGCTGAAATCCACTCTAGAACGTGCCCACATTATAACTGCTGTCATCGCTAAGATTTCAGATTTTTGAGATTTTGCATTTTCTAATCTTTGAGTAGGTGCAGCTTGTTTGTTGGGTGGATCTGGGTTTTTATTTTTTTTGTTTGTTTGTTCAGGTTTTTTTTATGAGAGTGCGTGTACGTTCTGGATGTGAATAATAAAATAAGGCAATGAACACAAGTAAAATATTGCTCAGAAATTAGAAGCATAAAAACTAAGTACCCCAAATGATAGCAGTAAAGGAAAGAATGATTTGAATGAAATCAGGCCATGTCAGAAAAACAGGTATTAATGTACTACAGTCCCTCTCTACCTCCCTTCCTGTTAAATCTTACATACAGATTTTCTATATGCTTCCAGGTTTATCCTAAAAGTATGCTGGAGGCAGTGAGAGAGAAAAAGGAGAAGGATTTCTTAGAGAATGTTTTTATCCCTCTGTGGAAAGGAAGCAGCCATGATCTGATAACGTTGCTGAACTAATCTGCTTCTCACTGTACTTATCAGCAGATCAGTAAGGTAAATTCTGCAGTGAGGGCAGCAAAGTACTGTCAGTGAAGGGAGGAGGATGGACAGACCAACAGACACCATTTCTTACCTGGCAGGCTCCGACAGAAGCTGAGAAAAATATCAGCAGTAGCCAAGCAGGAGAAAGAAAATCCCAACAACTTTATTTCAAGCTATTTTCTATGGAAAATGTGAGCTCTAATATTTATTACTAAAATGGACCAAAGAAATAGTGCAACCAGTTGAGATGCAATGGCTGAAAGGTGTCCCAAGCCATGTGCCAAGGACAATGAGACTCACAGCTGACAACAAATAAATTTTTCCCAAAGAAAAGATGTTTGCTCTGGATCTTGGGGCTGATCCTCTCACTGTCAGGACATCTCTGGGGCAGTGGAAGAAATAGTATGAAACTCAAAATATTTTGGAAAGAACTGACTGATGATTTAAATATTCCTCCTTCTGTTTGGAAGCAAAACACAGCTCCTGCAGTTTTCTTGGAACAGGCTGCAGAAAATCATTTGGAATGCCAAGTGCCTCTACCCTAAGGCAAGCAACCTGGACAATATGGCTGGGAGATTTATGGAAACCTTATTAGCAGAAAGTAATGATTTTCTGGGTGTTAGGAACACTGTTCAGTGCTGCCATGTTCTTGATCAAATGGGTCATTTTAGTGGATTGTTAAAATCTACACATGCTTACTTGTAAAAGATAAAGTGTCATCTCCTGCACTCCCTGGCCAATTTCCAACTTGTCTATTTGCCTGTCAAGTTATGATGACATTGAGCCTCATTATTTTATCATAAGTTTCATTATATTTGGTGGGGGGGTTTTCTTGGAACTCCAACTTTGGGAGTCCTGTGATTATATAAGCATTTAATCTACACTGTATTTAAGAACATTACTGTGCTGAAGCACTTAAAATCATGAATCCTAATAAAGAAAGAGGGAAAGAAACCAAGATTGATCTTTTTAGTGTGTTTTTTGTTGTGCTTGGAATTACTGAATATCCTTGAATAGCCATTACTGATACTATCTCTTACATTTTAATGAACAAACCACAGTTCTCTCAACAGCTACTGTGATGAGAGGCAAAATCAGAGGCATCTCTCTTATTCAGAGATCTCTTTGTACAAAATTTTAGGCAAAATGTAGATATTAACTATACTAAAAATAGCAAAACACTTTAAAATTCAGGATGCTTTGAGTCAGAGATTACGCTCTCCCACCAAAAAAGCTACCAGAATTTCTTCAGTGAGCTCCTTGCCTTGCTCCTGCCTGTATATTCTTGAAGTCAGGTTCAGAGTGGTTTCCACTGGATTGCTCCCAATTTTTTGCCTCAGGCTTGCAAGATCATAGTCGTCAGTCTAACCCCATGCTGGGAAAGTAATGAACCCACCAGTTCTATCCTGCTATCCAGCTGCAGGCTTCCTTCCAATCCATGGTCTTTGTTATGCTCAGGGGCTTGATGGAGTTTACACCACGCTGAAAGGGGCCCTGCTCACTGCTCCTCATTCCAGGGCCGCCTGGGGAACAGCCTTGCTGACAGCATTAATTAACATCTCTCAATGAAATTTCGACATCAAGGGTCTACTACTGTCACCAGTGGTGATGAAAGACATTTAACCAAATGACATAATTGGTGCAGACTTTCTTACCTAATGCCCTTGAGAATGCTGCCCAACCACGCCAGCAGAGAGCTTCCAGCACTGGTGTGCCAATAGAGGCAAATCAAGCCCTAAAACAATCCTGAAACCCCTCCATAGACAGAATCATTAAGTTGGAAGAGACCTTCAAGATCATCAAGTCCAACCCATGCCCCAATACCTCGACTAAACCATGGCACCGGGTGCCACATCCAATTTTTTCTTAAACACATCCAGAAATGTGTTTGGTGACTCCACCACCTTCCTGGGCATACAACTCCAGTACTTTATCACTCTTTCCACAAAACACTTTTTCCTAATATCCAACCTATATTTCCCTTGGTGCAGCTTAAGGCTGTGTCCTCTCATTCTGTCATCTGCTGCCTGGAGAAAGAGACCAACTCCTACCTGACTGCAGCCACCTTTCAGTTGTAGAGAATGACAAGGTCACCCCTGAGCCTCCTTTTCTCCCAGCTCCCTCAGTGGTTCCTCACAGGGTTTGTGTTCCCAGCCCCTCTCCAGCCTTGTTGCCTCCTCTGGATGTGCTCAAATGTCTCAATGTCCTTCCCAAACTGAGGGGCCAGAGCTGGACACAGCACTCAAGGTGTGGCCTGACCAGTGCTCAGTAGAGGGGAAGGGTGACCTCCCTGCTCCTGCTGGCCACACTGTTCCTGATCCAGGCCAGGAGCCCTTGGCCTTCTTGGCCACCAGGGCTCACTGCTGGCTCATGTTCACTCACCTGTCAACCAGTGCCCCCAGGTCCCTTTCTGCCTGGGCACTGTCCAGCCACAGCATCCCCAGCCTATAACGCTGCAGGGGGTTATTGTGGCCAAAATGCAGGACTCAGCACTTGGACTATTTAAACTTCTTCTTATTGGGCTCTGCCCATCCATCCAACCATTCCAGGTTTCTCTGCAGAGCCCTCCTACCTTCCAACAGATCAACACATGATCCCAGCTTAGTGTCGTCTGCAAATTTACTAATGAAAGACTCAATCCCCTCATCCATGTCATCAATGAAGATATTGAACAGAACTGGCCTCAGCACAGACCCCTGAGGGACACCACTGGTCCCAATCCAGCTGGATGCAGCACCATTCACCATCACCCTCTGGGCCCGGCCATGCAGCCAGTTCTGAACCCAGCACAGAGTGCTCCTGTCCAAGCCACAGGCTGCAGCTTCTCCAGGAGTGTGCTGTGGGAGACAGTGTCAAAGGCCTTGCTGAAGTCCAAACAGACACATCCACAGCCTTTCCTGCATCCAGCAGGCAGGTCGCTTGGTCATAAAAGGAGATCAGGTTGGTCAAATACAACCTACCCCTCCTAAACCCATGCGGGCTGGGTCTGATACCCTGACCATCCTGTAAGTGCTGTGTGAGGACACTCAGTATAAACTGTTCCATAGCCTTACCTGGTACTGAGGTCAGGCTAACTGGCCTATAACTTCTAGGATCCTCTTTCCCACCCTTTTTGTGAATTGGTGTCACATTGGCCAGCGTCCAGTTATCTGGAGCCTCACCAGTGAGCCAAGACTGCTGGTAAATGATGGAGAGTGGCTTCACAAGCTCATCTGCCAGCTCCCTCATCACCCTTGGATGGATCCCATCTGATGCCATGGATTTATGTACATCCAAGCAGCTCAGCAGTTCTCTGACTGTCTCCCCGTTATAGAAGGGGGACCATTCTGCTCCCTGACACCATCTGCCAGCCCAGGAGGACAGCTGTCCTGAGGACAAGCCATCTTCCCACTAAAGACTGAGGCAAAGAAGCCATTAAGCACTTCCACCTTCTCCTCACTGGCAGTTACTAAGTTCCCTCCCATCCAGTAAAGAACAAATGTTGGTCTTATCTTTCCTTTTGCTATTAATATATTTGTAAAAACATTATTATCCTTGACAAAAGTTGCCAAATGAAGTTCCAACTGAGCTTTGGACTCTCTAATTTTTTCCTACATGCCCTAGCAACCCCCTTAAATATTTCCTGAGACATCTGACCCTCCTTCCAAAGATGATACATCCCCTTTTTATTTCTAAGTTCCCTCAAAACTTCATTGCCCATCCAGGCTGGATGTTTGCCTTCTCAATTCATCTTTCAGCACACAGGGACAGTCTGTTCCTGTGCCCTCAAGATCTCTGTTTCAAAGCACACTCACCTTTCCTGGACTCCTTTGTTTTTAAGGGCTGCTTCCCAAGGAACTCTCTGAACAAGCCTCCTAAATAGCTCAAAGTCTGCTCTCGAGGAGTTCAGTGTAAGAGTCTTATTGATGTTTTTCCTGATTTCACCAAATATCAAGTACTCCAACCACCACATCCCCCACCAGCCCATCTCTATTTGCAAACAACAGATCTTACATAGTCCCTCCTTTGGTGGGCTCCCTCACCAGCTGTGACAAAAGTTGTCAAAAGTTGTCATCCACACATTCTAAGAACCTCCTGGACTGCCTCTTTTCTGCTGTACTAAGTTCCCAGCAGATGTCTGGCAGGTTAAAGTCACCTACAAGAAGAACAAGGACTGGTGATCCTGGTGATTCTGAAGAAAGGGAGGTTTTAAAGAGAGCAATGTCACTGCTGATGGAGAGATCCCAGGGAAACACTGCAGAATTTCAGCTGTACACACAACAACTGTGGCTTTCCATGGTAAATAACAGAAAAGGGTACTGCAGACATGTCAGTAAACTTGGATATTCACTCAGGGGTAAATACTTGGAACACTAATGCAATAGCTTCAAGCTCAGCAGAAAAGTGTCTTATTACAATACTTGGGCAACACTGCCTTAAGTCCTTATAACAGCCTGAAAAGAAATAGAGATTGCTACTGGGGAAACATCAGTCACCTTTCATCCTGCCTTTGAAAAGAAGTGCTGTGATGCTTTTTTTACTTTATGTCAAAAACTTCTGTCCCCTGAACTGAGAAAGTGACCTCTTCTTGAAGACACTGCACTCACTTTAAACCTGAGGGTTATAGTCATCTGTCAATCACTTCTTCCATCACTAGAGCAATGAATTTCTACAATAACCTTGGGCTTGAGTCAATCCTTTCTCTGGGTTTCACAAGATTGCATTTTATTCCAGCAGTTTCTTGAGTCATCATGGTCTATCTAGTAGCCAGAAGAGGTTCTGTGCTTTGTATTTCCTTGCCTGAGAGGCACAGAGCACCTGAAGTCCTGCAGAGCCCCAGCTCCCACACAAGGCTTGCTGCAAACCAACCAGCTGAACAAAACACCCTTTGCCATTACCAGTATAGCAGTAAACCATGAATATTCATGGATTATTGCCCCGGTTTTATAAATTAACTACATCACAGCTTTTCCATATAGCCTTGCATACGTGCTCTTCACTTCTGTCCCTTCTAGCTATGTTCTGCAAATTGCTATCCCAAAGCTCTGGTGGTTTTAGCAAACAGGCTGTCAGAGTTAACCTGATGAAAGAGTGCATTGATTCAGGAGAAGGGGCCTTTGCTCCAGCACATGGTGCTGTCTGCTGACACGTGAAGCATGGGGCTACAGGGAAAAACCACTCGAAAACAGTGACAGAAAAGAAAAACCAGCTCTGGTTTACCTTTGCATGGGAGCTGAGCTGGGATCCCAGCCTCCTGTGGAAGTGCTTCCATCACAGGGATCGGGAGGGTGCTGGTCCCTCCCACTCTCTGTCTCTGTAGGAAGATGTGGCTCCTGCAAAGGGCAAGGGGCACTTGGTGTGGAGCTGTTGTTTGACACTGCCACTTGAATGGGGTAATAGAATCACAGAATGGTTTGGGTTGGGAGCGGCATTAAAGATGATCTCATTCCAACCCCTCCCCACCATGAGCAGGGACACCTTCCCAGAGACCAGGTTACTCAGTTTGAAGCCCTTATCCCTTGTCCTATCACTTCATGATCTTGGAACAAGTCCTTACAAAAAGGATGAGCAGAGATGCCTGAGCTTTAGCTCACAGGTGCTGGGGGATGAAGGGCAGCAAGGGAAAATCTTTGAGTGCAGATTCGAGTGATCTTTTTCAGAAGAGGAAAGATGTGTGAGGGGGAAACAGGAGCAATTTCCTGAACAGCATTCAGGCTGGGTCTGGGACACTGCTGAGGGAGCACCCCACTCTGGTGATTCTTCTTCATTTTACAGTGAGTGGTGAAGGCAGCCATGGGGTCTGGTCCCACTCCCAAGATCTGCTGTGCCTGCCTGTGTTCCACATCTCGTCACAGGGAGTTGCCACTGCACAGCTCCCCCACCATGCACTCGTGGCTATGTGTATATGTACACGCACATATTCAATGTACATATTTATATGCAATATATAGAGTATGCACTCTGTGTGTGTGCGTATGTATTCATCTGCAACTGATCTGGAACTGATCCCTCTATCACAGAGCCAAGGCCCCAGCACCTGCCAGATTTCCCACAAGTAGTTTACAGAGGGGGCCTGGCCCTCCCTTGCTCTCTGCTGGCACAGCTTCAGCAGGAGGTGAGATGCTCATTATGGTCTCCTGAGTGCTGTGGGTCTTTGCTGTGAGGGAAGAGAGAGGTTTGTGTCTTAAGATGGGTGAGGAATTCATTAAGAATTCATCTGGGGTGTTTCTGGCATCTGCAGGGGAAGCAACTGATAGAAGATTAATTCACCAAGGGAAGGTTGAAGTCCAAATTAGGAAAAGGCAAGAGTAAGTTTAGGCACCATTACAGTCATGGAACTGCTGAGCAAGGGCCCTAAGTTTGTGAGTTTGGCTTTTGGTCCCCGAGTTCTTACAATAAACTAAAACTGTCCATATGTAGAAAAAAAAATCCAAATTATTTTTCAAAGCTAATCAGCTAAAATGCATTGTGATTTTCTGTGGGTTTGGGCGGTGAGAAGAAAGAAGAGAGAGAAAACACTGAACTAAGTCACCTATAGTTGATTCTGCTTAGTTTTTCCATCAGGACAATCTCTCCATTTCCATGCACTGTTACAAGGATCTGACAAACTGGGTTTATATCCAGAGCAATGTGAAATGACATGCTACAGCCTTTTTTTTTTTTTTTTTAACTCCCTGTCAGAAAAGCCTGCATAAACCGCTGAAAGGTCTTTACAGCCTCACCGGATGGATTGTGTGTAGCTCCAATAAAAAAGTGCTTCTGGGAGGTGTCCGAGCAGTGGGTGGTGCCCCAGCAGTGGATGGGTGCCCCAGCAGTGGGTGGTGCCCCAGCAGTGGATGGGTGCCCCAGCAGTGGGTGGGTGCCCCAGCAGTGGGTGGTGCCCCAGCAGTGGATGGGTGCCCCAGCAGTGGGTGGTGCCCCAGCAGTGGATGGGTGTCCCAGCAGTGGGTGCCCCAGCAGTGGGTGCCCCAGCAGTGGGTGGTGCCCGAGCAGTGGATGGGTGTCACAGCAGTGGGTGGTGCCCGAGCAGTGGGTGGTGCCCGAGCAGTGGGTGTCCCAGCAGTGGATGGGTGTCCCAGCAGTGGGTGGTGCCTGAGCAGTGGGTGTCCCGGCAGTGGGTGCCCCAGCAGTGGGTGTCCCAGCAGTGGGTGGTGCCCCAGCAGTGGATGGGTGTCCCAGCAGTGGATGGGTGTCCCAGCAGTGGGTGGTGCCCCAGCAGTGGGTGTCCCGGCAGTGGATGGGTGTCCCAGCAGTGGGTGTCCCAGCAGTGAATGGGTGTCCCAGCAGTGGGTGGTTCCCCAGCAGTGGGTGTCCCAGCAGTGGGTGCCCCAGCAGTGGGTGTCCCAGCAGTGGGTGCCCCAGCAGTGGGTGTCCCAGCAGTGGATGGGTGTCCCAGCAGTGGGTGCCCCAGCAGTGGGTGGTGCCCCAGCAGTGGATGGTTGCCCCAGCAGTGGGTGGTGCCCGAGCAGTGGGTGTCCCAGCAGTGGGTGTCCCAGCAGTGGATGGGTGCCCCAGCAGTGGGTGGTGCCCGAGCAGTGGGTGGTGCCCGAGCAGTGGGTGTCCCAGCAGTGGATGGGTGCCCCAGCAGTGGATGGGTGTCCCAGCAGTGGGTGGTGCCCGAGCAGTGGGTGTCCCAGCAGTGGGTGCCCCAGCAGTGGGTGCCCCAGCAGTGGATGGGTGCCCCAGCAGTGGGTGGTGCCCCAGCAGTGGATGGGTGCCCCAGCAGTGGGTGGTGCCCCAGCAGTGGGTGGTGCCCCAGCAGTGGGTGTCCCAGCAGTGGGTGCCCCAGCAGTGGGTGCCCCAGCAGTGGGTGTCCCAGCAGTGGATGGGTGCCCCAGCAGTGGGTGGTGCCCCAGCAGTGGGTGGTGCCCGGTGCTGCCCCGCTCCGAGCCCCGCAGCATCCCCGGGTGCCGCTGCCCCGGCCCGGCCGCTCCCGCCCCTCCCCGCCCGTCCCTGCCCTTCCCTTCCCTCCGCTCCTCCGCCCGCCCTCCGCCTCCACGCTCTCCGTCTCCTCCCGCACAGGTGGCACTGCTCTCCTCGCCTCTCCTGCGCTCTCCCCGCCGCGATGCCGCCGCCGTGTCCCCGCGGGGCCCTGCCCGGGGCCCCCCTGCTGCTGCTGCTGCTGCTGCTGCCGCTGCTGTGCGCGGCGCCCGGTGAGTGAGCGCGGCGTGCGGGACTCGGGGCACAGCCGGGGCAGCGGGAACAGCCCTCCTTCCCCTGGCATCCCGCGGGGCTGAGCGCCTTGCCACGCTCCGAGCCTGGTGCGAGCTGGGCGTCTTTTAAAAAAGGCGCTTCTTTGCCGGCGACTGACTGCAGAACAGCCGAGCGCTTGCAGGTCTCCCGTTGCGCTCCGGTGTGGGGATCAGCAGGATGACTGCTTCGATGTGGTTTGGGACAGGATGCCAGGCACAGTTTTGGAGCACTCTGATTGTTAGCACAGCCCTCACCCAGTGACTAGGGGCTTCCAGAATTATCGTGCTGCTCTGGGTGCTGGTACTAGCACCAGCTGCAGTTTTCTGATGAAAAAGATAATCGTTTACTTGGTGAAGAAGGCCATTATAGGGTTTCCCTTGCCAAGAGAGCTGGGGAGAAGATGCTGGAGTGTCAGAAGCTTCCCTGCATTGCATCCAAGTGTGGAAACGGGAGCAAAGAGAGAAAGTTTCTGCTTTGCCTCTTGAACTGGAGCTATGACAAAAATACTTCTGGCAGTTTTTGAGAAATAAACTTCTGTTGTTGTTGTTGTTATTGCCTTCTCAGTAAATGTGTTTTATTTTTATTTGTCTAGATGTTTCAAGGGGAAATAAGCTTAAACTGATGCTTCAGAAACGAGAAGGTAAGTAAAGAGACAGCAAAGTGCTTTCCCTTGTTTCTCCTCAGAGTCAGTGCTGTGAGTTGAAGCTGTCGAAGAGCTGTTCCTGTAGCTCCAGCTCCAGGAGAGCAGCTGGAGCAGGAGGTGCAAGCACAGGGCCACACTCACTGTGGGCCACACCAGAACCTCGTGCTCAGGCAGAGCCCTGCCGGTGTGCCAGGTTGGGATGCTGGGCTGGAGGCTCTGCTTACCACAGCTCCCTCTGAAACCCAGGCTTCCCAGCCTCAGGAACGCTGCCTTTGCTCTGCACAGAGCAAAGCACCGACCTGTTCCAGCGTATGCATGGCAGACGTGGCATTTATCTATTTGGGGCAGTCACAAACTTTTCCAAGGAATGCATGGAAATACTGCTGGCTCAGGCACAGGGAAGAGTATGTGCAAACCTGGCTTGCCTGTGATGCCTTGACTTGCTCTTTTTTCTTCTTGGCCCCATGTGTGCTTCCTTTTAGGAAGACTGCTCTCTTACGGGAGAGATGATGGCCAGAGGCCCAGCAGTCAGAAGCATGGAATGGCTCTCTGGTTGAGGGAAGGTGGTGGAGATGATGCCAGCTGGGAACAAACTGCACCACAGCAGATGAAACATCCCAGAAGTTTTGGCCACCTCTCCTCAGCCTGCCCTATGGCTGAAGCAAAGAATTTATACCCCCACAGAGGGGACTTCCACTTCTGCCAGGCTTTCTAATTTTGTTCTGGGGTTTTTTTCTGGCATCACTCCACACCTCTTGCCAGAACTAAATATATATCCCACCCACCTCTGTTTTCCTTGTGTGTAGGTTCCTTGTGTTACCATTCTGCAGGGCTTGTGTGAAGAGAGGAGTGACCCTCCTGCACCACAGCAGTGGCCACTTACTTGTTCAGGTCCCCTGGGGAGGGCTCTTGGGCATGCAGACAACATGGCTTAGATCAGGAAGAGCTGCAAAACTGATGATAGAGGGAATATGCAGCCTCTTTAATTCCAGCCTTGCTCCCTTTTCTGGTTGGTTTCTAAGGCAGGCAGGCCAAGCACACAGTGCTGCTTCCCTGGCTGGCAGTGTCCCTTGTGTGAGGGCTCATTCGTGGGACATTGCTTAGCTGTCCCTCCCAGCAATAACAAGCTCATGGTGAGTTATCCGTTTCCAGCTCATCACTGCAGGACAGCCTGTTTCCCACTAACTGCAACAACTCTTCTATCTTTTATATTCAGAATCTCCTTTTTTCTGTAGTCCTTTGCCTACCTCTGTGAGTCTGCCCAGCTCCTGCTTCAGTGGTTTTCTTCACATCTCCACTTCACTTCCTTGTCTATCCCAGTCTCTTCCCTCACATCTCCAAAAATCCCATGCATACCCATGCTCCTCCTGATTTCTCCCTCATTGAAATGAACCATCTGAAGGCAAGGCTTCTCCTACTCCTGCACACTTATTATTTCACAGCCAGATCAATACCATGTTTTATCATTTCTGTGTGTGGTCAGGGGTTGTCCAGTCACAGAATCATAGCACTCTTAGATTAAGAGAGATCTCTAAGTTAAAGTCCAACCATTTACCCAGCAGAGTCACACTCACCACTAAACCATGTCCCCAAAAAACCATGTGTCCTTTGAACACTTCCAGGGATGGCAATTCCCACCACTTCCCTAGGCAGTTTGTTCCAAAGCTTGACCACTCTTTGAGTGAAGGACTTTTTCCAAACATCCAATCTAAACCTTCTGTGGCACAACTTGAGGCCATTTCTTCTCATCCTGCTTAGTCCTCTCATCCATGTCTTTGGGAGCTGCGTCAATTCCTCCAGCAGTCACAGCACGCTGTTCTGAGGCATGGAGCAAGCCAGATGGCACATCTGGGTCTGGCAGGTTGAGGGCATTTCCATGCATCCCTCATGTAGGGTGCCATGAAAACCTGATGGGCTTTTATTTTCAGGCATACACGGCATTTAGTAGCACTCATCTAAATGCTACTTTTTTACACATCAGTTTCAAAAATCTATCTTTTATCCCTTCACTCTAATATGTTAGCAGTGTTTCTCCAGCTCACTTAGTAATTTTAACTTCACCTTTCTTCAACCCAATTTCTGCAACTGTAGCACTTAGGGCCAGTCTCCTGCTCTCTCCTGAAAGCACAAACACATAGTGTATATGCTGATTGAATTTGGGTGGTTTTACTTAAATTCCTCAGTTAGCTGCTGTACTTGAGCTCAGAAATGCTTTACAAGAATCCAGGAGAATGAGGGTAGCAGAGAAATCCTATTACACTGGTGATTCCTGGGTTTATTACTGCTACTCTGCTACAGGCATTGCACTGGCAAGCACAAAGGTAATGGCATGATGTGAGAATCATTTTCTTACTTGCTGCAAGCAGTACACTCCAGGCTGACCAAAAATTTCCTGGCATGCCTTTTGTGGGGGGATCAATTTCAGCCCCTGCTGCTGCTGAGAAGCCGGAGGTGTCAGTGAAAGAAGCAGCAGCCAAGGAGTTCCTGAGCAGCCTGAGGCGGCAGCGGCGGCAGCTGTGGGACAGGAGCCAGCCCGACGTGCAGCAGTGGTACCAGCAGTTCCTCTACCTGGGCTTCGATGAGCAGGTCGGTGACAGAAATGGAGAGGGCTTTTGCAAAAAGAGGGAGAATAGGCAGGCATAGAACAAGGGGGATTGGGTTTAAATGGAAAAAAAGAAGATATTTAGATTAGATATTGGGAATAAATTCTTTACTGTGAGGGTGGTGAGGCACTGGAGCAAGTTGTTAGAGAAGTGGTTGATGCCCCATTCCTCTAAGTGTTGAAAGCCAGGTTTGATGGGGCATTGAGCAACCTGGTCTAGTAGAAGATGTCCCTGCCCGGAACTCTTCTTTTAAAGTCAGACAGAAAAATAACCTCTGGTCTGTGTTAGAGATCCTTGCATTATTTTATTAGTAGAAAAATATTACATTAAGGTCTTGTATGGAGTTCCTGCCTGCTATCAAACTTAAACTTAATAAATTGCAACTGGACATATGAACAAAGTTTGCTTTGTGGAATAGGTGTCCAGACTCAAAGTAATCAATCGTATTTCAGGAAAGTAATTTCCTGTCAGCCTCAACCTGATCAGCTTTTAAACATGCTGGGAAATCCACACCAAGCTGGCTGTGACTGGCACTCCTCAGTGAATGGCACTGACATTATGCACCCAATGCACACTTGTGCCTCCACAGCGTGGGCAGCTCCTGACCATCATGACCACTGGCAGCTGTGCCTCCACTCTATAAGTGAAAGGAAAACCTTTGGATAATATCCAGTCAACCTCCCTTCAAATGGGAAGGACACATTTTTAAAATACACTTTATTCATAAAAACACTGGAGTGGAATCAAACTCTGCACAAAGCTCTACTAAATAGATGCTGGAATAGGGCAAAAAAAGTGTGTTTGCTTGCAGTCCCACATGTAGAATAATTTCTGCTTTTAATAAGAGGTAAAAATAGTTATAGATGTTGAATTCTTGGCTTCTGTCAGCTGTATGAATATGTTTAATGAGATTGCATTGGCACGGGGAAGCTGGAGTTCATTTTAAAGCTTCATGCTATGTGGATTGCTTGGAAGATGAATGCACTCATTTTCAAAGCTGCAACAATTAGAAAAATAATCCTTTGCTTGAGCTGAAATAATGAAGGGTACGTTTTTGTAAATTCTCCTGGATATTACGTGGATAAAAGTCACTTCTCAACAGCATGGCTACATCCCCCTTCACTAATAGAAATAGGAAAAATAGGAAAAGTGGTTTTATACACTGGAAGCTGAAGACTGGGGGAAAATATGAAAAGGAACAAGGACAAACCATGCAGATAAAGTGAATTCTCCTCTGAGTTCCTGTATGCATTTCAAAAACATATGAGGCCTGTTGTGGGACACAATGAATCCACTTAGTAGGTTTTCTTGAGTATTAAGACACAGTCTTAACAATGAAATAACTGTTTGTTCCAGCAAAGGACTTGGTCCATACTTATCCATTGTATATTTGCAAAACTTTTTTTTCCCCAAATCTCAGCCAAAAATATTTCCAAAGAGTCATTCAGATGGAAAGGCTTTGACTTGGCAAGTATTTGATATCCTTGCACACTATTTTTCCTCTGCTGTTGTGAGCAGAACTGAAGTGCCTATTGCATTTCCATAGCTGGAGGGCTGTGTTGTACCTCTGTTTTTACCTGGGCAAGGTGGGAGAGAGAGATCAGACAGAAAGCAAAAGGCTGTTGCACCCCAATCAGGGATATTGCAAGTAAGGCACATGGCAAGGGAGAACAAAACCTTTAGATTTTTAACTGTAAAATATTGACATAATTCTACAGCCCACCATTGACAAGGTAATTGAAAAATTAAAGGTGCTTAGTGCACATTTCAGATGAAGGCGGTCTCAGTTTAGGCACTCTGCAGTGGGCAGGGGGTGTGGGGCTGGGTCCAGGGCAGGACAACTCCTGCACACAGGATCCCATAGGTACAAGTCACAAAACCCCTTAGATCTAAAGATTTCATTTATGACAAATGTGCAAAGGATCCGAATTTCTGAAAGAGGCTCTTGCACCGCTTCAGTTTCATCTCATCACTGTACTTTCAGACTGGAAAGCAAATGCACAAATGCTCTCTTTTTTTTTTTTTTTCCTGGCTTTTCTGGCAGAAATTCGAAGATGACCTCTCCTATTGGACAAACCTGGGGCGTGCTCGTAATGAGTACTACGGTGGGCACTACCAGCACCACTACGATGAAGATGCTCCCATTGGCCCACGGAACCCACACGCCTTCAGGCACGGGGCAGGCGTCAACTACGACGATTACTGATGCCATTAACCCTACTGCAGCCTGCAGGGCTGCACTGGGCGAGGCTGAGCCCTCCCTCAGTCAGGATGACCCTGCTTTTTCTTCTATTCAAGTCAAACAGAAAGAGTAAAGGAACTGCCAGACTTTGATGAAAGCAACATGACTTTTTTTAAACTATCATTACTTAGTAGTACACTATATATAAAAAGTGTTATAGAAATAAAGCTTTTTTGATAATCAGGTTGCCATTATTTAGTAGACTTCATAACAGCAAGTTTAATTCCAACTGTATTATTACAGATTCCTTTTTAAAGGGCTTTTTCTCTTGCTGTCCCACAATCAATTGCAAAATTACATTATATCATCTACTCTGGCATATAGAATACATAATATTAGCCAGTACATTTAAGATGTGCCTTCCCATTCACTTTTCTATTAACAAATAAATCCAATTATTCTTGGGAGAAAAGAGAAAAAAATGTTTCCTGTCAATTGAAGTGCTGCTTTATTGCCTCCTCTGCCGTTTCCATACCCACAGCGTGCAGCCCTCCAAGCCTGACATGGCACTGCTGCAGCTCCTGTTGGGTCAAGGACACAGATATTCACAAAAGCTGAATTCAGTGCAGATGAGCCTGCCTACCTACAAAGCCTGTGAAAGGATCCTCCAGGGAACGGGCTCAAGGCTGGAACTTGACTTCAGCAGTAATTGCTGAGGCACAGAGCATCCAACCTGAGCGGCCCCAGCCCCTCCCAGGCACGGTAACCCAGAGGTTATCTTTGCTGAATGTTCCCCTTTGTGTCCATTCCACATAGTGTCAAGCTTTCAGCCTAGCTCAAAATAGGGAATAAAACAACAAAGTAAGCTATTTAAAATTAAATTAGTGTCAGACAGCATCCAACACAGTCCCCTGATATCATAATTTCCAACTGCAAAATTCCCTCTACCCCAATTCAGATTGAAACACGCACATTAGGCTGAGCAACAAAACATATCAGAGACCAGGCATCTGTTAGTGAAACACAGTGGATTAAAGAGGGATTGTCGGTGGCATCATGTATGTTAAGAATCCCAAAACACAATCAATTTTTGTATCACAGCAACATCAGCCTGGGAGGGAGATTTCAGCTGTCAGGGCTTCAGAAGGAGCTGAGCACAGGAGAGCACTGCTGGCACTTGACAAGTGTAGAGGACTGGGAAGGGGCAGGTGATGAAGGCTGGCTTCTCTGACCTCTGGAACTGAAGAATCAGGATAAAGAGAGATTAAATGTGTTCTGCCAACTGTAGCAGTCAGAGAAGAGAGCATGGATGCTTTAGCTGTCTCTCATCTAAAGCTTACAAGAAATTTCCAAAGCATGGATGATGGAAACACCATTCTTTACGCTTCACTATTTTCTTAACTCTGAGTGTATTCCCTAGTCTTTTGCTGAAAGCCCTTGTTGTGTGATGGGCTGGTGTCTAGGAGATGCAGCCCAGCACCGCACAACTCCCTGCAGGAACACTTCCCAGGAGACAGCTCTTTGCTGAGGGAGCCAAAGTGAACATGTTGGTCACTTCTCTGCACACACAGATCCACACTGGCCTAACATGCTCCAAACCCTCAGCCTTCCCTAGGCCTAATTTCAGCAGAATCCTTAAGTCAGTTTAACTGGTTTAAACTGGTGTGTTTCCAGAATCCTTGCCAGTATAACTGGTTTAAACTGGTGTGTTTCCTTGGTAGAAGAGCCTTTGTTCCAAATAGGGAATAATCACATTCTGAGTCAAGCACAGACTTTTTTGCACAGTTGGAAAACACCTATTCCTAGAAGAATACTTTCATTTTGTGTATTATCCAAAAAGTGCACTGAACTTGGCAACATTTGAACCATGCTGGTAATTTCCATCATTTCCCAGAATTTACATTTGGGAATTCAGACCAGCTGAATAAGGAAGAATAAAAAAAGTGCTGTAAATAAAGACCATCCCTCCCTAGGCCTTTGTAAGCTCTGTCCATTCCTGAAGGCTGACTCAGTCTAGCAGCTTTCTGTGCCTTGCAGGCTCACAACCAAATCTATGGTCTCTGTCTTCTGAATTTTCTAAGAGGAAAAAAAAATCTTTTGCATTATATTGTGTTGCAGGGTTAAGGAGTGGGACAGAGTTAACTTCCTACATAACAGCACACATGATAACATGGTTTAGATTTGTGACTAAACCAGCGTAGGCAGAACACAAATGTTTTTGCTTCGGGTGTACAGTGCCTGCACAGCCTGTTTTCCACACTGACCCCCAGCAGGCAGGCTAGGAGTGGGGAAGAGACTGGGAGGGTACTTGGATGAGAGCTGACCCAAACTAGACAATTCCAAATGATGCAATTGCTCAACACTAAAAGCTGGAAAGAAGAAGAGGGTGGGGGCTTTGTCTTCTATGGAAGCCATTTCTCTGAGACTGGTGAGCACCAGGCTTGCTTGGGAGAGATGCTGAGTGGCCTTTGCATCACTTGGGTTTTCTTCTTCTTTACTTCATTCCTTAAACTGCTCTTACCTCAGCCCTCCAGAGCACCCATCTGATTGTCTCATTCTCTCCCACTGGGGCAGGAGGAGGGAGTGGCTGTGAAGGCTCTTTGCTGCTGGTTGGGGTCACTCACCACAAGGCAATAGCTCTGTGAGGTGAGGGCACCCTCCTTGCAGTGCAGCAGTTGCAATGATAGATACAAGCAAGGATAAGCAATCAGGCTTGGGCAAAAGGAGGAAGATTACTGGGGAAAAAAAAATTTCATCAGACATGCATGGAGTGCTTCAAAGTTTCATTTCCTTTGACTATTTCTGTCCCAAAACATAGACAGAACTGTGCACCTCCTCTCAGCATTTCCATGCCACTGTGGAGACAGCACAGAGCACTTGACATCACTATCACCCGCAGCCACCCCAGCACTGACATAATGTAACCTCTCCAACAAGACAGAAGAGCAGCAAGTGTTCATTGTGGCTCTTTTCAGAGCAGGAACAGCTTGGCCACGCTCCAGTGCTTCATGTTTCAAAGCCTGATGCTGCAACATCCCCGAGTTTGTCCATGTCAGCCAGGCAGGTCCATCAGACTCACAGGGCAGTGCTGCCTCTTTCCATTCTGCCAAAGAATAGAAGTATTATGGCTGTAATTTTTTTTTTTTTTTGGAGGAGGACAGGTCATCATTCCCTTTAAGCTCCTACTTGTGACACAAACATGTTGGGGATGGGGGATTGAGCACTTCCATCCCAGGACTGTTTCCCAGGTGGAAGATGTAGCCTTCCTTGCTTAGAACAGCTTTCTCTGCAGTGGGGTGGACAGAGCCCAGATTGCTGTGCATGGCTTTGACAGCCACTGTTCCCTGTGACTTTGTGCTTTGGACCTTCCAGCTGTTTCAGCATGGCAGGGACCAGAGTATTCAGAGGATCCTGCTCCTTGCTGAAGAGCACACCAGCATCCAGGGAAAACACTGCAAGAATAAACAAGCTGGTGCCTGTCCCAGGCTGTATATGGCAACAAACCAAGATGGATAAAGACTTGTCAGATCTGCTATTATGAAATAAGCAAGAGAAGGACTGAGACAAGGAACAGAAAGCCAGAATCTGGGGTTTTTTTTACAAGAAATATGAATTGTTATTTTAGCAAAGCCTCCCTGTTGACACAGAATTGCATTCAGGAGCCTCCTGCCACATAGAAAGAGCCCTGTTTTGCTTCAGAACTATTGCTGCTCTTCATGGTACCTCTACAGAGTCAAGAGCTGCAATAAGGTATTCCCTTCTGACACCTGAAATCCCTGCACAGGGAAATGCTCACAAACAGAGGAACTATGGATTTGTGGCAGCTCCATTCCCAGCAACTTCAGGGAAGGGATGTAGGGTTGTTAGGGCCAGCAGTGTTGAGTGCACAGTTCCCTTGCTGTTCACAAAGCATCTTCTTCCTGTGGACCAGCCCCTAACAACTCTCAGAGACCCCCTGGCCTCAAGCAGCATTAAACTCAATACAGCAAGGCTGGGGACTGGCTCAATCCATCAAACTAATCGAAGCCTTGTTCTGCCCTCTGTAGCCTCCTCTCCAAGGCAATTACGCCTCTTTCAACTCTGAAACTCAATTCAAACCCTGGGAAAAAGTGAAGGCTTTTCCCCAATACATTATGTTTCTAAAAATTTATTGAAAGAAGCAGATTAAGACATAAATACGTGGATGGCAGTGAACTCACTGGCTACTAAATCCACCAGTCTATATAGGTTAAGGGAAGCTGCAAAGACCTTAGACACAGAAACTACCAGATCATTATTTCCCCATATAGCAAAAAGTTAGGCATGAGGCTTCTCTAGATTACATATTCATGAAACTACTTAAAATAAATTAGGTCTGCAAGCCCCTCTGTAGCTTGTCTGTAGACTAGCAATGTGCCTGACAATGCTCCTCAGCAGCCTACATACGAAAAGTACATCATGCTTGAAATAAAGAATAAAATCCAACTGTGGATCTCATGCTGTTGTAATCTCCAGCAACAGGAGTGGTCCTACTTGTGAGGATCGAAGGATGCACAGCAGCAGGTGCCTTGCACACCCTTCCTTCTGGAAAGCTGGTCCCATCCAGCAGCACCAAGCTAGCCAGTTCCCTCTGCTGCATTGTGTATTTCCTACTGAGAGTGAGGACTTGCACCCAGCACCAGCTGAGCTCCCCATTTGTACAGTAAATTGTGAGTAAATAGGCACCTCAAGTTTGATCATGTTAGTTTTACCTTGTTTGCCTGACCAGATGACAGCAGAAAATTTTAATTCTCAAATTTTCTAAAGGAAAAAAAAAGTCCTGAGAGCATGTCTCTGCTTCATTTACTCCCAAATTCTGTATTTCCAAGCTTTCAGTGCTGTATTCTAGTACCCTCCTTTAAAAGTGGCTCTTCCAGAGAGGCAGCAGCTCTTTCTTACCTGTGGCTCCCAACACACTTGATGCCTTTCTCCTGCTGCTATGTCTAACCCCAGACAGGAGCAGAACATCAACATACAAACCTCCATCTGCCTTTTTGAAGACTCAGTTCAGACCAGACAACTTCAAAGTACCCCAGACTTTCAGTCTCAAGCATCAACAGACTCTTAACATGATTCATGCCTTTTGAACCAGCCCCACGTCACTGGTTTCAAAACCTAAGGGCAACAGCTACCTTAGCTCCTGCTGCTGGAAGACACTTTTAAAAAAGAATATGGGAGCTGAATCAGGAACCTCTGAAACAAAAATCAGGAACAGTAAGAGGAAAGTAGCAAATCTGCAGTCTTGTCATTCGGGCCCAGTGGGAGGCATCACACACACCCACAGATGGGTTGTACTGGTACCAGCCACTTGGCCTCTCCAATCTGCTCCTTTTATGAAGGAAGTCAGGCTGAGATGTAACCTAAGGAGCTTTTAAATCCTTCTCTCTTGAATCTAAAGGTTTAGACTTCCCAGGGGATTTTTTTTTTTTTTTGAACATACACATTTTGTGCTAGTCTGTAGTAGCTTGCTTGTGCCTGTATAAATTCACATACTTAGTACTGAAGTCACTGGATTAAACAAAAAGCAGCCCTGGAAGTAACAGCTGGTAGCCAGAGCTCCCATTTACTCTCCATGGCTGAGCTGAATGTGGGACATGGGGTGTACCCCTGTCCCACCTCTTCACACACTTTGGCATTCAATGGCACAATTTGCAAAAGGAGTGAAACCTAAGGAGAAAGAGCAGCATCCTCCAGATATAATCTCCATCTTAAGAGTTCTAAGGGTTAAAACCTCCGTGCTGGGAGCTGATTACAGTTCTCTCCAAAGAACTATTGAAGAAGTGGGCACTACTTTCACACGTGTCCAGCTGTGGCTTCGAGTACAGGGAGAGGCTGCGCTTTGTGAGTGTTTCTGTAATGACAGGTTACAGGCACATTTGGAGCAGCACACCATGGTGCACTTTTCAGGCAATTTAATGTGGAATAAAAACCCAGATCAAGGACCTAGAAAAAGGCTTCATACAAAAAAAGCAGATCTCAAGCTGCTTGGCTGTGAAAAGATGGAGGTAATGTATAATATCTAAATTCCACCTCTGAATCCAGACAGGAAAATGCACCATGGCTCCCCATCTCAGCTGTATGGCAGATTTCCAATGGGAGAAAACGTGCACTTGTGAGCAAGGAAAAACCCATTAGTCTTAAAAGGATCCCTGCAGCCCCACTCCAGGCAGGGCACAGCAATGAATGCAGCAATCCCACCCTGCTGGAGTCCCTGGGAACAGACTGGAAGGGACTCCAAGCCATGCAAGCACTGTGAGGCTCTGGCAGACAGTCAGACAAAGGGGCCTAAATGCCACACTGCTCTGGAGTCTTCCCAGGGCTGGGCATAACATCTCTGCTACTGCTAACTCCCAATTCACCATCACCTAGAGATACTCAAAAGCTAATGAAAACATCAAGCTCTAATGAGATAAAGTCAAGCCACTTTGCTTGATGAGGTTTAGGATTTTCAATTTTGAGTGGTACTAAGCCAAAATACCTTTTAAATACCTTTTAAAAACTAGAAGAAATATTAAAAATAAGGGGAATTGAAGTGGTTTTGTTGTTGTTGTTGTTTTTTTGTTTTGTTTTTCCTAAGATAACAGGGCATAGTTACCAAAGTTGAAAGCATTTACTTGCACTTTGGTAACTGCTTAAAATAGAAAGACTTCCTCAGTATTTCCTTAGGAAGGCTGAAGTTAGGCTCCATGTTTAAAGAAATATTATATTCCTGCATCACTATCAACTACCTGAATTGGAATAAATCAGGATGGTTTTGTCTGATCTAATTCAACAGACATCCTGCAGCCCTTACTATACATCTGTTAGGAGACAAGCAATGCAAGACCAAAGTTATTAACTTTGAGTGGATTATTTACAGACTGTTACTTCATATTTAATACACAATAAATCCACAGATGTGCAAATCCAGAGAAATTCCCACAGTGAAACCATGAAACGAGCAAACAGAAGTTTCAGTATTTTATTAAAATAGCATATTCAACCACTGTAACCAATAATACATTAACTTTATTCCCAGAGTACGCACAACACAGTAGTGATTCAAAATATCCTTATCCATGATAATCAATGAAAATATCTCAAATTCAAATGTACAACTAAAACTAAACTTTTGAAAAAATCTCTCCTTTAAAGAATACATAAAGCTCTCATACAGAATTCTTTTAAACTCTTCTATATGCAGATGTCAGTGTCTCTCACCTGACAATACCACTAATTTTTTTCTTATGCATAGTAGAACATCTCATATTTTATAGTACCCATTTTATAAATAAATTGGCGTTTTTCATCCCATTTGTGTTTATCATCAGCTTCACAAAGAAACCAGTAAATAAAACTGTCAAGGACAGTCACAACAAAATGATCTCACATCAAGATATAAAACTTGAAGATACTAAAAGATGCTTCTACTCTATTTTACATAAAAAGACAGATTTAAAAAGTGCAAGGCAAGATTTGCAGGGAAAGGGAATATTTATGTTATTTTTAGGCACATCCACTTCTTTAAAGCAAGCTTCAGAATGAAATTCCAGTTCGTTCTTCATGATACCTGTTTTAAAGTCTCTCTCTCTCTCAAAAAAAAAAAAAAAAAAAAATTACATCCATCAAATGTCAAGCAGGGAATTTCCTGTCCAACTAATAGTCTTCAGTTATGTCTTGTTCTTCCTTTTTTCATCCTTGCAGGTTTTGGTTTAGGAATATACTGATTGTTTGCCTGATACTCAAGTTCTTTACGGAAGTAATGAATTGCTTTATTCAAACCTTCTTCCAATGGGACCTGTTCCCAAAAGTGAGGAGAGAATCGTATCACTCTAGGTTCACATCAGCTCATTTCACAACAGTATCTTTTATAAAACAGCTATCACAAGGCAGCCAGGGAATCTCACTCTTAGCCAATCTAAGTATTAACAGCACCACATGCTGGTTACATCTCCTCACTGCTGATGCAGCTCAGCTTTTAAACAGCACAAGTATTTTCTGACATAAGTAGAAAACTCAACAAATTCAAATCTCACACATGGTTACGATGGGTCTGTTTAGTATCAAAATAGACATGCATAATTCTACTTTCAGTTCCTAATGCATTGAGAGAGACAAACACCCAGCATTTAAGCCCCTTCTGTTTGTAAGGATTAAAGATCATCTTTCACAGCATGGTATAAAGCTGGCATCCAGTATCTCATTTGATATTCTTCAACCCTATACAAATAATTGTAATCCTACAAATTGTAGTGCTTAAATACAGGCATAGAATATGGAGACAGGAACAACAGAGGAGTTGTCTTCTCAGGAGCCATATGCTCTGACATGCTTGCTGACACCATCATCAGTACAGGAAGATAAAAACAGCAGCACAGAAACTGCTTGCCTTGCTGTACCAACTCTGCACTGCTACTTCAGAGCAAGTTTTCCTACTGCCTGTGCCAAACACAGAAAGCCAGAAATTCTGTGTTTGCAACAGTTTGCTATCACCCTTGTGCTGTCAGACATAGTCTATCAATATCAGTGAATCCTTTCAGAAGGATCTGGATCTTTTTCTATTACTAGGCTTAATTTTACTAGGTAGGTTCACATGTTTCCTGGAATGATTTTTGTCTGCAGATTTAAAGAAGGGTACAAACCATTGTGCTAGTTAGAATGGGGAGCTGGCTATGAAAGTAACACTTTTTCTGGGAATTAGGCAGATCTTACCTCTCCAAGCAAACCAACTCCTATTGCCAGCAACAGGAATGAGGATTGCAGCAACACCAGCAAACCCATTAGCTATGGGCTTGGCAATGTAATTAATTATGTACCATATGCTGCAAATGATTCATTGGGCTTACAGAAAGGTAATCTCATAATATGCAAGTGAAAAAGTAAAAATGTTAAAACTGTTCTGGAGATGGCATTAGGCAGATGTTCCAGTAAGGGAAATCTACTGTTATCATGTGTCCCCTCCTCAGCCCCCTCTGCCTCCTGGTGTTTTACCACACAGCAACAGTAATTCATCTGTACGTACCACGGGTTCCCAGCCAAGCAGTAACTTGGCTTTTCTGATGTCAGGTTTTCGTTTCTGAGGATCATCCTGTGCTTCTGAGAGAAACTGGATTTCACTCCCACTGCCTATTAAACAAGACACTGTGATTTATCATCTGCAATTCACTATGCTTTGCATTTACATCTTTTCTACCAACTGGAGCAGCAGGTCTTTCTGCAGCTCTCTGCTTCATAATTCAATCACTGAAATGCTTTGCACAGACACAGGTGCACTGCATGCAACAGCTGGGTGATCCACCTGTCCCACAGCAAAGTGGGCTCACAAAGCATTTCACAAAGATTTCAGTATGGATTCACAAAAATCAAGTTATACTCACAGACCAGTCTATTACCCTTCTGTGAGGAAATTACTGTTTCAGTAGCAAAGGACAGAGCAGTGGATATCACCTGCTTTGACTTCAGTGATGCTTTTGATCCCATAACATCCTCACTGAGTGGATGAGCTGGATGATCAGTTAGAAGGACTGAAAACTGCATGGCCAGGCCCAGAGGATGGTGATTATTTAGAGACTGGTAACTCAGGCTATATCCCAAGGGTCAATGTTGGATCAATACTGAATTGCTGATACACCAGAGCACTGTGCTGCCATCCAGAGCTTGAGAAAGGCAGCTGGAGAAAGGGCTCACAGGAACCTCATGAAATTCAATGAGTTCAAAGTCCTGAATTTGGGAAGCACAGGCTGGGGGCCAACCAGCTGGAATACAACTTGGCAGGAAAAGATTGAGGGTCCTGATGGGCTCCAAGCTGAATAGGAACCCATGTGTGCGTGCCACAGAGAAGGAAAATTATATCTTTGGGGTGCAGAAGTGCTGCCAGCAGGACAAGGGAGATCAGCTTTCCCACTAATCAACACTGATGAGATCCATATGGAGAACTGGGTCCAGTTCTAGGCTCCCCAGTACAAGAGAGACAGAGACACACAGAGTGAGTGCACAAAGGGGCCACAGTGATGATGAAAGGACTGGAATATGAGGAGAGGCTGAAAGACCTGGGGCCCTTCAATCTGGAGAAGAAAAGGCTATAGGGAATTTAACCCTTGTGTATAAATACCAGATGGAGAGGATTAAGAAGAGAAAGCCAGGCTCCTTCCAGTGGTGCCCAGTGACAGGATCAGAGACAGTGGGCACAAACTGAAACACAGGAGGATGTGGAGTCTCTACCCTTGGAGATACTTAAAAGCCATCTGCACATGGTCCTGGGCCACTGCTGGTTGTAGGTTGCCCTGCCTGACCTGAGGGGTTGGACCAAGTGACCTCCAGAGGTCCTTTCCAACTTCAATCATTCCATGATTGTTGGCATTTTGGCATAATAAAAGGGCATCAGTTTATTTTTGGCCATAATCTCCAGTCTGATTTAAATAACCAGGCACTTGCCTTTCCTCAGAACAACACACAGAAAGAGGCCAATTCTTCTACCCAAATCTAGCAATTAGTTTACATGCCATTTTAGAACTAAAGCACCTCCCCAAGTGGACTGGAACACATCAGGTTGTTTGTGAACAGACAAACAGAGGTGACAATTAATTCATGTGTCTGATGGGTTTGGTGCTGTGATTTTTCCATTTCCTTCCCTGATCTGTGAATTCACAAAAGTTTTCCAGAGGGAACAGTCTTTTATTAGAAACAACACATGCATCAGCTTCTGCATTATATGTCTGAACTCATTTTTCTCAGATCTGTCAGAAGCACTTCTGGAATGTACAGACTAAAAGCCCTTGGCTAATGGCAGCAGGATGTTTCATCTCATTAGGGAGCCACACTAGAAGACCAAGCACAACTATTTCCTTCCATTCTTGAGAGCTCTGATTTGCTACAGGTGTCAGAGCTAGAATGAGGAGGAAGCCACAGTGTTTTCTTCCCAGGTGCTGTCAACCCTTTCAAGAATCACTGTCAGAAACAGTGAAAAGAACAGAGAAAGGCTGTTGCCCCAGCATGAGGTTTTTAACCATAGTTGAAGGACCACAGTCTGCACAACTGTGAAGAACCACCTTCCTGAAGTATCTCTCTTGCAGCTAAGATACATGAAGGACATTTTCATTCACATATTTTACATTTCATTTTTGTATTGTCCTTGTGCTAAAACAAACCTAAAAAATTGTCTAAACATTATAAAAATTAATGGGTACAGATTGCATGGATAGACAGAAAATGTATTCATTCTACTCGTCATGCAATAGTTTACAGACAATTGAGATGATTTGCATTATCTTATTAATATTTAATGATATGATTAAATGCCTTTGATAAAATTATTAAGAAATCCAAAGACTAATTAAATTATCCACATATTACACACACTAATCAAGTAATAATTATCTAATGACAATAAGTACTTCAGAAACTTTACAAAGAATTAATAATTGCACTCACCAACAAGCTTTTTAATTAACTGGGCAAACTCTAGGATAGTGTGCTCTTCTGGATTTCCCTACAAACACAAGAGACACTCATTTCAATAACAATTAAACACCTTACAATGTGCTAGACATGGTTCCAACAGGGGCAGAGAAAGCTAAACTTCAAGCTTGATTCTACTTTGTTGAAAAAAAAAAAACCAACTTTAACACGTTCCTTACTCATTGGAAAATTTGTCCTCCATTATATTCCTGTTGGTAATTCAGTGTATGTAAGGAGGTGTTGTTCCCTGCCTCCCCCCCTGCTCCCCAAAAAAATGTCAGTCTGTAAAGGGCTGGCAATCACAGAAAAGGCCTATGTCACTGAGCAGCCCACAGCCACATCATTTGGAAATCTGGATTCAAGGACTGTGCCCAGCTGAGGTATCATGAAGAAGTATGCCAAGTTCTTGGTTCATCCAAAGTTAGGAACACAGGCTCATTTAGCTGCCAACAATTGCTTCTGAATCTACTACAGCTTACATATCAATATATAAGTGCTATTTACTTTCCTTTACAATATTCCTTTTCTTTTTTTTAACCAACTTGCACATAATTTCCTGATCAATATTTTACAATCAAATGCTGAACACTTTCTGCTAGCATTAGCTTCCCCTCATCAGACTCAATTCCCTCCATCCCCAGATTTCCTTGTTTCAAAACACTTCTTTACCACATCTTGTTTGACCAAAAGTTGAGCACTTAAGATACATATAGATTTAAATACTGAGTTTTCTGAAGACAAAGTATGTGATAGAGTTTAAACATATCAGCACTTGTATAGAAACACAGAAATTAACTCATGGCCACAGGAGAAAAGGAAAATCTAGTGAACTGCCCTGCAGAGTTGAGTATCTTGGCAAAAGCATACACAAGAAATTACCTGGGATATGCATCCTTTTCTATTCTTAAATCCACTACTAAGAATAAGGTGACAACAAACAGGACAGAACAAAAATCTTACTTGATAAGTTAAGTTCCAAGCACTTTAGACAGTATTAGAGAACTATACCATAAAATACTATCACATCTTCCTTGAATCCAGGGTAGTATGAAACTATTTCTAATTATCTAGAGCTAAGCATTCCTTCAGTGCTTTTTTCCTACTAAAATCAGTCTTCAGTCATTTTCTTGCTGCACTTTGCATATGTGCCCCACATATTTTTCCCCTTAATGTTCTGATTACGTACATCTTCCTAAAACAAATTAAAAACTCCAACAACTTTATCCTGTTCTTGGAGATGTAAGATCTCAATATCAGGGGCTCAGTCTTCTTATTTATAAAGAGAATGGGAGAATATGTTCTTCATAATGGAAAGACCTTTTATTGTTCCATTTATTTTTTATAAAGATCACTATCAGTAACAAAGAGGAAAACAGAGGTGGTGTTGACCAGTGCACTGTAACTCAGGAGAGGGGAGCACTCATACTCACCAAGTTGACAGGACTGCTGACATTGCTGTTCATCAATGCCACCAACCCGTTCACAAGATCACTGTAAAACAGAGAATAACAGATTGGGGCAATTTCCACTTCTCTATAAATAATATTCTTGATTTAAAAAGAGAGCTGACTTCTAAGAGCTCCAGTAAAGCAGATCAGGCAGCTGAGGAATGCTGAAATCAGATTTCAATGGGTGCACGCTTTCTCAAGTGTTTGTATTAAAAAATGATTAATATTTCCTTTTCTTTCCAATATCCAAACATATCTGGAGGCTGATTTCCAATGAATTTCAAACAGAATAAAGCAAGCTGTAATGCAGAGGCACATAACACTACCACCTGCTTTCCAGCCTGCTGTTTGATTTGTCTTCTTATTTTCAAAATTTCTTAAACCAAGTTGGTTAAAAACCAGTATTTTGGTGTTACTTTCTCCCAGCAATATAACCCAAAGCTATTTTGGATTATTAGCCACAGATGTAGCACCTTGGCCCTAGACATAGAAATCCACATCCTTTTCATTATGACTTATAATCAAGAAAGGAATGGGTACTTTGACCTGATGGGGTTTCTTTAAAATCTGATACCACTGATACTTCCTTCAGCAAAGGGAAAGAATATTTCCAAGCCAAGAATGCTTAAAACGACCCAGAAGTCCAGCATGGGTTTTTTTTAGCTTTTTTTTTTTGTGCACAGTCTGCACAGCAACCACAGCAGTCCCAAGGACACGAGGTGGCAGCATTGCATTAAAATGCAAGGAGTGACAAACTGTTCAGCACTAAAAACTTGTCTGCTACTTGCTGTCTCTGGAAGGGAAGAGCATGTTAGTATCTCAAGTAAAATTCTAAACCAATTAATGTTTTTCTCCTTGATATTTTCAAAAACTTTCATGTCTCCCTTCTGAAAGTAAAGCTGGATCCTAAGAGCTCCAGTAAAGCAGATTGGGCAGCTGAGGAATGCTGAAATCAGATTTCAATGGGTGCATGTTTTTTTGAGTGCTTGTATTAAAAAGTGATTTTAAAAAGTAAAGCAAATGCATGTGCATACAAAGCTGACCATGCTATGTGAACCATGAAGTAAATTATCAGCAAGAACAAACAAGGCTTACCTGACATACTGGAAAGCTCTTGTCTGAGTTCCAGGTCCATAGACCTAAAACCACATGAAAAATAGGGAAGTTAATAAATACAGAAGCCCTCTTTAGCCCAATTATCTTCTCCTAACCATTCTAGAAAACCGCCTCAAGAAGAAACACTTGAGACACAAGCTCAATGTTACAGGAATGGTAAAAAATGTGCTTGCAGAGCCTTTGGCAAAGTATCAGTTCACTAAAGGTTGTCTTCCTCTTGGATCTGTCTCCAATAAACATATCCCAAGGCATTTTGTTAACCAGACCTCTGCATAAAGAAAACCTTCTCAGGGGTGTAGGACAGAGTGATGCTTTGTCCTCTTCTGGAACACTGGAAGAAGGTGCAGCCTCCACTCACAGCCAGAAAAGAGTGCCAAACATTTAAAGCAAACTTCAGACTACTAAGATGTGCTTATGATGAGCAGTTTTGATTTGCACATTAACAACAGCCAGCTTCAAAGACACCACTAAATGTTAGTGGTTGCTAAAAAATTGTTGAGAAAAAGTGCTGTGTTTAAAGCAATCAGGACACAAAAAAACCAAAAATCATGTGGCTCTAAATATTACTATCTAGGGAAATGGGAAGCAAAGTAACTTCTACATGCTACAACTCACAAAGTCACCTGTACAGATTTGTATCAAAACCTTAGAGGGGAAAAAAAGAAGTCTCCTCAGGTTACAGGCTGGTATTTTGGAGCACATTGCTGAAGTTCAAACAGACATTGATGTATACTTGAAATGTACAGAATGGTATTTGATACCATTATTTTTTTCACAGTTTAACCAAGTGCAGTACTGAAGTCTCTAGAACATAAATACTTACATTCTGAAAGCTATAGGTAGGCACATTTAAGAGGAGAAAACATTTCAGTTTAACTGGGGACACACACATTTTGCCAGCAACCTGTTGCAACAGAAAGGCTTTTGGAAGGACAGAAACAGAAAGCATGCTTGTTTTCCTTGAGGACAGAAAGGGCAGTATAATGGTACACAGGCCATCTGTTACTTGGTAAGCCTTGTGCTCTCCAAGGCTGATTCAGAGCCCAAAACCACACATTGGGTAGGATCAGGGGTCTAAGAGTTTATCCAAAAACTGATTCAGATAGGAACACACCAGGAGCTAAACATCAGCCTGATGGACTCCCAAACAAACAGGAAGCAGATTTATGTATTTATGTATAGCTTCCTACATTTAGCTTAACTTATAGCACGTGGGGTAAGTTTTACACAACTAAGTATTTGTTCATGATTTTTGCAAGGTCACCCATGTGGTTATCTTTCCCACATACAGGCAATGGCTGGAAAATACAATAGAGATTCTATCTTTCAGTTTCTCTTAACAAATCTTCCTTTACAATAACAAAACAGCAATCGTAATGTTTGCATAGGCCACAATTTTTACAACTCAGTGACACTGTTCCCTCAAGAGATTATTTTCCCCATTTAAACAAGTACTCTGAACTGAGAGACCAAATACATAGCATTTCTAAAGAGATCAACACACTTGGTATTCCTGTCAGCCAAATTCTGTGACATGTAAAAGTGATTTTTTTTTAGGTCTCAGTCATTGCTTATTGCTGATAATTAATTTTATTTGACCTGGTCAGCTAAAGAACTCTCCCCTTACTTCTTTTCTCAGATTCAGTAATTTTCAACATCAAACAGTTATTTCCTACAAAACAGTGATGTTGGGTAGAACACTCTATTTTAACCCCTATTACAATAATATTCTTGCTGAAGTTAAGTCAGCATGGGAATTATTGGATTTTGTTTATATCCCCAATATAAAGAATGCTGAGATGTTTGTGCAAATTTCAACTGGTAGCCTTGTTTCTTTCTGGGAAAGATCAACCCCATTGACAGAGCACATCTTCAGACATGTACTTTCTTACATTTAAGTTCAGTATACTGGAAAACTACATTTGGAGGAAGGGAACATCAGTATTGTCTAAAATCTACCATCAGTTGCAACACATCAGGACAAGATATAAAGGTAAATTGTTCTTCATATCACCAGGAGGTCATCACTTACTGTTAGTGGTTCTCCCTGCAGAGCTTGTAGGATAAAATTACTGACAACTCTTCCATCATTCATATGCATTCGAGGACCAAAGGTATTGAATATTCTGGCAACCCTCACTTCAACTCCTTCCTGTAGCCAAAGAAAAAAGAATTGTTACTTCGTTAATAAAAGCATCTCTCTCCCTAAAAGTGTAAACTCTACCCTGACAAAAAGCTTTTTAAGAATCTCTCCTTCAGCTTTAACATGCATTATTTTCTAATAATGCATCACTTCAAATCTCTCCTCAGCCCTCCTGAAAAATGCAGTGCATACACAAGGTAATTTATACTAGTTCTCAGTATTTGTAATGCAAATCTAAATCAGTGCTAGAAGAGCTCATGATTTTAGCACGTGCATTTTCTTCCATTAAGAACTTTTAAGATTTTCCAATAACAAGTTATTTCACCTGGGACTTAGCTACTTTCTTTGCACATAAAAGTGAAGTCTCACAATCAGCACATATATTACCAAGGCCACATTTCCACAGATTACAGAAGTCAATATTTTAGAAAAGCTGAGCATGTCAGAGAAGTATCTTTTACAAAGGCCATAAAGTTGTTTTGTAACTACAGCCCTAATGTTTTCTAGTGCCCTTCTTATTAGGCCATGTAAATACATGCATTACAATCAAAGTCTTCAATGGTGTAATTTTGTCCAAGAAACATTTTTATCGTTTCCAGAAGTTTTTTCTACAGAAAGCATTTTAACAGTTAGAGACTGCAGACTGAAGCAATCTCTCTTGAGTTATTTTGACTGACATGTTCATTTGGACAAGCTGCAGTTTACGATAAAGCCTACAAGCAGGATGTTTGGCCCTTGTGAGCTAAAACAGCATAGTGCTGAGCTCAGAGCAATATGGTATGCTGTAAGCAGATAGATGCTACCATCTGAAAGTGACAGTCACAAGGTAGGGAAGAAGGTATCAACCTCAGTACAGGCCTATGTATCCTCCTCGAATTACCTAGTCCTCCCACCTCCTAGAAAAAGACATCCTCGTATCAGTTACTTGAAAAAATTTGTCTGAAGCAAACTGTGTGCTCTGATTCAACTGAAGTCACAACCACAGTGTTCTGGAGTTGCAAACATTCCTTCCATAACCATTCCTTCAGAGGATACACAGACCATCTTGTATTTTCCATGTATTTTACTAAGGCTTAGACCAACGCTTGCTCTTGTCTTGGAAGAGGGTGTATGTGGAAGAAGTGTATTGTCAGTACATTCATGGCTGAAAGCTGCAGCTCACACACACTTCACTCAGAAGAGATCTGGAAACACATTTTTCTTGGAAATAAATGTAGCTTCACCTACAAGAGACACTTAGAGGAAAATGTGACCTTCTCTCTTAGGTCTCCAAGTGACTCTTAAACAAATCCTCAAAGATGTTTTGTGAAAGCAGAAGAAGTAGCTTTTTACAGGCAAGAGATAGGCAAAAGGGACATTCAGTACATCAACTACTACTTGGTGTTGGGAAATCAGAAACACCAAGTAGTACAGGTAAAGCCCAACATCTCCCAGTGTGGAGGAAGTCAAACAACATTCAATTCCATTTAACGGCAGGCAAGATTTCATTCCTCATCATCAAACCTTGTTTGCAACCGCAACTAAATGGTAAACTAACAGTAACAAGGGGGGTAACTATTGTGCCACAGGAAAAGATACACAGTCTTTGTCCAACAAGCTTGTATCCACAACAGAGGCAAAAAAATAACCTCGCAACATCCACTGGGTCCTTCCTGCTGAAAGAGACTCTAGAAAGAGCAGAAGTCTCTTTCTATGCAAAATGCATCAGCTGGGACCATACTCTTTATTTCTTGCTAGCTAAAAAAGTACAGCAATGTAACATTTCAAATGTATACTCCCAGCAGCACATTACAGAACCATTCCCAAAGCCTTCACAGCTTTGGAAATACATACTCTTATAGAGCTGCTCCTTCCTTTGTTTTGCCTGGCACTTTATCTTAAGAAGGCCACTGACTCCTTCAGGAAGAGGTTGTATTTCACATGGGCTTTCCAGATACTGCCATTAACAACAAGTACAGAAAATAAGGCACTTGGAAGCTAGTATTCAAGATAAAAATAACTCATTCAACAATGCTGACCAAAAAGCTTCTCTTGCACTGCACAAGCTACAGCAGCAGCCTTGTTTTCCAGTATTGGTTGGGAACTAGCAAGGGATCTAGAAAAGAAAAACAACACATTCTCTGTAGGCACTTACTCATAGCAACAATGAACCCATTATTTCTTCTCCTTTCTATTTATTCACCTCACCCCACTGTAATGTTGTCTTTTAAAATGAATAACCTTTTATTTATAGTATCATTTAGCAAAGCTTTTCCCTGCAGCCTAGTGCTTTGAAAAATCTATTTTCTATGCAGCTAATTTTTCATTTGCCCCTTTAAAACTGGAATCTGTCTCCTCAAAAGAAACTCTTCCACAGACAAAGAGGTTTTGGAGACAGTAATTTAAAAATTGTCATAATGCTGCTTTTGCTGTTTCATGAACATCTCATTTGAAGTGATCCTTTTTATATGCTGAGTAACTCTACTCCTTTTTGTATGAACTCTAGCTTAGCTATGTCCTGTTACTCTGAATATTATCAATAACATGTAGTAATGACTGACTACCTCTCCCATATTCCCACTATCAAAGTCAATTACTTTCCCAGATTTGCACCAGTAAGTCATGTACAGTATTTTATTACATCCTAGAGAAAGAAAAAATCCCTTTGGCGCATATTTATACTGCTAAATGTAAGAGAGCTTGAGATTTATCCCTAATGCTGAGATAAAAGGTGATCAACTGCCTCCTGCCCTCACAGTTTAAGACAAGGTCTTCCCACAGCAGATTGATCAGAAAGAAAATTCCTTGAGCAATCCAAAAAAGAGCCTGAGAGCAAGATCATAAAATGCAGGATTGTGGACTAGCAGAACACTTCAGCTCACTCTATTATTTATCAGTATGAATTTCTTCACAGAGACTGTGCCTGTACAGATGAAAAGAAACAGTAAAGAAGCAGAAAAGGTTGTTATTGCTTACAGAGATACCTCTGTATCTCTGTATAATAAGTACTCAAGGCTGATCTGTAGCTGTCAGTTAAAATGTAGTATTAATTTATGCAGTCTTCCTTGCAAAACAAAGCTGTCCATGGTTTTCAGCATGAGTCTTTGCTGGTGATTTAGTTTTAGAGATCCCAGGTCCACAAACTATCAAGGGTATCAAGGATGCTATAATAACTCCGTAACTTAAAAAGACATATATTAATTTAATAAGCTTTTTAAGAACAGGCCTTTTCTTGTGCTGACTGTCTTAGAAAATAGATCAATACAATTCAAATACCAAGTTTCTTTTAATCAAAACAATTTGAATATGACATGTTGTGGCCATAATTCACAAGGATATGAGGTAAGCTTCTCCTGTTAATTACCAGTGCTTCCTTCTTTGTAAAGTCTGTGGATCTATCTAAACAGCAAGCATGAGCCAGACCTCCCTGCATAAAAGATCAGGAAAGGAAAAGCTACAAATGTCTGCTCTCCAGCAGACAACTGGAATAAAACAAATCTGCTGGAGAAGTCCAGACAGTAGCAGGGCTATCAATGTGACCTGACAAAAATCTTTACCAGTGTCTCAGCCAAAATTACTTACATTGTTGTCAGCATTCCTTTCTCTAATAGTCTCTTTCTTACTGATTCATATTCTTTCCCATGTATTTCACAGATCATTAACTCTCAAAATTGTTCCCAAACCTCTGAATTAAAATCACAGCAGAACTACTAGCACTGTGTACACTGGATCCATCTACAATGTGTTTAAGCTACAATACTCTATAGTGAGGCTGGGTCCAAGGAATTTTATTCGTATGTACTGTCAATTGTACAAAAAAATGCCATTAACACTCTACTAATAGATTTTTAGAACTATTTTGCAGAAACAGTGATGCAGAGATCTGAACTACATGAACACAAAAGCTCCTAAACAAGCTAGGAAGGATAGCCTCAATCATCTGACTCTATACTTTGGGCATAATGCAGGTCCCTGAACACAGCCTACAATTTTACAGTTGAAATGTTATGCTTACAGTTCAACATTTCAGCTATTCTAAGGCAATTCCAAAATTATCATTTAATGTGATAGTTGTATCACAATCAAGCCCATTTCTTACCACCAAAGCTTTCAGAGTCACATAGCTGGCATGAAAAAATGGATGAAGAAAGTGGAAGGAGAATAAAAATTCTCCTCTAACATTCCCTAGTGACCTGAGTGTTTCTTCAGCTCTGGAGAACTTCCTTACAGGTCAGTAGTATAAGAGAAGAAAGAAATCCAGTTCACAAAACACCCTTAATATGCACAGCATTTTAATTGTTGAGTATTTTTACTTACAACACACCTAAACAGATGATGCAAATCTCTGCTATGAAGGTAGTATCAGATTCTAGACAGTATTTAAATTAATCCAGAGTATTGGCACAAACACTAATACTAAGATTCCCAGGTAGCTCCAGAATGTCAAATACAATTTTTTAAGGTTGCACAGATAATTGAATGGCAAGTCCTGAAAGAAGCACAAAATTCACCCTGCCATAATGTGCTGAAACTCCCCTCTCACCATTTTTTCAGGTGATAACATCAAGAAATGCTTAATTCACAAGGTCAAAATAAGTGAACAAAACCAGCAGAAAAAACACACTAAAAATGCCTTGGTCAGGACAGGACAAGCTACTGAGAAACTCTGACAACAGCAAACAGTCAACTTCGACTAGATTCAAAAACCATTCTGATTCAAACAGGCTGTCTGAAGTATAATGCAGAAGGTTAGTTTTACTTCACATTTTTTGGAAACACTATTATGTATTTAAGGTATCTAGCAATGTGCATGATGACGGAAATCTTTTTAAGAAATGACCAAAAAATGCAGAATAACTTTGCCTGTTTCTTATTTTTATTGAAACGGAGAGATTCTGGAAATATTTTAGCTTGAAATACTGCAAATCCTACTGTTTGGGGCTAATTCACTCTTGCTGAAAATCATTCTAAAAGCACAATGCTTATCTACATAGAGGAAATCAGACCTTTTCAAAAGGTAAGGTTTGTTCCACTAGTAACAGGATATCACCTAAACACTGCTCACCCCCTCTCTTTTCCCCACACCAGCTCAACAGTGTTTCAGAATATAGCTGAACTTAGGACAAGCTTGGGCAGACTTCACTAGCCCATAACAAAGTACAAGAAATATGTCACAGAGCTGCCTCTAGGACAGACAGGTCATTTGCATAATGAGTTTTTACTTAATGTACATGTGCACTGCAGTTCCACCTTAAAAACCTTTCCTATTCATTGTAAATCCTGCATAAAATCTCTGAGATGCTATCACGACTCACTCTGTGGTTTTAAGATATAGCCCATGATTTTAAAAATTACCTACTCATGCCTTCTAAAAGAACACTTATTGGAATATAACTCCCAATATTACCAGTTAGATAGTGCCTGGGCCAGTCTGACACTTGCTGCTGGGCCAAAGGCAGCAACTGCGGCGTGTCACCCCAGAGATACCTTGGCTTGCTGGAGATTGCAGCTGGGCACTGAACAAGTCCAGGCTTGTTAGGAACCCCGTTTACCTCAGGAGGAATAGCTTCAGGCGATGGTGAAGAGAAAAGGATGGATTCTGCTGGAGGGTTATATCCAGAGGTTTATTCCATGGTTACAGAGGTCTGAACGTGAGCAACTGCTCCAACAGAATCCCGGCCGCATGGACTGATTCACCTTTTAAGCTCAGGGACAGGGGGAGGGGAGGCACAGGTGAGTCACCAACCAGGTGAGAGGGGCAGGGTCTCAGGGGAAGATGACACCCAGAAAGGCCAATGACCCCTGGGCCTGAGGGGCATCCTTTGAACTTGACCAACCACACCACGCCTTGCTGGAATGATAAGCCTGATTGACAGGACTCACTCAGCATGGGGGAAAGGGGGAAGGGAGAGAGGTATAGGCACACCTGGGGAAGTGACCTGGAAGTCTAAAATGGGACATTACAGCACACCACAACAAACACTGCAAAAAATGCAACACCCTAGAGCACAAGAATTTCTCATAAAAACTGTAATCTTCAACTGCAAATGGGTTTCCAGACTGACAAGGAATATTATGCTACAGTGAAATACTGGAGATGTCATCCTGAACGAGAGCAGTATTGGCATGTTGGACCTTAAATGATTTAAAAGAGAACAAAGCAGACAGAACCTCTGCCTTCTCTGTCTGGTAGAAGAGATAAGACAAAATTACTACTCTATACGAAAATACCATCTCTTAAAGTCTTACCACTTCAGCTTGATTCTGTTTTCAAGGTTTATAAAGTACTTAGAATTTTATAATTTAAAGGTTTAAAATTCTATACAATATACTATGATTTATATGTTTTAATATTAAGGATGCAAATAGCAAGAAATACTGATACCATTTTCTTTAGTGCGCCATATTTGCTAATTGAATAGTCTCCTAGAGCTTAGGTGAACCTCAATTAAGCAAGATTTACTTATAGGTAAACAGTCAATGCTACATTAGTTAATGATGAGTTTCTACTTGCTGGTTAGGAAACACAAGAAAACTGGTCTGTATAATTTCTTAAACATATTTTAAATTGCATTTTTATCCTCATGTTACTGTCTTTGTCTGAAAACAGGCATTACTCGGCTAGATATTCATTAAGGTCTGTAATTTATACCTACATCATTTTAAGACATTTCAAAAGTGCTTAAAATACATTGCTTCTATGTAAGTACTCATTAAAGATCTTTCCCATTCTTATCTGTATATTCTGATTTTGATTATTCTCCTTCAACATTACACATTTATCAGTAATGACTTTATTCAATCCCATTGACTTTTAAGCACACTAAGGTCACCTCTGTTTAATCTGTCTAAAAACTATTTACTATACTGAAAGACATATTATACCTATTAAGAACACTAAAGCACATTTTCCACAAGAAGACTGCTCATCTGAAAACACACAACAGATGGGAGCAATAAAACCTTCCCATTAAAGAAAACAGATTTTGCAAAAACACGGTAAGTGCTCCTACTTAAGACGTTCTCTTTTGCCCTCCTCCCCCTAAATACACATATTCCAGTCTTGCCATACATTGAGCCTTCAGTAATTACAGAAATAACACTGTATCTGGTACAAGTTTAATACCTGCTTCATGTATGCATAGCACATGGTCTCTGCAACCCGCTTCCCTTCATCATAGCAGGCTCTTGGACCTATTGGATTCACATGCCCCCAGTAATCCTCATTTTGAGGGTGAACTTCAGGATCTGCGGGGAAAAAAAAAACCACCTTAGATTATGGTATATCAAAAGATGACTATATGTGTGATGAAACTTTCAGGAGAGCATTTGTGTTATACAAGCCAGCACACCTTCTCTCTGAATACTGCACTTTAGAAAATCTTACGTTTTAACACAATTTCTTTAAAGTGCAATCACTGGAAACTGAAAACAGCAGTGGCAGATGAAAGACTAGTAAAATAACTGAGTACAAGCAAACAACAGCCAGCAACTGCTTTCCCTAAAAGAGTGTGTGAGCAGAGGGTTAAAGGCTCACGGGCATAAACACAACTTTTACCTAATGTGCTTCAGAGGAAATATTACAGGTTATGTAGGCAGCAGTTATGTAAGAGGCATTATAGGTTATGTAGGAAAGTAAAACGTACTCAAATTTCATAAAATAGGAAACAAGGAAAGAAAAATAGAGAAAATAGAGATGTACTGCGTTCCTTACTGAGGTAAGAGTGATGCACCACAAAATACTTACATTTCTTCTATTTTACCCTAAGCATTTTTACTAGCTATGACTGGGCATAATCAGGTTAGACAATCCTTTGGTTTGATCCAGCACAGAAGTTCTTGATTATAAAAAACAAACAATCAAACAACAATCACCTAGGAACCTTACTAGTGTGTGCTTTATACGCTTGAAAAATTACAAACTATTGGTTAAATCTCCCTCTCTGTTGTCTTTAGAATGGTATAATTTCTACTGGGTTTGAAGTTTGCATTACTATAGAACTTCCTAGTGCTGAGAGCTAATTTTTTGAAACAACCTTGACAGTCAGTTCTGATTAAACCTTCCAGATTTTATGCTGTTCAGACACGATTATGAATGAATTTGTGCCATATGGCAGCCACACAACAATGGTAAATGCACAGAAGTTTTACATGATTATAAAAACTCACAACAATCCTAAAAAGGCCTGAAAAGATGCTGTGGGAAAGGAGATACTCCAGAAGGGAGATAGTTCAGTTGCAGAAGAGTCCTTGAGGCTATCATTTTTCTCTGTAGAGCATGAGCATAGATAATCTAAGGCTTGGGAGGCAATAGGAATGCTGCATATGCTCAGGCCACTTTGGCTGGCCAACCATCTTAGTGATCCCTTGCTTGGACATTTACTTTCCATCTTCTGAAGCTGCTCCACCAAAACTGTACACCTGGAGCTGTGTTCTTTGTCCTTCCTCACTTCTTGCTCACAAAGCTTTGTATCTTGTACCTTTGACCGTTTTTGTTTACTTGTTTGTTCTTTTGAGCTGAGACTCAAATCTACTCCCACTGAGGAGGGTACTGTGCCTGTGTATCTGCACTAATCTTTCAACACTGCTGTTATCAATTACACAATAGTTCAGAGCAGAAGGAAGGTTCTCTAGCAGGCACAGGGTCTGGTACAGACTCTAGGAAGTACTAAAGATTCTTATTGCATCCAGTCACCATTCTATCCATCATTCTTTCACTCCTTCACTTTTAACAGCAAGAGGAAGATGGAGAGCATTGCCAAATATCACATTTTAAGAGACACCTGAAGAACCTGCATGCACAACCAGTATTTTCTTAGCTTGGAGGTTACATCCTTTGTCTCTTAGACATCAGGGGAATTGCTAAATCTTAACAACACAATTCCGATGTGATGGGGAAAAGATATGCATATTTAATATTGAAATCTTTCTTCTCAGGTTTTCATTATGGCATCTGGACTATAGAGTACAACACTCAACTTCCCCCACAAGCCCTTTGGAAAAAGAGATATAAACCAGGACACAGGAAAGATACAGTCAACACTGCAAGTCTCCTGCCACCACTCTTGACTAGATACAAAAAAACTAGACATAAAGCAAGCACTGTAAATGCCCTTCTCACATTTTAAACTGTAAGAACATCTCCTAAAAAAGCAAGCTAAGACAGTGATGAAAATCTATCATTCTGCTATCTGACAAAAGATGTAAATATCCTTTTACACAGTCATATCTGAAGAGCTCTAAATACTGTTTTATTCTTCTTACCTCCATAAACCTCTGATGTAGAGGCCAGCAGCAGCCGTGCTCCAACACGTTTAGCTAAACCTAGATTTTGGACAATGGAGAAAGAACATAATTAGAGCAAGTGCAAGAATCCTTCACTCATGCTAGCTGCTTTAGTGTGATTCTGTTTTACGTGTTTTTAAAGACAATTTGATCTCTTTCTGTAGGCAAATTTAGTTGTAAATCACATCCATAGCTCCCACTTCAAAACTAGAAAAATTAAGAAATAGCAGAGCAGCACCTACATGGGACGTGTTTGCTTCTGAGACTAGCAGTTGCACTGAATCAAGATCCAAGAACTTAATCTATTACAATCTAAATAAAGCCCAGGGAAGCATTCCACTTAGGAAATCAGGATCTTGAAACAACATAGTATATTATGATTACCAAATCCTTCCTTACATAGATTAAAGACAAGCCATGTAAAGAAACTTACACAGAATAACATGTTATAGGACAAAAATCAATAATTTCTCCTTTATTAGGCCCTTTTAAACTGCTTGGATCATCCTACCCATAACTTGAGATTATTCTCCATTCCATTTCAATGGCTTTCTGTTCTTCAAGTTGGCATGGCAAATCAGACAAATTTCTCACCTCTGTCATTCTGGTACCTCAATAGCTTCTGAATCACTTGATTCTCTGAACTCTACTCTCTAGAGTATCACTCAAATAAGAAACTCAGCTATGCTAATGCCCAGGAGTTTTTCTGACTCAACAATTCTTAGGATCACTGACACTCAGATCAGCCTGCATCATACCAAATGGCAGAAAGATGGGAGGAAAAAGTAGTGAAGTCTTGAGGCCTTCTTTTCACTGACCCATTCCTAGCATCAAAACTAGCAGACAAAGCTGAAAACATGGCCTTGTAATTATCCAGCATGATGCTTGACATTAAACACTCTTTCAGAATTTGCTAGCAATCATGAACACAACTGTGCTATAAAAATCCCATGTTCTTAATTGTTCCTATTACTTCTGACATTACTGCACACTCCATAGCCAGCTTACAGGCACAAAGTTCTTGTCCTTTGACAGCCATGTTATTAGTGTTCATTTGCAGATATATTTAAAGGAAACCAAAAGTCTTCAAAGAGGGTAAAATTAACCCCAACCTTATTTTGCGTAAAGAAACAACTTTTTAAAATGTACAACTCATTTGCTTCATCCTCCCATCTCCACAGCAACTCTGTCAGGATTATATGATGTCTAACCAAGTAATAAAAAAAACTCCACTTACCCAGCATGTTTAATGTCCCAATAGTGTTGGTCTTCAATGTTTTTATAGGATTATACATGTAATTAGGAGGAGAAGCAGGAGATGCTAGATGGTAGATCTGGTCCACTACAGAAAAATGGAGGGGATAGCATCATTATTTTCCCACGTAAGATATTAAATGAGAAAACACTGAAGTCAAGAAATAAGTATTGCTTTGTGCAATTCCTAGCACTGGAATCCAGCACTTCCTGTATCACTACTTACAGATTATATGTACACAAACTCGTTGTGACTCTAAGAAAAACTTAATTTTTAGTAAAACAAAACCTAGAGGCGTAATGTAATATATCAACACTGTTGACATGGATATAAACGTCTGTGTTGGTGTTCACACTTTTCCACTTATAAAAAATTTAGCTGAGAACTTCCAAAATTTTTAGAAGCTGCAAAAGTATTCGTAACATTCTGTTATCCTCAAGTTTTTAAGTGGCTACAAGTTTCAGAGTATTTTTCTAAAATACACTGTGAAGCAAAAATGATAGAAACATTTCTTCAATATGAGGAGAAACCTTCTGGGAAAAATAAATACTGTATTTTTATTTCTAGATCATCTGTCAATGAAACATTAATCAGCTTTGCATTATTTATATATTAAATATACATTTCAAGATACAAGCATGCAACTTTTGTCTTTTTTTCCCTGTTACTTTTGTCACATATATGCAATGCTTTGGATAATACAGTATTTTAGCTTTAATTAAAAAACAAACACACAAATCAAAACACAGTAAAGAGATTTTGACACACTCCTCCACTTCCTGTTGTGAAATACAATTAACCAAAGAACTAATTGAAATTCATTGTCTGAGGTGATTGAAGGTTGGAGGTATTAGAAACAAAAGACTGTTGGCAAAAAATTTGTTAAATTACAATAAAAACAAAGCAATGAAAACTGGATTCAGTGTCATAGGCAGTATCTGATATTCAAAAGCTCAACCTGCAAGCCTTTCATAACATGACTCTTGTAAATATATTAACGTCTTTCTGTCTTCTATGTAACTTGAATCACAGCAAGCCAGAACTATCTTAAAAAAAAAACCACTCTTGGATAAGCAACTGCAAAAGTAAAAATTAAACATAAGCTCAAATGAGATATTTAAGGAAGGACAAATCCCCTACACCAAGGTCATTCAAGAAAAGCAATCAAAAGGTGAAGTAATAATTAGAATGGCCTGATAAAAGAAAGGGAAAATGACTCCTTTGTGTTTTAAAAGAAAAGTGAGGGTTTGGTTTTTTTTAAGAAGACTTGACATTGAAACCAGAAAGAAGCTGGAAAAGTCAAGGCTAGTTGCTGTTCTGACAGAAGAAAATACTGCACAGCATAAGGCTGTCCTCCCCTAGAACAAAACACTACTGGTCAAAAAAATGTTTTCTTTCAATTTCCTTAGGTGCCTTATCATTAAAAAGCAATAGAAAATCACAGCATTAAAAAATAATCTGTACTTTGACCACATGTTGATTTCTCATAGCCTTCTGTTGGGGGCTTTAACTTTCACAGTATCTGTGACATTATGAACTTTTTCCTCTAATAAATTACTTTTCCTACTTAAAACAGGTTAGAAGCACCCTTGACTATAAAAAAAAAAAAAGACCCAAAAAAACCCAAACCCATAAACAAAACCAAAAAAGTTTTCCTTTTTCTCTATTTAAATACAACCATACTTAGTTAAACAGCACAAGCTGTATATGAGTTACATCTAGTAGGGAAAAAATAAAAAAATCAGAAATGGTTTGAATTGGAAGAGACCTTAAAGAGCACCTCAATCCCACCACACATTCCACTAGACAAGGCTGATCAAAGCCCCATCCAGCCTGGACTTGAACACTTTCAAGTGTTCATCAGGCATCCACAGCTTCTCTGGACAACCTGTTCTGGTGCCTCACCACCCTCACAGGAGTGCTTCTGTTTCCTACCTCTAATCTAGACCTTCTCACAGTTTAAAGCCATCTCCCCTTATCATATCACAATATGAAAAAATAAAATATCAACTATGAAGTTATCACCTGCTTTTAACTAGCTGAGAACACTGAAATATTAGAGGAATGTGCCTCCTGTTGAAGACTTCCTTCCCATTCTCAAACGTCATCTGACAAAGCAAATATGCAAACCTTCGCTTTCAGACCTCTAGTATAGTTTAGAAAAAGCAGACTAGTAGGGCAAGAGCACAAATAAGTGGCTTGAATTATCCATGTGAAAGTCACCCCTTATTCTTCAACAGCCTATTAAGCAATGAAAAAATGAAAAGTAGGTAAGCCTTCAAAGAACAAGTATCTCCTTCACAGTAAAAAATAACATGCTTTTTAAGATAAGCACATGTTCTGGTAATGACACTTTAAAAATACCAGCAATATTAGCATGGTAAAATATTCAACCTACTTTCTTTCTGAATCCCTAATGAAGTGTGCTTGTATATAAATCAAGTTTTTCTAGATTAACTGTTGCGTCTATTGTCTACTGGGCAAGCTCAGCTCCTGATTTTTATGTAACACAGCTTGGATAAGCACACACACTGGTTCATCTGGGGGAAGCTTTTCAAAGTTCACCACATACTGCAGCCCTTCATTATCACTGCAACACAAGAAATCACCAAAATAATTTTATTCACTGATTAAACTCACAATGTCAAGTGACCAAAATAAGGAGAAATTATTTCAAGCCATACCTCACCCCAGAGAACAATTAACTATCAACATAAACATAAGATGAGCTCCTAAGGCAAACTTAATGACTGTTACTGCAAGTTTTACTGTCTTGACAGAGTAATGATATTTGACAGTATGCTCATGCAGATGCCACAAAATATATTTGCTTTTATGTTGCCATTCTCTCTTTGGTCTACAGCTGTTTATCTCTACAGAGCAGGGATGAATTGCTGCCTAGAAGATGTCAAAACAGCCCAGAAAGGTAAAGAGAGACGGTTTTGGCAGATGTGTAATGTTGAATATTTATTCTCACATAAAAAGGTGCAGAGAAGTAAAATTTCATGAAGCAGGTTCTCTGCTATTTGTTGTTGAATGATCAGGAAACAGTACATGCAACCCCTATCAACTCTGGTGCAGCATCAAGAGTTTGTCACAAAAGGCACCTGTAATAGCAATACAAACAGCATCCAAAGATGACCTGATGCAGTGAGAGCTGGCAGAACAAAGCTCCCAGCTCAGGCTCAATTCCAAGCCCTGCCTGCATTGCTAATCCAAATGAAACTTGCAGGAGTTTCTTCTGCAACACGAAGCTTGTTAATTGTTCTGCATGATGAAGTGAGACATGGAATAACTACTCCTTACTTTGGTCACTGTGACACTGTAAACTTAAGCAGTGAATAAAGCTGGAATCAATTTTTGTGCTGGGGAAATGATGGAAAAATGTAGCATGGGGTAAATTTTAACTGGATTACTGAACTTCAACACACTTTCTACAGATGAATTTTGAACATGAATAAAATACATAACTGTCCCAAGTTTTGCTTTAAAGCATCCTCTTCCCACAGCATGCTACTGTCATAAAACCAAAGAGAAGGGGTAGACTGGAAGCTGGGATAAGGAATGCTCTGTAAAGATGCTGACTGATGCTTGCAAGCAGCAAGCACAACACAAACACAGTGGTGCAGGAAAATTAACAAAGTAATTGCTGAGGTCACCTACAGCCAACTCAAAGCTGAAGTCTGACCTGAGTTTTATGCTGTTTTTTTCTACCTATTTCTTCATAACCCTTTCTAAATTAGTATTGACAAGCTCTGGTGGGATTTTGGAAAGAGAAAAAAACTTCAAAAACATTTTGGTCTGTTAGTAATTTACTGCCCAATCCTAACCTGTCAAAGCAGAAATGAAATCTTCCTCCCCTCCTTTCACTTTGTTTTGTGGTTTCTTTGTTGTTTTTTTTTTTTCCAATACTGCTAATTTTTGACACACAGCAACTCATATAGGAATGGTTCCTTTAATGGCATGTGGTAATTCAGATACAGAAGATCAAAAATTACCATTCCTTTTGCTTCACAAGGATACAGCTAGGCTTGTGATCATCCAAGTGGTCATATAACTTAGCTATAAAGAAATGCATGTAAAATACAAAACCTCAAAAACTCCTTATATTATTCAAGTTTACTTACTTATTTTTAAACAATAAACTAAGTGTGAAGAACAGTGCAAAATAAAGATGGAAAGCAAGACAGCAAGCAAGAAAGCACTCTCCTTATTTTAGTCCTTCATTCTTCCTTTGTTTCCCAGCTAGCAATTGTTTTAAATGAAACAAAGAAGGAGCTGGGGGGAAAAAAACAGGTTTTCCTTGCCAGATGTATAGTCTTGCCCTTCTTATTTGCTTCAATGTACTTTCCCCCCATGCATAAAGGCAAAAATTGATCCCTATAGGCTCAGCAAGAGCAGAATTAGCAGAGAGATGGAAGATGGGGAATTTGTCAAGTGTCAGATGGCCATCTTCTGGATCAGGACAGGCAACCAGGCAGCTACAGGAGACCTCTGCCTCTTGCCTGGGAAGGACTCTTTAGTATATCAAGTCTCAGACCAATGAAAATATCACCATTTTTCCCAAACATTTGGAGAATGCTGGACATTTCAGTAAGGTGAAAAGTTTCTACCACAAACTTTCCATATTTGATCCATCAATCTGACAATGTTGAAATAAGAATAATTGCTTCTCATTCCACCCTCCCTCTATTAACTGACAGATCTGAAAAATATCTCCTTTTTCTTTTTCTCTCTCAGAATTTCAGCAGACTGGCTGGACAAAGCCATCCACCCAGCTTGGCTGACAACCTTGTGCATTGTAGCACAAAGTTAACAGTTATTTAAGATGGCAGGAAACTTAACTCTGTTCCAGCCAGAGCTGAGGAAAGCTCTCCAAACTAACAGCTTTTCAAAGGATTAACTGTTTTGTGCCTGGGACAGTATCTACAGAAGGACAGAAAGAAATATATCTAGTAATTGACCTCCACAACTCTTTCTTGCTACATGAGGTAAAGAAGATTTACAACACTTAAAACAAAGCCTTGAGCTGGCTTTGCAATAAAGTCATGGAGCAGTTATTTGAAAATAACCATGTGAACAGTTGTGCAAAGTGTTATGTTAAGGACCACAACAGAATAACAAATGATATCAATAAAATTCTGTAACTTTTATGTGTAGCTCACATGGGAGACTAGAACTTTGCTAACTATGAATGCAGCAGCAAGAAGTTTAGCAAGCACAGGATCGTAGACAACTGATAAAGACAAATTAAACAAATTTGTTATGTTACAATTTCTTTGGAAAAAAAGGCTAAAAAATCAAATTCATTTCAAAATAGCACAGACACAGAAGCTGGCATAAACATTCAAGTCAGGTACACAAGGTACACTGTGGCAAATATAGAAGTCTGTGCTCAACATAAGGTTTAAGCAACATATTGCAAGATAAACAGCAACTAATGTTTGCCAATTATGCCCTTCTCTATGTGAAAAGCTAAAAAAAACCCCTAAAATTTAGCATACATGGAATCTGCAATATCTAGATTTGGACAGAAACATTCAATACTGTGTTTTCCTTAATGCTAAACAAGAATGATCAGTAAAACCACTTGTCCTAGGGTGACTAGGACAAAATATTCCATAAAACTCCAAAATACTGTCATTAACTACTTTCCTTCATATCATCTTGATTTTCTAGCCCTAATACTTCATATGTTCTCCATGCTTCCTAAGTGAATGATAAGGGAGAAATCTACTGCCTTCCCTACGACAGGAAATGACCTACATCTTCAATTTCTGCCTTCCACATGTGTCACGGTCCAGAAAGGACTAAACGGGTCACTAACTCCACTAAGCACCTGCATCCATCACTGCATCTGCTAGTCAGGAAGCACTGAGCAGAAAAGCTTTGATCAGAAGCATACAAATAGGTTTCTACAGCTTGAATGTATGGACTTTTCTTGTTAAAAAAAAAACAACAGCTACGCTGATTTCATTACTGGAGGTCAGACCAGAGAAGCTGACACAGTGAAGTGAGACATTTCTATTGCCCAGAACTAAAAAGGACAAATACTAGTTCATTTACCTGATGCTAAAGATGCTGTTTGTAATGTCAGGCAAACTGGAATAACTTTATAAAGATTTATCATATTGCTCATACTGGAGCAGTTTTGGAGAGCCTCACACCAGACCAAGATCAAGGCACCACTGCACTTGGCTCTGAACAAACAAAATAAAGTAGCATTTGTTACCCTCTGCCTTGCTATAGACTTTCCTGACCAAACAATTTAAAACCAGCAAGCGGAACATGTTAAGCACAGAGAACAAAGATTAGGAAGGGAAAAATCTGGGAAGTATGGAAGCCAAAGAAAAAACAAAAAAAGTGCCATGTATTAAAGATATCCTTTGTGTTTGTATTTGTATGTGTTTTCAATTACCTGTGAGAGGACCTGAAGACTGAACAATTCCGGGATACTGTAGAACACTGTTTAGTAAAATGCTACCGTCCTGACATGTGGAAGGTTGTTACTCCCAAGAAGGCTATAGACTATTCTTTTGAAAGCTATAGACTATTCTTTTGAAGGCTATAGACTACTCTTTTGACCAATTTTGTGAGACTGTTGGTCTTAGCCTTAAAAATCAACTCTCAGGCCTATAAGCCAGCAAAGTCCTTAAAAATAAAAGTTTTTTTTTAGTCCAAGTCAAGCAAATGATTTATTAAAATTCTATAAATACTGTTACTTTACTTACCTATGCACATGTAACTAGCAACTACAACACCTCCTGCAAACTCTGAAAGACAATATCCTTGCCACTATGTGTATCATGTGCTAACACACTCTCTCTCAACATGCAAAATTTTTTAAACATTTTCAGTGAGAGTCAAAAGAGCCCAAACTACCTTTGTGTTCACAACAGTCACAGAAATTAGAGCCAACACTTAAGAAATGTTTTTCCAGAAACTGGACTGCTGGCATGAGGAATTTAAACAGAACAACAAACCAACAGCAAAACTGAACACCTTTATTTAACTGAAGATCAGTTAATCTCAGAACATAAGCCATGAAACAGTTGATCATTACCTACCACTTACACTGCACTTCTCTCTCATTTCATTTTATATTACTAAAGTAATGCACACATACTTATTTTAAATAAAAGGTTTTGAGCATCAGAATGGACCAACTCCTCACTGCTCTGCCCAAAAAGAGTTTGGGCAGCAATTTCAGCTGCCACAGACTGCAATTTTAGAAGTATCATACAGCATTTTTCAAAACATACTGTGCACCTTTGATTAGGGGAGTGAAATCAGTTCAACTGACTCAACTGTTTCCACTGCTGACTGTAAATCTGTGGCATTTTCAGGCCTATTTTTATTTCCAATTTGTGAAAGGTGTAGTAAAAGCAAACCGAAACAACACTACCAAGCAACCAAAAAGAAATACAAGGCTAAAGTGTGTTCCTGTGAACCGTGCAGCAGTTCAGCTGAGGACATTTTTCAGATAGAGCAGATAGCTGGGTTTAAAGGAAGTGTGCACCTATCACTTTCCAGAAGATTGTTTTAAGGCTTCCAAAAGTTGCTGAGGAAGCAGGAAGAAGAAACACCAGTGGGAGAAGGATATGGTCTAAGTATAAGCGTCTGATGTTTTTTTCAGATTTATTCAACAGCTGAGTGTGCCTAAGGGCAGTTGAAAGCCAGACATCAAGACTGAGAACTGAGAGGCATTTTTTCCTTCTTAAGGGTCTAGTTTGTGAAATGATCATGTGCCTTCTTATGACAGCACCTTGAAAGTGGCTTGGTTTTTCATGTGTGTAGTTTTGGGGATTTTTTTCAGGTATATGGGCTGCGTATTTTTGGCTGTTTTTAGGGGGGGTTCTTTTTTGTTTGTTTTGTTGTGGCTTTGTTTTTTTTTTTTTTTCTTTTTTAAAACACATACATTTAAGTATAACAATATTTCACAATAGAAATAGAGACTTGGGTGGCTTGAAGTGAAAGGTGAGTATAAACAAAACAGCACTAATGCTTATGTCACTATGGAAACCAAGTACATTACTAATAACATACATTTATTTAATACAGAATTTCCTTTGGCATTTTCTAATGCAGTTTATCTATTACCCTAAATTGGGGTACATCACAGCAACACCAGATAAAGCATTAATTCTCATTTGTTTTCCAATTAACATCTGTGAGTCCTTACAATATGGTTTGTAGGAACATGAGCTACAGTGCTCTCAAGTGACTGTCTTGGGGCACTTGTAACGTTCATGAATGCAGAAAATGAGGCAGAATATAAGTAAAGGTGTATTTCTATTTTTTTTCTCTGATACTATAAAAAAGAGTGTTAAGAGATTTTCTTTCCAGACTAGCCTTCAGAAAAAAAACCCTCTGTCTTCCTGTACCAAAAAAGTGCCTATTTAATAGTGTATTTAAGCTGTATGTGAGGGATCAGGCTGAAATGAAAATATCTTTAAAAACACAGAACTGAACTATAATAGGAAAAATGGGTTAATATAGCTATTTCCAACTTTTTTTTTTACTATTTTTTATCTTTCAAGATTCCTGAACTACTTTCATTCCACTAAAGAACTCAAAACCCTTTTTCTTCTGCTTGAAAAAAACAAAAGTGAAAACTTGAGCATCTCCTATTGACATTTCCAAATGCTAAAGCAAATAAAATCCTAGTAGAGGAGAAAGACATTCACCACTAGAGATAACTACAGCTGTCACAAGGCTAAAAAATAAAATGTGTGTTTATGTGATTTATTATTGTCTCTGGCCAACCTAGATGAAGATCCAAGAATGCTGAGTCCCACTTGGTGTCATGGTTCAAAGATAATGACGCAGCCAAGGCAGATTGTGCGTAGGCACCACTGTGAAGCTGAAAGCTCCCCATCTTGAGACTAAATTCACTTTTCCACATCCAAAGAGAAAGCACTGCTCTTTCTAGACCAAAAATGAGGTCTCTCTCAGAAATAAAGCACTGATTATCCTCTCTGGAACTGAGCTGTCAAACAACCTTATGTAACCTGGTTTAAACAGGACTGCCAATGCAGAGAAATTCTTTAGACACAAACCTACTTTTTATCATGACTGCACAGTCATTCCAACTTCTATTTACAAGTAAAAAGGAGAAACTGGGAGTAAGAAAAGAAGTATTTCATCTATATGCCAACTTGCTGATCTGTTAAAAAACTGTCTCGCCATTGCCTCATTGGACTAGAAACTCTACAATGAAATGAAATTTTACTGTGTTCTTAGAGTACGAAAGTTAATTTTATTTTAACACTTAGCCATGCCAGCCTCAATTTACACTGCTGGAAGATGAAAAGGCATTCAATAAACTACCCACTGAATAAAATATAATAATTAGCTGTCAGGACTAAATAGGGAATTGGTGTCTTAATTACAAAGACATAGGAAAGGTAGCTGAAGGAATTCCCTTTCATTAGTGCCTAGTTAGCTGGGCAACAATATAGCAATGATGATAATTCTCTGAGAATGTCTCAAATGTAATCAGTCAGAAAGCAGGAAAAGAATGGAAAAGATTAGAAAAGCTGACAAATTGATCTGGCTGAGGTATGAGCTACCAGCACCTGGAGTCAGTTAATAAGATCCTTGTTCCATTATCCTGTCAGTGGAAGAAGTTTGAAATAACTTCTAAATAACAGGCAGTAACTGAAGCAGTGCATTGTCAGAACAGAGCAGGAGCATGTGTTTTTGCAGGACTGTTTCAGTAGTGTTGCCAGGAATTCATCAGAAGCAATAACACAAGAGATGAAATTACTAGAGATGTTTCCTGTGAAATTCCATCCACTAGAATCCGTCAGGAATTAAAAAAACCAAAACCACTCAGTTGTTTTTTTTTTCTTAAAATGAACAAGTACATTGCTACAGAGTTTTAAAAGGATGGAGCACACCCACCAGATCTGCAGTGTAATTTGAGCAATGCTTTCACTGACTCATTATATGGTTAGATACTCCCATAGAAGTCTATAAATGCATGTCTCTCTCCAATATAGCCATGCTAATGGTGCCTTAAAATCTGACTATTTAATAGTTGAACTACTACTTTGAAGCAGGACACACTTTTGTTCGTTTGCTTCTTTCTTTAAAATTGGTGTATTTTTATTTCTTTTTTTCTGTTGAAAATTAGGAAAATTCAGTGCTGCTGTTTTCCAACTCTTCAGGTTGTAGAATGCCTGTACCTAAAGAGGGAGCAATGTTTTCTACAGAAGACACTGAAGACAAATAAGGAAAGTTAATTTCATCTGAACTGACCATACACAGTTGCAGGATGCATGTCTAGTGTAGCTGCAGCCCTCAAATACACTTCAGTTCATGAAATATCTGGACCACACATTCTGTGTGTGTAAACCTGTGCAGGCACATAGGAAAGTGGGACAATGGATGGGACAGACAGACTGACCCCTGCCATCTTGTCTTCTCACAAAATCAGACATATCAGGATGTTTTTAAGGTCTCTTTCCTCCTGTCCACTCAGAAAAGAAGAACTGATTTCAGACAAAAGTGCTCTGAACCTTACTCCGTACTGGTCACGGAAAACAGGCTAATAATAAACAAAGCATACAGAAACCACATAGATCAACCCAGAACTCAACACAAGTTTCATTTCTACACAGATGCACACACTTAGAAGGGAAAGGCACAAAAAAATGCACATACCAAAGCAGAGACTACCTACCTTCAATGTACAGGGGCTCAACGACATCATGATTTATCAGTTCGAAGTTCTCATGACCAATCCAGTGCTCCACATTTCTTTTCCTGCCCGTAAAGAAGTTGTCCACAACTGTAACCTCATGGCCATCCATCATTAGTTTGTCAGTAAGATGAGAACCCACAAACCCTGCTCCTCCAGTTATCTGCGTTAGGACAGTTGGTATAAATTTCTTTTTCTTTTTACAGAAACACTAGACAAAGTCTACAAACATGAAGACAGAACAGTAGGTTTCAGATCTTTGCTTACTCCAGGGGAAACAACTCCATTTCCATGTATTTTTTCCAAGATTTAAAGATTTTAAAATTTTGAGAGATATACTTGACATGTTTCATCACTGTCAGGCTAGAAGGTTAGCTATCTATTCATATCAACAAAAACTCTTTTTCAGATTATTTTCCTTTATTTACTTCAAATTGGATTGTGCTCTTTTTTGTGACAGCCAAGTCTAAAAATATGCAGAAAGGTATTAGAAGAAATTTCTGCAAATCCCATTTCTCAGAGGAAAAAAAAAGGTATGACAGAATGCCAGGTTATTTTCACATCAGATTTATCAGACACGTCAAGTCCAGCTTCTGGCTGGTTTACATGGAAGACATGTTGGGTGTTCTAAGTAAGTACTGTAATTTTTCACCCAGAAAGGAGGAAGGGAATTCTCTGAAGACCTTTCATTTGAAATATCTCCTAAAACCAAAATAATAATAATTCTTTCTGTGTCGTAACACATCCACAGCTCACATCATCCTGGTCTGAGGAGGTCAGTCAGTTGGATTAGATGATCTCTGCATGTCCCTTACAACTGAAAAAACTCTATTCTACATCATTATCTCTGACATGCAGCATTTGCCTGTCTTGAAACTCTGATGTTCCGCTGCAAAGAAACAAGCAGAAATAAAATATTTAAAACTCTGGACTCCTGTTTCATTGAAGAAACAAGCTAATTAATTTTTCCCTTTTTACACCACAGACTTCAACAGTAAACAAGCAAAAAAAAAAAATCACTTATTTAGTACTGAATCAGTCAGCACAATAAGTAGAACTGCAAGTCGTGTGACACACCCAGACCCACCTACAGAAGCAATTATTTTCTCTGCATTTCATAAACTGTTTTCAAGAATCAAGACATGACAGATCACAAAACTCGAAAAGCAGAATTGTAAAAGACCTGTGTGGTATCAGCTACAAAAGATATCTGCATGGTCAAATTCACATTTTCAAAGTGATTCAGCTATTGATGTCCATTCTGCAGCTGTAGAGACAACTAACTAAACAATGAAAGGACAAAATGGAATCAAGCAGGAATCTAATGAATGGATAGTGTACTGAAATGACAAAGTGCTGTGTGGAAAAGGATGAGATGCCTGAAGGTCTTTTCCTTTGGGTTAGTCAAAGACTAAACATTTACCCTGTCCACAACCCTGCCATCCACTGCTTTAAAAAAGCAAGATTAGCAGATTTTTTTTTAAACTTGAAAAAAAGCAAAGGAAAACCTCCAAAGATTGAAAAGTGGAAAAACCATACAGAAATTACATGTTTTCTTTTGCAAAAACTTGCATGTCCACTTCTTGTATTCTCATCCTTCCTTTTCTTATTAAAAACTCAGGGGCAGCAGTGTGTCAAACCAATTGTAAATGGCAGTTAATGAAAGAATCATTTAGTTGGTTTATTTAGCATTCTTCTGAGTTTGTCAGGGCTTTCTTGTGGCAGATTCAACATCTTATTCAGTTCCCTGACAAACCTGAAGAAGAAACAGGATTTAGCAGAAATTCCCTCTGGAATTAAAGAAAGAATCTCAAGGCTCATCTTATGCTGCAAGAGAGAGGAGGGAAGAGCAGGTTTCTTGCAGAATGCTGAGAATGAGGACAGAAGACCAGTAACTGAGGGAGAACAGCCCTTTGCCATGTGTCACCACTTACCAGAGGAAAAAATCCAAACCCATGCATGGCAAACCTAATGCCATGAGTTGCAAATATCCTGACTTGCAAACAAGATGCAGCCCTGCTGAATGTTCCAAGGGTTTTGGCTTTTCTGTGGTGACCAGGATAAATTTTTCTGTAGAAGACTTGAACCTACTCCTTCAACTGAGGCCCAAGGAAATCTCCTGCTGCTACTTCTATTGCCAAGATACTAGAGAAGATAAACTCAATGCTTGCAAGATATGTCTTTGGTGCAGTAAAAGGAAGTGCCTTCTTCCCAATATCCCTTTTTAAAAAAAAAACAAACACAAGGCCAACCAAAAAAGGCAAAAAAGCATTAAAAGCACAGAAAAAAACTGCACACACACAGTAAGAAGGAAAAAAGCACAAAAAAAGGTTAAAAAAAGCACAAACCAATTCTGTCTGGAAAGAAGTTTCCAATTACCTTAAACCTACAAGTAGGTTTTATGATGAAACTAAGTTTGCTTTATTAACATATCACTTCCATGGGTATTAGACAAAGAACTTGAGAAATGATTGAAAAAGGAGTTGAATTTCCCCTGGAAAAGTAAAAAAAACTATGTAAATTATGTTTTTTATCATTACTTGATGCAACATTAAAAAAAAGAAAAGATGATTTATCACTGAAGTTCTTTGTACAACCTTCCTGTAATTACTGATACAAGCATCACTTCTAAATATTACTTCCTGCAAATCACAATGACATATTAATCCACATAATCAGAAATTGTACAAGAATCATATCCACATCAGAACTGGAGCACCAGCTTGGGTCTTAAAAAGGAATTCTTTATTAAGACAACATTAATGAAAATATTTCATTACTTAGTATGCTTGGTAACTTCAGTACCTACTAAAAGGCACAAATATTAGAGATAATTATCTTCACCACAGGCACTTACAGGTTTGTCTATTTATACATGTTTCTGCTGTCTGAAATCAGATTCAAAACATCTTATGCCCCATAAGGAAATTATGTTAATATTTTTGTTCTCTGCTTTTATCACTTTACTATATTCAATTCAGAAAAAAAAACACCCAATAGATTGAACCAATGGCAACACTGTCTTCCACATAACAGAACTGTTTCTCTTGCATATGAAAGCCTGCAGCCTAGTCACTTCAGAGAACTCAGGAAATAGATAAATCATGCACAACAAGGTGAAGACCTCTTTTCAATGAAAGTGGCAGGGTATCTGGTCTCAGCTGAGATACCACCACAACCAGAAATCATCTCCAGAGAGATGCTGTTTAATAAAAACTAACTGCTAGAGCTGTTGTCCTGTCAGGACAGTGCTGTGAGGATCTCCAGGCTGGAGCTGGAGACTGCAGTCAGAATTAAAAAAAAGTTCAATTAAGAATGCATTCTAGAAAGAAGATGTAGTATTAACAAAATACAAAGCAAAATACGTGATCTAGCAGAATTCACTGGGCTGGTTAGTTCTTGAGAATTTTGAAGTCCCATGCAACATTTTTATGGGAACTTCAGCTACTCAAAAAACCATGGGATTATTTCCTCTAGAAGTGTGACAGCAACACTGTAGCAGAAGGTAACTGGCCCCATGGGCAGGAGGCCTATGAATGCCCATCCGAGCTGGCACAAAACTAGTCAGAACAACCTGCCACTCCTTTTGGCCAGTTTTCTCTGTAGTCACTTAAACTCTACAAAATACACTGGGAACCAAAAAGCTATTCACCTCCAGGTCCCCTGAAAACTCTCCTATTCTAACTATTTGCCATCTCTGTTGAAGCAACAAATTTCAACAAAATATCCAGTATTTTTCAGTGGCAAAGTCTGGAAGTGAACATTAAGAGCTCCACAGCCTGTTAACAGCTTTCACTGACACTTTTGATGGAAGTACATTCTCACTTCCACAGAAAACATGACATTAAGACCCTTGCAAACACACAAAGTACACAATTTAGGAATTTTCAAAATTAAACCTCTATTTTCCTCAGTTTATTTTCTGTAGTCAACAGGGGCACTGGGAGTTTACAGGTCTCCATCAGACTGTTATAAAAATAACGGAACACCACTGCAGAACTAAACTAATTTGGTAACACTTTGTGAAAGTTTTCAGTAGCAATGAAGATTATTGCCTAAATACACAGAAAAATATTTTTCTCTGCATATTTTCAGTTTTTTTCTTCAGGATTTTGAAGTCAAAGCAAACAAAAGCACCAGTAAAGTTAGGCACGTTAGCAGGGTTTTGTTGTGGACTTTACTTTCATTACTACAGAAGCAGAAGTTCATACTCTGTTTTCCACATCTCAAATAGCTATACTTTCTCTACTTTCAAAACATGAGGACAATCCCCCCCACCCCAACAAAGACACAGAGAAACAAGGAAAAATCTAGGTCACAGATAACATCAAAATTTTTGCAGACAAAGCTGGAAAGCTGGTTTCCAGCACAATTCACTAAGTTTAAGAATGCCCTGGACAACTCCTTTTCCTGAGTTAACCTGCCATCCTCTTCAACTCTCAACTGCTTATGATGCTTCAAAATAACAGAAACAACAGAGAAGATAGAGAGAGATGAACATTCCCTGCAGGGCAACTTCTCTTCTACCCTTATGACTAGATTTTGCCCAATTTGGACACACAAGGTTCCTGTTAAGATGTGCATTAGAAGTTTCCCAGTCTCTGAAAGTTTAAGCCATCTGGGAGCACAAAGACTCTTTTACAATGTGATTCTGAGAAGTTACAGGGAAAAGCAGTTTAGTTGGCAAGTCACACTTCCAAAGCAGAGTCCACGTGTATTGTTCATATGCTGAGTTTGAGAACATCAACACAAGTAAGAGAAGCAGTGCCCTAAAAAACCTGTGCAACACATATGACAGCCAAGGTAATTCCCTTCCTCCCTTCTCATATCTTTAATACTACAAAACAGAATTTTTTGGTATTTCCACAAAACAGCCTCTGAGTAAACACAAACTTACCAGGATTCTTTTACGATCCTTTTCTGATAAAAATTTCACTGGTGGGTATTTCTGGGTGAAACTGTGGAACATTTCAAAACAAAGAAGAAAAACAAAGTAAGTTTCAGCCTGGTTTCTTTCACATACCTCTCTTTGCAGTGTAAGAAACTACTATGAAAATCTTCCACTCTTAAAGTTCTGCTAAGAGTATATTTAGTCCTTTATTCTAAAAAAGAATCTGGGTCAACACAAGACAATGACTTTGCATGCTAAAATATCAAAATTCAACTGCATACAGTGCTTTTAAAATTTACCCCTGATTTTGTATAATGAAACACCTGACTTTTATCTTTTTAGAGCTGAACAAGTGTCAGGCATGACATCAGAAGAGAATAAAACAATAAAACATGAGCAGTGACTGGATGCCTTCTTTTTAAAGTTTTAAAAGGCAAACCACCCTCTTAAAAGCTCTCGAACACATTTTGTTGACTTACCACATTGACTTCAAACACTTCTTGAAGTTTCAATGTGAAACTTACAATATAAAGTTTTAATTTGCCTTAAAGTTTTACAAAAATCAATATAAAGTTTACAATCAGAATGTTGAAAAAACACATTTTAAGATATTTTAACAATTTCCACAAGAGACTTTATTCAGTATAAAAACCAATCTTAGTTTTCTTAGACATGCTAGACTGGCATTTATTTGATGATTTTCAAGCTAGTAATTTAATTTTTGCATCTTCTTTACAAGAACTTAATCAAACCAAAACCACCATAAAATAAAATGAGGCAACATATGAATCTTAAGTGCTCTCTCAAGCTCTTGATGCTTCAAACCTTAGAAGAACTTCTCTCTCTCCCTGGCATGCATTCTGCAACAAAGTCCTCTGAAAGAAGGTGTAAATTTTATTTATTTCAGTAATTAGCTTCATAGTCTTAGCAATTCAATAGCTCAGGTTTCCCTCAACTAAACATCAGCATGACACTGCACATGCTGTTGTTACTCTTCTCCTCCAGTAAGTCCACAGGTGAGAGATAGCCTGGTGTAGCATACAAGAGCCAAAAATGCCAAAAGTTACATTTTCTTATCCTCACCAAAAGCTACTCACTGAACTGACCCTACAACTGTGATCCTGAAGCACCCCCTCCTCCTCTGCTTCTAACCTGCAGTACTGGCTCAACAGGAATTCTTCAGCACCAGAGCACAGATGCTTCAATACTTTATCCAATTTTCATCACAGCATGAAAGCTGCTTTCAGTTTCTCAGATAGGGGAAATATGGCAATGGAACCTTCCAATGTTAGCCACACAGGGAGACTGAAAAAGAAGCTTCCTACGCTTGCCTTACATCTCTGTACAGGTCACTAACCATTTCTTTGATTTATGCTGAAGAAATGAAAGACAATGCAGATGTGGAATCCATATCCTTTCTGAGATAGAGAGGAAAATTCACTCATAACAAGAGATTTTTGAGTTCAAAATAAGTTTAAGTGCCAAATAACTAGATGCAAGGCAAGTCTCTCTCCTCCATTCTGAAGACCACTATTTTAAGGTTGTAGTAATCCAGCCTGGGGTCATATTGCTGCCAAAGGACCTCACAACCATTTCTGCTCCTTCTATTACACCAGTAGCAGTTTAGAGGCAGTGGGAGAGAGTCTGGCAGCCAAAAACCTTTTGGCAACAAAACAGAGATTATCTTGACTTGATGCTTGCTTTGATAATGACATGGCAATGCTTTTGCTGCGCAAATTCTTTATAAAAACTTTACAGGTCTAGCTTCAGTTAAATAATCTCTGGTCATGAGACTAGCATTAAGGAATTCTTGTCTTTCCTGCTTCTCAAAAGCATGAAGATGGCTTGCTTTCAAGTTTTATCTGCTTATGAAGTAAGAAAACATTGACACTAGAATAAGCTTTGCAAGCAGGATCAGCTTTCAGGCATGTGACAGTGAGAAGTCATTTACTGCCATTTCACACAGATATAAAATTTAAAAAATATTAATTGCAACAACCCACACTCAGCTAAACCACCAGAGGTAAAGGGCTACATTATTTGAAAAATAATAAAAACACAATAATAAGAGCACCCTTTTTGTCAAAGTATAATCTCCAGATTGGCTCATACAGAGCTAAAAAATATCTTGATTCCTTCTCCTTTTCCTAGAGTTCTGAAACAAGACTTATCAATACACATGAAAATAGTATTTATAGTATTTATCTGGCTTATAGGAGAAGTTTTAACTTAATGGTTCTACTCAAAAACTCATTGCTCATTTGAAAAAATACAACAATTATTTAATAAACAAGAGCCAATCAGGATACCCTCCCACAGAGGTCTTCTGTGGATGGCAGAAGAAAATACCTGGATTACCCACCACTGAAGCTGAAGCTTACTGAACTATCAACAAAGATTAAATAAATCAATTTAATATTGTAAATAGCAAGGTGGTGACACTTTGTTTCACATTTGCCAATTGTTTGACAATTTGTTTCACATTGCCAATACACACCTAGTTCAACCTATGAAGTTCATGTGCATATTAAGAGATGAGCAACCAGCTCAGTATTCTCACTGAAATAAATTGGATGTGGCAGGTCACTGAATCTTTCAAATCAATTGTAAAAAACATAACTGAATTTTTTTTTTTTTCCTTACAGCCCAGGAGAGGTGGGTGGAGGAAGGGCAGCTGCTCACTGGCAAGACAAAACTCTGAACACCAAAGTACTGCAGGTGTCAAGCATACCTCTGGCCAGCAGCAATGGTATTCTGCCCCCTCTCCAGAGGAAGAGGGCACAGCCACCAGTAGGCAATACCCCACGAGGGCTTACTGATACTGCTTGGACAGTCCAGTCTTAACCCTTTGGAATGCAGCACTCTGCTTTGCCTGGGACACCAACAGCGTCACCTGCAAAACCCTACACCACTGGCAAAAGCAGCATGTCCTTGTCAGAGCTGACAGTTCCCACTGCCATACCAGACCTCATTCTGTGATGAAATCATCTGCCCATGAGGACACCCAGATCAGAGAACTGATGTGACCCAAGGGTGAGCAGGCAGAGTGTGAGGGCTTACAGATCCTGAGAGAAGCAGGTCAGCCAGGCTCATCCAAAGCACACACACACACATCTTAATGCACAAGCAAGTCACTGCACAGTAGCTGAAGCAGGGTAACCACCACAAGTATGGGAAAAGTGTGGTAAAACACACTTTAAGTCTCTTGAAGATGAAACCAGTATGTCCTAGCAGACATAAACCACAGTAACCCATTCATCACCTGGACTCCAAATAGCAAATACCTCCACTGGATTTGAACTTTACAGAGTCCAGCATGCCCAGCTTGATCTGGTAGGATCAATCAGCCAGAATAGCTTAACCTTTAATGCCTCAGCATTCAATGCCCTGCCCTCACTTATAAATGACAACAAATCAAAGGTTCTCAAGGTATTCCAACAATTTATTTCAAGCCTATAACTGCAGAACTGACTGCTACAGAAAAAAAAAAGTGCCTTTGAGCTGCTTCCCAAATTCAGCAGATGACATACCTTTTTTCCAGATCTTTGATTTTCTCCCTTAGAGGTGCAACAACCTAAATTAAAGGAAAAACATTTAATCTTTGAAGAATAAAATAGGATTCACATCACAAAAGACACACATAGGAAGTTGCCTTAGAGCAGAAATCATGGCAAGCAGTCTCCTATGGAGCTCTTTACTGAAGACACTCCAAGAAACTTACATTTCAAAGCCTCCTTTACATAAAAAACCCTTGAACCTTTTCCACCAAAAATCAAATCACCTAGAAAAGTGTGAAATGAAATCCCTTAACTTACCATTGAAAACAAAACATCTCAAGGCTATGAGTACCATAGTCTTGACAAGGACATCCAATGTTATGATTCCTATTTGACAAAGTGAAGTCATAAGTGACTTGTCTGAGGTTGTCAAAGGTAATCTATATCCAGCAACAGAACAATGGGACAGTAATTGAAACATCAACTATTTAAATGGACAACAGACAAGCACACAGAGGACACAGTCAGAGGGGCATTAGCTCCAGTGAAATGTCTGTAATTCTCTCAGAACATGCTATGCAAATTCAAAGATATATCACATTTAAATACCTAAGTATGTTCTACATCATGATTTGAAGTTATATTTAGGCTTAATAGAATCTTGAAATTTGTTAGAAAATATAGTTCACCTACCAAGACTTCTGTTTGCATTTTCACGGCTTTAGAAAAGAGAATCATTTAGGCTGGCATCAGTTTCAATATCTTTATCACAGGACCCAAATTTCTAACAGTCCTGCTGAATTTCAACAGGAGTCTCTGAACTCTTGTTTTTAAGTTTACTAAAGCCTTGTCACAAAATTTACCTTCTTGGGCTATACATAAGTTGAAAGCTGTCAGAGGTTCTAACTGGTACTAAGTGGCAGCACATCAGCAACCACCATTAATTTGTTTTATACAAATACTTCTGGTTAGAGCTAGACAATTCAGTAACTTCATAAACTGAATAAAACTGCATATTCATGTTAAGAGGAAATAATATGGTATTATCATTTATATTCATTAAATATTTAGCTCTGTGGAATAGCAAATAATTCTTGAAACAGTTATTCTGATAGTGTAAGACATTATACAAGTGCAACTTTAAAAATAAGATCCAGAAACGTCCAACTTCTCACACCTTACAGTAACTCTGATCTACACATTGAATTTTAAATATTTCATCATTCTTAAACAACTGGAATTTTCACAATGCTTGCTGCAACACTTATCAGAATCTCTTTTTTTAAAATTCAAACAAACCAACCAAAAAAAAAGAGAAAGAGGAATGCAAAAGGCAAACTAAGAAAACAGGCTCTCCACTGATTTTAAGCAATCTCAGTAGGCTGCTCACTGTGTTCAGAGGAACAACTGCTATACAAACCTGCTGGAATACAAGACACTAGGCAGACCAGGCTACACAAGTACAGGAACACATACCCACAACAAGGGTAAGGGGGTATCGAGCTCAAGGACTTCTCTATCCATTTAATACTTTGTTTTATTGTTATTACACTGGAAGGCTGAAACATTTGGAGAAACATCCATTGCACACATTCTCAATATTTCACAATAAACTGAGGCTGAAATGGAAATTCAGAGGTATTGCACAGCAGTCCTGAACCACCAGTAAGTTCAGTCCCCATATCTACTCCAGAAATTGTCAGGACTTGTGCTTAAAGCCTTGGCACTGCACACCCTTCCCAGCCACCAACATTGCTATATTTATTCATTAGTTAAGAACAAAGCAAAGCAATTTTAGGCACCTTCAAATTTGTAATGCACCTTGTAAATACTTCACATTTTGTAAGGCAGTCAGAGAAATGAATTTGTGTACATCCTTAAAGTTACAAATAAAACAGTTCTTGGGAGGATTCTACCATAGTCTCTGCAGCAAATGTATCAGCAGATCCATCACTATCAAGAAAGGTTTTAATGAAAATAAAGTGGAGTCAGAGATCAATGTTAGAAACTCCACTAGAGCAAAGAATAGTTCAAAAACTTATGTACAGACAAAAATCCAATGCTTTGGTTTTAGCAGAATCAAGAGTAAGGAGATACAATTAAATATACCACTTCAATATGAAATGAGTAAAATGGAGTACTCCAAACAGATTACAACTATTAGCAAACTAACCTCCTCTATTCTACTTTCCACCTTCTGATCCCCATTTTCTTGAAGAGACCTGTGGGCAAGAAAAGAAAAAAATTAATCCACACCTAAGCAATAATTGCTCCACTGCACCTGCATCATATTAAAGCAGCATTCTCAAAGCACCTCAAGTTAGTATTTTTCAAAAACATAATTAGAACAAATTAAAGAGGATGGTCTAATTTCCATTGAAATCCATCAGTTCGGCAGAAAGTGAACCAAGCCCACAGGAAAAACCAGTACAAATAAAAATGACACTCATTTTACATAGAAAATTACCTGTATTTTAGAAAAGTGTCTAATTACTGGTGCAAATTTACTGTGCAAAGACCCAAAATGTCTCTTTGAGGGTCTCTGTTTACTGTATGCTTACACTTTTTCCCTTTGGCAAATGTATCCCACTTTGACTTTGAACTTTTCCAAACACATGGGAAAAACCCCCAACTGCACTAAAACACATCTTCAGTAACAGCCTGATGGGCAATACTGACTTCTCACACAAATGTTACTCATTGACATGAGGCCAAGGATGAAGTATGTTGTGGTAACTCATGAAAATAGAATACTGTCTAAAAAGATCAGTGTCTTGCACAAATCTGTGTGGTCTTATTTAGCATCTAATTGGGTAAAGTGTCTCACTTTTGAGTAAATTTTTACAAGTGTAGAATATGTATTTTTAAATTCTACCTCTTGTATCAAGGTTATGCAATTTTCCTAACATTTGTGTTACTATGTTTTTGGGTTTTTTTCAATTAAACCTTCTGAAAGGGGAATTATTTATCTCACAGTAGTTAAAGTTTTGGCATACTAGAGGAATCATGGGTATCCAACATAAAATGCAGTTCTTTCAAGTGAAAAACAGAGCTCCTTTACTTGGGACCTGAACTCATTACACCTAGAGAAACAGAAGATCCTTTGTTAAGCAGATATATATATATATATATATACACCACACTGCTAGAAGTTAAAGCAATGATTCCCTTCATAACCCTCTGTAAAACTCTCACTTTTTAAGAAAGTTAACTGCCTATTACTGAGCCAAAGACCTTACTGACCAGATTCATTTGTACCTCTAAAGAATACAGTAAATTCCAACAGTAAGACACACATTCCCTGAACCATCTGTTCAAACCAAGTTGTCATTTATTGCACTAGTGGCAATAAAAACCCTGAAGCTAATGTTGAATGGTTGTACTATGAGGAAGTGGTATTAAGCTATCCTGGAGGATTTTGAAAATGTTTACCCAAGTAACAGAAAATTACAAAAAACTATGCAAACAACTGTGGAACATAGTCTTTCCTCTCTTGTAAGTGAGGAAGGAAAATATGGAAATCCCCTCAGAATTTAAAAAGTTCCCCTCAAAAATAGTTCCTACTGTTTTTTACTCACAGTAAAATCCTGCAACTCACTCTGCAACCTAATTTTTCATGGGCATTTCCTCCTAATGAAGACAATCCTACTGGCTGAGGACCAACATCAGTCCCTCAGAAATAATTTTCACCCTCAACAGCTCTAAAAAGGACATCTCAAATAAGAATTCAGAGGCAGCCAGCGGCAGAATTTTTAAGAACAGCTTATCAGGAAATAAACCAGAATATCAGGATCCCACACCGACCTGTCCTCCTCAAACCCCTCTCTGAGGTTCTTGTCCTTTGTTAAGAAATGATCAGCTGCTCATGTAACAGCTGCTAAGCTGCCATAGTTCACTGGTCATGATAACACGGTAATCTAACTGATATCTCCATCTGCAACCCACAGCAGCCCAGCAGCTGTTTGCCTGACAGCTGAGCACTCTTTGCATCAAGGGTGGGAAACTCTGAGAGGAGCAGAGTGGACCACCTGTGATAGGAACAGATCCCAGGGTAAGCTGTCATGAGTGCATTAGAGCCTAGAGAAAATTCATTACTATTATTCTTATTTTGTCTCAATCTTTCCTTACTACGTGCTGCTAGAAGTGGCAACAGAAAACCAAAATCCTTTACTAGCAAAACAACATGGTAAAATATTCTGTCCTCTATACACAATGACTTTGCTGTAGGGAATAAGCTGTCGCCATATTCTCTTCTATTTCTTTTGCAGCTGTGTCTTCCCAGTGAATTTTCCTGCAGGACAAATTCACATGCAAGCAGAAATGTGGAAATCTGCATGTTCTGCATACATATTGTCTTTCTGTTTCTAAAGGAAAAAAATTCTAGAGGACAATGCAGGATTTTCTCCTTTTCAGCAGTTAAATAATCAGATTTTCTACCAATTAACTGTGGAGGAGGAAAAACTCTCCAAAGAACATTTCTGATTCTAGGTATAGAAATTTAATAATGGGAATCAGTGGAGAATGTGCTGCTCTTCAATATTTAAGCCGACATTATCACTGAGATACAGTCACATCTGTGCTAAGGAAAAGCAGAATCCAAGCCTATACAAACAGGTATGCCAACCAACTGGCCAAAATCAGAAGATGAATTTGTGCAAACAAAAGCAGATGAAGTGCCAGTAAAATTCCAGATGAGATCTATAGCAAATATACAATAATTTTGTATTTAAAAAAAAAATGGTATCAGCTTCTTAGCAACCACCCAAACAACAGCGTGAGCTGCTGTTTTTCTCTCTGCTTTATATATATTGATAGGAAAGTAAGTTAATTTTATTAAAGGTAAGGATAGTCAATACAAAAATTTTATACTTTACCTCATATTGACAAAGTTTCCCCATACAGCTGGAAAATAAGAAGAGAGAAAACATTACAATGTCATATAGCAGTACCTGAAGTAATTTTTTCCTATTATCATCAGAAGGAATTTAAGACAATATTATGTCAATCACAAACAAAGTTACATATACACCTCCCATACGTAAGTGTCTAGAACACAGTTTCAGAGTATGGGTGGAATTATGATGAGATTACATGTGACTGTAAAAAAATACACAGGAATTATTTAACCTGTAATTTGGGACTGCACACAGATTGGATGAATCAGAACACTCAACTTGTTTATTAAGGATACTGGAAAAAATGACAAGAGCAAGAAACCAGCCCTGTGGACCTGAACCACACAAATTGGAAACTGCAGAGTGACAAAAGACTGGCCACTACAGACTAGAGCTGAACCACTCCAAGGAGGTGCCTCAGGAGTCCTGCATTAAAGGTAGCAAGTGCTTGTATGCACATATAATTGTGTCTAAATACATATATAATGTGATGTAAACACATAAGACACCTAAGCAATATAACTTACAATGCCTCAGTAAGCAAACAAAACTCATTTATTACTGTTTGTATGGAAAAAGTTTTATAGAAAGATAAATCACCATATAAAAATCAAAGACCAAAAGATATAACTGGTCAGGGCTTAGGAGATTATAGGAAGACTATGAGAACACTGACTTTACTTTTAACTTTCAACTAGGAAACAGAATGCAGGTTAAAGTGAAAAAATTAGAAGCCATAAACCAGGCTACACTGACAAGGAACACTCGACAACTTTGCATCATCAAGATAAACAAGTTTAACGTGGAACAGTTATGTAAGGGATTTTGCAAAACAAGCAACACAAGAAATATACTCCAAACATCTCCAGAAAATCATTCTGGAGTTGCTCTTTAAGGGACAAGGCTCAAGCTAAGGACCAAATTACATTGGGTCTTAGGGAGTAGCCTATACACAGCATTACCATACATACAGAAAATTTCTAAAGTGTCCCCAGATTTTGTAAGCTGTAAAATATTTTGCCTGCCTTTAGGCTTTGCACATACATTTCCATCACTATTACTCAATGAGCTCATGGATAAGGTGTTACAGAAACAAAACAAAAAATACTGCTATAGTCACAGGCACCTTCCAGGCAGGAGAAATGAGACGTTCCCAGGAAGGAGGAGTGGGGAGGACACAAATAAGGATTCAGTAATGCAGTTGTTCTAGCCTTCAGGGGATGGGAAAGCTACTGAACTGTTTGTAAGTGCTGAGTGCTGCTAAGTAACTCACGAGTAACTCAAAGGAATCCATGACAGAATAAGAAATAAACTGTAGGAGGGCTCTGTGTTATCTGTGGTGATACCATAAAACCACCTGTCATCTTCTGGGGTAAAGATAGGGAAGCTTTATTATATTACAACAAATGACCCATAAAATCCAACAGAATTTTTAAATAACCTGGATTTTGTGTTAACTAGATAAAGTAAATTGAATGTGGTGAAAACGAAATACAGTGTCCAGCACAGTAAATTCAAGTTATTCACCCTCTGGCTAGGATTTTAGAATTATGTATGACAACACTAATGAAAAAACTACTTTTCTTTCAATGAGTGATGACAATCTGGCAGTAACAGGTACAGAATTCTTCAGTTAAACAGGACTGAGCTACACTTACACAGAATAATTTTTCTGGGCTACAGAAAACAATGTAAGTGGTTATGCAGTGGCAGGAAGCATCTGGCTTAGCTGGTGAAGTAGGAATTGACTGAAGGAAAAAAAAAAAGGAGTTGCCAGTTGCAACAAATACCACCCTCCCAGTTTTGTTGCAAAGACAGTGAAGCCACATTGCACACAAGGAACTGGCTTCCTAAAGAAAACATGTGACTTGTGTGTGCTCAGTGTGCACAGCAGGGAAGGGAAGCGCAGAAAGGCATTCACATCCTTGCAGAAACACTGTTTTTGATATCTCAGTTCTGTAGGAGAACATGACCTTGCATTAAACTTTTACAAATTGTATTGGGTACTGCTAAAAAAAAAATTTGCAAAAAAATTTGCAAAATTTATCACTCAGGAACTATCATACAGAGAGATATGAAGAACCCTGAAGTCTCTCATGTGTACAGAGATGTTGGAAAAACTCACTTCAACATACTCACTGCCTTCATAAAGGATTCTGAATGTGCAATTCTCAAAAGGACCTCTTTGGCTACTGGTGCTCTCATGGAGCTTACACCAAGGTTGAAGGGATCAGAGCTAACATTTTTGTACAAGAGTGGAAATAAGGTTTGGCTGTTTTTCTTCCAAATACAGAGCTGTTTATATAACGTGCTTACCCAGCAGCAGAACCAGAATCAAGCCTGGCTCACAGAGGATTTCCTTGCCCTAAAGGTCAAGTCAATGCTGGTTTGACACTCAGGCAAGAATCATGGAAACACAGAGGTAAGTAGGTCCAAATCCACAAGCAGAATGATGAAAATTATAAGCCTAAATTCAAGATGAAAATCCTTACAGGCATCACAAAACCACTTGACAGGCCCATCAAGTTCAGGCCCCAAAAGCTGCAAACACAGATGGTTAAAAAAATCTTCCACATCAGCAAGGTCACAAATTAGGCACTACACAAACCCAGCTTTCAAAAGCATGAGACTCCTAATGGACCAAATTTGAGCAAACACTAACACAACCCAGAGCTTCACTGTAAAAGCCAGTTTTAAAAATTCAAGTCTAAAGCCAAATCTTTTAAGCCAAAAGGTATTAATCCAGGATAATAGTCCTGTGCCAATTCTCAGACTGTAGAGATTTAACATCCTCACCCCCCACAGCCACACAGAACATACTCTGTGAAGAACTTCCAACTTATCCAACTAGAAGGCATTCATAAATATAGTCTTCCTGCCATCTACTGAAACTCTGTGCAAGAGAAGAATTCATCATTCACTGGAAGAAGCATGACTTGTATCCTAACAATTCAGACATTCACCTACAACAGAAGGAGACAGGGGTTCCACTTTCAAAGACGGATTGTAAACCTCACCCAATGACTGATTAAGGTCATGGTAAATTGGCATTAGGGAAGTGAGCAGAATATCTGAATTGTTGGAGCCTGGTTTAATGGGCTGTAGGAAGAGTAAAAATAGGACTGCACCTATTTGAGGTGTCTTTTTCCCCGTTGCATCCTTTTCACAAAAAAATAAATAATTTTTATTGCAGCATTTTTGCAAGGATTAATTGCAAGTACTATGAAGAGCAAAGTACATTAATCATTAATCATTCCCACAGACATTATACTTTAAAGTGAAGGCTTCCAGGGAAGGACTCAAGGATCATCTCTTGAGTAAAATGATGAAGAACTCTCTAAAATAGCCTGTTTTAAAAAAAGAAAAAGAAATAAAAGAAATAAAAGAAAAAAAAGGTTTCTTAATGCTGCAATCACGGTATTTTTATTAAAGAGGTATTTCCATTTATCTGACTAAACATTAATCACTCAAGGTTTGTAGAAAACTCAAACACTTTTTTGTTGCTTTCCCCAGCCACTGAGATTAAGCTGTAAGTACCCGGCAGGCACAGTCTTACAGTAAAATTGTTGTAGGTTTTCAAGACTTCTCAAACCTCCCTTAAAGGCAATTAGCCATATATGAGTAAAGAATTTGGTGTTGGTTTTGTTCCTACTGAATATATTTACATTCCTGAAAATTTAAAAGTTTGTTTAGTTTTTCTAGAGAAGCCGCATTCTGAAATGATGCTGAATGCAGAGGACTGGAATGACAGGGATACTGATAGCAAAGGAATAGTCCAGGAGCTATCCTTTGGATACAAACCAACCATGCCTACATTAAGAAAAAAAACAACAAAAAAAAAAACAACAACAAAAAAAATCACCCAAACAACAACAACAAACCAAAACAACAACAACAACAACAAAACCCCAAATCACAACAACACAAGATATAAAATATGTTAAATCACACTTGAAAAATACAACAGAAACCCCAAGTATTTGGCTAGGGTTTTGCTGAGCATCTACTATTAAATGGACACTTCAATATCACAGTCAGACTTTCTAACTCTAACCAGCTGCATTTCATAGCAAGCGTTCCCTTTCCAGGTCCTCCAAACACAGGAATTGGATGTATGTTTTCATCTGAATATTCTTTAAATTTGTCATCTTTGCAATAATACTTTTTGTACAGGTTTCTATCAAATACAGGTTACTACACCAAGAGAACCTTGTATGCCATCATTAACTCATCCATAACAGGCTGAGGAACCAGAAAACAACTCTGTCACAACCCAAAGGTGGGAAAAAACACAATCCTGAAAGAACCCTGTATCTTTATCCCTCCTTTCTGGGTCTCTTTAAATGACATTAAAATCAAGTCACAAACTACTACAGGCCCTCAACAGTAATATACACTCAATCTGAAATTATTAGTGACATCACTAGTTTCAGCATCACATACATTTTAAAACAGATATTTTAAAAATCAAAACCATGATGTCCATAGAGTACCAAAACAGATGCAATCTCTTTTAAAACCATATTCTTTCCCAATTGCTTTGTTGTTTGCATTTTCAGGACTGTTAAAGAAACTTCTATACAAACTTTTGTCTAAATAGATTTAGCTGAAAGCACAGAGATTTTTCCCTGTATCAGCCACCTTTCAACTTCTGCTCCACAAAATATAGAGATTACAAGATGATGTTTGTTACAAATAGATTTCACTATCAACAGAAACAGCATGCAGGAATAATATGAATTGATATAGTCATAATCAGAATTTTTAGAGCAAACTCGTATGCTCTGAACATCCAAAGTGAATTGCTTCAAACTTTCCATTTCAGAGAGATGCAACAGCATTCAAAAAAGGGTTTAGGTTTCTTTTTGGTTTTTTTTTTGCTTAAATCTGACTCTCAACAGTCACTCAGCAACTTCAGTCTCCTAGAAGAAATAAGGTTTTAGTTTCCAGACACAAACCTGACAAAAAGGGAGCACATGTAAAGGGAAATAATAAAATACTTCTTAATACAATTGCATTAAAGTTTTAATTTAATCATTGTACATATTTAATAACATAAATACAACAATTTTCTTTAGGAAACTATTATTTCCCACACAATATCTTGTGGCTAAACTGGAGAAATATGACTTTGATGGACTACTCAAGAGATGGCAGCTGGGTGGCTGCACCCAGGGCTCAGTGCCCAGAGGAGATCAGTAACAACTGGTGTCCATCAGAGGGGTGCCCTGGGACCAGTACTGCTCAGTATCTCCATTAAGGACACAGACACAGCACTGAGTGCATCCTCAGCAAGTCTGCAGATGAAGCTGTTAAGTGTATTGAGGGAAAGGATGCCATCCAGAGGGACAAGGACAAGCTTAAGTAATGGGCAAACATGAACCTCATAGAGTGCAAGGTCCTGCACCTGGGTTGGAGCAATCACCAGTACCAGTACAGACTGGGTTACAAGAGGACTGTCAAGCAGGTCCTGGGGGTACTAGTAGAAAATTTGGACATGGAATGGCAATGTGCACTTTCAGCTCAGAAAACAAATCAAAAACACTGGGCAGCACCAAAAGAAGTGTGGTCACCCTGTCAACTGAGGTGATCCTTCCTCTCTACTCCACTCTCATGAGAGACCACTGGCATACAGCTCTAGGGCTCCCAGGACAAGAAACACATTGACTTGTCAGAGAGGGTCCAGAGGAGGGTCACAAAACATGGTCAGAGGAATAGAACACCTCTCTTACCAGGACTGTCTGAGAGAGCTGGCTAGAAAAGCCTGGAGAAGAAAAGGCTCTGAAGAGACCTTACTGTGGCTTTACTTAAAGGGGGCTTACAAGAACAATGAAGAAAAACTTTCTAGCAAGGCCTGTAGTGAGAGGACCCCTAAGAGGCAATGGTGTTAGCCTGAAAGACAGTAGGTTTAAGTAAGATGCAAGGAAGCAATTCTTTACTATGGAAGTGCCAAGCCTGAACAGGTTGCCCAGAAAAGTTGTGGATGGCCCACACCTGTAAACAACATGAGGTTGGACAGGGCTCTAAGCAACCTGTTCTACTAAAAGATGTAGAACATTCCCCCTGGGAAGTGGGGGGCTGGATTAGATGATCTTTAAAAGTCTCATCCAATGCAAACCATTTTATGATTTGGCCAATATATTTCAAATCACCTTTTATAGTCTTGATTCCATAAGAATAAAAAAACCGTCTCAGCTGTAGCCCATGTGTAATTCCAGCAGTATGTCAATTTGCTTTAGAAAATTATTTTACTGATGAGAGTATTTTGCAATATTAGTGGAGACAACAACATACGATTACTAATCATAACTTTGTATTGAGAAATGTCACTTTCCTGAGTGAAGTTTATGATTATGCCTTTGGGGAAAGTACAACAACTTGAATATTTAAAAAGATTTTTAAAAAATACCCCTCTGGTAAGTCTACACAGATCTCTGTATGGCAAATAGTTCTTGTTGCATCTCCTGAACTGATGCCTTGCTCAACAGTACAAGATTTCCTGCCCCAAATCAAAGACAGCAGATAAGAACTTTTCCCACATGAGAAGTATCACAGACACAACCACACAGGGCTTGCTAAGGGAAAGATGCTCTCTCTGTATCTTGGACAGCATTACTGCAGCTCTATGTCAACCCTTCAGCTAGTCATCAACTAGCAAAACAAAGGCAACACAATCACCAGGAAATTTCTCCACTCTCTTAAGAACAAATGCTTAAACCTTGGCAAGCCCATACTCTCACACAGCTGTGAGATATAACATTATGCAAATTTTTCTTCTTTACAAGAGTTAATGGAGATTCATACTGCATGGGAAGGTAGCCAAGGGTACTTTTTCTTCCATATCAATTAGCATCATCACTTTATAGCTGAATTTTGTTCTTAGTTTTCCAGATGGAAAATTCTCTTGAAATTTTCTATTAAGTTTTTTTTCCAGTTCTCTGTTCTTAGTCCTTCCTGCCTTGTACCTTCAGCATATCATTCTTACCACTGCTCCTCCACTGACCCATCTGGTGATAGCTAAGATTGATTTCAGTAGACTCACAGAATGTCCCAATGGTCAGCACTGTAACAAACAAATTCACTTTTCCCAGCTAACTTCACAAACCCCTTGAGGTAAATTGATGCCATAACCCCCACCTCTCCTTCTCTCCAGTCCATAAATGAGATGCTGAAAACTACCAGTTTCATCCAAACTCTGCTTGGTCAACTAACCTTAGAAAATAAGAGACAAGCAATATAAATGTCAGAGAAATATTCCCCTTTGCAAAAAAAGAGGGTAAAGAAGGTGGAAGCTCTAGGAGTGTTCATCCTTGAGTGGAATGATGACAGGGCTGTCTCCTGCACATGGAGCAGAAGAGACAAATACTAAGTGCAGGGAAAAAGATTAAAGACAAATATTAAAAGGAGATAAGAGAGGAATAAGAGAGGATAAGAGAGAGATCAATTTTTCCAGGATGTAAAAAATTGTTTTAAAACATCATGGCTAGCAAGGCATACTCAGAGTCCATCTATTCCTGACAAACAACTGAAGCATGAACAAATTTTCATAAGCTACAGGAGTACAGCTAGTTGCAAGCCTGATGAGCAGGGAAGTGGAAGCTCTTACAACAGTGAGCTTATCTGCATAAACCCACAAACGAAAGGCAACTTGGTGAATGTGAACCCAGCCAGTAAGCCTGATGTCCTGCACAACCATTTTGAACCCTTCCATGGCCAATCAGTCCTGACATCTAGTTAAAAATGGCTGGGGAAGGAAGATTTATGATGCTGAATAACATTGAGACAGCCTGAAGCAATAGGGCAGGACCAACTTGATAACTGCTCTTCTACTATGAAAAGTGGAAGTAAAAGTTTATCAAAACAAAACATTAAGTAACATTTGAACATATGCAAGACAAGCAGCATGCAAGGGGCTGGTGAGATTTAAACTGAAAAGCTCACTCACACCTCGATATTTTGAGAAGAGAACATTGCATTCTTCCTAGTGATGAAAATCTGACAAAAATAAATGGCTAATCCTATAAAACAAAGGATAACAACCATGGAAACTAACAATGCTGTGAAAAGTCAGACCACTATACTACAGGATGTACTTCCCTCACATTATTTTGACATTTCATTTTTAAGTTGTTCTAATAGCTCTGCTATATCTTATCTTACAAAGGAAATGAGGTCTTAAGCTTGGGTCTCATGACAGCACCCTACTATTCCATTTTCCCCTTGGAAAAGGAACAAGGCAACTGATATACTTCCTGAGAACCATTTGATCTACAAATGAGTAAAGAGAACTGTTCTACTTTACCAAAATAGAGCTCTTAACTTTTTCATTAAGAACATGCATTAAGAACTGCCCTGTCATACATCAGCCGATTATTTACAGTAGCATCAAGATTAGACCAAACCATGCAGATTGATGAGCTCTGGTCTTTAAATCCTGACTACAAGATTCTAAGTGTATTTCCAACAACTTAAATAGGTTCTGATTCTGCAAAGACAGTACCACTGAGGCATAGTTGCATGTCCATATAAAGCTGAATATACTCTTAAAACTTCCAAGGGAGTGAGTTGAAGGTGTCTATGTATTGACATCCCAACACACAAATGGGGTTTTTAAAAACATAACACTCTCAGCCTGCAAGCCTGCATATAAGTTATTCATATTGTGGGGACACTGAAGTTTTTTAACATTATTGATTTAATTCACTGCTCTTTTATGATCTGTCTACATTTCTCATTACAGAGAAACAAAAATCAATTAAACCCACTTCACTTCTATAATCACCTCATGTTCTGAAGCTGTGGTTTCACAACAGCTTCAAGATGATGTAAGTGGAGCTCATGACTGAAAGAATTTGTTGAGTCCACCTCCACACTCCCCTCCACCCCACTCTGGTTAGCATTAGCACTCCTGCACTATTCTGCTGGGGGTTAAATGAGAGGCAAGTTGGAGCAGAAGTTTTTTTCCCTTTAAAAAAGGGCAATGCAAACTCAACCTCAGGGCAAGGCTTTCCACTATATGTAGCAGAGTATACTCATGCAATGTTCACAGAAGAAGACAGCGCTGAAGGTGAGTCAACTAAGTTAATTATGAAGAGTATCAATAAAAAATTGACTAGCAGTCTGACATACTACAGAGTGATTCAGACAGCTTGCTAGCTGCACCATCTCCAAATTCATCACCTGGGCAGTGGGGAACATCATCACCCCTTTCACCCAGGGCCTACAGAAAAGGTAAAGGTAAATTTTAAACTTTATTCCCTTCCTTTTTCCAGGACACAGTTGCTTAAGTCACAACAGCTTTTAATTGCCTTCTACATAGAAATGTTCCTTTTGGATTCTATTTTTATACATACAAACCATGAATAGCACAATGTTTCAAGCGAATGATTTTTTAAAACTAATATAAATTAGACTTACAGAAATGAGGCATCAAATACTACCTTAATTCAAATCCAAAGTAAGGATCTTTCTGGCTCTAAGCACTACTAGGGAACCAAGTGAAATCCATAAAGGAGTTCTAGGGGTTTTATAACATGACTCTTAACAGTGTATATCATGTCATGATGCTACCTCAACCAAAGTAAACAGGACTCCTTCAGAGACAGGCTGCTAACTGCAGACCTGCAAAGCATGTGATGGCAACCCTGCCAGCAGCACTGCCAGCTTCTTTCCCATTCCACCACTGTGCACCACCTCCTCCAGCTGGGCCCAAACAGCTGCTGAATACCCACATCGTCAAACTGCTGTAACACAAAGGGGTGACCTCAGTCCAGACCAGTTCCTTCATCTGGGGCACAACAAAGACATTTCAATCATTGTATAGATGGGGAGCAGAGATACTGAAACAGCCCAGCCATCCACCACTGTGTGAGACTACCAAGAGAGCCACTCAATGACTCCTGAGAGTGAAATAGCTCACAGCCTTTCAACTGCATGCAAAAAGTTATTTCTCTAGTTTGCAAACTCGCACAGAGAGTTCTTCAGGCACCTTTGTAACCAATTTGCATTCAAAGGCAAACGATTTCTATGAAATACAACATTTTTCTAAATTATATTCCCAAAACATTTGCTCAGGCTTTCACACACAGGCTGACAAAATGGCACTATTTAAAAAGTCTTACCCTCTAGTTCAGAAAAAAATAATATCCTTGCCAACTATTCCATTCCCTGTAAAATGGAATGCTGCAAGTCTGTAAGTCTGAATGCCCATGCCCTAATACTGAATGGAAATTCATGGAAAGGAGGCACACAGCCTAAAAACACTTAGTCATTTGGAGAGTACTTCAGAAAGAAGGAATGTAAGAAGTGCCAGCACATACACCTACACCAGCTGCTCAGTTTTCTCAGATTCTCTGCTATTTCAGTCAGGCATTATCTGACTGCAAGCAGAGCGTAGTGATGATTCAGTAACATTGTGAGGAGTACCCTTTTAGGGTAGGTGAATGGGATCATAAATAATTACTCCTGAGAAAAGCAAACAAAAAAATATTCTCTAGAATCTGATAGAGCTGTGGCATCTGCTACCATACCATACTGTGCAGCTGACACCTAAGGATTCCACAACTTTTGATCTCTAGTCAAAAGATGGGAAAGCACAGCATATTAGATTTGCAAAAAACATGTTCCCATCAGACACCAACTTATTGCCTTTTCAAGCCACTTTTTTGCCACACTGACCTGCAGTCCCTCTCCTCCTGCACTTTTTTTCTGAATCCCAAAAAACCAAGCAGTCAGAAGGCTTCTCCTTAGGGCTTTTACTTACAAGTTAGAAACTAAACACCAATTACTGTCCAGAGAATATAATCAATAGCTAGGTCCTAATGACCACGTCATCTGCCACTCAAATCCAGTTTTCACAGCAGCCTATTAACTTTCGTTTTGAAAACTATCACTCTTAGCAAAACGTGTAAGCCCTTCAAAATAAGAACTGACATTAAGCTGTCAGGATGCAAGGGACTTGAAGTCATTTGGACAAACTGTCCTGAAAGTCAGAGCTGAAACACAACTTCAGTGGTAACAGAGGTACCTAAATAGTGAGGTCCAGTAAAGACCATAACATATGGCAATGAAGGGAATTGCTGTGTTTCTGTGGTAGGAAACACCACTCCTCTAACAAAATTACTTGTGCTCTACCTCTCCACCTTCCCAAACCCGAAGGAAGGATCTGAAATGTGATCACACTCAGCCCCAAAGCTAGCTCACCTATACCTGCGTGCCTTCAAGAGAATGGCTTGCTCCCTACCTGAACTGACAAGGTATCGCGCTGTCCGCATAGAATCTACCCGAGTCTGAAAACAAAACCGGCTAAAACAAAATAAATTAAAATTGCAAGAGAAGAAACAAGAGAGCGGGAAGAGAGCTGACAGGACAGCGTTTTAAATCCATTTTAAATCTATCTGACTCACTGCTGGTAAGTGAAGTCATAAACATCCCCGACACTGGCTATTCTAAGATTTTCTAAAGTACCTCTGTGCCTCTTCCCCGGCTCTCAAGACTCCAGCTACGCGCTGAGTTAATAAACAAACATTTATTTAGCCCCCAAAGGACTTGGGAGGATTTTACAAAAATCAGACACGAGGCCTACCCTGGAAAAACTTCCCTGAGGGCTGCTCACCGCTACCAGGTGGCGATCGGGGCGGACAAAGCGCGGTCTGAGGGCAGGAGCGGCTGCGGAAACACTCGCGGAGCCGCGTCCCGCCCGCACCGGTGCCCGCAAGCCCTCGGGACGGGGCAGGGGAGCGCCGGCTGCCGGGGGAGACCGGCAGGGCCACAGGCAGGAAAGTTCCGGCAGGGCAGGAGCCCCGAGCCCCGCGCCCGGAGCCTCCCGCGGGGAGCCCCTGCCCCGCCGGGCCGGAGCAGCCGCGCTGCGGCGCGCCCGCAACCGGGCAGCGCAACGGGGCGCGGGAGGTGCCGCCGCCACATCTTCCTCGTCCCCTTCCTCCTCCTCTTCCTCCTCTCCCGCACGGCGGGCGGAGGGCACGGGGGGCGCCGTGCCAGCGGGCAATGAATGGCCGTGCCAGACCCGCCCCCACCCCCGCTCACTCACAGGCGACGTAGGCGACGAAGGCGAGCCCCATGAGCAGCTTCATCCTCCTGCGGTTGATGGCGGTCAGCAGGCGCAGCAGCGGCCCCTTGCTCACCATGCCCCGCGGCAGCGGCACGCAGAGCGCCGGGCACGGCCGCGGCCACCCACGGCTCCGCTCGGCCCCGCTCCGCCCGCCCCGGAACCGCCCGCGCAGGCGCGGCGGCGGCAGCGCGCGCCCGCTCCCCCGCCCGCCCCTTCCCTCCCGGGCCACGGACGCGGCCGGAGCGGTGGCGGCGCATGCGCGTGGCCCGCGCTTCCCTCATGACACGCGGTTCGGTTTCGCGGCCGCGGGTTCCCTGCGGGGTGCCCGGGAAATGGAGTGCGCCCGGTCTTTCAGGGCCCTTCAGTGCCGGACGGGCTTGGTCACTTGTCGCCTGCCACTGTGGAGGTCCTTGGAAAGTGACCTGCTGGAATGAGCAGGCAGGCGTGGACACACATACACAGCACGTGTGGCGCTGGCACCTTCGGTACCTGGTGCTTTGAAAGCGGTGTTTGCGTCGTCCTCAATGTGCTTTCCGTATCTGCATTGTAAGGACAACCACCTGGATGCAATTTTTCAGAATCACAGAATAGTCTTAAGTTGGAAAGGACCCGCAAAGATAATGAAGTCCAATTCTTGACCCTGCAAAGGACACCCCCAATAATTAAATCATGTGTATGAGAGCATTATCCAGATGCTTCTGCCAGGCTAGGTGCTGTAACCACTTCCCTGGGGAGCCTTGTCCCAATGCCTGACCACCCTCTGGGTGAAAAAGCCAGATACCCAGCCTGAACCTCCCCTGCCATAACTTCAGGCCATTCCCTCAGGTCCTGTTGTTGGCTGCCAGAGAAGGGGCATCAGTGCGTGCCCCTCCACCATGTGAGAAGCTGTAGACTGTGATGACGTCCCCCCTCAAGGTGCAGTAGGATGATGCTGTTTGAACACGGAGGCTGGATCAGATGAACTGCTCTGGTGCCTTCCAATCTTGCCCTTTCCGTGATTCTGTAAATGAAAAATGTGAGGATTTCCCCCTTCTCCCCCACATCTCTGCCAGCTTGTAGTTTATGACTTTACCCCTGTTCAGGATAACAAGATTGCAGTTGGTTTAAAATCAATTACATTTTTATTGCAGCTTCTATCTCAAGTCCTAGTGGCCTGTTGCAAACTGCAGATTGGTATTTGCCTGGAGGGGTAGGTGCCTTCTTCATGTGTCAAAACATGTTCTCCTGCCAGCAACTACACTTAATCTGAAGAGAAATCTCTCTCCACAACCTGACCTTCCCCTTGAGTAGTGTGGCCTCCACACACTTTGTACGGGATATTCTTTCTCACACTTGCCTCCCACGGGAGAGGACTGCAAGAGCAAATGTTCTTGAAATAAATTCTTCTTTTCAGTATAGAAATGCAGCTTGTTTACAGCAAGAAACTATGACCTCAGTCAAACAGAGGCTCACACAGTTAACAAGCGTTAACTCCTTATTACAAGGAGTAAAGTCAGTGAAACAAATGTGGGAGAGTCAGAAGGGTAAGTGCAGTGAGGTGCTGTGCAGAGTGATTAAGAATATCCCCCTCTGTGAGACCCATGGAAGAAAAGGGACTTTTTCAGGAAGCCTTAAGAATTGAGATTTCCTAACCCTGGGCTCTGATTATAAGGCCACTCCTTTCCTCTTGATTTTTGTTTCCTTTGATTTGTCTTTGCTATTTCTAACTTGTGAGTTCATTCCGCTGCTTCCGGCTACATGGAGTAAGGGCAATAACAGATCATCATTTAAAACATGACCTAGCTCCAAATTCATCTTGTGTAGTAATCTCTCAAAAAGTAGCAGAATTTTATACCAGCAGTAAATTTGGCCATCAAAAATCTACAGCTGAACAGTGCTACATGAAAGCTAGAGAATATTACAGGACATATTCATATGCACAGTACAAAATCCACAAGCCTTTAGGGGTGCCCCAGGTGCTTTTAACAGTTGCCCTGCCCTAAGCTGGGCTGCTCAGTGTGTGACTCAAATCATGCTGCCTCTGTAAAGCACCTTGCTTGGCACCTCGCTCAGTCTTCGTGCCAGTTGTGCTGCAGAAGCATGTTCAGACAGGCTGCAATCTGTGAGGATGGGAAAAGGAGAGCAAAGGAGCAGGATGCATTATGGAATTTCATGGTGGAGGAGACTTGAACTCTGCAGGAGGCAGGCTGGCCATGCTCTCTGCAGGGCCAGCTGTTTGTCATGCGTGACATTAGGGCCAGCTGTGTCTGTGTCACTCTGCAAATGAGACAGAATGTGTCTAACTTAACTGCAGGGGGGGGGTGACTGTAAGTCTGTCCCATCTCAGCTGTAACTGTCCACATGTACCTTGTAAGGACTATAAATTTTCCAGACCCACGATGGCCAACAGCAGGCCAACAGCCAACTTATTTCAGGATACAGCTGGTCACATTCACAACCTTGTGCCGAGGACTGGCACCAGTAGCAGAGGTTCTGGTATGTAGTGGCTGCTAAATGTGCCAAGACAGGGATGATAGTTTTGAGTGCTGAGTCTTAATGTGCTATAAATCAGGCAGTATGCATCCATCTGCCTTTGGGTTGTTATTTTGGTCAGGCTGATCACATGACATCAGCTAATGGCAGTCTTCACTGAGATGGTTTGCAGGCAGTACACCCTGTCTCCCACATTGCAGTTTTCAACTTTAGTTCTCAAAGTGCTTTATGAGAGCATTTTGATTTTTTTTTTGTTCACTAAATCATGGCCTGTAACATAGCCTGTAACATAATGGGGGATTTTGAATGATGGGATTTTTAAATAACTTTTGATAATGATTAAAAATGTGTGTGCAGGTATATCTACCTGAACAACCAGTATGAGTTAAGAATTCACAGCACCCTTGCAATGTACTTTTCCTTGACACCAGATCAAAACTATGCAAGTGCCCAGCTGTTGTTCCAGAATTGGGGAAAAAAAACCCACAAAACCAACTGCTACAATTTGTAGAATTTTCACATGATGCTGCATGCAAGAGACTCTTATGCCATGTGGAAATACCTGGAAAATGTTTGCTTTCTGTCCCACTCATGTTTCTGCAAGAGATGATGTTTCACAGTATGATGTGGGAGACATAAGTGGACCCTGGGCGCTGAGACCTGAGCAGAGAGAATTGCTATGTACAAGATAACAAAAAGAGTTATAAAGTACTGAAGAAAATGCAAGCATAAAATCAAGCCATTACCAGCACTCTACTTTCATCTTTTATAACTTTGGTCTCTTAAGTTAGAAAGCTCAGTGTAGCCGAGGAAGTAACACAGAGTTGCCCAGCTACTTGTATGCTTCCTCACCATTCAGCTGCATCCTAGTGATGCTTACCTGGGAGGAATTGTTCTGGTATTGTTATCCTCCTCTAAAAACAGATGATTCTGTGGAGTTGCACTGTTGTATTGCACAGGTACACTGACCCAGATGTATAAAGCCCAAGACAATCTTGAAGAACTAATGGCATTCATGCATGAACATATTGTAAAACGATTTAAAAGAAAAAAAATAAAGATTGGAATGTGATTATTTGTCTTGGTCTGTTCTACTTTTAACAACAGCTCATAGCAGGAAAGGGAACTCAGACAAAAATGAGTTAAAACTTGCAGTGTTTCTCTTCAGGAAAAGTTAGAATTTTGAGGGTTTGTGGTTTTTACAAAGGCTAATAAAAAGAGAACATGCAGTTCTGGGAAGAGAGTTTATTCTTTTCTATTAACATCTCTGAAGGAAAAGAAAACTGCTAAGTGCTTCAGACAGTTATTATTTATTATCTGGAGGGTAACAAACCATTTCAAAAACAATTGGATCATAACAGTTCTGAGCAGAATTGAGACAATCCCAGCCATTGAAAACATACAAATTAAGAGACAGATCATCCAGTGAATGCAAGCAAAAAAGTGTCAAAACATAATATGAAAATGACTACTTATATGTGGATTTGCAGAAATTATGTGAATCATTTAATGATTTAGACAGTTATTTCCAAAGAATAAACTTATAACATCTGAGGCAATAATTGTATTTCAGACTACAGTGAGGTCTATCTATTTTGTTAAGCAGTTTTGTTCATGTGGGAGTATCCCCAGTATTTCATTTTGAAAAATTTAAGGCTCTTTTTTTTACACCAAGTGTATAGAAACCCGAGAGACAACACTCAAAAAAGTTGCTTCAGGCTTCAGGCTTTAAATTGATATACTGACTCAATTGAAAAAAAAAAATTAAACAACATTCCTAAATTGATTTGTAGCATTACTTAAGCTAGTAATGTAGCAAGTACATAAAGTACTTGTTCTTCATGATGCATTTTCCCCCTGAGTTAACTGAAAGCAGCCATGTACATTTTCAAAGTTGGAAAAAGATTTTAAGGTGCTTTATCTTTTCTGAAAGTGCAGAAGGCCACATGCGAGATCCCTTGGTAATTGGGTCAGAATGAAATAGCAGATATAGTGCTAAATTAGTGATAATAAAAACTTTTGAGCAGATAAAACCACTGTTCCTCAAAGTTCTTTTATCATACATCAAAGAAGCTAGTTTATTAGGCTGGGTCAGCAAGTTACTCATTCACTGCTGTTTTACATTTCATAATTTCCCAAGCCCTTTGGATCTTTTTAATTGGTATTGCTCTACCCTAGAGCACTTTGGAAGTAATGCCTTCGAGTGCATCCATTTTGGGCTGTATTTAATCCAGAGCAAGATGGAATTAGTACTGAAGAGGCCCATGCCTTCCTCTGATGATATACAGCAGTCAAATCTGCATGCCTCTGTTTACTTTTATATCACTGGCCCAGAAAGTGAACAAAAATAAATATACCCTGGGTGGGCTAGGGATGTATATGCATGTACTTTGCATGTGGCATAGTGACTGAGGACTGCTCCTTGTTAAGAAAAGCCGCTTGGGTTTTATGCTGGAAGTCTGTGCTGGCCACTATAGCACTAGTAAGAGGAAGCCCTTTTACTTGCAGTAGTACTAGCTGGATGGGACTTTACCTGTGTTAGTCATGTGCTTCATAAAAAGTCTGCCTCTCCTTTCCTCTTTCAAAGCTCAGGCAGATGACTTTCAAGCCACTTTAGTGGAAGTGCTTCTATGTTACAGCAATGTGAGGATTGTCATCTTAATTGGGAATAAGGAGCTGATGCTAAGTAACTGAAGGAGCAGGACTGCAACATGCTGGAGAATATATCTACTCTGCAGTCTAGATATTGGTGTTCTCTCCTCTGAGGCAAGGAAAGTCTTACTGCTGTTCAATTTCTTTCGGGCTGTCAGTGAAGTAGAAAGCAAATACGGTCATTAAAGGTGTTCAAGAACTTATACAGTTGAATTTATAGAAAGACATTATTGAGAAGTGTCTGTATCACAGTGCAGTTGAATTGCATTTGGAGTGCAAACATTCCAAAACTGCTCGTTTATGTTATTACTCTTTCGTGAATTTTTCTAGCTGTAGTGTCAGAGAAGTTAGATGGATGACAGAGAGGACATGTACACGCAAACATTTCTGTAAATGTAGCACAGAAGCATTATTAAGTTTATGAAGTCCTTAGCTATGACAGCCCATGACCTTATGAAGAGGGATCTAGGACAGCTGCAAAGAGAAGAGCATCATGTATCATGTATCATCTGAGTGAGTGATGGGGCGAAGTGTACCCTGAGCATATTTGCAGGTGACACCAAACTGGGAGAAGAGGCTGATATGCCAGAGGGCTGTGCTGACATCTAGACAAACCTTGCCAGGCTGGAGAAATGGGCTTAGAGGAACCTCTCAAAATTCAACAAGGAAAAGCACAAAGCGCTGCACATTGGGAGGAAGAGCCCCAGGCAGCAGTACAGGCTGGGGGACAACAGCTGGAGGTTCTGGTAGACACCAAATTGAACATGAACTAGCCATATGTCCAAATAGGAAGAAGGATAATGGTATCTTGGGCTGCATTAAAAGGTATCCTGGGAGCAGATGAAGGGAAGTGAGCTTTACCCTCTACTCAGCACTGGTGAGGCCACACCTGGAGTGTTGGGTCCAGTTCTGGGCTTCCCAGTACAAAATGTACATGGATATACTGGAGAGAGCACAGTAAATGGCTCCTAAGGTGATTAATGGTCTGGAGCATCTCTCATATTAAGAAAAGCTCAAAGAGCTGGGACTTCTCAGCCTAGAGAAGAGAAGGCTCAGGAGGGATCTCATCCATGTGTACAAATAACTGAAGGGAGAGTCCGAGGAGGATGGAGCCCGGCACTTTTCAGTGGTGCCCAGTGACAAAACCAGAGACAGTGGGCACAAAGTGAAACACTTTGGTTCCCTATGAAATCAATAAACATGTTTGTACTGTGAGAGTGACTGAGCACTGGCACAGGTTACTAAGGATGCTGTGAAATATCCATTCCTGGAGATACTCAAAAGCCATCTGAACAGGAACTAGGCAACTGGCTTTGGGTAGCCCTGCTTGAGCAAGAGGATTGGACTAAATCACCTCCACAAGTGTCTGCCAACCTAAAACATTTTGTGATTTGATGTTTACAAAGCAAACAAAAGCACAGATCCACATATTTTATTTAGATGTGTGCTTTTGTTCTTTTCCAGGATACAGCTGAATAGATACAAAACCAGACAAGTGCCTACCTTGGTATAAACTAGCTTTAGTTATCTCAGTAGAAATATTCCTGTGAGGAAGGACAGTAATAACCAGCCTTGTGTGTAAACTTACTCTTGTTTGCAATTACAGGCTTTAGAATTATAGCCTATAGTCAAGGTTATTTACAGTATCAAATTTCTGTTTTAAAGTGAGGAAGATTAGGAATTTCCAGATAGGTTTTCCAGTAGCTAATGAGATTTAACCAAATAAATTTTCACTGCTGCCTTCCAAAGTTAAATTATGGTCTTACATAGACAGTAAATTCTCCTGGTGAATACCAGTTAAATGAATTTGGAAATTGTTTTGCAGCCCAACAACCAACCAAACCTAGCTAAAGAACCTTTGAATTTTCTTGTTATACAGAGAATAAATTCACTGCTGATGAAAGCAATATTCCATAGATTTGCAACTAATCTACAAGCAATGTGAACTTTTGAGTATGAAACTTATTCATAGAAAAAAGGACAATTCTTATGTGCACATCTTGTGCCTCTCATTGGCACTGAAGATTTATTACTGCAGTGCTTACTAAAAACGAGCAAAAGACCACAAAATCTGATGTATACAGCATTTGCATTATTAGATCAAAAATAATTATCAGAAATTTATCTTTCCATGTTGTGCCAAGGCTTCCGTGGGAAGGTTTTTTAGATAAACAAGTTTACATTTATCATGGGCTCCACAGTGGACACTTAAACTGATTTGAGAAGGCCAGGCTTGGATTGAGCATATGACCTTACTGGTTTATTTAGCCTTCTGCTTTTAGCTATGGAAACCATACTGTGAGGTGAATCATGAATTGAGGAAGGATTACAATGAGGCAAAGCTGGATCATACACCTGAACTACATTTGGGAAATATTCCTAGGTCCTAAACTTTCAGTGTGTGAATTATGTTGAAGCATTCTACAAAAGGTTCTGCAAAAAAAAAAAAAATCTATTGTCAGATTTACATCTGAAGTCTGGGGGAGGCTGTAGATCAAAAAGGTTTGGAAACCTTTCTTCTATGCACACATCATAGCTGACTAAGTACGAACAGTATCTCAAACCCTAGTGCAAATTGAATGGAAAATCATTATGTTGAATCAAGTCTTTGGTAATTCCAGCAAATAGGTGGCTCAGGAACTTATATATACAAAAGCATTTTGTGTATTCCCAGTTGTACTGGGTAGTACTGGATAGGTGCACTTCCAAATGGTACAAATATGCCTGCATAGATTATTGGAAAATTACTCTCTTGCCAAAATAACTTAAACTGGTACCCTGAAAAGAATCAGGCAATGTTGGTAAGATGAGCTGTTAATGTAGATTTTGCCCTAAAGTCTGTGATGGTGATGGCTGTGAATTTTTTAGCCTTGGTACATGCCTTTATAAATGTATGTATAGCTTCCTATGTCTCTCTATGTCTCCCTCCCTGCTCTCCTGTCTCTCTGGTCCCTCAGTAATTTTTTAATCATCAACTTGTTTAATCTGAAATAGCATAGCTCTTAAAGATGTTAATTTCCCCATATATTTATTTGTGATAGGCAGATGGGAAGTATATATGTTATTCTTGTCTTGTTTAGGAGCAAAAATTCTGTGCAGGAGAAAGACACGTATGAACGCTTAGACCATGAGAGTTCCAATCAGATCTCACAATTTGTTAGATATGAAACAGTACAACCACAAAACACAAATACTTTGGAGACCAGAGTTGATGAACTTTTGTCTTCCTGGAGCTACTAATCCTTGTAGCAAAACTTGAGAGCAAGCACCATAGTGACAGCTTCCTGGAAGAAAGGAATAAGCCCTCAGAAGAAGAGAAACCTACAGAAGATGGAAAGTACTATGGAAAGAGGGAAAGGAAAAGAAAGTAGTCTGTTGAAACTGTGCCAAAATATCTTGAAATAAAAATTTTAACTACCCATGTTTCTCTCAATAGTTTTGAGAACAATGCTAGATGATAACAATCTAAAGTAGATTTCTGATCCTTTTCTCTCTCCTCATACCCAGTACTCCATGGCTTTACAAAAAAGAAGTGTTTGTTTGTGTGAGTAGAATAGAATGAAGGGTGACATCCACATGAATGGCACTTGTGTGCCTTGACTCAGCCCATCACTCTCACCCAAAGTGAACTTGGCTGTAGAGACTCCAATTACTCATTCATCTCATGCAGCCTCCATTTGCTAAATCCAGCCAACTGGAGAGCAAGTGCAAGTAAAACCAGTTTTGTATTCCATCTGTCAGGCCATGCATTTGTCTTCTGTATGGTTTTCACACATCAACAGACAGTGCAAAAGAAAAGGCATTTGAAGGCCTTGTTTTCCATTTTCTTTTTTTAACAAAATGATCATACTGAAGTATCATATCAAGAAGCTTTGTATAGAAATTTGTGTGCTGTTCTCCAGAAATTCCAACATTATATTCCTGACTACCTTTATAATTTATTTAAATGTTTATAGCCAGGTAGACATGGTTTACAGCACCTAAATTAATCTTGTGAGACTGCAAAGTCTGGAATACTGTTTGAGGTGCTACCTTTCACATTTGTCTAGCTTTAGTAAAGGCTTTGCTCATACATTTATGGGCCTGAACCAAAAATTTATCGAATTCCCAGCTGTTAAGTACCTCTGATGCCCTTCAACATAGTCACACACTTTGGGAAATAGTTCCAGTTTATCACCAAGGGCAAAGAAACCTCTCTTTTTAGCTGTAGTTGCTGTCTATATTGTACCCTGCAGTTAGGTGAGATGCTGTCTGTAGGACCACTGTCCTCACTGGGAGCTGAAGTACCTAGTACCAAATTCCTGTTGTTGCTCACTGTTCTTGTCTCAGACCATGCATCAAAACATCATTAGAGTACAACAGCTGTTAGAACAGCACAAAGATCTTTGTGCTCCCCAGCTTTCATCTGTCGTCTGGTATGTCCCACTGCCAGTCTTGGTGAGTCCTTTGGGTTCAAATGCTCACAGCTCCACCTGCAGAATTGCCAAGTGCTGGTCCTGGGGACACCACAGTCAAACAGTATGGAATGACAATAGTCCAGAGACATAAACACTTGACAAAAATTTTCATCTTCCCTACATAAAGCTAAGCTAAGATATTGGACAAAGTAAGTAAAAATGAAGACTCTTTATGAAGAGGGGTGCAGGGCTGGTGTGGTGTTTTTGATTCACCACCGGAGGTAGCTCAACCCCATGCAGCTGCTTGATCACTGCTCTCCCATCATCCACCCCCCCTGCTGTGGGGAGGGGGTAAAATCAGAAAGGTTAAAATGGGAAAACTTGTAGATTGAGATAAAAACACTCTAATAAGTAAAGCAAGAGCTGCACCTAAGCAAAGCAAAATAAGGAATTAATTCAACACTTCTCATGGTCAGGCAGATGTTCAGCCATCTCCAGGAAAGCCAGACTCCATCACTCTAAGGGTTACTAGCAAAGATGAATGCCATAACTCCAAATATTCCTTCTTCCCCCTTTTCTCCTCATCTTTTATATCTGAACAAAACTTCATACGGTCTGGGATATCCCTTTGGTCAGCTGGAGTCAGCTGTTCCAGCTGTGTCCTCTCCCAGTTCCTTGTGCACTCCATCCCTCTCACTGATGGGATGAGAAACAGAAAAAGCCTTGACACTGTGCAAGCCATGTCAACAATAGCAAAAATACCCCTGAATTACCAACACTCTTTTGGCCACAAATCCACCATATGAAGTGCTAGGAAGAAAATTAACCCTGTGCTAGCCCAAACCAGTACACATGTGCAAACGAGTGCATGAAGAAGGGTCCAGGAAAGGTGTGGGATGTTGACTGGGTGTGTCACATAGGCATTGTGGCCTAGTACATTCCATGTTGTCTGTAGATGTGAGCAGACCACTGAGATCTACTCACATGGGGCTGCAAAAGCATGCTCTGTGGTCTTGAGTGGGGCTTTCCAGCTGGGGTTTGTACATTGATATGGCAACAGCATCTGGTTGTTGGTTCACTTGGCCTGGAAACTCAGGTCATTAATATTCATTAGTCAAATAGGAAAAATGCGGAGAGAGAGAGGAAACTAGGAAGAGTTTTAGTGCAATAGCTTTCTGTACTTCAGATTTTTTACTTTCATTGTCTTTGTTTGTAAAACATTTCTTTCAGCACTGAGCCTGTTCCTGGGTATTGCTTCTGCTTGAGATGATTTTTAGTTTTTTACTCTTCAGCTTTTAATATGTTAATTGTTTAATTTGTTAATTTGTTAATACCCAAACACACAGATACTACCTTCCTCAAATATTTTTCTTTTTTTATATACTTGAATAGTTTGGATAGTCATAACCCTGAAAATAGTGAAGTAAGCTATGTAGAATTTGTATGTAAGCTTACTCCACCTGTGTAGTGAAGTAAGCCATGTAGAATTTTTGCATCCTGGCAGTAAAGCCAGAGCAAGCACTCAGTCTGCAGCTCATATCTGCAACTTACCCAGTGAGATCCTTTGCCTTGAACCTGCTCAGGTTTATTATTGGAAATCAATCACTAAAAATGAGGCAGTTAGAGGATTTTTTCATCCTTTTGATGTGTATGGTATTTTCATTACCATAATGCAAATGATCATCCCCATTTACAGATCAGACAATCTCAAGAAGGTAAGTAAAGCCTTTAGAACTGTTAATGCAAGCCACTGAAAAACTGTTCATGCTTCCCTTTTTTTTAGATTTCAGTAGCTTAATTGCCTCTTGAGCCCAATGAAGTGTTGGTCTCTGCTAGATTGCTGTAGCTAAGGCTCTGCTGGCAGTAATTTAAAAATGCAAATAGGGTAATTATCATCTGACCATCCAGTTTCCAAATAAAGCCTGGAGAAATGTTATTTAAAATCTCTTCCATCAGCAGAAGCAATCTTATAGTTTATATAATTCTACTTCAACCTGATAAAATTAAGAAATGTCTATTTATGATTTACCTACTCACTGATTAGTTTGCAAAAGAGAGTAATATTTTATTTATATATCCCTGTCTCGCTCTAATCCTCTAGGAACAAGCTAACTCAAGGAGAGGGAAGACAACAGCTAAGAGGCTGCTACCCAGAGGCTTCAATTTTCAATATATGTTAATATGTTGCCCTTCTTCCAGAATATACTTTTTAACAGTCCTTCAGTAGAAGAACTGTTAAAGTCACAGCCCCCTGTGAATTTAATGGAGGCTGTACGTACAAAACATGCCTTTGTGAACGAGGGTCATTGAAAAGTCTGTAAAGTTCTTCATACATGAAACCAGATAATTTCCTTGAGGTATGAGCTAAAAGTAAGGAAGCAAGGAAAGCATATTTCAAAAAGGTGAATAATTAGATGATTTGTTGTAGACACAGAGTTAAAGCACCTATTTAATGACCATTTCATAGAATGATTTAGGTTGGAAAAACCCTTAACATATCAAGTCCAATCATAAAGGTAAAACTGCCAAGCCTACCACTAAACCACGCCCCTAAGCGCCGCATTCACTTCTTTTTTTTTTTTTAACACTGCCAGGGATGGTGGTTCCACCACGTCTCTGGGCAGACTGTTCCAATGCTTGACAACCTTTTCATCTTGTTTTGCTTTTTACTCAAGGACAGAGACTGCAGTTCCCTTAGATCTTTATCACAGGACTTGTGTTTTAGATTCTTTGTCAGCTTTGTTGCTCTTCTTTGGATGCAGTGTAAGTCCCAAACTAAACTGTGGATTAGGAGATTGGTAACAAAGGATACGTGAAGGCTGAAGCAAAATCTTGTCTGGCTGTTCTAAGAAAAACTGCATCGCTTCCATGCAGACCTTTTCGAAAATAAATATTGAGACACTAAATTTGCTACCAAACATGAATTCCAGAAACCCCTACTCTTCTGTATGCATTTGCAGAATGATAGTTCTTTTGTTTCTTAAAGGCTGTATCTGCAATTCACAGGTAAGCATGTGTTACAATTGTCTAATTGTAGCACAATTGCAAAGTACAAAAGTTTTTGAGACCCCACTTCATCTGTAACTGTGTTGCAGAAGTTTATGGCACCTACTAAGTTGAAAAATATGAATGGAATCTTCACCCACCCACAGGCACAATAGCAAAATGGTTAACATAATTTAGGCGAACTCCTTACAGGTTCTGAACCTACTGGGAACACAACTTACTTGACACCAGGACCACATGAGTCAATTTATAATTCATTGTTTGGATGGACTCTACTCTGAGCTAGCCAATTCTCCTCATACTTTATGCAGATAATTCAAGGGACAGGGTTATAGTTTCAATTTTGGGTCAGATGTCTAAGCATTAGTCAATTGTGGGATTCAAGTTTGAGGTGATGAAGTCCATTATCAGCTCTAGCTCAGGTTCCCACAAGAACTAGTTCTCTTTGGGACATCATTCTGACTGGCCCTTTCTTGCACCAGTTATCATGATGGCACTAGATCTTCCCCCTTATTTATAGTGAAAAAGAGGAAAACTGGAGCAACCTATAATATCATGGGCTTGCAGGTTGGTGTGGTTACACAAGAGCTAGCAAAATCAGTATTACATGATTTCAATAACAAAGGTGGTCTCTGTAAGCTTGGAGGAATGCCTACTTTATCGATTAATGGGGATTTTATAAAGAACTTCATAACAAGGCTCTTATCTGAGTCTCTCGCTGATTTTTCCATCTAAATTAATTTGGTAGTTCAGCTGTACTCAGCTAACTAGTCATCTAATTATAATCTCACATTCTGATTCAATGTTTTTCATTGACAAGGAGTCTGAATTCAATACTAAGAATAAAGACTTGTCTGAGTTAAATTGTGTGAGTATATATTCTTTTTCCATCTGTCACTGAGAAATAGGATGCATGTCACCAAAAATGCAACAGTCTCTATCCATTTTTAAACACAACCAGATGGCAGTTCATTTTTCCATTTTTCTGAGAATCAGTATCCTCAGATAGTGTGGTTGACAAGTTTTCTTACAGCCATGTCTTTTTTGACCATAGAGAAAACAGTAAGATTTACTCTAAAAGTATATTACAGTCTTTCTAAAAATACATAATTCCACTTGAGCTGTGTTCTTATTTCTTTCAAGAGATCATCATCACTTAGAAGGAGAACCCACACTGAGTGCTTATGTTGGAAGTCCAGAGGGTATCAGCACATTCCCCTCCCCTCCTGGGAGTTTGCCTGCCTGGGCTTGGTGTCAAGAGTGTAGCTATCTGTGTTCAGGCTGGCTCATTAAGATCTCTTGTGAAAATGAGATTGAAGATGCCCTATGGATCCCCATTCCTTTCCTTCAGATTTGCTTTTAAGCTGAGTTTCTTGCCCCCGAGTTTCTCAGCTCTGCCCACCTGATTTACCTTGCAGTTGTGCCACAGTCATGCCCATCCCCAGCTGTGGACACTGTTGATCCAGACTCTGCTTTGACATGTTGGCTTGACTCTGTGACTTGGTCATTTTGCTTTGTCCCCGTGATCTTGTCTCGTGATCTGAACTCTCAGCCCAGCTGAGTGCTGTCACCACACCTTCTCTGGTTACCTCAGTCACATACTGTGGGACTTGACCCTTGCTGTCATGGCCCCTCTGTCTGCCAGCTGCTTCATCATCCTTGGTTTCCCACTGCCTTTTCCTTATGGCACAGTTGGACCTTGCTGCTTCCTGACAGGGAGATTCATGGCAGCAGGCATGGATTTTAGCAGTAGCCTGAGTATCATACTGTGCAATGCCTGCCTGAAGAAAGAAAAGGCATTTGAAAGGTGAAGAGGGCTCTTGTGCAGGATAAGGAATAGTCATGCTAAGACCTTTACAATTCTTCCCTTGACAATTCTTCCCTTTGCAATTCTGCCAGAAGAATGTTCTCTCTTCCCCCATCACCCACCCACTGAGATATACTCTCAGCAGGGTAGGAATGTTACTGTTTGACCTACTATGAAAGGCTGAAGGTGTATTCTGAACTGCACGAAATACATGGCACCTAGAATTTTCTAATATGGCAAAAAAAAAATAAAAAATCATACACCCTCTTGCCACTGTACTTAAAAAAGGCAAAATTTTACATATGCATTAGACTCCAATTTTTTTTCTTTTGATGTGATTTTATCTGGTATTCGAGTTACCCAAACAGTGATTCTGTGCTCCTTACCAGTAAAGTCAAATCCAGGCATAGTGAGAAAGTTTGTCCTATAATTCTATGCAACAATGCTTAGAGGTACATATACGTTTTTCTTTTTGTCTCTGAGCAGTTCGCAGTCACACTTTACACTACATGAAAACAACTACCTAACATGCAAGTGGTAAAATCACACTGGAGCCAATGTGATGGTGGTAGGTGTGGATTACATATCTGATGATAAGTAAATACTTGTGGGATTACATCAGCCTGAAAGGCTGTTTTTCACCTATTTGCACCATTGACCTTGACTACTGCATTTTAGGATTGACCTTCTTGCCTTTTGAAGGTTTTAGGCTTCTCCTATGGTTTTCTCTCTTTTAAATTCTTAGTACCACCACATGTTTTGTTCCATGTTAAAAACTTGTTTCTAGTAATACGTTCTTAAAGCTGAGAAGGACTCTAGTGCATGCTATGTATGGCTTACTTTTAAAAGTCTAGATGTTTTCAAAAACAGTTTCATTGCCCAGGGTTCAATCTGTGTCACACTTTATTTGGAAGAGACATATTAGTGATCCATCAACAGTTACTGAATTACATTTATACATAAAATTATTCACAAAGAACAAGTTTTGCTGTAGAAACTTTCAGGTAATATCCAGGATTCACACTGGTCACATCATCACAGTAAAAAGTACTGCAAGCAAACCAGCTCCATAATGGAAATTTTACTGTGAGATATTCACTCTAAATTATGGATTCTTTACATGTTCTGCATACAGAGCTGATGTTGACCAGGGGAAATTAAACATTGGAGATAAAAGCATAAAGGTAAGAACTGCAGTGTGTGGAAAGAGACATCTTCCTCTGCTTTATTTGTTGTGTAAACTGTAATTTTGGGAAGATTTTACAAGACTACCCTGCAAGCTCATTTATGTGTTGCAACCCTTCCCCATCTGCCAAGAGGCTTCTGCCTCTGGGACTGTATTACACTGGGGTATTGGCATACTGTGTATTTACATTTGTCTGGAGGGTTTCCACAGCCACTGCACCTCACTACTCTCAAACTACTCTGATAGCCTGCCTTCACTGTAGAGCTAACCCAGCTGCAAACATAGTGAAAATATGGTATCAGATCACTCAGATTAAGAGTATGTTACATCTGGAGGTCTTCATCCTCAGGGTGCTGTAGTCCAAACCAGTGTGACTGTGTCTATAGAAACCCTGTCCCAGCACAAATGTGTTAAAAATTACTGTTCAGTGAAGTCATTCACAATGTGCTCTCTGATCTGCTTAGAGATGCCATCTATGGCAGTGACATGAAAACAGTGCTTTATGTAAGTAGCTTCTAAGCAGTTATTCATTATAAATGCAGACAGTTCTGACAGCAAAAACAAACAGGATTTGGCAGAAAGAAATTAATAAGAATGTCATTAAGGAATTCAGTCTGCCAACCAGCACGTGCTTTGTAGCGCAGTGAGCTGATTTCCCTACCTCCTTGCCTCTTTTTTTGGATGCTAATCATAAAAATGTTGCTGTAAGTATATTTTCCCTCTTGGTGTGTTTTACTGGTACCATACCACAGCTTACCAGAAGATTGCTGTCAGCTCCTGGCAATCTGTATTCTCTGTTGGTGTCTCTGAGATGTAACAGAAATAAAACGAGAAATGCACAGCACAGAAGAAATACAGCAAAGCAGCACTAGCCTGGTAATACAGGGGTTGGAATAGGAGGACCAGTGGTACCAACATTTAGTTTCTCTGCATATTCATTGAATGTATTTGCAAACACAAGCCCATATTTGTGTAGGTGCTTTGCAGGGTATTAACCTTTGACAAGGAGTAGCTGATAAGAATGATTCCTGATGAAAACTGTTTATATTTCCTTTACTCATGCTTATTCAGTGTCATAGTAATGAAATGTGTTTAAGATTAAGGGAATAAACTAATTTTTAAAACCCCATGGCTCTATCTTGACCTAGACAAAGTAAAACATTTTTATCAAATGGCTGGAACAATTTGATATATTAGTTGCTTTGCAAAGGTTAATCTGCAAAATTGGCATGTAGCACTGAGTCTTGGCATGCCATATTCCATCCTATGCAGCTGTACAGAGATGAAATATAATTTAGTGCTCTGATCTTGGTCCAAATTTATCTGATTTTTGATCAACAACTGAGAACATATCTGCTATTTCACTATAGGGGACCTGCAAAGAAGTTTATCAGTTCTTTTTAAAAGAATAAATACAGAAGAAGAAGAATAATAAAAGCCTCATGTTTGGAGAATGAGCAGCACTCTACAGAGACTTTTTTTCTGGCCTTATTTCTAATGTTAGAAATATCAGGAACAGAAATCTTGACCCTTATACATTTGCTAAAAGATTTATTCAGAATTTAGTTAAAAGTGCAGAATTGTTGAGTGATTTACACAGATAGTACTTCTTTTGAATATTTTAATTAAATTCATGTAAACTGTTTCTAATAAAACCCCAACAAAATTCTCAACTGAGGTGTTTCAAACAGTCTAAATAATGATCTCATTTTCTTTACCTGGTGAGCCTGATTTCCTTGATATGTTATGTCACAACCCTGCCATTGCTCTCCATTTTCTTTAGAACCTCTGGGTGCATCAGAATTTTGAACTTCTAGTTTCCATTAGTTATATTCTATCTATGTTTTTATGTCTACATATTGAACGGTTAGATTAATAAATGGTAACTTATTACAGTTTAGATGACCAATGTCTACTTAGTCCAGAGAAGATACCTATTTTCTTCTGGATTATCCTCTCTATCTACTATACTCTATACTACTGCTTTAGATGCTTTAATTGAACTGACTAGTTTATTTTTGCACTTCTTTCATGAATTCCTTATGGAGAACTGAATTCTAACAGTGCTAGTTAGAAGTGACTACTGTCAGTACCTTTCACACTTTTACACATTTCTCTGACTTTTTTTTCCCCCTGCTGCTGAAAAGGTAAGGTTTATATTATTAAACTCCCCACCCTTTAAAAAACTTTTTGGCTGTAGCTCTTCCTTCCCTGAATTTCCCATCTTTGTAATTAGTGTAGTTTGAAGAATTGTCAGTTTCTAACCCAGTTCCTGCTCCACAAAAGGGCAGAGTGATTCTGTAAGAAAGTGCTATTTGTACTAATAACCAAAAGTGACACTCAGGAAAACTGGGTTTTCTGAGGAAACTCTGCATGTTGCCAGTTCTTTCTCTCATTCAGCACTAATGAAAGAGTTGATGACCTTGCTGCAGCTAACAGATGCTGCAGAAAAGGTTGCAAGGCTATTAAATTAGGAACAGAAATACAGTACATTAAGACTAATTGAGCATGTTGGTTCCTGCTGCGACTGTGATGCTGCTGGTTTGATAATGAAACTCTGCTGAGAGTTTCTGAAGCCTTCTAGAGTTCTGACATAGGAGCAGATGAGAATTTCAGAATAGCAGCTATTTCTGAAGTGATGTTAATGGCAGCACTGACAGTCCTGATGACAATGAAACAGGGAAGAACAGTCTGCTAAAGGCTATGAAAATCTTAGGTCTGCTCTGCTATGGAGGATGCTGGACTGCTGTCAGAGTAGTGTGGCAAAGTGAGTTGGAAGGAACCTTTGGGTTTCACCAACACATCTGCCTTACCTTACATTTCTGGGAATTATTTGCTGAGCACCTAATGGGGACTCTGAGCTCTATATGGAATTGCTGCAGTAGTTCCATTCCTTCAATGGAAGGGGAAAAATATAAATCCCAGTAAGCTTGATTCTTCAAAACACTTTTTATTTCTTCACCAAATTACATCAGGAAAGACAATGTTTCCCTTAAACCAGCTGCTTTTCATAAAGATAGCTTTTTGGGGAGGAAGGGTTGATTCAGAAACTTCAGGGATGGCAGTGATTTCATCAGCAGAAAATCAGTTTCACTCGGGCAACAGAACGGAACTCACAGCATCTTGTAGTATTACAGTTTTGGAAAGAAAAAGCCTTAAAAGTCTCTAGTGGCAATAATTTCAGAGACAAGGAATTGATCTCTTTTAAACATATTTGAGTTTTGCTGCAAAGAAAGAATTGAAAACTGAGTCTTCTTTCCATACTCTGTTTTATGGGCAAATTAGGAATATTCACTTGCTAAAGAAGTTGCTGAGATGCCCAGCAACTTAAACACAGAGATCACCAGGACCATGGCAAAAATACTTAGTGCACCATGACTCTTCTCTGCCCTCTGCTCTCCCCTGAGCCCTCTCTCACAGACATCTAGGACATAGACAGCTGTTGTACATATTGCAGTTTGGCAATTATTTTTTATTTACTGACTTGCTCTAGTTATTCCAGACTGGAGGACAACTCGTTGTTGTGTGGGACTTGAGTAGGTCTTGTAGTTTTCAGAATTGATTGTCACACAGCAATTATTTTGATATTACAAATCCTTTACAAGAAGTGTTAGCTATTTATTGAAAAAGTGAAGAAAGGTTACTTTTTAACAAAGTTTACCATCACAGGGAAGCTTAAATCTCATTCACAGGTTGCAGCTCTGTATTTCTCAAAACATTTCAAACTATAACATCAGTGAAGTGAACAAGATCAGTCAAAAATGATGGAGAAGGTAACATTAAAACATTCAGTAGTCCCATCCTTTCACAGATTGCCCATCATCTCTTCTCCACCATAAGGCATTTCCCTCAGCAGATATCTTCTCCTTTCCAGCCATTACTGGCACAAAATGTAGATGTGTCAGCATGTCTTGTAGCAGGCTCTGTAATTTACCAGAACTTAAGATATTGCCTTCACAACAACAAAGAAGGATATTTGTCAAGGAAAATGGTTCTTGTGCTGCAGAACATACACATTGCTCATTTGCTGTTTTGTGTCTTATAAACTCCATTATGAAACTGCACCACTAAAAGCTGAAACCATGGTAGATTAACTTCTCTGAAAGTCACATGCGTCTATTTGACACTGTGAACTCAATGAATCCTTGAGAACATTTAACTTTGTTTTCTGTCATTTCATGCCAACATTTTTAGGCTTTTTTACTTATGGAAGAATTAGACAAAAATTCAGAAATTAAAATAAATCTGTTTCAGAGGTACTCACAGGAACTGTTGTTAGGTTTCTCATAGCATGCTTTTCTGTGTAGATGAAGTTCCTTGATTCAAATAAAGCCACAGCTATGTTTTCTGGTTTTCCTTCTAGATAAGCCATCTGAGGTTGCACCAAGAGTACTCATATAAAATCCATATTGGGAAATTGAATCATGCTTGGGATTTTGACCTAAGGAAAACAAAGACACTTGAGACAATGAATTTTCATGAGGCTTTATTATAGGAGTTCTTAAGTAAGTTCCTTTTGATTACTGAAATATTTATCTTCCCAAAAAAGAAATTATTTTTTATTTTTCAGGAGGACTTTTTTCAGGGAGAAAAGTGTGACTCTGATGTTCATGATTTTGAAACTTTGAATTGAAAATTTTAAAAATTGGTTTTGTTCAAAATTTACATAGTTCTTTTAGTCAGAAGAAAGAATGTATGATGAATAGAGCACTGATTTTTAATACTTCTTAGAATATTGTCTTCCCTGCTTCTATGCTCTTTATATGAGTGTGATGGTAAGCAATGCTGACTCTTTGTGTAGCCTATTAGTTAAAAAAGCAGGTTGTCTTGGATTTGTAAATAAATAGTTGGAGAGCATATTGACCAAGAATAAGATTGAAAAATCATAACACCTAATTTTTCACATGGTAGGTGATAAGAAAAAAGTTATATATTGAAGCATAGACTTGCTGCTTAGTCACTATTTTTTATTTTCCACCTTTCCCCCTTGACATTATTCAGTTTGTCATCAGTTGCTCAGCATATTGGGCCATGTTGAATCAGAAAGGGAACAGAAAACAATTAATTCCACTTCTTGATGCATCTTTTCCATTCTGTTCATTTTCCCAGGCAGTGTTCACTCCACTGCTTACAAAGCTATTTTATTCTGAGCCTTTGCAGATAATAATGAAGAAAGTTTAAATACTTATTTTAAACTTTAGCTAGGCATGATTAATTACTCAAATTGAAGCAGAAATTATAAATTCAGGTATGCATGTATTTAAATCCAGTAAGACCAAAATTAATGGATTTGCTTATAGTAGGAGTCCTAGTAAAATATCTGTCTTGTATATTGAATATCTGCATATAGGCCTGGCCCTGATAAGCACTGGCTGGTTTTGATGGGCTGCAGCTGCGATGTCCTTCATTGGGCTGCAGCTGTAGCTAGTGAAGATAACTGGGATAAAAGAGGCTGGGCTTGGCTAATCAAGGAGAGCTTGGAAGGAGTCCCGACTAAGAAGCAGCAATGACCAGAAGTCTGTGCTGTGAAGAACTGCCCCCAAGAGATATCACTGAGAAGGTGTGGGACTTTAGAAATATGAAATATAACAGCAAGCTAACAACATTTGCCATATAACATATGAAGGCCAAAAAGCCATATATTGAATACAAAGGGCAATGATATGCTCTGATTCCCAAACTCATAGCAAAAGAACAAGAACCCCACAAATGTGGACTTTGACAGGCTGTCTCCACCAAAGAAACTGAAATTCTGAAAGTTCTACTTAGAATTTGAGAATTTTTATTTTATTAATTTGTTATCTTAATAATGCACTGCATATCACCAGAAGTGTCCCAGGAGAAGTTAAACAAGAACATACTTTAGTGTAGGGGGATAGAATATAAGAAAATAAAGGTAGTGTAGAAAGTAATCTTACCCCTAAGGAGTTGCAGCTGAGCTGATTATCAAAGATTAGGAACAGGCCACAGCTGTAACCAATGAGAAGAAGAGCGCTATTAAAGAGTGGGGTGGGTGGTTGAGAGGGAGCTGGAGTCAGTTGGCTACTTTGTGAAGAAGAAAGACTCACTGCTCTGAGGAGCTCTCCATGAGAAACACCGAGAAGGTATGGCACCTTTGCAATAAGGAGACGACAGTATGGAACCCCTGCAATACGATGATACCCCTTTGTAGAATTAGTAACAGAAAGAGTGGATCACAGTTTGGATTTAATTTCCAAGCTGCTGAGGACACATTGTGGAGACAAGTGTAGTCCAGAAAAAGTTCTTGTATGGCAGAAAAATGATTTATTTATTTTTTAATGTGACAGGCGAAATTGCGGACAGGCACAATGAGTAACTGCTAAAGCTTTTCAACATGGGGAGCAATGCCTGAAGAAGTGTGCAGTTTCTCAGAGTCTCTCTATTCTGCTTTTAAGAAATGTTCTGATTAGTTGAGCTTGTATCCAGTGAGATTTATATATGATTTCATGTCTGTCCAAAAATAAGTAGGAAATAATGAAGTTGTATTAGTTCTGTTGTGATTTTTAATTGAAATAGTGGGATTCATTTCCACAATCTTGTTCTCTCCCCTAAAGCTTCAAATTTTCATGAGTATTTTACATGCCTACCAAATATGAAAAAGAGCTAATGTGTGTGTCCAAAAGCTATGTTTCAGTCTATATTTTTCTAATGGCTCCATACTAATTCTCCTGATGTAGAGATAAGCTGGTCATAGGAGACATTACTTGCCATTTGCTGAAGCAGGTTATGGGCATCTGTAGCTGCATCTGCATTACAGTTTTCTTTGATATACAACTAAAGCCACATAGTGAATTCCTGTAATTATCTCTAGCTGCATGTTGGCTGCTGTGACTTGTAGGCCAATTGGATATGTACAAACTCAATGTTCTTTTGATAAGTATTAATCAAGAATTTGTTTGGTGCTCCTACTGTGGATCAGGTGCATCCCAATCCTAAAGAGACCTAAAGGTCTAAATCAACAATGATCCTTTGGACAACTTCAGTCTGCTTCCAGAGGGGTGGATGAAGGTGAAAATTCTGTGCCATCTTGTACAGCTATAAAAGACAAACACTGAGTGCTTCCCTGTTGACCCACTTCATAGCTAAGTACTTGCTAAAGTTGAATGTTGCTTCTGATTCTTCACTTCCTATGAAATATTTTAATCTAATTTCACTTTCATCTCTTACATGCCTCTTTGTTTTCCTATTTTTTTAAATTAAAAAAAAAGCAAAACAGCTCAGAAAGTGCTGAAATCCCACAGGATTTCCTAGTCTAGTAGTTGCTTTACTAAATCAGTGCAATACCTTCATATATTGACAGCTTGTTCAGATATATAACGTTTCAATTATCTAGAACAATAATCCCTGGCATGGAAGCAGATAATTTCAGGTATTTTTAAGAACCCATTTTCAGTAGTCTGATTTAGAGGGAGTGCAGCAATTTAGGATTTACTTAGTGCATTAATGCTGAGCCAAATCAATGTGACATTTATTCCATTTAATCATGCCAGTGTTATCTTGACAATTAACCTTTGATAATTCAAAAGGCTTTTGAAACAACTAGTGGCACTACAATTCTATATTTAGATCTAATTAAAGCTTTTGTTCTGAGCATGATTTTTTCTTTAATGCCGATTGCATTACTATATATGCTACAAATGCAATCAAATAATTTCATGTGTTTGAAGTAGCAGCTTAAAAAGAACAAATGGGCTATCTGAGTGGGAAAACATTTCAGGAAAAAATTAGATGGTAATTAGTTGGCTAGCACAGCATTTTTCTATTATGTTATGAAAGCAGAATTTTGACACCTTTTGTGTTTTATTTTCATCATGTCACCTCTGGCTTTTGCTATTTTTGTACCTTTGCTCCTTGAACTAGTCTAAATCTAAGTCTTAATCTATTTTTTGTTCAAAAGAAAATTTAAAATTAAATATTACTGCCACTCTTCTTGTAGTGCAAGTGATTGCTGAGCTTGAGCTAGTTTTAAGTGAAAGCAATGGAGTGCTCTCTCTATTTTCAGTATTTTCAAGATATGCAGAAGGCTTAGCTATTACTCTGAATTGTTACCACTCTTAATTGTTTCCTGTGTTGTAATCTTATCAATTCTCCTTTTTATTTATTTTTAATGAGAAAAATTTAATTCAATGACTAAATTGAACAATGCAGTTCATTTACATATTGTATGCATTTTTAAAAGTGTAAAACCCACAAAAATACCACTTCCCCCTCTATTCCTTGTAAACTACAAATTAATGCTTTATCTGGTAGCTGTAAATTAACTGTAGCAAAAATAATTTTGGGATATGTGTTTGGTAGCAAGTCTCAGCACACAGATTTCATTTAACAGAGCTAGGAGAATGAGCAAATTAATGGAGAAGTCCTATCAATTCAATTCCCCCTCTCTCTCAGGCCCTGTTTGGGATGGCCTTTCTGTCACAGTGGGATGGGGGAGAAGAAAGGGGAGAGGAGGTGGAGTGGCTTTGAGTGCTTTCTCTCACCAAAGGTAATGGTACCTGAGTCAAAAGGGCAGACAAGTGAGAGGGAAAACAAGGTGGAGGGGTGATGTAATTTCATTTTAATGGGCAGGGGACCAAGTCAGCTATCATAAAGATGAGAATGTCATTATTTTATTTTTAGGTAGTGTATGAAGTTTCCTATATTGATGCTGTCCCATTTGACTTTGTGCCTTCTGTACAGATTTGATAGTTGCAGATAAGGAATTGCTGCCTGGGAATGAAACATGAAAGGGGAAATAAGTAATTCCCATGCTTTTGAGTGGAGATTCGCTGGGGTTTGCAAGACCTGCTATGCAACTGGGAGGTACAAGTGTTCCTGGCATGGCTGGGAAGGCTGCTCAGCTGTGTTTCTAGGGAGCCTGGAATGAGTTTATTTCATAAAAAACTCTATTTCCAAGGGAGGCAGAGATTTTTTTAAAGGGGAGGAATTGCAAAAGCAAGAATACAGGTGCCTCTCAGATGGTCACAAGTGGTGTGTTAGACAGTGAGAACTGTCATACAAGCTGGTGAAAAATAAATCTCTCCCTGCTGCCTCACAGTGAAATATCTATTTGCTTCTGGAGTGTGATTTTTCTGCCAGTGATGAGCAGCAACTAAGGTGCAGTGAATAGAGGGTCGAGGTGTATCAGTGATGAGCATTTTAAAAAAGTGTTACTTAGAAGGACTGTGCTAAGAACACTTCTACTGCACAAGGAAAGAGAAGTATTGTTTGTGAGGTGGCATGTAGTGCAGTTGGCAGATTGTATTTCGAGGAAATTGCAGAGGGTCTAGGCCATGATAAAGGATAAGAGAGGATTAAAAGTGAGTCTTCTACAAAGTGTGATCTGCATAAAACTAGTGACTGATTGAATAAACAAACTGTGTAAAAATATAAGTAAACAAATATGACATGAAGTTGGAATAATTTTCTTACCAGAGGTTCAAGCTTTCACTGGAAATCAACCATTCTAGAAAGATTTTGGTAACACGGCCTGACAGAAACATAGCCACTCATTTCCCAAATTGCACATAACTGTTTCCCTGAGATGTCAGAAATCAGTTAAGGAGACTAGACAGTCTTGCTTTGACTTGTGCTGTGATGGCTCTTCCTTCACTTTAGCTTGTGATTTCTGGATAACATAGCAGCTTCAGGATGGTTTGGAGGTGAAGAAAGCAAGGGACATGGTCTAAAGGCAGCCTTCATCACTTGGTTTCTGAAGGGACACAGGAAAAGGTATTTTTCTGTGATAGTAGTTCTGATCAGTTCTTCAAAGGCATAGGTGTCACAGTCATCTCTTTGAGGATGAAAACTGTGTCTGCTAAGACCATCTGTCAATGACCACATGAAAAGCAAGGAATTCTCTGCACAACAGAACTGAGGTAGTCCAACTTCCTGTGTCTCTTCATCTGTGCCCTGCTTCCTCACCCCTAATAGAAGAACTTCTGGTGTTTAATGGTGAGTAAAACCACCCCTTAATGGAAGCACTAAATACACAACATGACTCCACAAGCTTTATTTCCTTGTATGACCACAGTACAAACTGTCCCTTTCCTGGTTTAAGCAGTTGATTACAAGCTATTACCCAGGCCAGCAGTAGTGGAAGAAAAACCACTGCAGAAACATTGATCTTTGTTCATGTACAGCAGTGCAAGTCTATCATTGCACTGATCTCTGAAGGGACCTTCAGGTGAGAGTTTACCTGCTTAAAGATCTTGCAGATTATCTCATTGTATATTTAATTGTGCTTTTGTTTTTGATTTGCTCCTGTTCTTGCTGAGACTTGATCCCTTGGTACCAAACCCAGTGCCCACAGGGAGCCTACAAGGAACTGACCTCTGCCCCCATGGCCTTGGTTACAAAATTCTAACCCTCTAATGCAGTAAGGCAAGCCACCTCACAGCAGTCTGTTCTGGTGTTATATATGCTTACAATATAAAATTTAAAATGCATCTCTTCAAAGATGTATTTGCAGTATTTTCCTGTCCCTGGGAAAACCTTTATCTATGAGAAAAAATAAAGAGTGAATGTGAAAACAAAGTTTGTAGTTTAACATTTCTCAGTAGCAGTCAGGAAGGAAATGCATGAATGCATCAGTGTTCTGAAATAATTAATTTTAATTTGTCCTCAATTTGATTAATTTCACATAGTTGAGTATTGTTTGACTCCCTGTGTTTCACTGGAGCTGTAGTTTTTGCATTATTTCTGTATAATATCATGTTTTGAAGACTTTGCTTAGTATTTACTGCTAGATGAGGATCCAAAGTGAGAAGAGTAGAAGAGAGATCATTCTCTACAAGACCAGAATCAGAATGTTTGTGATTGTGGTTATGAGATTTATTCTTTCACTTCACTAAGCATCTCCAGTATTAGTGCTCTGGTATTCTGCTGGATGTGGTTGTATTTTATTAGATGAGACTTCTGTACTCCTTAATTCTCACAAATTCACTGTTCATGCTGGTATCCTGACTAAAATTGTTTTATGAGCAATGGAAAGAAAGCTTTATTATTTCATTCACAAGCACAAGTCAAAACCCTTCTTTCAGGGAATCCCAAGGATTGCCATGGTACAGACCTTTTCCTATCCTGTCCTTTTTGCCAATGGAGAGATTGCAAATCTGATGGCTGGACAGAAGATAGAAGTTTTGTGTCAGACTTGGACCAGAATTTGCATATTATGTATAAAAATGCAGAGTGGGTGAAAAGCAGCACATGCTCTTAAGCCAGAGGGTGACAGTGAGGATGGGGACTGGAAGCCCTGTACCAGCTATTGTGGGCTCACAGCCTAGAAAGGCAAACTCATCCTGGGCTGTTTCAAAAGCAGCAGGCCAGCAGGTCGAGGGAGAGAATTCTACCTCTCTACTTTCTATGAGATCACACCTGGACTGCTGCTTCCAGATCTAGGACCTCCAATATGAGAAGGATGTGGGCCTGTTGGAGAAAAGCCAGAGAAGGGCCGTAAAGATGGGCAGGAGGGCTGGAGCCAGGTGATCAGTGAAGTCCTTTCCAACCCAAACTGTTCTGTGATTCTATGAGTCAATCTATGATTCCATGATTGTATTCCCAAGGTACTGTTCACCCTTCAGCATAAGCCACCAAAATCTCCCTCATGTAGTAATTCACACTGCACTGAAGTTCTTATATATTAATATATATCTTATGAAAATGTGTTGTGCAAGGAGTGCCAGAGTGAATTCTGGCTAAAGTTTTGGTTTTCTCCTAATGAAAATTTCTAATTGACTTTTTCAAATGAATCAGTTTGATATCTGTAGGGCGAAACTTGAAAGTTGCTTGAGTATTTAAGGTTGCCTTGAATATGTTTTATAATAAAAAGAATAAAGGAATTTGCACAGCATTCTCAAAACTGGGAAAAGTACTCAGCAACATATCATCAAAATCTATTTTCAACATAGCTCTTGAATGCATTTTCAAAATTGCTGCCTAGGTCAATACATTGCAATCACCCAGAATACACATGAATGATTGATTTTGCCATCTGAAATAGTAATATTATAATAATAGAGAGCAAAGCACCTGTGTCATTTCTGCCTTGAATGACTGTTAGGATATTAACACAAAGTAATGAACTGTCTAGTGCAAATAATGAGAGCAGTTAAGCTCTCATGGTCTAACAGCACTCTTTGTGAGAAGCAAGATTTATAAAAAGCAGCTTGTTTTGCAAGATATAGCACCATCAACCCTTATGGAGCTCTATGTAATCAGGATTCTTACTTTCAACTCACAGCACCCAGCTCTGCATTTTGCATAATTAAGGTAGCACAGGCTGCTATGTCATGTTCCTTAGCTGGCATACATACTAGTTACAGGAAAGCTTGCTACAGTAGGAGCCCCAACGTTCCATAAATATCAAAAAAGAAAGTGGTTCAAGTCTTTGAGCACAAATGGTTTGGGTCAAGTCAGTGGAGCTGACTTTTATCCCACTGATCAGTATCCCACTGATAGCTCAGCATATAGCTCATCCTGATAAATATCACAAAAGTAGAAATAAAGTTTTTCTGAAAAGTATGACAGTCTTATTACAAGTGAATCAAACATTTTCAGAGGTAGTTTTTTTTCCTTTTCATTGGCTTACTAGGACACTGGATAAATTTCTTGATGGGTTTCTAGGTTTATTTTACAGTTAGGGAAAAACATTGTGTCTGTTCATTTATGGTTCTTCAAGTGCCCCCAGTAAGTCTGGAAATACAATAGCACCTATTCTATATCAGATTAATTTCACTTTTTTCCCCTTGTTGTCATTGTTCTTAGGTGCTGGAGTATTGCACTTACAGATATAATCCACTGCAATCTAATAATTTTCCCCATGTTTGCATGGTCCTTCCACATATGATAGAAAAAGCTGCTTTTCATGATGAGGCTCTTCAAAAGCAAGATGTTAGTAACCATAACAACATTCTGGTGACCCAGTCAAAAAGATTTTTAAAAAATAGCAGCAGCCTCACAAGAGAAAATCCTGTCATTGCAGCCAAAACACATAGGGATATTGTGGGCCTTGGGAAGTTAATGATGTCTGAATTAGATTGTGGTTTTCTTGCTGTTTCAGCCAATTTTACCTGTTGCAACTTATATTCTTCAGAATGGCTAAAACATTGAATGTTTTCGGTTTTTCCATTTTGCTAACCAAAATCTTCAGGTTGTACCCAGGCATTTTAGAGAGGAAAACTATGAAAAGTTTTAATACTACTACTCAAATCATAAAATAGAGATATTTACATAAGCAAGATTTCTGAAAGATGCAGAAGCTTGGTTCTGCAGAACCAAATGGAAAACTTATAATGTAATCCCCCTAACAAAACACTTCCAACCAAGAGAATTTAATACATCAGAGCTTCCTAAAAACACACCACCTTAGTTAAAATTCAGAGATTGAATGGAAACAGTATTGATCCAAACCACAAAGTTACATTTCTGGGCAGGCATCTTTTCTGGGCTTTTAAACTTCACTTCCCATTTCACAAGCCTGTCATGATTGCAAAATATAAAAAATGTTTATAAGCTAGAGTGGTTTATAATGATGGCAGAATGGAGAGTGCTAGCAATAGATAATTTGGGTTCTTTTTATTATTGCTTTTGTAAACTCTTTCAGTGTTTTAGCTTTTTACTGTTTTCATTTGAATCATTTTTGTTTGAAATTATTTTATTGCTTCTTCTCCACTTCTAGCATCTCTGGATAATATGCTGTGTAATTATTAAAGGGTCACTAAGTACCAGGCCACTTTTGTGGTAGCTGTCTCAAACCCTGTTCTTAGTTTGATTTTCTGCAAAAGACTGAACTTTTGAAAAGAGAGGCAGGAGCTTTCAAGTGTTCCTAAGGGATGAACATTGTGGAATATTGCTGAATATTCTGGAATCATGTATACATTAGGCATTTAGCTTCTGTAACAGCTGCAGGTCACTCTAACCACCATTTAGTGGTAAAGAGCAGATACTGCAGGAGTCACATCTGTTTTATTGTATTAGATATTGTATTTTTAAATATTGACTACATATAATTAGGTATTTGTCCTGGTTCAACAGTGTGCAGGTGAATCATGACCTGCTTCTTGTTAGAGTACAAAAAGATGTTAAACAAAACCATTTTATCATTCATCTAAAAGGAAATGGAATGCTGTCTTGCAACAAATTTTTTTAAAGCAAGATGACAGAATAGATTTTGTCACAGCAGTATGATAAAAGGCTGTCATATTCATGCTGCTGCCTCTTTATAAATATTAGTATGTCTGCTTTTTGTTTACTGAAAAGTTGTCTTTGAGAGAAATGACAGCTATAGGTCATTAAACTACATTTTACAGGTTTGCATTGCCAAAAGTATGGCTAGATGAAAGCTGCAGAACTCAGTTGTTTTGTTGTACAAAACAACATAATTTCATTAATTCCAGGCCCTTTGTAAACAGGTTTTCTTTAAAAGAAGACATGTATCCCAAAGTGGGCCCTTTGACCAATTTTTAAGAACTGATTTTTTAAAATTATGACTAAGTTTATTTTTGGGTTTATTTCTCATATCTTAGGTTTCTGTTTCTCTTTTCAGTCAAAAGTTTAATTTTTTTCCATTTTATATGTTAATTTTTGAAGTATTTCTACTCATTGTTTTCCATGAAAGCAATATATTTTCAATTTATTTAATTTCAGTTTTTAAATATGAAAAAACAGTAGCTTAACAGTAGCTGAAGAAAAATTGCTTTTAACTTAAGAAAACACACAATATTTTGTCAAAATTTTTTTTCATTTTTGTCTCCAATGTTTTACTCCAAATCTGTGTTTCTCTGGTATGTAGGGCATTCACATTTTTCTATTCCCTCTCCAATACTTTTCAGACCTGACAGAATTGTGTTTCTCTCATTTGCCTTGCATAGCACCTGGAAGTTTTGCCTTTGCTCCTCTAGTATTCCTGTGCACAGGATTTTTCATAGAAAGACAGAATCACCAAATATTTTGGTTTATAATGGACCTCTGGAGGTCATCAAGTCTAATCCCCTTGTCAGCTTCTGTGCAGAGCTGCTCCCCAGCCAGCCAGCCCCAGCCTGCAATAGTGCAGAGGATTGTTCTGCCCCACATCAAGAACTTGTATTTGGTTCTGTAGAACTCCATGAGATTCCAGCCAGCCCATTTCTTTATCCTGTCCAGGTTTTCCTAGAGGTTTTCCTGAAGGATGATTTTCCATTCAATCTACAAGAAGATAAAGAGATCTTTGGCCATTTGTTGCTTAGCTACAGACAATTTGAAAGGGATCTTGCAGAAATTAACAAGAGTTAGTGTTAGAATTATTAAGTATAGTTTAATTTAACCTAGGACTTTAGAATATCTTTCTGCTTACAAGCACTGTACAGAGTTTAGGGAGATCTAGATGCCTCTAGTGATTCCTCCTATCTTCCCATTCAAAACCATGCATGCTGTCTTCTGAAAACATCTCTTTTCATCTCTCCCTCTCTCCACTTAATGCAGAGAGAAGCTCAAAACAAGGCTCACCACTATTTAGTGTTTAGCAGCCTCAGGTCTTATCTCTCTGTGTCATGCTGGACTTCTAGTAAAGTCATTCCATCTGAGGTCAATAAATAAATATTATGTGTTGAGCACTAGACTTTACTAGTGATGATACATCCAGCTGCACAGGTGTTTAAAGAGCAGCTTCCTTCCTTTTTTCCAACTCCCACCAAGAACAAAGATGGGGATGATGCATTGAGAAGACTCTGTGGCTAGCTACTGAATGAGAGACCAGTCTTATATACTGGGTCATTCCTTCTGCTATATCTGCTTTCACTTCTGCCAACTTGCTTTGATGTTGGTTTTCCAAATAATGAAAATTTGATCCTGCCAAAGTCATTGTTTCTACTGTCTTCTTTCTCTGGAGGCAGCATATGATACACTGTGCTTCCTACTGGTGTGTGCAAAATAGATGACACAGTGAGCTGTGTGATAAGTGAACCCTAAAGAAAGAAGGGAAAAGTGTAGGAAATTGTGCAGGACCATTCCAGCCCAATGTACTGTGCTGGGCATTTTGAGATGGAAACAAGAGCTCATGCCTTATGGTTACACATTTCACTGTATTCTGGTTTAATGTGTGACAGAGAACACCCCCTGGGTGACGGGAGTCAGGCACAACTGCTGTCACACATTCTTCAGGGCCTCCTGTTCTGCACTGCTTGATAATGTAGGTTGCAGCCCTGCAGATATGTTAAAAAAAGTACAATTTTGCTGTAACACTTTTAAATTAGAATTGCTTATGGCCACCTTCATATTCATGTGCCTGTATACTACTGATTTCTATTTCTACCCAGGTTAGTTTTTCACTGCTAAAACTACATACTAGTCTGACAGTGTATAAATAATACATTGCATATAGCAGGATTGACTTTTTCTTCCAACACCCTGTCACTGAGGGGAAGCTATATAACATGCATTTCCATTTTCCTGTCTCTAGATTTCATTATAACTATTTCCAGCACCACCCCCAAGAAAACCTCTAAGCCTTGCATCTTTGCTATTTTAATCTATATGTTCTCAGTTATATTTTAAGTTATATATTGTCTCATTATTACCCAATTGATTAGAAAGAATATATGAACAAGCTTTCTCATGAATCTATGTGTAGTGAGAATAAAGGAGCAGTGTGTTGCCATAATGGATGAGGTGATCAACATGTGCTTCCCACATAGGTAACAGTATCTTAAATTCCATCTGTGTGGTATATCTAAGACTGGTTGATAAGAATGAATTAAATTCTATTTTGCATAACTTATATGTAGGTAAACCTGTATGGGTTTCTTTCAGCCACAACATGGTATTTCTTGCTTCACCTAAAGGTCATCTTCTACTTAGTAGCTGATGCAAAAGAGCGACCAAGTTAAACTTTGTTTTAATTTTCAGTAATTCATTGTGCTTTAAGCTGCTAGCCCAAGGATTTTTTTTATATCTGTTTACGTTGTGCTGAAGAAAATGCTGATAGAACATCTGACACATCTAATTATGCTTCATTCTGAAAGAAATCACTCCAAGCTGTTGTAGAATAAAATTTACAGGACTTCTGAAGCTCTACTATTTATAAAGGCATGTAGGAATGGGGCTTTATAAAGCTCTGGCTCAGATTCTAAAAAGAAAATTAGAATGCAGACTTCTTTTAGAGCAGATAATTGTCACTGCTCTGTTCTTCCTTGCTGCAAACAGACAAACCCAAGATCAATGCCTTGGCAGCTAATGGAGATCGTGGGCGAAGTTGTGAGTTTCATTTGGCATTTGCTCTAAACTCCTCATTGCAGCTCTACTTGGATACCCTCTCTCAAGGTAAAAGCTGCTTACCCAAATTTTATTAAATTGTTCTTTCCCAGAAGTATTACTGATCTTGACAAGATGTGCAACAGTAGCTCCTAAAAGAAGCTAAGCTAACAGCGGAACATTGCTCTCTTGAGGATTGGTGAGACCATGATGCCCACTCAAGAGTAGAGCAGACCTTTCTAGATTTAGCTTTTTCCCTGTTTGTTAGAATCTTTGAGCAGTGTGGTAAAAATTCTTTTAGACTTCAATATATTTATCAGAGACAATAAATTTTTCTACTGCTGAGAATAGATGATCTAGCAGAAATGGTATATTAATTGGACTACCTCCGAAGTCATGATATTCAGTGTATACATTTTCTTTTAAAAATGTGTAGATCATTAATATCCATACTTTTTGCAACAGGAGAAATGGCAAATCATCAACTAACTTAATTGGTTTCATCTTGTCTGCAGTGACTCTGCCCTAGATTCTTGTTCCTCATCCTGCTATTCAGTTTTAACTAATGAAAATTATTTTTGATTAGCTTTCATATGCAGTAGTAATTCTAGGTACAGTAAGAAGCAGAAAATCTGAATATCAGCCATAAAGAACACAGTTTTTGAGCTGTTTCCTAGCTGTGCTGGTAGACCCTTAATTTTATCGCATGTATTCATTTTGTAAGTGCAGGGGGAATGAATTCAGAGGACAGATTCCTGCAGTCATAGTTGTGTTCAACTTAACCCATGTGTGTTTCCCCCCTATAGTTCTTTTGGATTTTAAAAAGAGCTTTGGGCACCTCCTGGGAGAGCCAGGTGTCTATTGGGGCTGCATTAGCTGCTGATGTGCTTTTGAGTATCTGTGCTCAGAAGCACAGAATGGGAAGTAGAAGAGGTGTTCTGGCATAGCTCCCCTCTTATCCCAGTGCCAGAAGAGCTGCACTGAAAAGGAGCATGGCACAGTCCTAAAAACACTGTCTACCTAGGGGTTCCCAAAGCTGTTAGCAAAGACAGAGTTTAAAGAGCAGTAACAATAAAGGGCAACTTTTGGTCCATTTCTTCCCAGGGCAGGCAAGGTCACAATGAAAACTCACAAAAACAAACATAAAAGCTATGTCTGAGCTTTTTTTCCTGACACTTCAGTACCAGGAAGGTCACACAAACTGAGCACTGCTGCAGCACAGGGAACAAAATTTTAATGTAAAATGACAGACAGTGATAGTGTCAGTAGAAAGTTTGTCTGACTTCTGCCTTCAAGTTGCTCTGAATCACTTCTGAAATGGTGGCATCAGTATGAATGTTCCCAGCAGCAAGAGCCACAGTGGAAAATGTTTAGAATTTTGCCTAATTTCTGACAGTTAATGAGACCTAGAGGGAATATTCACAGAGCAAAAAGCACCTTGTTTTGGCTTGTTTGCTTTCTAATGCAGAATATTTATTTGTCTCTAGTCGCTCCCTAATGACACTTCTGTCTTTCAATCTTCAGCCTGTGCCATTCAGGATATAAATAAATAAGTAGAAAAAGACTTTGCAAACCATTTTGAAAAACAGTTTCTTTGCACTTCCCCTGTGGGACCTCTGCTCCCGTTTGTTAAGTATGTGGAACTGTTTACCTTCCTGGTTGCTAGCCCAGGAGAGCCATGGGTGTTGTCCTGAGCCATGTCCTCCAGCTTCCATGCAGAAAAGGCCTTTAATGATACACCCAGGCACGTACAGACTGGCAAGCACATGGGTTGGCATGTACAGGGACTGCCAAGGTGGCATTGTGGTGCCTGGGGCAGGATGCAAGGGTGGTGGCTGTGCCTTGTAATCTTATTTGGAAGAAGGGCTGTGCTCATTGAAAGAGAGGTATGGAGAATCCTCCCTGCCCAGCTCTTTGTGCAAACACAGATTAGGGAGGAAGGTTTTGTTCTGTAAATACATTCTGTAAAGTCCTCTTGGGGTGCCTTCTCAGGACAGACATCCTTCTCAGCCTGCCCTGGCTTTGGCATGCACGTACAGACACTGCCTGTGGCACCAACACTCACACACAGTCACCAAACACTGGGGGTCCCACAGGGTACAACAATTTGGGTCTTGTCTGCAGGGAGACAGAGTGGGAGTGGAGAAAGAAGAGAGTTGTGAAGCTGGAGGTTACAGAGATGCTCAGCACTAAGTGTGTGTGTGAAGCCACAGCAAAGGGGAAAAAGCCCTTCAACTTTACCCATTTGTTTGAAATTTTAGTAGTTATCAAACTGAGTTTTATAATTTTGAATTAGTCCTGCTGTGTCTCAATTCACTCCTTACACTACATTGGTGAGATTCACTATTTTGCGTATTTTGGAGATGAACTGCCTAGCAAATCTTAAAACACTATGATGCTTTAGGGATACCAGGTCAATAGACCTTCACAGAAAAAGTTGTATTGTCCCGTCTCGGCTGTTGAAATGGCCTGGTAAGGCTCTGGATGGCCTTGAGGCAGCCCATGCTCGAAAAGACGAAAGGAGTCTTCAGGTTTTTCAGTTCTTCAGTGTTGTTTATTAATTCTTATCTACAATATTTTCTCCTGGCCAGACAGAGGTCCGCACAGCAAGCCAGCCATGAGCACGCTGACCGCCCTCGGGGCGGCCGCTTATTTTTATACCAAAAACTACATGTAAGATATTTACCGTTTCCTCCCAATACCTTTCACTCTTATTGACAAGTGCACATTCAGTAAGAACCAATCTCAAAGGGCCACCATCACCATCGAAGATGGATGACAAGAAGAAGAAGGACAGGACACACCCTAATTCCTCCATCTTGTCTCCTAGTTCCCACACTGTATGAAGTATATAATTTTCCGTTGGCTAGAATTCTTGAATTTTTTTTATTCTTTAACTAAATTATTTAAATTAGAAAGCAGGGATTTTTTTCTTAGTGAAAAATTCCAGAGGAAAGTTCTTTGCAAGTTGCACTTTTGACAGATTTTGTTTAGAAGGTGATTAAAACAGTGGTGATATTTTGATTCTAAACTCAGGTTCTGGAGTTTTTATACCAAGGTTACTCTGTACTAAACTAAACTTATTTTTAGGTTTGTAAAACTCTGCAAAACACTCGGGAAGACAGACTTGGAGTGAAATGGATATTGTTTGGCTTTGGATTGTGTTGTAAAAGCTTTTCTTATCCTGTAAAACTCCTCCTCCACAGAGAATAGCTTTTTCTTCTGATCAATTGACAAATGCTTTTCAGTCATGTTTACTTCATAAAATCTTTTATGTAATGTGAAATTCTGCATTCCATTTTTGTGAAATTATCTGAAAAACAAGCATATTCAAGGAAATACATGTGTTTTAACATAAAGAGGTACCTCTCATTCTGGAGCTATTCCATATCTTGCTTGGGGGTGTAGGGAAAGATGAACCTAGTTCTTTGAGTACCAAAGTCTGGAGAAAATCAGGAGAAGTGGGATTAATTCTGTAACACATAAAAGGCATTCAGATCTTGGGATAGGCTTAAACAGGATAAGTCTCTGACACATTTTCCCATCCCCTATTTTGTCAGATTGCAAATCTCCAATCTCCTTGGATAGTCTTAGAGTTTATTCTTTTGTTGACAGCCTTGAGGGAAGGAAGAAATTACTTACAGTTTAAGTACCATAAATGAATTTTCTGAGTGGATTTTCACTTTCAAATTATAATATTTCCTCCTGCGTCATATGCAGCACAGTACAAATAAAGTAAGAAATGCACAACAAATTTGCAAAGAACTTATTTTCCATCTGGGACCACATGGCCTTTCAGGTCTCCAAACACTATATATATCAAAGAATGAATCTAATTATCTGGACCATCAAATAATGGAATTACTCAGGTTGCAAGAAGACTTGGAGGGTTGTTAGTCCAGCAACTTTCTCAAAGAAGACTTAGCTATCTGATAAGACCAGATTTGTTAGGACTGCCTTGTCAGGTCTTGAAACTACTATGGACAGAGATTTTACAGCCCCTGCTACACTTTAGGATATTAATCCATTGGCAATTGCAGTAGAAATACTCAAGAAAGCACAGAGAATTCTTTTTCATATAGCACAGGAAGTGATTATTCTCCTTTAAATTGTACATGTTGCATCCTATCTGCACCTTGGTGAAAGAATGATATTTCTGATCATGTGTACATTTTTTTTATTTTATTCCAAGTAATTAAATTTATTTGCTTATCTAGATCAAACAACTTCAGAAACAGACTGGGAAAACTGAGAAGTGTTTTCTTAATGATTTCTTTTTTCCTGAAGTTGTACAATCTCAGGCACTATAAATAGCTTTGACTTTCATGTTTTTGTTTTATGGGCAACTGTTGTCTAAAGAGTTTGTGTCTTTTCCCAGTTGCTCCAAGACAAAGTATTTTTTATTATTAAACAGACTGGATTTTCTGTAAGCTGTACATTCTGGAGTCACATATTCTTTTATGTAAGCATCATGTATGTAAATAGTTGGGGTTTTCCATGTAAAAAATCAAGTTTATGTGAAGATACCAGTTTTATGAAGAGATGCTGTAGGATGCTAATGCTGTAAATATTAGAAAGTTGCGCAATAGTTCCAGCGTCCTGGGCTGAATGGGAAAGGGTACTGTCAGCAGATTTTGGGAGGTGATTCTTCATCTCTAACTGGCTCTGGTGAAACATATTTGGAATTCCAGGTTCAGTTCTAGGCTCCCTAGTAAAAGAAAGACGTGGACTAGAGTGTGTCCAACTAGGGCCACTAAGATGATTAAGGTACTAGAGCATCGTCACAGACATCTTTTAATAAAAATCCTTTCTTTAGGATTTTTCCCCCTTCTGGGAAGCTGAGGCCCCAGAAGGGGAATGTAAACAATGCTTATCTGCTGCTGTGGAATGCAACAGGTGCACCTGTGATTGGCCCGTGTTGCTTGTTTACAATTAAGGGCCAATCACAGACCAAGCTTTCTCTGGGACAGAGTCAGAGAGAGCTCCTTTGTTTAGGCATTCCTTTTCTATTCTTAGCTTAGCAGCTTCTGAACTTTTCTTTCTATTCCTATTAGCATAGTCATAATGTATTATATATCATAAATTAATAAATCCAGCCTTCTGATCATGGAGTCAAGATTCTCATCTATCTCTTCACCCCTGAGGAACCCTTGCAAGCCCAGCAACAGAGCATCTCTTGTATGAGGAGAGGCTGAGAGTTCGGATTGTTCAGCCTGAAGAAGAAAAAGCTCAGGAAGTCTTATTCAAATGTATGAATATTTGCGGGAGAAAATAAAAGTCAAAACCAGATTGTGCTAAGTGATGGCCAGTAGCAGGACTAGAGGCAGTGCATAAAAACTAAATACTGGAAATTAAAATGAAATACAAGATTTATATTTTTTCCAGTGGAAGTTATCAAACAGTGGTACTCTGCTGTTCTGAGAGGTTCTGGAGCCTCCATCCTTGGAGAGATCCAGACCTGTCCTGGTCAGTGTTCAGTGTTGCTTTAGTTGACCCTGCTTTGAGTGCAGGATTGAACTAGAAGGTCTCTGGCATTGCCTTCCAACCTTAACAATTCTGTGATTTGGTAATTATCTTTCCCCTAACCCATTTTTATAAGGTTCTATACCTAATATTTTTCATAAAAGAGGCATTTGCTGTGAGTGGGCTATACTCTAAATGTTGCTGTGTGTATGGATGCGTAGCACACCAATGTGCTAAACCATATGAATCTATGGATGTGCAAAACAAGAGAAAGTGTTAAAGTATTAGCATAGGCTAAAGCCACATGATTACTTCTTTTCATCAGAACGTTTCAGAGCAGATCTATCTTCGGTTATTGTCCAAAATGATGTGTTGAACTGTGTTCAGTGAACATAATTCAGAGTGAAAGTGTGGAACTTCCACTGGCATTAGGAATGAAACATCAAACGGATTATCAAATTGCTACTTCCCAGTTTGTGGCATTCTGTCTTGGTTTCAGTCTGACAATAGATGGCTTTAAAAAACCATGACTAACTCTCAATTTTTTATTTTTTAATTAAGAGGGGAGTGGAAAATTTCATTTCTCCCTCTAAAATAGCAATATTGCTTTTTCTTTCTTTTGGCACCCATAAACGAAGTACAGCCAAATTTTGAAGATGAAACTTGGTGCTTCACCTCCCTGTTGACTTAAGTAAAATTCTGAACCATGGGAAACAGGATTGTGAAATATAGCCTCATACATGCCAGTGAGTTTCTCCAAGAGGCAATTGCTGTCCCTGTTTATCTAAGAGCAGAACTTTTGCCTTATTTCTGGACATTCTACATTAAGTGTTTGTGTTTCTTTCTTTAATAGCTATAGAAATACCATCATGGCTAGTTCAGTAATCATGACAACTACCGCAGCCACAAAATCATATGATTGTAACTTTTGCATTAGGTCTTGGTTTTCTCCTGACAGATTGCTTCTTGTCATAGTTTAAAGCTTCTGCTCAGTTTCAATATAGCAGTTTTTGATGCTTATAGTTGGAAACATATGACTGGGAGGTATCTGGACCATTGCACAGACAAATCTGAATATAACTTATTCGTAACTAACTACCCTATTTATAGCTTAAATAATTCTTCTCTGATTTGTTTTCCATGGGCTATGTAGTAGGAAGTGAGAAAATTCTTTACACCTTCCAAGTCCATTCTTATCTTGAAGTATCTATCAACAGAGATGGAAATATCCTTCACACTCATATCAGTCTATAAATTAAGGGTCAGTCCTCCTCTTTAAGGAAAAGAATGCTACAAGTGCATTCATACAACTTTTATGAGCTCCTTCAGACTAATTAATGAGATCTGACCCACATCCTTTAGGCTGGGGCTGAATCCTCAGGGGAGCAATTGGAACTTCGGGTCCAAGAGTTGAAATGAACACATTTTATGTGTATGAGCAGCTAATGTACCAGGGACTAACACTAAAATAGGGATCAAGGCAAACTCATGATGTATATGCACCCTCTGATGGTTGTTTCATGCACTGTTTAATTTTTATTTCTTGGGGGAGGAAGGATAGTATAGGAGCTGTGGTAATGAGTTCTTATTCTCTCTAATTATACCTTCGAAAATTGAAGTTTATTGTTTTCCAAGCACAGCTTCCCTTGAAAATCAATCTAAATTACCTTTGTTTTCAAGTGTGAATTGAATGTACTGCAGCTATTGCTGATTAGTTGTACGTGGGGACATTCTGCTGCAGTCATATGCCTGTTTGTGTTTATCTTCATTCATTCTGAAAAGAAAAGGTCAGAAAGAGAAAATCCAGCACAGACGAGTGGAATTGATTGGGAATGGCAACATGAAGTGTTGTGATAGGAGAAGTGCTAAAACCAGCGAAAACAGCCAAAAGGGTAGAGAGGATTTGTAAAAGCACAATGTGCAAAGTGTGAAAAGAGACAAAAGAAACCATGTCTGGCTGATTCCTGTCACGATGCTTTTGTGGTCATCAGTGTCTGGTTTGTCTGCTGGTTGTGACCCTGACACAAGATCATGTGTGTGAACTCAAACATTCTTTCTGGTGGGAAGGCTTCTGTCTGGGTGACCTCAGCTGTTAGTTTGTTTCTGCCCACCAATACACCTACCATGAGTTTTTAGTTCCTCTGAAGTAATTTATATTGAGAACAGTCATATTTTCATAAGTTTTTTTTTTTTAAATAAGGGCATTAATTTTTCCTTTATAAGCTTGCTCTATAAAATGGATCTACTCTACTGATATGTGTGGTCAAGCCACATATGTCCAGTGAGTGCTAGCTAAATTCAAGTTTCATACTGGTTTTGTCCAAAAATGAACTGCTTGCTTATTTTTGTAGACTACTATACTTAACAAATTTAGTGTCAAAAGTTACACTGAGGATATTAATTAATAATCATAATCTGCAAGCCCACAAATCTGCAGAATATTTGCCTTTGTGTTTAAGACAAAGAAATATTTACCCTGCAAATACTGTCAGAATAGCATTCAACAGCTTGTTACATACACAACCAAATAGAAATGTTGTAATGTTTCCAAACCTGCTTAGCTTGTTTAAGACCAGCAATTTCCATGCATATATTAGCACCAATTATAAAAGCACCAAGTCATTCTTCACTGCCATTTTCCTGAAGAGTTTTCTTATAGAAAGCACATATTCAGTGTCTATATCTCTAGAGTGCAGATGCAGAAGCAGGAACACACATGAGAAATAAATGAAAAATACTTTTCCAGCTCACTGAGTGAAGGGTTAGCTCTATTTTGAATGCCATTACTGCATCCAAATTTGTACTTCAGCTCTTGGGACTCACCTGAGGAGTGATGTCTTTAATAAGACCTTTCACCAGTCTTACTTGCAGTATGTGTTTGCCTTGTAGTGCTTTAAGTCACAAATTTTTAGCAGGAGGCACTTCAGTCCTTTGTCATATTGAATTTCCCTAAACTTAAGAAAACTTTTTGTAAAATTGCTAGACCATAAAGCTCACGCATGTTAATTACTCTTTACCCAAGTTCAGCCCTTGGCTAATGAGTTAAACAGGTTTGTTTCTATCCCCACTGGAAGCGAAAGCCCTGTGGCATGTTCTACCTGCATGGAAAATCAGTAATTTCTTCTGTCCTCTCCTGTGCAGTCTTGCTTGTTAACTCCCACACAGCTGATTTCATCTTCTTATTTGGACACCTTCTTGAGGAAATACATCTTATTTATTCCATGTCTCCTCTGTCTATGGGAGGTGGGAACATGTACCTGCTGAGGAAACCTTGTGCATTGGGATTGCAAGATGTGTAAAACTGTTTGTATATTGGCCTCTGTAACATGGAGCTGAAATGTGAAATGGAGTTTTGGAATGATCAGTGAATCAAAAACTGGGAAAAGCTGACCCTCTGTAAAATGGCAGACTTGAGGGAAGGGGTGGGGTGTGGGACTGCTTATACACATTTAGTCTGGCAAATATGCAGTAATTTTAATTAGCTGCATGAGCAATACCAGAATTGTAAATATTTCCTATACATTATGAGCTTTCAGTTTTGATGATTTACCAGTCAATTACCAATTTACCAAAATTTACCAATTTTGGTGAGTTTTGATGATTTACAAAAGCCAGCTTTTGTAGGGTTTGTGGCAAATGGCTTTTGATGGCAAGGGTACGTGTCTGGCTTGAACTTAGTGGCCACCAGAACATCCAGGTCCTTTTCTGCATATCTGCTTTTCATCTCTGGGTGGCCCCATCATGTAATGCTGCCTGGGGTTGTTCCTCCCATGTAAATACTCTTCATATTTGTTCTTTTCTATTTCAGCTGCCTCCATCTTTCTTTCTTTCTTTCTTTTTGGTTTTTTTTTTTTTTTTGAACCTCATTACCTTGTAGGTATTTCAGAGAAGAAAATAACTTTGTGAGTTATAGCAGAGAGCTCAACTGACCACTCCATGGGAAAGGCCCTCAGTTTGGGAGTGTAATTCAGTGGCTGTACCCAGACAAGAGAGAGAGTCTGGAGCACTGGACTGATGAGTCATGAGTCAGTCTCATGGTAATGCTAATTACCAATAAAATGCATGACAGCTTATCAACATGGAAAGGGGAATAATGTGTAATCCAAATTAAGGTATTTGTTATATACTAACAAGATCACGGAGTCTGGAGCATTTTCCTTTCTGTATCTCCTAAGTTTTACTTGGGTTCAAGAAAAAGTGCAGCATGAAATATGCTATAGTATGCTATTGAATTCAGTGTGATCCATCTGGGAAGTAGGTGTCAGTTCTGGACTACACTCAACTCTGTGCCACTGAGACTTGGATTTGTTGTGGCCAGTGGTAGAGGCCAAAATCATTAGAAAAGTCCAGTAGCCATGTCCATGATTGGCACTTAAATAGCCAGAGAAGATAATGTGTCAGACATTCCTGCAGCAGCCTGGATGCTGGCCTGGGTTAACTGCAGTCCCTGGGACAGAAGGGAAGCTCTGAGCGCTGCCTTAGTTCCAGGAGGGGCGGTTTGTCAGCACATCCTGCATCACAGATGGGTTTGGCTCTTGGGGGTGAAAATGAGGCACAATGCATCAGGACAAGTCTAGTGGGTTAGACTTGGTGGACTAGCAGAGGTAAAATGTTAAACTGACATTTTAGATGAAGAATTTTTACCCATTTGTCTTCCGTTTCACAACGACTGGACCTTTTATTTATTTCTTCTATTGGTACTGCAAATCTTTATGTAGGTTACTGATTCAGTCACAGCGTGTCATCCATTACAATCAGAGTCTCATTTCCTCTCACGTTTTACTCTCAATTATTTCCTGCCAGCAGGGGTCACACGGCTACCGCAGCTTCTCATCACCACTGTGCCCCAGTTGCTGATACACTGAATATCACTTCTGGCTAAGAGACACATGGAAATGCCTCTCAGAGATGCTGAAAAGATAGCATCGTATTACATATTTGCTGGGATATTATATTAAAATATAATATTTTCTGGGAAAGAGCCTGTCTTATCTGTAGCAGGGTTGTTCTGTTTGTTTTTTTTGGAAGCTCAGATTTTTTAAAATAGTGATATTATTGCTGTGAAGTGTAGTGGTAATTCAGGTACATACGCTCATGATGCACTTTGCTGTGTTTTCAGGCTGCTACTGCTTTCCCACTGCTGAGCTTGACTCACAAATTTCTGCTACAAATGAATACAAAACTTCCACTAGGAAAGGAAAAAAAGAACTAGTTGTCTGTTGGAACCCCACTAGGAAAAGCAAATTTATAGTCAGGATTTTAAATAAGACATTAATGCTTTCATATCTGACATACATGTTAGAATTGGCTCCTTGGCAAACTTTACTTCAAGGAAAAAAAGTTAACAAAGTAAAGAGCAGTTAAAGAATAAAAGGCTGTTATAGCATTTGAAAAAATACATTAGGAGGCTATAGTGTGAAACCTTTAGCCTATTTGTACACAGTATGGGTATTTCAACTGCAGAAAATCAGGGATTATTCTGAGGGACCAAGGTTCCCTTGCACAAGACACTTTGCACACAAATACTAGAGGGATGGGTTTTTTCCAAGATAACTGGAATCCTGATTGGAAACGGTGGCTAAAATATTTTTCCTGCCACTCTTAGCTGTTGCAGGGATTCATAGCTGTCTCTCTTACAAAGACGTTGGTACCTCTGGATGCTACCTGCAGGCTGACCAGCATTGCAGACTCCAGAGGACACAAAGTGCTGCTCTCACCTCCCTTTATGTATTGCATTATGAAATATATGAGAACAAGACATTTGAAAACTGTGCTGAAGCTTGGGGTTAAATTTTCAGAAGAAATGGTTCAGGCTGTGGCCATAGCAATACTGCAGAGAAAGGTGACATTTGCTGCAAGGGGCATTACCCTGCCATGCCAGGAGAGCTCCATTCCCCATGGCTCATTCTCCAGCTGCAGTCAGGGAATCTGGACTCACGTGTAGATTTGAGCTACAGGTGGCTTGGTGGCAGAAAGAATGGCCATTGCTCTGGCACCTCATTTCTACAGGTTGCTGGTTTTCTGAAGCCGATTTCCAGACCACAGCTGCATGAGAACTTACTCAGATTTAGTTTCAAATGAACAGCATGGAAATATCTTACAATGGAAAAGGGAAAGGAGAAAAAATATTTTAGTCTATAACTGTGAAGATACTTTAAGCTGTCATTTGGATTACTTGATTGCCCTTGATCTTATTTTTGTTTTCGTAATGAGCTGAAGTGATTAACTTCAAAAAGTGCCAGAAGAAATATCAGAATTGTCAAAGGGTCAGAGTCTTGTAGGCAGTTTTGGAAAAAAAAAAAGACAAGAAATGAGAGGATGACTCTGCAGACCTTAAAGGAAATAACAGAAGAGAGTGCAAATATTTCTATAATAACAATACTAAGCAGACATGCAACAACCTGTCTGCAACTGGGAGAATGGGCTTACTATGAAGTTAAGGCTAAAATCTACCTTACTTTATCTCCATACAGCTCTGCTTCAAATGCATTCCACATCAGTAAAACATTACCATATTAGAACAAGAGTTTTTAAATCAGGTGTTAAAATTAGTTTGTTCATTTTTGTGAAAGTTTTCATAACCTTCAATTATTCCCATGCAAAAAGCCTGAGAGCTATTAAGACAAAAATAGAGGTGCACTCAGCAGCTCTCATTTTAAGACTCTGAAGTTCTGTGTATTATCTATTACAAATACTGAGACCAACTGGAGAGCTTAAAACATTAGATCAGAAATGGTAAGATGAATGTAACTGAAGAACTGATGCCAGGAGAGCTCATTATCTGGCTTCCAAAGATCTTGCTGATGTTATTTGTTTCCTTCTGTCAAATAGGCCACATAGTGTGAGATGCTGAATGACCAAGTAATTTCAAGAAGAAATAATTAAAACATATTAAACTGCAAATGATTCTCTTTTTTAAATGATATATGATGGCCTTTTCATGGCACAAAATTATACTACAAATCATGATGTTAATATGTGAGATGTGTCCTAATTCAGTCATAAGCTGCAGGATACCCTTGTTGAAAAAATTGTCTGTTCACCCAGAAAGAGTATATAGGGCATAGCCTAGAAAGAGGGCAAAACCCCTCCAAGGAAGGTTCCCATTAGTGCTGTGAATCCTCTTCTACCTGATGGAAAGTGTCCAGTGGGAGGGTCTGTCCTGAAGAGATTGAAAGAAGAAAAACACCCCAAGTGTAGCCCCTCAGAAGGAATGTAGATGCAAAGGATGCTGGGTGACAAGTTGTGCCTTTACTCAGATTCAAGTGGGGATAAAACTGTCCCTCTTGCAGAAGGCCTCCATGTGGCAACACCTCAGAGATGCTGAGCAACACAAAGAGAAAAAAGACAGATTATGTCATCTCTTCACCACTGCTCGTAAGGCAGGGCCCCTAAAAGTACTTTTGCAAAAAATAGTAAATTGGAATTAGAGTGGCTGGGTTCTTTAAGTTCTCTGAAAGATATTGTGTCAGTGCTTCTGCAGGTGAGCTCAAAGTGGTAATGTGACCCTGTTCACCACTGTGCAGCACCATGAGTTTATATTCTTACACATTCTAGTACCACACCTTAGTTCATAAACGAGGTCTTCAGAATGTGGTTCTTAAGCTGCCTCTTGGCCCCCTGCATCCACTGCATTACACCAGAAAGATCTGCCCCCACTCCTCTGCACCCTTTCGACCTTCCAATAAGGCCTCTAGAGAAGCTGATAGGAAGTTTGGTATGGACAGACATCCTCAGGTAGCTGGTGTCCCTGTGTCTCTGAGACCACAGAGCCCCCTGGAAGCCTTTTGTGGTTTTGCTCCTATCAACCAGAGTCTCACTGAAGAGATGTGAGAGAAGAGGCTAAAAAACCTCCTGTGCCCTGGAAATTTTGAGTGAGTTTTCCTGTTTTCTTCCTTTGTAATATTTCTTTGGAGATGGTGATCTGTGAGTATGCTTCAAAGGTCTTTTAGAGGCCAATGGGGTGATGGTAATGATCTGCAAAGGTTTTGTCAGTGCATGTTCTTAACGGATTGTTAGTGTTTAACCACCACTTGAGGGAATGCTTTATGTGTCTGTAAACATCACTATCCCAAAGATGCTAAGAAGATAGTGCTTCTGGGCAAAATCTTTTTAAATGTGGGTGAAGTTGCCTGGGGAATTGTATTTTGGCACAATGATGTTAATCTTACTAGGCACAGTACTGTCTTTGTTGCTCATGTCACATTTTGCAAGATGAGGTCTCCAACCTCCGTCGTTTTTGGTTTTTTTTTTTTTTCCTTTGCCCTTTACTTTCTTTTTCCTATTTGGAGCAGAATAATCATCTCAACACCTTGTGCTGAACAGAGCTTCTCAGCTGTCAAAAATGCTGACCCAGACTGACAGTGCTTATTACAAAGTTCAAAAATCGATTATTTTTTCTCTGGCTGTGGTAAAAATAGTCAGATATAGAATCCAGCCATCTAAACATCTGGCAGACAAACACCCTGCAAGCCTTCCACAGCAACAGCATCTCTTGGGAAGATTTATTGACTGCCAATGGGAAAAGGATTGAGCCTGTATTGCCTACAGAAAGCAATGTGCATGTCCAAGGGTATAGCATGAAGAATGTAATGGAAATATGTACTAATCAGCTCTTCATTATGTAGGGCCATAATCAAGCATCTTGACTAATTTTACAGTATACATCAGAGTAGAATTATAATTTCTATGTCACCATGACAGTAATTCAGTGAAATGCAAGACATTATTTGCATATCAAATACAGATTTTTATAATTATTTTAATTTTGTTCAGAAAAACAGGACTATGAAAACATGGCAGAGATATTGGATTTCAGGATAGAAGGTACACCTTCTAGTGCTGCTAATTGCACTCCATATTTTACAAGCCACCAGGAAAAATCAGGACATTACAGCGGCTGAAGTATGAATTTTTGTGCTTGTTTATATAGGTATTAACAACATGTATTAAAGAAAGCTAATAGCATCAGTTATCATTGTGTTGAAATGAACAGTTGATAATTACCGAGAAAGATCTCTCTTAATTTTGAAAAAGTTTATGTTTCAGGAAAAAAGCAAAGAAATGAAAATTGAATCACCCACCCAGGTCTGAAATAGGAGCTTTTACAGATATATATGCTCTGGCAGAAAGGAAACATTAGGTGCATCTGATGAAGAAAAAGCCAGCAGGTGGGAACAAGTCATATGTCACTACTGGAAAATTAGATGAATGATAAATCACAGATTAGCAGCAGAGGAATAAAAACCCCTAAAGCTGAAAAATCTCCGTAAGTATCAAAAATGGTATCACTACAGAGTTTTATCTGCATAAATAAAATTAAGCACCAGTGTCTTAGGACAGAGAATATATTTATATATTCTTATACATGTGACATTACTGGCACCAGATTCAATTTATGGTAATATCTAAGACACTTGACATTTTGCTGGAGAGCATAAAATCATACACAAGCAGTGTCCAGCCTTGCAGCTTGTGTCACGAAGTCTCTTGTACTGAGAATTAAAAGGATTAATTGGGTTAGTCAACTTAATTAAGCTTTTGCTCCCCGGCTTTGAGACTAGTGTTAGAGTTTGTCTCACAGTTTATCATACACCAGGCAGTGCAGCTCTAAGGAAGATTTCAGGTCATGGTTTAATTGTGTGGTGCCTCTGTCATGAGTGCCACCATCCTGATTCCTACTCATTCTGCCCTCTCATAGGCAGCTTTTTCTCTGCACAGAGACTGAGGGAGTGGTTTCTTACAGTAGAAGTAAACAGCAATAGTAGGTTGGTGGGGATCTTTATCCACCCTGGTTAATTTAATAATGGAAAAGAATTTTGCATTTTTTCCACTTGGTAGTGACATAAAACAAATGTGGTTTCCTGGGAACAATATTTTCCATTTGTAAGTGAGTCCATTATTTGTGTAATTCTTTTTTTCTTGGACAGAAGAAAGCCATTCCTTAATGTTCTGTGTGAGACAAAACTTTGTTATTAGTCATTGAAGCATATCATATTCTTTCAACTCTTTGAACCTTTTAGGGTTTCATGCAGTGTTGGCAGAATATCAAGAGGGTGACTCAACCTTTTCAGTTCAGACACCTAAGTGTGAGATGACCATTGCTCAGAAGTAGTTATCTGTTCTTAGTGAGCCTAGGAAGGTAGCTCAGTTCACATATGTAATTTTAAAGTGGTTAAAGTCATCAGAGAGGAAACTCAGTCTTGGTATAGTTCGGTAAAAATCGTGGGATGTCATAAGCTCAGACACTTGGAAGTCTTTTGATAAAAGTATCCATGTGTAGTTGTCTCATGGCCTGGAATGCAAGTGATTCTGTAGAAGTTCTCTTTTTACCATCTTGTTTTCCTTTTTCCTTTGTTTCCACTTTTTCAATCTGATTTTCTTTTGAAAAACATTTCTTTATCACTCAGAAATTCAGCTTTCCAAATGGCAAATATGTAAAAAACAAAGCAATTATTTTGATAAGTTTAGTATGTCTTAATGGTGTATGAAGAGAAGAAAATACATTAAACTAAGTAGCTGGAGAGAAAACCAAGAGTTCATTGTTAATTTATTGTTTGTGGTGGAACCCAAAGCCAAGAAAAGTGCTTATCAAAGCAGTTTTCAAATAAAACAAAGCATAATCTTTGATGTCTGCAGTTCATAGTAAACAATTTATCTATAGTTTTATCTATGTAAAATATCTCTGATATGGTATGTACAATGGTATGCTAACTACAGATAAATAATAAAGCCCATTTTATAGTGATTTTTAGATCAGAAAAACAAAAGGTAAATAGCCATATTCAAATGATCATATTCTAATTAACTGTATCTTATTAAAGTGATGCAATGATTGGTGAATCAGGTGAATAAGAAAATGTAAGATACAAAAATCTGGAAGTGTGTTTATGCCTTTTTCATCCATCACCACATGGTGATGGCCATAAGGCTTTCCATTCTTCTCAGAGTATTATAAATTTTAAAAAGGAAGACATAATAAATAGTCTCCAAATACTAGAGGCAGCAAGAGGGTGCCAAAGGGAAATCAGATGTGGGATATTGAAACTATATTGAGAGAAGATCACTGACTTCATGAGAATTCTGTTGGTAAAATAATATAAGTGTGGAAGAAACCAAGGAAAAAACCTCAAACAATAACAACCAAACAAATATATAAAACCCAAACATACACACACACATAAAGGAGAGATAAAGAATTCTCTTAGGAATACAGAATTATCTGGAAGATATTTGTTGAGCTAAGTTAAAAAGAGAGAAGAAAGAGGGGCCCTGAGGAGGCTTTCCACAGCAGTAGGTCAGCTAGACCTGTTTTCAGTGACAGGAAAAAAAAGTGATAAATTCGTCTGGGTAAATCCATCTAAAAAGTTCCTGCTCCAGCTTCTGTATGAATCAGAGATTATTCTTCACTCTAAAAATCAGGCACTTCAGATGAGAGAGCAAGGAGAACAGAGAGGTAGGAGTGGAGAACTTACAGTTCAGCAGTAGCAATGCTTTGAAAAGCAATGTTTTTTGTGAGGGTGGCCTATAGATAGGGCATGAATGTGAATGCCTCTCCCTCCTCTGTTCCCAAAATGTTTTGTGCAAACAAAGGGATGATGGTTACAAATTATGGAACAAATTATGGTTACAGTGACTCGCATTTGTGTGACCCATTGAATATTTGGGTACATGAGAGCCCTATGTCCTTATTTCAGGCTGTTCACAACTTGGTGGCAGAAGCAGACAGGCAGGAGACAAATGCTTTTCTATTCCCCAATTTCTGGCCAGCTGTTAGCTCACCCGTGGCCTAGAAATTTCCCTTGTATCCTACATTGCTACATTATTATCTTAAATCTGTTTAAAGAGTGAGTTTCTTGGTCGTCACATTCTTCAGAGGTTTAGTCCCCAGCCTTGTTTTTTTTGACATTTTTAAGAACAAAACTGAATTTGTTCTTAAAGAATAATACAATAGACTAGAATAATGCAGTTTTCTGAATGTAAAAACAACAAAATCTTTAAAATGTTTGCCTTTAAAAGTGCCATAGAAGTACACTGCAGCACTTCTATGTTTTTCTTTGTTATTAGCACATGTTCTGGCTAATTAACAGGTTTTCACTGTTTAGAGGATCAACAAGTTTTCTGTACTCACCAAGTTCAAGTTTTCTGTACTCACCAAATTGCAAAAAAACCTGTATTATTATATCTTTGTGAGCAATGGTCATGGCTGACTCTCTTCCCCTTGCCCCTCTTCTTCTTCCTTCCATTATAAACTTATAATTTATATAAGCATTATACTTATAATGCTTTAATATATTAGGCCTATAGTCTTATGCACTGGTAATCTCTTAATTAGTCTTTAGAGAGGAGAAATAGCTAGCAAACATATTCAGCCATAATGTTGAGCATTATATAGTATTGATAAACAATGTGATCAATAATCAGGCAACTTTGTGGCAAACATGTAACCTTCGTGCTGCTGAGAGGAATTTATTGTTATTACATTTTTCTGATAGGAAAAAAAAGAAAATCAAGAAACCTGCAGCTTTCCTGGTATCTTTCAGATCACAATTGTAAATGTGGATGCAAAATCCATTTACAAATGTGTATTGATAAATGAGTTGTTATTTAGGAATTAATTTATCTTCATGTTTTTTGTTTCTGTGTGCGTAAATTACAGTACTATAATGAAATCACTGAAAAGGGGTATGCAGTTCTAATTATGAATAATATAGCAGCATCTGGGAAGCTTGGGTGGGTGCCAACATAAAAGCCTATGTAATTTTGGTTTAAGAGATGGAAAAGGGGTTTCTGAATACAGAATATCTTTCTTGCATATTTTATACCCCTGGGAACTAGCTCTGGAAAACCCATTCAAAGCATATGACTTACATAAATGTTTAAGGCACGAATTGGAAGGTAGGGTTTTTAAGAACATGTTTAAAGTTAATTGCTTTAAGTTAAATATCTCAGTAGAGGGCATTCAGCAATAAAAGAATAGAGGTGGTTCAGTGACAGAAGGAGCATAATCACAAAAGTCAGAGTGGTGGTTCAGTGCTAAACAATCATATCAACTAGCTTGGTTTTTGCCAGGCAAAAATTCAGCTTTGATCATAGCTAAACCTACAGTAATCTAACCCTATTCTAATTGCACAAAAGGCTATGTGTACTGGTGAAAGATTTTTTAATGTCTTTTTTTTTGCAATCTCTGAGAGAAATAATAAAAATTAGGAATTTTCAAGCAAGTGAGTACAATTTTATACTGCTTTTTCTGAAACAACAGCCCACTAGCCTCCTCATACATTATCCATTTCATAAAAGTTACATTTTCTTAGTCATAGGAATTTCCAGGCACAAACACAGATATTGTAACTCTTTAATAGTTAAAATCACTCCCCAGACATAGAGATTAGAAGTCCCAACTCTCTGTACATTTCTGCAATATTAAAATAGTAAGGGGGAGCAAAACATGGGTCAGAATATATAAATATATTTATCTGTACCTCCACAGGGTTTACTGTTTTCACTACAGTGGAATTTTGTTTATACCAATGATGATAGATGGTATAATATACCTAAAATAACAAAAAGAGTTTTTAAAAACTACGTGGGAAAGGGTAAGTAGAAATTCTGAATGCTTTGTAAGGAGCTTAAAATGCAGCATCAATAATGGTATTTTATTCCTTTCACTATTACCAAGTTAGTGCCATCACAGAATAAAAAATCACATTGGAATTTTAGAGATGCTGATCTGTGCAAGAATGCAAAATACTAACTTTTACAAAATTATTTTATTCCTAACAGTATAGAAGCCAACAAATACCACAACTTGACTTTATAATATATAAACTGTCCTGAGTTTGCAGGGTTGATATTTGGAAAGCAGATTTGTATTTGTATACTTTGCAGAGCTAGTAAAAAGTCGTTAAAAATATTCAAAAAACAAAAGGAACTTTTTGGCTTCCCCTTTTTTGGCTAGAATATTATTTTTTATCTAACATTTCTTACTATGATCTTTCCATAAAATTATGCAGACTCCTCTCTATATCTCTAATCCAGTAGACATCTTTTTTGGATCTACACAAATTATTTTGTCATATTTCATCTTCACACAGAGTAAAAGCAGTACTTTATAAACTTAAACAGTGATCTGTTTATTAGCCAAGCTAAATGGGAAATACTATTTAAAAAACAAAGGAAAACATAAGCAGAACATAATTATAAAAATAAATTAAATCAGGTACATGGAATACTTAGTTTTGACTTTGCTATAATACATCTTAGGCTAAAACATGTTCCTCTGGAGAAACTCATTCTAATAAAATGAGATCCAAGTTATTTTCCTTCTAACTGAGTTATAGAGAGCTCCTTCTGAATTTTGGTCATATTGTTCCTGAAGAGAAGTACAGGACTTCTGGCCACAGTAAAGTGGATTTCTGAGACACAGCTTGGAAAAATTTAGTTTTCCAAAAATTTGAAAATTATTCATTATCAATTGAAAATGTTGTTTGTATCTGCTGACAAGTGTTACACAGTGCAATCAATAAATTTGTTAGACAAGATACAATACAGATGAAGCATATAATAAAATTGACCCAGCTGATATGTAATGATTATTTTTCAATATTAATGAAAATGTGAATTTGACTCTAGTCCCTCACCATGTTCCTTTTTCCTTTTCTACTGCCAGAAGCTAATAAATAAAAAAGCTAGTAAAACTGCACATTTTACTATAAGATATAAATTTATATGTAGTATTACATGTCATACAGAAGTGTGTGCCGGAGAGGATAAAAAATCTTATTGAAGAGAGTTAATAAGATTCCTAAATATATAGATTCTTTATCTGAAACCAAAATAATCTCCCAAACAATTTTTACTTAATTAAAAAAAATTAATTGGTCAAAAACGCCAGATGACATTTAGATCCTCTATTGCACACTTCAGCATAATATGCAGCTCATTCAAAAAAAAAGCTTCACTGTTCGTTTCTTGATCATCAGACATCTACTATATATTTCATTATGTAACACATTATGACCAAAAATGCAGTCATTCTTGAAAAAATATGTACTTTTTTCATGATTTTCTGAAGTTGACAGAGGAATTTTGCCTTTCTCTTCTATAATTTTGTATTATTTTAGTGTGTGTGTAACAGCAATATTATTCTCACTTCTTGCTTAGAATTTCCTCCTTACTTCAGGAACAGCTGCTGAATTGCCATTGTTCTTACTGTGTTTATGTCCAAGACACTAAAAGTCTCTCTATTATCAGGGATAATGTAGAGCTGAAGGCAGGCATAAGAACAGAAATCAGTGTGCAGACTGAAGTTATTTTAGTTCCTAGAGTCTTCAAATGTCTTTTCAAATATAAAATAATTTCTGTGTGGAAGCATGACAGTTCATGACTAATTAAAATGTATCCTGCAGGCCCCTAGAGTGTTTATCTGTCAGCTTACTTATCTACCCTCAAATTAAGAGCTGTTAAAGATATAACCTCCAAATGGATTTCAAAAGCCAAGGATATTCAAGATTTATATTTTTCAAGTGTGTAGATCTGATCCGTTTGAAAAGCTCATGACATCTCTTATAAAACTGGGGACTGAAAGTTTTACAGGGATATCTTATAACATCCTTGTAGCTTAGATAATTCACCCAATCATTTGTATTATGAAAAGAAAATTGAAGGCCTAATTATTTGTATTTGTACTTGCGAGGGAAAAAAACCAAGTCACATTATACTTTTTAAAATAATGTGTACATAAATAATTCAAGCCATAGTTTTAAATGGTACACATATTATAAATGTATTTTTAGAACTTAAAAGCACAGTTGGATAAATTAAAATTCTAGTCAAATTAAGGAGAGAGAGGAAGGATGGGAAGTAGACAGAAATACGAGAAAGCAGAGGGAAAAAACACTCAGGTTACTTTTGTAAGGAACTATTCTACTCTGAGAGCATCAGTTCATCAAGGAAGTCCTGCTACTTTCCTATTGCCCTATAGCCAGGGCAGAGAACCTGCCCTGTTTGTCCTGGCTCAGGTTCAAGCTCAGATATGGGATAATGCACTGGCTACAGGCAGCAGAGTTGTTCCTTCATGACCTCTGCCAGGTTACCAGGCTGGAAAGATAATCTGGAAGCCAAGAAGAGGTTTATTCCAGGTGTGAACATCGCTCATGGTGGGAGGCTGAGGCATGGGAAAGAGGGACAAGGTAGGAATGGGAGCTGCTTGCTGAAGGGCAGCTTACACATCCTGCCTGTCCCTGGTGTGTGTCACAGTTGCTGTGTTCTCTTGCATCCTCAGACAACTGGCGCCCTGCAGGAGCTCAGAAGGTGGATGAAGATGTGCTGGTGTTTTGCGGAGATAGCCAAAAACTCCACAACTTTGTGAAAGTTGTAAAGCCGGTATGTTTATTATTACAGCGCCGGACGCATGCGGAGATTTCTCTCCTTAAAAGGCACGCGTACCTCTGGGAACTTCAGGTCCCTTTTTATCCCCCTCTCAGATACATATGCATACAGTTTCACAATAGGTCCATACATATTCATTTTTAGGAATTTTGCATTACATTTGCCGCTAGTTCTTCTTTATAAGAAAGAATTCCTAGATCAGGTTGACCTGTTCTCACAGCAGTCTGTCTCCCTCTATCATCCTCTGTATCTTCTCTCTTATCTCTGTCCTTTACTGAAGCAACTTCATTGAGCCTAGGTTCTGCAGTTAGGCTAAATAGCTATGGTTTCTAACCACAGACTCAACTCAAAAATGTACATTTCACCTAAATCAAAATGGATTTATACCCTGGAAAATTTACACTTTGCCTCACTGGGGAGGTGAATGCAGTCCCCAGTTGAGTTGGCCAAGTGCTATTTTGTTTCTTTGCAGTGAGAAAAAGGAAAAACCACATGCAATCATAAGGTTGTCTCTTTATATTGCTTGTCTCTTCTTCTTGGAGATATCTCGGTGCTGTACTTGCAGAGAGCACAGCTGCCTTCTCTGGGTGTTGGAATGATTTACAGGAGTGCCAAAACTCACCCCAAGGACTGCAGAGGATGCCCACAGTGGGGACAGAACTCCAAGGATGTTTAGTGAAGGAAAAAAAGACTCAGTGGAGATTTTATCTTTTTCTGTGAATAAATAGCCCCTTCAGGAGCAAAATTTCACCACTTCAGGGAGCAGGCTTTCATTTTAGCACAAGACACAGACTTGACCCTAAAGAAGGATATTTTCACTTCATATCTCATTCATCTTGTTTCCAGTTTTTCTACTTGCTATTAGAGACACTTCCTGCCAAGTGGTGGCTTTAGTATCAACGTTAAAATTTGTAAGAGTACTCTACATCAGTATTTTTAAACCAGATACAGAGAGAAGTTTTTCAGATATTTGGATGGTGGAGCAGTCCTCACTAAAATCCACAGAAGATTTCTTGTTGGCTAGAACCAACTTAGATGTTGACATTCTAGGTGGGATTCATGCCACTCACCCGAAAAACAGGCTGTTCTTATAAGACAGTGATCTAAAATAAGTCTACTTTATAGAGTAATTCACTCCATCCTAAGACCGGCAGCTGAACCTGGGAATGTTGTCTTTCCAATTACTATGAGGGTAGGTGGATTACTGAATGGAGCTGAGCAAATAAGTCAGATGGTTAAAGACAACTGTGACAAAAGCCTTCCCTTAACTGTAAAACTGTCCAGATACAGAAGTGTTGGCAGGATGCTGAAACTCAGCCTCCTTCCAAATAAATTATTTCATTCTCTGTGGGTTTATGTCTTTTCCTGTAACCATAAACCCCGCCCAATCTCGGTGTGTTAAAGTACCAGATCAAAAGACATCCAACTCTCTAATGCATGAGGATGAAAAGGGCAATGTCTGGCACATCTGCTGACCTTCACAGGCCTTGTTTTAGAGCTGCCCTAGTTTCCACTTAGAGTTTTGTAGTGCAAACTGCACAAGATGAAGTTGTTTAATTTTCTATCAGCAGTTGAGAAGCAATACCAATGAAATTACGTTGTCTTATATTCCCTGGGATAAAAGCCATCCTCCTGCCTCCTCTGAAAATCAGTAGTATAGTTCTTGCAACAATGTCAAAGTGAACCATATCTAATAGATTCAGCAATTTCCCCTTTCTAACCATCACTCTGTGCCATCAGCCTCTGAGCCTGTGCACATGTTACTTGAATGTTACTTGAAAAAAAGAAAACCCAGCAGCTTCCCCAGACTGTGTCGAGTGAACTTTGCTCAGTGGAGGAGAGTAAACACAAAATGGTAAATTCTTCTGCAAAAGAATCTTTTTTGAAAGGAAATTTCAGATATTTCATGCCCCTGCCCTCCACAATACTATTAGCTCTGGGCCAGTGCAGTGAGTACCTCTGACACTGTTGTGTGTCTCCTTAAAAGAGCTATTATAACTCAGGTAATGGTAATAGCTTGAACAAAAGAACATTGTTTCTGTTGGACTGTGTTACTACTGTTTACGTTTTCTCTTTGGTAGGTAAAGTATAGCTTACTTATGTTGAAATGGTTATGGTGTTGTCTTATAAAATGTATAATCACGTTTATTTTCCAAATTTTTTTTCACATATGGAAAATATTTCTAAGAATGCATCTACCAACAAACCACAATAAACTATCACTGTATGCTTGAATCAGAAAGAGACAAAACCCAAACTGAGTTCTTTGATGTAAATTTCTTGACAGTGACTACTTCAACTAGTTAAGACTGGGAATGTCTTGGACAAGTACATTAACCTGGGAAAGCCCTGAGGATGTTTGGTTTTGCTTTTGGAAGTTGGCTCTTTACTTCAGAGCAAATGAAAGGATCAAAGCAATTAAGAGTAGGGACTGTATAAGAGTGGCTATTCCTATAGCAAAACCTGAACATTCACTGAGCTAAAGGATTCTATGGTTAGACAAGATAATACTTTTTCAGTAAGATATGTTTTGTACTGTTTGAATACTATTGCAAATGAGGACCACAGCTCTTCTATCAATAGCTCGAAATTTGCAGATTTTTGGGTTTAGACTGAGCTGTGTTTCCATAGCACCCAGGTACTCCAGTGAAGACAAGCACCTCACTGTTTGGTGCTATGTACACACAGACCGAGAATCAGAATGAAAATCAATGGGTAGTCAGGCACCCAGAGAAAACAGCATGTCAGCTCAAGGCAATCCTCCCACCAAATTCTGTGGGTTGGATTGCTGTCTCATGCTTCCTTGCTTCCTGCATGGGACACTGTACTTATTATTGATCTTACCTGATGTCTGCTGTCCCATTGCATCCAGCTCACTAATCTCACTGCTGCAGAGCTTTGCTCTCCCTTTGTGGGCCACTGACAATACCTGATAGACAGAAACAGCTGCCTGTGTGCCCAGGGCAGGACTGATGGTGCATGTGGGAAGGATCCCTCATCCTTAGGGACTGCAGCAGATCTCCAGGAGATTGTTGTTTGCACAGGTGCCTACACAAGAGGTGAGCCCAGAGCTTTTTAATGCCTTGAGATGACCCAGAATGAGACATTGAATGCAAATGTTATCTACAACGGGGGCTTGTTTTGTTTCTCAGTAAATTCCCCACATGCATGCTTGCATCCTGTAATCCCTGTTGGCCTTAAAATACTGATATTGATGTTCCCATGGAAAACCAAGTCTAAAGGGTGTGATAATTTTATGAAAAGTGAAATACAGTAATATTGCATTTGGATACTAAGGTCAAAATACTTTTCTTATGGAGATACCAATGCTTTCCTTGTCTAGCATACAAAGCATTCTCCTAAGGTCAGCAGTCCCAAACTCAATATGCTTCATGCATGACTGAAGTGTATTTTTTATATATACGTATATTTACCCAAAATCTTTTGGTTCACACATTGCATAGGATCTGGATAAAAAAGTCTTACATAAATTAAGCCTTAGAGTATTGACATCACATGGCTGGACAAATGCATTGTGGGATTATCCCACCAAAAGTAGGTCCCCAAAGCAGGAGGATTATAGATAGTGGTTTTTGGAGTGCTCTTAGATAGAGAGGAAATAAATCCTTTGGCTGTTAAGTGTACAGCACTGTTCCATTGTCACATGTAATAGATTTTTTTTCCTTTACTTTACAGACTAGTGATTTGCAATTGAAATATGCGTGACAGCACTTGTACTGATAGGTCAAAAGAAACCATCACCAAAGTTGTTCATGTGTCTCATTTGTTTTGTGGAGGACCTTTGTGGTCCTGATTGCATGGAAATACTGTGTAGAATAGGAAACTGTGTCACTCTGGTTTTCTAATAATTAATAAAATTATTCACCATTTATAAAAATTGTCTTTTTATATTTTTATAAAATGCTATAATGCCTGGTGTTGATGGTGGCAACTTGTTATCCTGAGGCACTTGAAAGCTAATCTACAATTTAATGGTTTATTTCACCAAGTGCCACTATGATTATATTTTAAACCATCCTGTTGCTCTGTATTGTATAGAAGAGCATTCATGTTCCACCACTTCATTTCCTAGTTAACACTTGTGTCACATACAGCAGATGAAATGGAAAGTTCTACAAGAATGGACAGGCTAAAAATTTACTTCCAGAGCCTAGAAATTCACATCTCATGCTGATCCCAGCTGTTTGCAGAGCTGATTGCATTTCTAGTATCAACAGAACTAGCAAAGTCAAGCGAAGTCCTCACAACTGCATAGTTCCATATGTAAGGAGCCTAAAGCTGTGATAAAAGCTGAAAATAGCTAAATGACATAACTTCTGTACTAGCTTGACTTCCAAAGGACAGCATCACATCTCTGCCTAGTGCCACTGCTGGGACAGCCAGGGGGGCACAGCGCACCACAGGATGCATGTGACTTGCTCAGCTCTGGGACTGTGATGCCCCAGCTCAAAGCATCCCTAACTGCCAGTAGCACAGGTTTGGAGAGATCCCTCTGGTGAGATTGGTTTGAGATGAACACATTTTTCTGTAACAACCTCTGTGCAGGAGAGCTCCAAGCTCATTGGTTTGGGTCTCTCCATATGGACAGGTCTGGCCAATCCAGCCAGTGTAGCCTGGAGCACAACTCAGTTCTGAAGTAGGCACCTCAGTTTTACTCATCTGATGTCTTCTCCATTGACTCTGTGTGCCAGGGTATTAGTTTGTTGGCCATGTGTAGGAGCCTGGAGTCATCTAAGATGCCTTAGGAGCTGACATGGGACATAGAGGAAACCAGTGCTCTTTTAGATTGGCAGCTATGGCATGAAACAACCATAGAAGCTATAAAAACCAACCAAAGAAATCCCCTTGTGTGTCACAGACATCACTTGTATAGCCGTGGGTTAGGTTTAAACTTGATTTATTCTTCCCCTTCAACCAATACCTGTATTCAAGTGACGCATATGTTGTGGATTTGTGGGCATCTGCACATCCAGGACTGAACTCTCTCTCAGGAACCCCAGCTTCCCACCTGTTTCCATGAACATGAGTGGGAAGTTACAATTTGGGGGCACAGGCACCCCAAGCCAGAGGTTGCAGGACAAGTTGGTGGAGAACCAGACTGGAAAGGATAATACCTGACAGCAGGAGTGGCTGGAAAAATGTGCAAATAAGGTGAAGCAGATTTCAGGGATGGCAGGATCTGAGTTAGAGAAGCTCATGGTTCCCACCCATGTATAAGAAACTGCTGCACTGTGGTAGCTACTCCACCTTTTATCACAGGGAGGCACAAGCTATATGCTGCAGGTTTTTATGCTTCACATTCATAGGTTGTCTTGTACTTGTGCTTTCTTTTTGCTTTTTGTGCTCCTTTTATGTGAGCCCAAATGTTGACTTCCACAGCACAGCCAACACCATGAGAGTTTTTCCTAGGCTTCATAGGAGGTGGAGAGAAAGACTAGATGGGAAGGCTAGGCAATACTCAAGCAGCTCTGCCAAAGTGTTTTAATCCATCTAAGGAGAAGACTTAGTCCTGAGTGCCAGCAGACACTGCCTGGAAAAAAGTTTCCACAGATGAAGGAGCTGGAGCATCCTTAGCAACTGTAACAAACATGGAACACTCTCAGTGCAGTGAAACACAGAGAAATGTGTTTTGTGTGAAATATGTGAGGGCACAGTTTTTTGCCCACACACATCTCTTCCAGGAACATCATACATAAAAACACTTAAACTCCATGCACTAAGCCAAATCAAAGCCTTATTGTGTATTTGGAGGCCAGTGACAATCTGCTGACAAATGCTTGTTATCTATTGTTAATCTCCCACAAGGCAGGATATTTCATGAAAAAATAGTAAAAGATACTTTAAACATTACACTTTATTACTTCATGGGTTCTCCTAGGCTTATGATATAGACTCAAGAATTTAAAAAGTGTATGTCCATGACTGTCAATGGAATAGTGCCATTGCAATGTATTTTCCTTAATTTGGAGGCTATAATTAAACCATCTAAATTCTCTGCCATGCTGTTCTTTGTACTTTTTAATTTTTCCTTCTGTATCCATGGCATCTCTCTCGTATCTTTCCCTCCAAGCTGTGTCTTCCTCCTTGATTTTTTTCCCTGCTTTTGCAACATCTGTGAGGTTAGTTTTGGCCTCTTTTGGTCCTTTCCACTGCACCTGATGTAATCCCAGTCCATTTTCTTGTAGTAACTAAATTTCCCTTGTTTTTTCTCTTTCAATTTCATTTCCTTTGATGGCATCTCCATTTCAGAGTTCATAAGTCCTTCTTTTCTGTTTCAGCCTTCAGCGGGGATCAATTTTGGCAAGCTTTGGTGCATGTCCTTGCACTTGATGGCATCCCATGCCTTTTGATGGCTTTCACTTTGGCCACGATTTTTTTTTTTTAAGTATCCTTGCCATGTCTCTCATTTCTTCCCCATAAAATTGTGTCTTCCTCTTTGATTTTTTCTCCTGTTTTTGTAACATATGTGAGCTTCATTGTGTCATGATTTGGCCCTTTGTACTGCATGGCATGTATTCCTGGTCCATTTTCTTGTAGTGTGTTTGGTACCAGTTGTAAAGTTGTGGTCTTGCTGAATGCCACTGGAAAACTCTTATTTTTGTTGCAAGGAAAAACACAGTACTTCCCACCAGAACTTAAATAATATCATGTCAATAAATATATTCATTTGAGAAAGTTAATTTATGGAATTAAATGTTATTTCAGTTTAAAACAGGTCAATCTTCTTTGAATTAAAAAGACTTCTTCTCACACTCTGCTAATAACTCAAAACGTGTTTTTATGCTTGGGTAGTGAAAATTGATATGAATAATTGAGATAAAATCTAGAAAATTAGAGAACATTTTGTGAATGAAAATACCTCTAAATATTTCTAAGCTTCTCTTCCGTCAGGAAAAATTGCATGTCAAGAGTTGATGGCCCTGCACTGCTTTTGGTTTCCCCACTTGATAACTGGAGGAATGCTCTAGAACCTTTAAAGAAAAGTGGAATTTTTTGCTGAGTGTGCTTCTGGTCTCTACAAACGCCTACCATAGAGAAGCCTGGGGGGGTCAGAGAGATGGAGTTTAGCTTTCAGGGCAGCATACATGCCTCATAAGGATGAACAGCATGGAAGACACTCTGTGTGGATTCAGAGGGTGAGCTGGGGTTGGCATGAGCCTTGGCTGTCAGTACGCGAGGGGACAGAAACTCTCCCTCAGCTGGTGGCAGTGGATATTCAGTCTAGGAACCAATGTACTCAGTTTTACTCATTGTGCTCAACTCGACAAAAATTGCTTTCTCTTTGTCCTGAAAAGCTACCAGTGCTCTGCAAAGCTTAAAAGATAAGGAGAGGCAATAAAATCTTGAAATATTGCTTGTTGCATCTGAGTAACCAGTTAAAACACACAATTAGTTTTAAGACTGAAAGCCAGGCAGTGGAAAGATATGCATTTGAAGATGTATGGCTGATAAATGACCTCTGAGATAAATGAAGCAGAAGACAATTCCACACTGTTGGTCTGCTACTGATATTTGCATCAAAACAATTAGTACCTATGTAAATAAATCTCCTTTCTGTACAGATGTCCTCTACCTGATAGGCTTTCAAATGTAGAAAATGAGACCAACCGTTGATTATAATCTTGGGAGTAATAACAATAATATCTGCAATGTTTTCTTGCAATTGCAGTCATTGTAGATGACAGACGTGTTACAGCAGTGCTGCTCTGAGGGAGTAATACATTACCCATTTACAGCTGTGCAGGAAATGGCTCAGGTAATTAGTGTCTAACTAATTAATCCAGGCTCTGGGAAAAGGAAAAAAAAACCCCAAACAATCAACTAAACAACCTAAAACTAAAGGGCAAAATATGGTACTGTTGTGATAGGGAAAACTCTATTATATTCTTAGATATTGAGTTTTCCTTCAGCACTCCCTAGTGGCTCATTATAATGTATCCATGCTTTCAGTATTGCATACTGATTAAATAAGCATTTATGACCTCTGAGTAGTTTTCTGATACAACTGTATATCATTAGGAAAGATGGGATGATGTATAACCACAGCACATCTGTTTTCTCTTCATCCCAGTGCCCTTCCCTGACAAGATTCTCCTGGATATGCTTTTAGCTTTAAATCCGTTCAAAGCGATCCGTTCAAAGTGATCCGTTCAATGAGAGTTGAAATTAGAAGGCATAAACTTTTATTTTTCTAATTCCATTACATTATAAGAAATGTTAGAGGTAACCAAGCATGGGCAGTAAAAAAACATAGCCTTATTTTGAAATGGTTAAAAAGGATTTTTCCCCCTGTAATATTCATCAAATGCATCTGGCTTTATCTAAGCAGTTTTAAGCAGAGTTGCCTCCAAATGTGCCATAAGAGCACATGAGCAGTAACAACAGATTAAATTTTCTATACCTCAGAGCATTGTGTGCATATAGCTAAAGTCATACAAGCAGGCAGCTATCACAGCAGGACAGTGGACCATTCTGCCCCCAGACATTGCTGAGCAGGTACCTTTTGTCCCACTTCCTGTAAACCAAACTTTGACAAGACCTGCCTCTGGGCTGTGCTCTGCCCCTGTGAGCCAAACCATACCTGAACAGCTCAGTACAGAGGAAGAGGGAAAATCTGTCTTTGGAGGAAAGGAATCTCAGTTAGAAAACCTTTAGAAAATATATAAGGCTGCATTGTGTTATTTTGATTGTGATGATTGTTAAGTGAAGACTGGGTGTGTGTAACCAGGAGCTCGATGGGATGGGTGCTCTAAGGAGCCCAGAGCCAGCAGATTCATTATACTGTGCACCCCTCTGAGAATCAACTTTCTGTTGATGTTAATCCATAGTCAAATCCATTTCCCTGTGTCACAACAGAGTCATGGCTCTGGCATATATTCACCTCTGTACACAGCTAGAGAATATTTCTTATGAACTCTGCAACTCCAGGATTAGTATTTTAAGGTGAGCATTATGGAGATCTGGCAATGAGAGTGTGCCAGAATTTTTTTCTTTTGCAAGTACCACCCCATATCCTGGTGCTTAGACCTAATCAAGCTTTTGCTATTTCTGTGATTACAGCATCAAAATGCCAGGTTTCCAACAGGAGTTTGGAGGCTCAGTTAGTGCCTCGATTTCCAGTACTGCTGTGCTTTAAACTATTTGCTTCAGGCTGCTGCATTTCCTGACTGAGAGAATCAGTGCATTTTTAAGAAAGATTTATCATTCTGCTGTACTGATGTTCTACCAAGAGCTGACCCAAGCATAAAACAGTCTTTCAAGAAATGGAAACTATTCACCCAATGACATTTCAGGCAGCCCACAGAAGCACTAAAAACTCTAAAATTTAGCACTGCAAAGGTGGCCAAAGTGGCAACTTTGGTTTCCAGTTGTGCATTTCTCACATAATCCCCCCATCTGTAGTTCATGCTGTTTGACAACATTTTAGGGACAGGCCTCCTGATGCAATCTCTAGGTACTATAGGTCTTCAACCTCTCCTTTTTCTCCAATTAATCCTCCATCTTTTAAGGCAGAACTATAACGAGTATATCCCTTACAGCACATTCCTAAATCAAGCAAACACTGTCACACAAACAACCCCTTGCAGATATTTGTCTCTACTCTTCAATGGGATGCCTTGCCATTGACATGCTGTGTTTTCAGGCATTGTGCACATTGTCCGGTTATATCACACTGTCTCTGCCCATGACAAAATAAAGCCTAGAAAGTGTGTGACAGGGGTTGAAAATATATTAATATTGGATCTGGTTTTTAAAGCAAAATGCACTCGGCTTTTCATTATTTTCTTCAAGTGCTAGCCAGGTTACATCTGTGACTGACAATTCTTTATCCAATGTGTAAGTCCTTTGTCTTTATGTCTGTGGTTTGTCCCGCATGTCTCATTAATTCTCCTGTAATAATGACATTACCTTGGTTCAGTTCCTCTCATGAACTTCACTTTATTTTTCAAGCAGAGAAGAAACCTGTCTTGTCTGCATCAGTTCCTGTATATTTAAAATAATTCATGCTCTGACACCAAATGGCTGTTAAAGAGAAGTCTGATGTAATCCACATCGTGGTATTAATCCAGCAGAAATAAAATGCACAGCCTATGTCCTGTCTAACAACGGGAAAAGATATGGGAAAAGGAGCTCAGCTCCTGCCTTAAGAATCTATTGCATACACATAAAGAATCTTTCTGTATTCTAGTTAGAGCAGATCATAAATCATCTAGCAGAACAACCTGAGTCACCAGTCTCTTTTATAGGATAAAAAATGAGGTTATTTATAACTTTTCTAGGCCTTTTTGGTCTCATCATGATGATTTTCATCTGCCTGGTGGTGGGATCCAAGGCCCTCTCTCTGGGGATGCCAACCCAATATTACACCACTAACCTGCTTCTGTGCCTGACAGTGCTTAAAAAGTTAATAAATGCAAGGGTAATCTTTTCAATTTTACATATTTTGATATTTCATGTCCCCAGAGTCTGTTCTCAAATAGTAACTGCTAATTCTCCCTCTTGGGTATAATCCTCAGACACCACAGAAACTGGTAAACATCTTCAGATGTCTGAGGTTGTCCTCCTAGGGAACAAAAGTCACTCTTCTTTTTTTTTTTTTTTTGACATCCCATGGCTTTACTGCTGCTTCCTGACATATTGATTAGTCTGTTTACAGTGTCAGCAAAACAAGGGCTTGAAAGAACTCCAATTTCTAACCTGTAGGCCTTGTCTTTGGCTTGTATCTGCATACAGTATACTTTAATAGCCTGTTACTCTCAAATGCAGATTTTAATTCATATCTGTTCCTTCTTCGGCCAGAAAGTAATATTTCCCCCCACTTCTCTCATAAAAAGCTGTATTGCTTTTTAAATTGCGATTGAATCACTATTCTTCTGAATTTAAATACTTTCCAATTGTCACACAAAGTGTGATGATATTTGGGGAGTATATTTTTACAAGATTCTTTGTTTCCATGAGAAAGCTCACCATGTACTTGTTTAAAATAATTTTTTTCCCAGAACAAGTTTATACTCATTTTTATACACCTGCTTATCCCTGTAAGAAAGCATAATCTTCACTGAGAATTCTTACAATGTATGAAAGCAGTGGAACAAGTAGAAGTATGTCAAGAACAGAAACGAGTCCATTTAAGTACCTGACAGATACAAGTTTATACTTGGTAACCACTACACATTTCTGGTTAATCAGTGAGTAAATTGTTCTTCTCCTACATACAAGGCCCATTTCAAGGCCCCTTACTACTATTTAAAATGTTCAAGGTCTTTCATTTTTTTCTGCATGAGTAGTACTGGAAAAGAATCAGGCAGAAATCCAGAAATTCTGACTTTTACTGGTGGGTTTGTATGTTGGCTCATTAGAGGGAATTCTGATCTAGATTAAAATTGCTATTGGTGCCTTCTTTTGCCCAGAAGGCTTTACAAAACAAAGATAACAGACATTCTGGAGAAAAAACTCCCCACTTTTAAGAGGACGTCTTGAATATTCAATTCAAATTATCTTACGGTTATTCTTAATAGTCTCAGTACAAGAGAACTAGAAAATAATGATGGCCATATTTGAGGAGATCATACAGGAGTGTACAGAAATACATTTACAGTACTTTATATCAATTTTAATTTCCAGAGGAGCACAAGGCATAGAAGAATGTGTTCATCCCTCAGATTATTTATACAAGCAGAGGTAAGATTATCTTCCATAAATCTTGAAAAAACATGTTCTACTAAAAGGAAGAAGTGTTGGGTTGGAGTCCCTGTGGCAGTCAGACTTCAGAAGAAAGAATTGGAAGGTTATGGGCACATTTATGTGCAATGATTGTCAATAGCAGTTGGAAAAAAAGCAGTATAAGATTTTTCTATGCTAGCACAGGCAGGGCATGACAGAAACTGTCTTAGCTTAATTTTGTAACTAAATTCGCTATCAGCAAGTGGCTGTACAGCCTGTCCAGCTGGATTCTGTAAAAAATAATAATTTCTGCCTCAGTTAGCCTAGACTGATTGATCTGCTGCTGAGAAAAGGATGGGCAGAAAGAGGGAACAGTGGCTGCTTATGAGATGGTGCTTCAGCTTATCCACTGAATTTGCAGTTTTTAACCAAGTGATGAGTCCATATCTGAAAAGTGATTCAGGCTCAGGTTTTGCCTTGGGGAACCATGTGTGCCAGAGTTCAAACCTGTCATTTGCTTGCAGGTATTGTTGTTGCTGAGTTCATTTCTTGTCTTGTGTGCCTTTGTCACACCAGGATGAACTTCGGATACTATCAGGAGCTGTGGCTATAGCCTGCTTATGCCTCATTTAGCACCTAAGTTACCACTTAATGTCTAAATTGAGACAATAGGCACTGACCACTTGTCTCAATCAAAATCTTTCAAATGTTAAGAAATTGCCCTCCTAAGAAGCTAGGAGGTAACTAAAATAGGTTCACCTGGGTGGTTTTGTGTGCTCTATGATTATGAATTCCTCTGAGGAGCACTCAAGAGTGCTGTTGCTGTTAACATCATAGGAGCACTCAAGAGTAGCTGGAATAATGTGTTCCTTTTAGAGCTTCTTATCACACTGAGTTTCAATTTATTCACTGAACCTACTGATCCTTTAAAATCACGTTCCACTTTCAGTTTTAAACAAAGGTAGCCAGACAGCAGAGATCAACAGTGTAACAACACAGTTTGGGTGGTTGAACTCATGCCTTTGTTCTTCTGAGCTGATGTACTGACGTGGAGCTTAATTCTGTGTTTAAAAACAAACTAAATTAAAATTGCATTAAAAAATGTCAGCCCTTTAGATCAGGCTGAACTGAGCACTGTGAAACCTCATCACTATGAATGCACTAAACACTTTCCATAATTATGATATGAACATTTACCATACTGAATTGTTAAGATTTTGTTCCAAATACAAGGGACTCAAAATGAGTTTCCATGAGAAACATTCATTTTGTTGTAAGGTTGCATTAAGATATTTGCCTGCCATAACGATCATGTTCTCAGAAAACAATCAGTATATTTTACCTCTTTCTGTTAAGTTTTTCTACTCACCTGTGGCAGCAGCACAGTTTTGAGCCTTCAGATTGACAACAGGGACTTTGGCCATTTGAACATGGAGAGGCTGCATTTAACTCGTGGATGTTGGAATACTTCCAATTGCCTGGATCCAGGAGTTCACCCAGCTAAGATGTAGCCTCCTGTTGGATGTGGCTTTGCCCTGATTTGTCTATCACATCTTGGCTTTCATGGAAGGCAATCCATATGCACTCAGCAGACAGGAGACAGGACATGCTCTAGTCACAGCCCAACTCTAGATTTTACCTGATGGTGTGCTGTTATCCAGGAATTCCTCTGCTGATTCCTTTCCACCATGCCCTTCTCTTCCCCTGGCCATACTGCTCTTCTTATCCTGCCAGCTCCAGTCTTATTTCCTCTAGCTCCTCTCCTCTACTCCTTCCAGCTCTTGTGTGCTCTGGTAGCCAGTTCTTTTTGTGCCCTATCACTTCTCAGGCGCTTTCTGCCTGCCCCCTCTGTCTCACATACACATTTTCCTCTTTTATTCTTTCTTCCTTTCACCAACACCTTCAGAAGGTATCTCAGCTTCTTTTGTTTCCTTGTCTACACTGTTGTCTCAGCCAGTCCCAGTTCTTCCTGATGTCTTCTCTTCAGCCCCTCTCCACTGTTATTCCTCACCTCTGCTCCCTCTTTTGCAGCCCCAGCTTTTCCTGCTCCCTGTAGATGCCCACTTCTCTCACTGGGACTGGTATGATACCCCAGTTCTCACCTTCCTGTCCAGCTTGTCAATATACCTTTTGCAGCTCCGTTCCATTTCTCCATGATACGCCTTCTGCCTTCATGGACAGTGATCCTGACAAGTCATATTGAGGCTTTATTTCCCTAGCAAATGGATAAACAATTTTCTTTTTAATATTGAAGATTTCTTGGTAATGTTTCTGCCTTTTTCCTTTATGTTTACTGACATAATTCTAAAATGTTTTTCCCCCAATAAATACTACACGATGAAAAATAAAATGGCCACTTTCTAGCTGTTTCTTGATTTTTCTTCTAGCACACTAGGCTGAAGTCATGCCCCACAGACTCCAGTAATTCATCTAACTCTCTTGTTTGCACTCAAAGGGGGAAAAAAAAGGTGCACAACTGCTAACACTATTCCATGATGCTAAGACAGTAAAGAAGAAAGTAAAGTGATCATTGTTCACATGGCAAGAAGTCCCATTCTGTGAATACAATCAGGGAAAAATGGACACTGGGATGCCACTGGCCCTCCTAGAGTCCTTAAGCTTTTTAAATATTGAACTTACTCAATTTAAGCACAGTCATTCTAAGTTGCTGTTCTAGGGAACGCTGCTATGGGATTGTATCCATGCAGTCCATTGTTAGAAGTTGCAAAAATACCTGCAAAGACAGCTCCAGAGTGATGCCTTCTGGACAGGAAAAGGTAAGGGTTTTCACAATTATTTATGAAAGTTAGGGCTTTCTCTTTGAAGAGGCAGTAAATCTCCAAATACTTGCCAAATTAAATACTGTGAAAATTTCTCTGAATGAGACACTGAAGTGTGGAGTATGAATTTAATAATTCAAAGCAGGATGCTAATTTGATAAAAACCATAGCAAGATTCCCAGTTTGCAGCACTTCGCAAACCGAGGTCTGAAATTTGTGCCAGTCACAGAGGATGAAAGAGAAATATGAATTAAAGATTGCACCAGTGTTTTCAAGTACATGGGAATGAATTTAGGATGAGCTCAACAAAATTATCAACTCTCATACTCTACAACTCCAAAGAAGTTTTGAGGACCTAGAGGTCAACATCTCTTTAAAACATGCAGAAAACCCCATGGATCTCTCAGCCACTCCACATAAGACTTGTGCTCCAGACTCCTCACCTGCTCCACTGCCCTTCTCTGAACACACTCCAGCACCTCAGTGTCTTTCTTGTCATGAGGGGTCCAGAACCGAGCACAGGATTTGAGGTGAGGTCTCACCAGTACAGGGCGTCAGTGCCCCTGTCCTGGCCCTGCTGGCCACACTATTGCTGGTACAGGCCAGGATGGCTTTTGGGGCCCCCTTGGCGCACAGTGCCTCATGTTCAACCACTGTCAAGCTGCCCCTAATTTCTTGTCTGGCTTTCCTCCTCAAGCAGCAGTTGAATAGTCAAAAAAACACCTGGAAACAAGGAAACAAAGAGTACGAGTTCTTTTAAATTAAGGTATACAGTACTCTTTATACCAGAAATCACAAGAGGAGAACAAAACCTTCACATATGGAATTTAATTCATTCAAAGGCTCAAAGGGTTTAGTAGGCAAAAACAGGGAAAGAAAGGAATGGGAAAAACAGGTATACTCAGAAGATACTGGAGTTTCTTGGGTGATTGAGAAAGGATACCATACTAGATTTTCTTACAAGAAAAAAACATGAGAGAAACACACAAATGAAAGCTAATAAATAATAATAATGGGAGAGTAATTTCCTGTGAAATGAATTGGTAGAAAATGCTGAGTTGAAAAGATTATAGTAGGGCTAAAGTTTCCTTGTGGAATGCTTCAGGCTTCTAGCAGGAAAGTTGAAATATAATACTGTGTTTGAATAAGTGAACTCCACCTCCCGCTGCTTGAGTTTGAGTAAAACTGAAACCATAGATGCTTTGAGAAGCTGTGCTCAGAAGGCTGGCTTCTGGGCAGGCTCAGTTCTGCAGCACAGAAAGTGTTGGTAGTTCAGGCAGCATGCTCTGTAGGAATGTAAAATGAAGAATTCCACCTTCAGAAGAAGATGTGTTTCACAATGCTCACTATGTTTTCTTTCATGAGAGTGTCCTACCGGATGGGAGTAAGAGAAAATCTTTAGCCATTTAAGTTTAAAATGTTGGCTAACTTTCAGATTATATTTAATTTTCATTGTAAGAATTTCCAAACCAGAAGTTCTAAATTTTATTTAAGACTAATTGTGAGTGTGTGGCAAAGCACCCTTTGAAAACATTTTGTACTGTCAAAACAAGACTCTGACATTGTGGGATTACACATGTCTGTAGCAGATCTGGCACAGGCAGTGGCAATGAAGTAAACCATGTGAGCATTTCCATGCTGCCATTCTGAAGGGTGACAATCATGAAAAGTCAGTCCACATTTATTTCTTAGCCCTTCATAGAAGATGCCATTAAGACAGCAGCTTCTGAGGAGGGAGGTGATGCAGACCTTGTGCAAAGCACTGTTGGGAAGGCTCTTAAATGAATTACAGAAGTGAAAACTTCCAACTGCTATTGACAAGCTACTGACATTAATTGGTACAAGATACATTAGGCCAGTCCCACAAGGAATAATTGAAGTGTCCTGGGAACCTCAGCAGAGAAGATAGGACACATGAACGGTACCATCAATACCTTTCACCAGAGAGGGGTGAAAGGGTGGACTGTGCTTGATAATAAAATATTACAAGACAAGATCAATCTCAAGTTGGACTCCTGCAGTTGGATGGACACTTGTCAACTTTGACCACTCTCTGCCTGCTCATTTCCCCATTTTAAATAAGAAATACTTAAATAAAGAAAAGGATCCTTGAAACAAGGTTAAGACTTATGTCATTCTCTGTCACTCTCAGTGACAATGGTGGGAACATCACAGGTTCATCAAGTACAATTTTCTGTGTTCAGTTTGGGTGAAATGTGTTAAACTAGGTCCCTCTGAATGACAGAAAGAGAAATACTGAACATCCAGCTACTGCCCAACACAAGGTTCAGTGCAAAACAGTGTGTGAGCATGTAATTAAAGATTTATAGTGGTTCATATGTGGAAGGGGCCATAAGGACACTAGAAACTTCTCAAGTGTTCAGATTTGCAGCTTGCACATTTTTAATACAGCTATTTTTTTCAAGTTATCTTGAATTTCAGCACAGTAGCACAGAAAGCAAATGAGCAAATGCTGCTCCTGACAAGATTGTCCATCTGTCACGATTTCTCCATGTAATAGTGTTAGGAAATGTCAGCTGTCATTTGCAAGGAAAAGTGCGCAGGTTCAGCTGCCTGAATTTATCATAGTGGGTGACAGACCTAAAGAAATTCATCCCAGGCTTTGTTTCTAACAGCTGCCACAGCTTTGGATGCAGCATCTATCCTCTGTGTGTCTGACTCACAACACTGCAAATTACAAAGCGTAATTGGGCAGCAACTAAACTTCAGCCAGCTCCAGTGCCATGATGCAGTTCTCCTCAGCCAGCTGGGCCCGTGTCTTTGCACCAACCAGTTTCTCAGGATGCTTTTCTGAGCTTGGCAGGATTACCTGTATGACATTTTCTTAGACTTCCCCATAAAAGTTTTCCTCAGATGAGGTGTGTCACCGTATCTGGGTGCTCTCATATAGATTATCATGCGCACCCTAAAGTCCCAACTCAAAGGGATGGTTTTTAAGTGCTGCAAGCAATGTAGCCAGAGAAGGGGACACTGCAGGACAAGCATAAATAGCCAATATACTTATGTTCAATCTGAGCCCTCTGTGGTCCCAGCTACACCACCCAAAGGAGAAGTAAAGGATAGAATTATCTTTTAGAACGTGTGCTCTTCATGACAGTGTTTATATTTGAGTTAGCATCTGGTTTTCTTTATTTCTGCTGAACATAGATCCCTTAGGGCGTAAGCATCCAGATGAATTACAAACGATGACATTTTGATGCTTGACAAAGAGTATCTTGTGAATTTAAGAATGTTTGATAAGCTTTTATTTTCTATTTTGCATTACTGGAATTGTCTCTATATTTTTTGACTTGCACTCTTTCTTCTATGCACTCCTCTTAATTTAGAAAGGAAAACCTTGCAGGAAGTTCTTTGTAACAGGTGACAGCAATTACTGATCTTGTCTTTCATAAGATTTCATATACTGACTTTGCTCTAACAAATGAAAAAATACAAGTATCCATTAGCTTTTAATGCCTTAATGAATCTTTCCAATAAGCCCATTCTGTGAAGAGAGAACTGGAGAGAAAACAAGAGCAAAATAGTGAAAAATTTTAGTGAAAAGGAAAGAAGGCAAGAAATTATTAAAATTGGTAAAATATTTTTAAATTATTCTTGATTTTGTAATGAATTATTATTTCCTGAAAGTGTCTCTTTTCTCTTTTTCCACCACTTCACATTTTCTGGATTCCTGCACATTTGTACAAGGCTCTGCAAAGGCAATCTCATGAGACAGAGCTCCAAGTGGCTTCCCGAATTTATTTCTATAATAAGGCTACCCAAAGCTCCAGCCTCACACAGCTCTCTCTGAACTGGGTTGTGTCCTTAATGTAAGATCCTGAATAATGGCTGATGCATGTTTGTGTCAAACTCTGCAATCTTTCTCAGCTGAGGTCCTGGCTTTGTTTTTCAAAGCCAGATCAATATGCAGATATTGTTAGATAACAAGAGATGGACTACAAACTTCTCTCTCTTTCCTGGCTCCAGGCTCTCATAATTCTCTCAAATAAATTTCAAGCAATCTCTTGTCCAGCCACCATTTCCTATATGCTCAAGTGTATTTGATCCCATTAGAGCCCATAAGCTGCAGTTTTATGCATCCCTTATGCCTTCTTACCAAGGAAACACAGATGTTTCTCTGTTCCTTTCCCTCATTTCCCAAGGAAACAAAAGCCTGAATATTTCAGTTTCTCACTTCACATAAGGTCATGCCTACAGACTCTCTCCTACAATGCTTACTGTTGGAAAAAATACAAAAACTGAAAACTCTGGCCACAAGAGTACAATGGTACAAGCACAAAGAAGTCATGACAGTTTTTCTGTATTTATTGCCTTTTCTCACTTTTCTACACTGTTCTCACATTGTTGATATGACTATTTGATACTGTTGGCATGTTTACTGCAGCTGAATCTTTTGGTGTCACATTTGCAACACCAATTTGCATGAATTGTCTTGAAGAAAGTTACCTAATACTCTAAACAGAGACAGCTAACTGAAAAAAATACACTCAATTTCATGTGTATGTATTAATCTGAGAGAATTCACCCCCATTCAATACATGGTACAGAAAACTGGGGGTTTTTTGGTGAAAACATCTGACAATCAGAAGGGGATCTGATTGTGTGAATTTCAGGCATCAAACCCCTTCTGTTCAGCTGTGTATGGATGGACTCTGACTTCAGGAGCTACAACACACCTCAGTGCAAAGCCAGCAACTTTGTAATAGTGCTGAGAGCCCGAGCCTGCTCTCTGAGATGGCAGCTTTCCAACTTAGATCAGTAACAAGGCAATTAGGAACCAGACAAATTTATTTACATGGGTTAGTAAAGACTTTTTATGTGTGATAACTTTCCCACAGGAACAGCTTGTGAGATAGCTGCCAAATGAAAATTGAATGCCATGATATCCTGTTTATTTATGCATCTGTTATCACTGCTCTTATTTACATGATCCCGGTAAATTTTTCTGTGTTTTACAGTGCAGACACATTTTTATTGCACGTTTGAAGAATTAAGTTCATATTGACAGAGATAAATGTTAAAAAAGCCATCTGTTCAGCCCTTTTGAACAGTATATGTGTGTTCACACGTTTCTCACAGGAGATGAGAGTTCACAGAACTTCAAAAGCTCTGCATGCTCCTCTGGTCTCACTTCAGTTTTATGTCATTCCATTCTGATTCCCATCCATGTCTGCATCCATATTCCACCCCCAGGTGGTGCCAGGAAGGTGAATGGAAGTGAGACATCAAAGCTCTCGTGTCAACACTGCAAGTTGCTTATGATGAAAACTTCAAAACTCTTGGGAAGGTGTTATGTCGAACGAGCACAGCAGAAATTAATCTAACAAGGGTGATAGTGCCAGCTGAGAGACATATAAGTTCAGGCACAGCAACCCATGAATGCACCCATTCTGCTCCTAGGTTCCACAGTTCAGAATAAACTCCACTGAAGGGATAGATATCTGCAGTTTATGTAGTCTAGTAAGAAAAGGCTGAGGAAGGATACAATTCCTCTGTTAAACTGCTTCTGTGGAGTAGATATTATAGGAAGATGAAATATTTATGCAAAAGAGGAAAGCCGGCATATGACCAAATGCACAGATGCCTAGTCCTAAAGTCTATTCAGCCTTTTGAAAGGGTCAAAACAAACAATTTGAAGATTGAGTTATACCACATTATGAGAGAAGCTCAAATAATAGGTTTTCTAAGGAAAGCAGAAATGGAATCTATTAGGTTGTTGAGTCATACTAGAATGATATTTTCAGATGGTTCTGGCACTGGTAATTGATTTTCTTTGTCTCTACAGCATTATTTACCATCTTATGTTCTAAATGGTTTCCCACAGTTTAGTGGGAAAATTTTATGACTCAATTAAGGGTGGCTTGTTTTAGACAGAAGAAATTAACAATAGTATTGTATTGCACTGGCTAAAAAAGTCTGAAACAACACATTACTTTGGCTCCAACAAAGAAGAGAAAAAAATGTCTACAGTCTATCAGATTTTCAAATATGCATTGTTTTACTGGTTTTCAGGAAAAAATATAATTTTAGCATATATTATTTCAACAAGTAGCTGTGAGATTTGTTGTTTAGATTAAGATAAACTGGAAATGTAAAGACCAAACAGGGTTCCTGAAGTTTGCCTTCTCTGTTTCATCATGAAAAATCCCCAAACTTATTTTATGGGCAAAACTTGGTCTGCTAAAGAGCAGTGTGCACCAGATGACTGGTTCCTACAGAGATTGTTTTCATACAGAGCATTTTCTTGATTTGAGAAATTTCCAATAGTTCAGCATGAAGGCATTTGTGACATTTATTTTTATTTTATTTTTAAAGGCTATAAATGTTTCTTATGCAGGGTTAGCTCCAGCAGAATCCAGGTGTGAAGTCCTTACCTTTTTCTCCCACAGAAAGGGACAGAGCTGCATGGTGGGAAAGGTTGAGCACTGGTGTGGCTGAAGGCACTTGAGGTGCCCAGTCAGGGCTGGGAGCAGCCAGCTTTGGCTTTGTGTCAGTGAGGGCAATGAAAAGATTCCTGTAGAATGAACCAGCTGGATTTGGGTATCTCATTTACGCACATATAATTTGCATTTTGAGGTGTATTGAGGTCTAGGCATTCTAGATATGCTAGTCATCTGCAAGAGAGATTCCTCTAAAATGTAAACTGAAGCACACTGAGTAGTGACAGTTGGGATAATTCCACCAAAAGCACACCCCTGATGTGAAATGGAACACAAACACAGACCTCCTGCATTCGTTGCTGCCATTTGTAGGAACTGAGGAACGTCAAAAGTTTTTTTTCAAATTCAGAAAAGAGAAAGTGTTGGTATTCCTTTTCTGTTTTTCCCATATTCCATGAGTTATCCATATTCTTAATGCCCATGTGATGCCAGAGGTGTGGAGGTTTGTGAGCAGCAGCACATGTTTCTGTGCTGTGCCTTGGAGCGAGCACCAAGCGTCCAGGAGAGCAGCTGGCATTACCTGCTTTTTCATGGTGGCAGGATGCTGCCGAAGAGGTGACATTGCCAGCAGGGCATGAAATGACATGCAAGCAGGCCAGTGTGTGCCTCTGGCAGACTCAGCAGATACAGCTCATGCAAGAAAAAGGGGAAATACAGATCTAGGAAGATTTTTCACCTGCTTCTGGCCTGACCTCATTCGATGGTATTTATTTATCAGAAAAAGGAATCACAGGGAAGGTGTAAAAAGCTCCAGTTTAGCACTGAAGTTGAGCCCTCTACTGCCAAGGAAAGTGGCAACAATTACCACACCTTGCACCTCCACCTTCTCACTTGAACTCTGCCTCGGTGCAGGGGGAATACAACGAGCAGGACATGTGAAGAGAAGGTGCTTGAAGAGTGCACATTTCATGGAGGAGTGGTTTGAGTTTCTGCTCTTGTTTTAAATGGTGGTCTCTTCAATGTAAATGGAAAAAAAGCCTCAAGGATGAATCCAGGAATCCGAGGACAGGTCCAGCTTGGATGAAGGCCCCTCCAGCTGAATTTGTTCAGGTGAGAGCAACTATCTTGTACTGAGGGACTTCTATGTGAATGTGTCCATTGCAGGGAGGAGTGGTGAGGGCTGGCTGGCCCAGTGGCGCTAACCAGGCTGTGACAGGGCTGCTGGTGCCATGAGCAGCTCAGTATCTCTGCACTCTGTGCAGGGACTGCAATCTTCTGAGACACTGGCCAGTGTGAGCCACTCACTGCTTGACAGGCGCTGCTCTGCGTGCATGCAGAAACAGAGCCCGAGAGGGCTTGAGAAACTTCCCATCAAACAAAAGTTTGGAAACCTTCTGGTTTTGGTGGATATGGAGTGAAGGCCTCGGATTCATGCATTTGGCTGTTGCAGCCTAAGTCCTGTCAGGCCTTTCTTTGGATGTAAACTTTGTTTTCTTAAAGCATACTCAATTGTCCCATCCAGTTCAATGGAAGTGGTAACAATGACTCCAGCAGAGGCTTGGAGGGACAAAGTGCTTCTGGAGGAGAATATTGATTGTTACAGGAGACATGATCTCACCCTGCTCTGCTGGCCACCACCACTTCTAATTAGCAGCTGGAGTCACACAAAATCATCAAGAGTACGTCTGACTAACCAATAGAAAGTTCATCTTAATAGAAATGTATGACTGAAACCATGTAATTTGGTTAAGTGCCCATTTTAGCTAATGCTAATGCAAATACTATAAGGAAAGCTAAATGCAGAGAGACAGCAAAAGAAAATGTAATCTCTTACTAATCAGATGGAATTTAGCAATCTATAGTAGGGTTTTACAAGATTTTATTTCTCAGCTTAACTGGAGGAATACTCTTTCACTTTTTATTAGATACTGCAGATGTTCTTCTGACCGTCCTCTTGAGAAGACTGAGAGAAAGCAGCTATTATTCATCATGATAAATGGAAATTTTGGAAATCTTGTCCTTGATGGATATTCAGGCTGCTAATGAAGTCAGTAGAACTTTGAAGTGGAATTGTAACACCTCTTTCTTTGCTAGTCTAGTAAAATTAGAGGTGAAGTAATGGAGAAGTAAGAACCAACAGTGAAATTTTGTAATTCCTATGGCACCCTGCACTCATATTTCACACAAATATAAGGTGTATTGCTTTCTGTTCCAATGGGGAATACACTCTAGGTGCAATAGGCTGCAAATGAGGAACAGACTATGTAAGCATTGAAAATCTCGGATTAAATCTACTGACTTTCATGAATGTTCAAAGCTGTGAGTTTTCTCCCGTAGTTTTGAGAAATTTGTAAAATTGAAGTGCTCATCACAAAATAACCCATTGAAACATACACTATAAAACTTTGGGAATGAGAAAAAGTGCATCAACCTACTTTATTTTTCCAGATGGAAGAAAATCAGATTCTTAAATCAACACCTGAGTGACATGAAATCTTGGAAAGAAGAAGTTAGCTCCTTCATTTTTCTGTCCAGTTGCTTTGGTGTCACACTTGGAATTGCAACTAAACATACCAAGGATTTTTTCATAAGTGGCATTTTTTAGGACTTTATGCCAAATCAAAATTATAAACCTCAGTAGATATATATATACACATAGGAGCACAAGTCTGTGACATAGAAAAATGTTTCAGAATAATTTTATTTTCAATTTTTTACCTTCTCAAGTTGTGGCCATGCCAATGGATCCCAGGGGAAGACTCCCAATAATTATGTGTGTAGAAACCTTGGGTCAAATTACATCAAGTGTCGCGGACATTTTTTCACAGAAATCCTTTCTTTCAGATTTCTGCGTCTTCTGGAAGGCAGAGGCCTCAGAAGAGAATGTAAACAATTGTTATCAGCTGCTGTGGAATGCAATAGGATGCACCTGATTGGTCTCATGTTATAAACAAGCACATGTTTATGATTAAAGGCCAATCACAGAAACAAGCTGGGGACCGAGTCCCTGGACACAACTTTGATATAGATTTTTTTCTTTCTATTCTTAGCTTAGCCAGCAGCCTCTGCAATTTCTCTCTTTATTCTATTTAGCATAGTCATAATGTATTATATATTATATATCAATAAATCCAGCCTTCTGATCAAGAAATAAGATTCTCGTCTGTCTCTCTCTCACCAGCAGCGACCCACTCAGGACGCTGTAATACATCAAGTGTGTATGTGTTCTCAATCAACTCATGTGATTCACATTCAGGAAAGGGCGGAGTTAGGTTACAAACAGAAGAAAAATCAAACTGAAGAAGAACAGTTCTCCAGTCTGCGGAAAGAATAATGTGTTTCTTTTGCTTTGCAGAAAGAGAGGGGTCCAGAGGTTCACTTTCTTTCTGTAAAGAAAGCCTCTGTTTGTGGCTGGAGATCTGAGGACCGTAATATTCAGCTTCACTTGCATTCCCACTGGAGGCTCTGGCCAAATGGACAGACTCTTTATGCTCACTGCCCATAAATAAACCTCTAGACAATATTTTCTGTGTTGAGAATTATGTTCAAGTGGATTGACCCATTCCATGTGCCAACACTATTTCCACCGAGACTGTCATTTCAGTGTCACTAACAGTCACAGCTACTGTCAGATTTACTTTGACAGTTAAAAATAACCAAATTAAAAGCATTGGATGGCATAGAAAACTGTCTAATATCTCTTTGCTTGAATTTGATCTATTAATCCTTTTGGAATTCGTAACCTTGCTTGTTTTCCCCAGGATCCCCTTGGCACCCAGGGTTTGACTGCTTAACCTCACAGGGCCAAAGCTCTGTGCATGAGTGATATTATTCTCCTTTGTCTCAAAGAAAAATGGGGTTGCAGTCAGAGCCCTCAAGGAGTAAAAAGCAGATGATTATATCATCTTGGCTAGGTCACAGGTAAGGGATGAGGACTTACAGGACCCCTTAATTTCTTCTACTCCTGAGGACAATGATTGTTCTCACCATTGGTCCCCTCTGCCTTGATTATTGTCAGTTCCTCTATAGCCTAGATGTAATGACCATGTAAACTTGAACAAGTTTTACAGATAATAGGGGTTGAGGAGCCTCTTTCACACAGTGATCATATTTAATAAAGTTCTGCCACCAATCAAGTATGAAGAACCTTCTCAATAGAGTGGCCTATTTTTGTAGCATCTTAAAAAATGAATTCTTGAAAAGTTTGAAACCCATTGCTTGTTAGTAGAAGTAATTTTGGCAGGTCTCTCACATTCTGTTTGGATTAGCTGAAGATCTTTACATTCCCATGCAATAATTTTTTTCTCCAGTGCAAAACAACCTGCCATTGTTTTAAGCTGAAAGCATTTTTTCCCTAGTGTTAAAAGATGATGAAAACTAGCAAACAAAAAGATTTGCTGCATTGTGCTGGTGACAGCCTGTTGCCCACAGTCCCTGCCGGGACTCTGTAGTGATGGTAATGGATAATCTATGAGTTCCAGACTGCTTGAACAGTTTTCATCTGAGTGCCATTGCTGCAAGTGCAGGCATGTGCACTGGTGTATTGATCCAATATCAACAAGCACAGACATCTACCAGCATCACAGATGAAATATTCAGCACACAACACCAGGGCTGCATTTACAAATTGATATTTCAGCCCTCTTAATTACTCTGATAGGCCTCAAAATGTCAATCTGTATCCAGGAGGCTTTTGGAGTCTCAAGGCAAAGAGACAGCAGACCAGAGAAGAATGTTTTCTTCATCTGAATTAGCCAAGTAACTCTGAAAGGCTTTAAGACAAAGCTAGACAGTCTACTGCACACTAATACCCTTAAATCTAAGCACACTAATGAAGTACATGTATTATTCGAGGCATTGATTAGCTGGTTTACTTATACATGAGGTTACAAGATGCCATCTGGAAAGTAACTGCAAGGACTTTAGCAAAACCATTAGTGTTGATAAACTTGGGGGTAGAAAAAACCTTGCGGAAAAAGAAAAGACTTTATAATTATTTTTACTAATTAAGATATAAACAACCTGATCTGTTTTATAGTGTCAGCTAAGATACCTGTTTGGAAAGCTAGTTGCAAGGGTTTGAGCTCCCTTTATAATGTGGTCCAGAATCAAAGGCAAGTGTGCACAGAAAGTTCTAAAACACCATGAGTCACTTCAGGCTGGGGTTTCAAATGTGTTTCACACCTGCAGGAATGCTTTGTGGCATTTGGAAAAATTTATGCAGATATCCAAGTAAAGGGTGCCAAGAGAGCACCAGTTAAGCAGCTGGATAACTCTACTGGCTGTGGATTCTCAAGGTTGGGATTGAAGGCGCTTGAGATGGTAGTTCATGTTCAGACTCAGGTGCTTATTATTTCTTATCAGTGAAACAGGCACACAACCATGAGCTCTGCAGCCTTTCATTAGCAAGGCCCAAAATGGCTAACTATCTCATTATAAGGTCTTTTAAGACTAAATTATCCAATTAAGAACTGACACCTAGATTATTTTTCCTTTTAACCCAATAACTGATCCCTCGAAGCCCTCAATGCAGACTTTTCTGCCCAATTACAAAACATCACCCAAACCCATGAAGAAGAAGGAAGAAGAAGGTAAAGAAGAACAACCTGCCTTCACCCTAAAACCTCCATCTTGCTTTATATTTATTTCTATATTCTAAAACCCCAAACTTTAAGTTTTCCACCCTGTGATATTACACACTTCTAACCAACTACACACCCGTAATCCCAGTACTATCAATCAATTTTGGAAGCCTTCTCCACAGCCTCAGGTCAATTGCAGTGTTCTCTTGTGTGCCTTTAAGCACAGAAAGTTTAAAATTCTCACCATCCAGGGTTCCAACAATTGGCCTTACTTTCTACATTATTGTGACTGAAATAATGCTGATCTGCATCTCATGGGAATGGAAAGTTTGCTGCAAGTGATTATTAAACAAACAAAAATCTATATAAGTTTCACTGCAGAGAAAACTCCCATGGAGTTATCAAAATTTTCCACTCTCTCCTTTCACATGTCCAAAATTATCAAATTGAATTTCAGGACTGACTACAGCCGTGAGTTGATGGGAGACACAAAAGTATGCAGAAAATAAATCTGATTCTAATATCTTCAAATAATAGTTCAACATTTTAAAGTTAAACTACTGAAAAAAATATGATAGCAATTATTCTTACTTACAATAGCAATTATTCTTACTTACAGTATAAGCACATTTTGGAATGGTTAATATTCAGCAAGGATTAAAATGAAATTCTGTATTCTCCATTAGAAGTATTTTATTGCTTCTTCTCAGAAAGGGTGTTGAGTCGCAGCCCGTGATTAATCCCAAGGCTACACCCCGATGCTGAGTAAAATGCTGCCATCTTTTGGCTGCACTCGACAGGAACAGGTAGGAAAATTTCTACAAGATTTTACCTTCAGAAAGACGAGAAACCATTGCTGTTTCTGCAGTAGTTGCTCCCAAGGGTATTGTTCATGGTCACTGTCATGGTCTGTAACTTCATAGGTGCTGAACAAAAAATGTGCCTTTTTCCAGATAGTGAAAAAAACTGAAGAAACAATCCAAAAGACAAACCCCATTAAAAAAAAAAAAAAAAAAAAAAAAAAAAAAAAAAAAAAAAAAAATAATGAGGGCAGGGGGGATAGATTAATGGGATAATTAATCTAATGGCAGAAAACCCTAGAATATAAGGAAAAATGCAATGCTGTGTTTCCTCTCCTTACATTCTGGAATCCAACATCTATTTCTTTCATGTTAAGTTAAGGCTTTTCTACTGCACACTGTTACTTCTCTCTCTCAGAGATCTGCAGCATGCTGCAGCAAAAATATCTTTTCAGAACTCAATAATCCATAAATCCAGGGGATATTTAAGCACTACTATTTGAACATTTTTTATCCTTTTGCAAAGGAGTGAATAGAAAAAAATTGAATTGTCCACACTTTGTTAAAATGTAATTGTCAGTTGTAAACTCAGCAGCAATTAACACCTCCCCAGCACATAAATATTTCTCAACCCTCCTTTTACATTCTAATACTGTCAAGGGACTCACTCTGTCAGAAAAACTAAAGCCTATGCTTTGCAAGGATCATTGCTCATTAGGTTAAGGATTATTCCACATGCATACACCTGCATTTGAGGATCTTGTAGAATTTAGTTTGCTAGTGGTTGGGTTGAATGCATCAAGATTTGGCAAATTATCACTGATGAGCCACCTAAAAGCATTTAGGGATCCTGTAAGGTAAATTGATATATTTTGAGACAGACTCGGAATAACACTCATCTATAAAATGTATTGCTTTTAAATATACACAGCCCAGATTTATACAGGTATTATTCCACGGATATATATTGTTCTTGTTCATATTTTTACCAAACATAGCCTAATCTTGGTCATAAAGGCTAAAGTCTACCTTCCCTATCACTGAATCTATAAGTCAGCAAGAGATGTTCCCTCTCAAACATATCAGTAGCTATATCCAAAGAACACCCTGTGCCAGGAGGGAATAGATACTGTGCTGTGCTTCCATGCTCCTGGCAGAAACCTGGCTGAGAGAAGACGTTCTTCCTTCCAGCCCCAGAGCCCAATGCCACTTCCTCCCCTAGCACAGCTCAGTTTCTAGGATAACCACAAAGATGAGATAAACTCCTCTTTTATTAGAACGAGTCTAAACCAAACTCCAAAGAAATCCATTCTCTTTGATGCTCAAAGTCCAAAGACACCGACATTTTATGCTCTGCTGCACTCAAGTCATGGAATCAAAACGAATGGCAGAAGCTGTGGTGGTTGGCACAGCAGTAATACTTGCCGCTGGCACGGTCCTGCTCTCTCAAGTCCCAACAGTCCATCAGGTGACAGGAGCTGAATTCCATCACTGGCGGAAGTCAAGAAAGCAATATAAGCAGAGCTGAATTTCAGAAAATTCAGAGTCCCAGTCCAGGTGCTGGATTACCCATTAATATTTGCAATCTGGGTCATTACTCTGGATTAGGAGTGGAATTTTTGTCTGAGGACACATCCTGAAACATCAGAGCAAACCTGCCATCACACTTTGTAGCAGATCCCAGTGCACGGGATGTGCATCCTGGCCTTCCACTGGGTCACTGAGGAGACAAGGAGGGAAACACTGGGCATTTCACATGGTGCTTGCCACACAGGTGATCAGGTGGCTGGTTTCCTCAACCAGCCATTTCTGCTGTGGATTGCTGGTTATTGTTAAAGTTACGACACAGGCTTGGCAGACGTTTGACAGAGATGTCTGTTCTCGTTTTCAGAAAGCGGCAATGCTAACCATGGAACATGACAACTATTCAGCAAATTGGTTTTTGCAGAATGTGGATCTCATTCAATTATGCTTTTGGCCAGGATTGTCATAAAGTCTTCTAAGCATTCTCCTAGGGATTTGGGATTGCTAATGCCAAGAAAAAGCAGCTGTCATCTTGCTAAAAAATCTACTGAATTTCGTAAGAAACCTTTGTCTTACGTAACATGGCTGCTCCCGTTGGCAGCGTGTATTACATCTGCTTCAAAATCTTGTTCTACAATTAGATCTAAAGGGAAATAGAAAGCAAATAAACATTTTACAAATGATGCCTGCTTAAAACTTATTTTACAAATTATGCCTGCTTCTGAATGTGTAACACTCTGAAATGCCTGTAACATGGTTATTATTTTTTTTTCTGTAAATTAAGCACAAATTATGCCTTGACTACATCTGAGAGATAGATGTAAACTGTGTGGGCAAATGCTGATAGATAATTTGTGTCAAAAGATGAACTTGATGCATAGATATATTTTTCATGAAGAATGAAATCTAGTGCTAGTTTTATAGGTATTTAATGAAATTGTGGGAGACTGTATATTTCTAATTTTGGAATCAGAGAAATAGCAGCTCTCTCAATTTCTCATAGAGCAAAATGCATGCTTAGCATTGACCAATTAAAACTGACTTTTAATTTAATAAAAATAAGGAGACCATTCGTTTCACTGCTCATCATGTCTTCACAGACCAGCTGCAAAGCTATCACCTACTACAGCTTCACACGCAAGTGATTCAGAAATAAGACAATCATTGTTTTTCCTGAGTGGTAGAAAATGTCATGGAATTGATGATTTTGTAGGACATCATCTGATATATTTTTTTCTAAGAGAAATATTCAGAGACTGAAACCATCTTTGTCCTCCATTTCCACCAACTTTTTTTATCACTAAACTTTCAGAGAAAAAAAAAATATTTTATTAAGCTAAACTGAATTTTTATCCTGAAAATTGAAAGTCAAGATTTAGTCCCACTCCATCATGACAGGCTTAAAAGATTTGAGATTTTACCTGAAGAAGGATAACACAGAAAGAGTAAGGAAAAGAAAGTTTGGGAGAAAAAAAAAGGCGTTGGTAAAGCAACCAAAAGACATATGAGATATGCATTTTCAAATTCCACTTATAATTTTGACAAAAATGAAATCTTGGTCCAGCTAGGACACATTTTTCTAGCATAGAAGTATTTTGCTGCAGGGAATTGTAAGCAAGGGAGGAAGATTTCCATAAGAAGTTCCTTTATTTTCTCCATAAGGATAGACTGGAGTACATGAACTGGAAGTGATCAGAATAATGACAATTATGGAGCTGAAAATATTCTTTTTAAATTCTCTGAGATACCAGCTCATAAGGAGTTCAGTTTGTGTTCCATTGGAAATCTTGTTACTATGCTTTGACCGACTGTGCTTTGCTTGAAAACAGATGGAAATAATTTTCATCCTCCAGAAAGCAGAATGAGTTGATGGAAAAACTACCCCTTCAGGACCAATTGCTAAGAAAGAGAAAAGAATGGGAGAGCCCTTTAGAAAAATTGATTCTGCTCCCGACTTATATAGAAAAATTTACTAGCTGGTAATTTTGTGTCCCTAGCCAGATTTTTAAATATTAATGAAATTCTCAGAATGACATAAAATGTGTCTTTTTATGTGTGTATAAATCAAATGTGTATATTCACTGTTGGGCTTGTTGCGCATTGTTCCATTTTAAAACCTATAGTTACTTCAAATTCATTTAACTTCTGAGGCTTCCAAGATTTACAGAATTTGGCTTTCTTTTTACTTAGCTTTTTTTTTTAAAAAAGCATCTTATACAAAACGAGTAATTTTGAAGCTCTTTTTCTGAGCTTTTCATGTAAATTTTAACTGGTTTAATGCTTGAAGCGTCTTTAAATAATTAAAAGCTTTTATAAATGAAAATTTTGATTGTCACAGAACAAAATTAAGCTGGACACTAGAGATTTACGTAATAAAACAGAAGGAAGAAAAAGGCCCTACACTAAGTATCTCCTTTTACTAAGGAAATAATGATAAAAGACCACAGCACTGATCATCAAGAATGCAACCATTAGCATTTCCAGAGCACAAGCAATAACCGCTGCTGATAAATTCTAAGGGACAGATCATGAAACATTTGTGCCCTTTATCCCACCATCTCTATTGCTACTCAGTCATGGTGTTGACATGCCATGTCCATATCTCAGCCACTCACTGCTTGCTTGCGGCTCCTGGATGTTCAGCCCAGGGATATGGAGGGGATAATCCAGGACAAGAAGCTGATTTTTATGCTTAGTTCTCCTTCCAAACCAAGGTACAGGAGAAGGCAGGAATTGTGAGCTGAGATCCTGTGTGGATATTAAGCAAGGTTTATACCCTTGGACCTGACAGCATGGAAGGTGTCTGTGGGTCTGTAGTTTAGACAAAGCCAGTGTCCTACACATGTGAGAAAACCTACTGAAATTGAACAGGGCAGCTGTCTGCTCTAAAATATACCTTATCAGTGTTGAGAAATAACGGAACTGGCTTTAAGAGCACAGCACAGGTGCCTTCAGCAGTGAAACATAGCATCATATATTTCAGAGTTGTACAGAACCAGCATGGCCCAGATGGTTGGTGCCCAAATCAGTGTCTCTTACAAAAAACTGTTACCAAGAATGCCCAGGAAGAAGAGGAAGTATTCACAGGGTACAACTGAGTTTCCCACTCTAATACAAACATTACTTTCCAGCTACCTGATAACCTCCATACTGTGAAACAAATTGAAGACTCTTGCCAGTCTTTCAATACATGCAATTTCATCCTCCTCTGTGATGACCTCTCATCCTTTTCTGCACCTTAGTCTATTCTTCTGTGCATCTGATCTTGGTGGACTCTACATCTGCCTCCTTCCTTTTGCTGAAAACAGTCTGCCAGTTAAAGGAAGCAAGTCTCACATCCAGTATGAAACGTATCTACTGTAAAAAAATTCATCTTTGATTCAAAGGAACAGCTAAGCAATTGCAAAGAAAATGAAGATGTAGCACTATGGCAAGAGCATGTTCAGAAATACCAAACAGCTCAGAGCCCTACCTTCTCCCTGTGGCAGATCTGACATTTGTGTGCATTGCTAGCTTGAACGGACAAATTGCTCAGTATTTTCCATTAATATTCCTGCTGGCTTGTGTCATAAGTAGGGAGATAACAGATTTCAGCTGAGCTGGAGATAATGCTAGAAAGCAAACTGCCTCAGCTGTCTAACAAATTAATGATAAACTGACTGGTACCCAATTGTCTCAACCACTGGTGGAGGGTAGGATGGCCAGACAGAACAAAGCTAGAGAAAAGTAGTGCTTTGCCTTCCTCATCTAAAGCAGTGGCTTCTGAATAAGAATCAGGAAACTCACAAATTTTGTTCCCTTTCTATTGGCCAGGAGAAAACCCTTCCTCAAAGGAAAATCAGATCAGAAAATGGTTCAGGGGGGAAGAGCTCTGGATTGGTGTCTTAGGCTTCTGGAGCCCCTTGGGCTTTGATGAGATGGAAGCAAAATTCCTCAAGGTGCTAGAGGGCCTGACAAAAGAATTTGGGAAGTAGACATGGTTGATGAAAACAACTGTTGGGTTATAGTATCACCATAAAGAAGCAGATGCAGTAGAGGCTGTTAAGAAGGCTGTATACTGTTTGGCAATAATTCCTGGGCACACAGTGAACAGATGTGTTTGCAAGAGTTAAATATGCAATGGCAAGCACCACAAATACTCCCCTCTGTTTCTGCCACTCACATGCTTACTCAGACACACACCTGACGGTGTGCTGGCCCAGCTGGGCAATGCAAACTGAAACCTGGCTTAAATAACCAGGCCTTCAAAAGTCCATTTTATCAGAGAGAATCTTGATGATATTTAGTCTTTATTATTTGGCATACTGCAAAATAACATTCTGAAATCCTTCTTGTCTCTGAGCCACCTTTACTGTGGCCAGGCAATGAAGGAAACAGAAGGTGCTGCTGGGCAAGGCTGTGGCCCTCCTGTTTTCCAGTGTGAGTGCTGGAAATGGGGGTGCTGACAGAGGGAAGAAGGAGAGAGAAATGCCTGTAATGTTTTTCTAGGGTATGTGCAGGCAATGAGGCAGGATGGAGACCTCTGGGAATCTTCTGCTAGGGAAGGGCTCTCCCAGACGAATCCAAATATGAGGAGTGCAAACATGGAATGCCAGACCTGTCATTCTGTAGTCCTTTGAGCTTTTTTCCTCTGCGTTTTTATTTTCAATCAGCATCTGCACTGAATATCTGTATTCTGAGGACCAATGTCAGCAATGTATGCTCTGCCCTCTCTTGGCTTCCATGGGAAAGCACGAGAGATGCCAGCAGTGGTTTGGAGGATGAAACTTGTGCTATCCACTGGGCTGTGAAGCTCTCCCATCCCTGGTCTGGCTCTGGTTATCCCTGTTCTTTCTGGATGACAGCTGTTCAGAGAAACACATGATCTCCAGAGGGAACAATAATGTAAGCTTGCTTCCATCTTGCATAAATGTAAGGTACGTTGGGTAAAGCCCTAATAGCAAACTGAGCTTCCTCTATAGATCCTTCATAGGTCTTTCTGAACAAGTTCCCTTTGCTGCCTCAGTTTCCCCTTTGCTACAGCTAAGAATTATGTTTTTTATCCATCCCCCATGACACTAAGGAAGTGAGGCATACATCTGTTACCTGGAATCAATTGCCTTCTAGAGCAACTTCTAACTATGTCTGGATTTCTGAGAGCTTTCCTGTGCTGATGGCAGAAGACTCTAGGCGTGAATTGTGAATAGAAAAGCACAGAATCTTTTTTGGCAACTTCAAAATAATCTCTACTAAGCATCTATTTGTAGAATTGTTAAGGTTGGAAAGGACCTCTAAGATAATCACATCCAACTGCCAACCCAGCACTGCCACATCCACCACTAAACTATATTCCCAGGTGCTACATCCACACACCTTTTAAATGCTTCAGGGAAGGTAATTCCATCAGTTCCCTGAGCAGACTATTCCAATGCCTTTCACCTATTCAGTGAAGGAATTTTTTTCTAACATCCAATTTAAACCTCCCCTGGCTCAACTTGAGACCATTTTCTCTTGTCCTGTTGTTGGCTGCCTGAGAGAAGAGGCCAACCCCCACCTGGCTCCAGCCTCCTTTCAGGTGGTTGTAGAGAGTGATAAGGTCACCCCTGAGCCTCTGTTTCTCCAGGCCAAACACTCCCAGTTTCCTCAGCCACTCATGACAGGACCTGTGCTCCAGACCCTTCCCCAGCCCCACTGCCCTTCTCTGGACAGGCTCCAGCACCTCAATGTCCTTTGTTTAGTGAGGACGCCAAAACTCAACACAGAACTCCAGGTGTGGCCTCACCAGTGCTGAGTACAAGGGGACAATCCCTGCCCTGTCCTGCTGGCCACTCTATTGCTGGTCCCAACCAGGATGTCGCTGGATTTCTTGGCTGGGAACTCTGCCAACTCACACTCATCTGGCTGTTGACCAGATGAGTGGCAAAAGTTGGCAAAGCAAAGCTACAAGAAGGATGGTTTACATTTACAATGACCCTCAGAAAGAAAGCTGCCATAAAGGTAAACATTCTAGTCCTGCCTAGATATGCTGTGTGGTACCTGGACTTTGGGGTAGCTCTCAGCCACACTGAAAGTGAGAGCAATAAAATTGGTTAGAGAAAGAGGAGGGTACATGACCGCAACTGTTGTTCACACACTGTGAAGTGAGGGAGAAGCATGGATCTGTTGTCTAGATCCAGCCTCTGCAAAATACTTCTCTGTCTCACAAATTAGATGCCTCTTTGGAATCTTTAGGTAAATTAAATACAAGCTGATAATAACTAAAAACTCAGAGGAGGTCCAAAAATGAGAAAGAAGCTCATGTAGGCATTTCAGATCCTCACAGAAGCCTGGGGAAAATCATCTCCCAGAAATAAGACATCAACTGAAAGAGCTGATTCACTGAATGGTCACATTGCTCTTGCTGTGATAGACAAAAGGCATGCAAGGCAAAGTTTCTACACAAAATTTCTAGCATCTTTTATTAGGCCAGATAAAATACTTGGAAAACTAGATAAACCTTATGTACAGCTTCTAGCCTCTATTACAAATAATATCTTCTATTAGACTGCATTTTGGAGACCTACACTCCTCTAGCTTATTGTCTCTTAGAAAAGAGTTGGATGGGATTTTCAAGGATGCCTCAAACACATTAGATATCTCTGTGTGGGTAACCAAACCTAAAAATTGTTTTAAGGTGAAGAAACTTGGCTTTGACTCACAAATTCTTCCTTAGTTTATATGGAATTAAAATTATCTTCTTCCACACTGTTCTGAAGGCATTTCAAAATCTTTTAATAGTGTTTTTTTTTATGATGTAACATGTTCTTATCTTAATTCTAAAACAGGAATGATTGTATTTTTATATATAATCCTAAATTTTAGTGGCTGCTTTCAGTCTTCCTTCATATGATTTCTGCAGAATAAGGAGATTATGAGCAATTTCAATCTTGGACTCACATTTAGTGTTCTCTCTCCAAATTCACAAACTGTGGAATCTGTGCCATCCAAAACATCTAAATATGTAATCCAGGCCAATGCATTTGTCATCTGCTGCCATTTTTTAAAAGCAATCAATGAGTTGATTTCCTAGGCACAGGCTGTGGGATACTGTGATAAATCTGAGGATACTTTGGTTTTGCTTCATTTTCAAATGCCATCACATTACTGTAATTATTTTGAGAATTATTAGTGCTCACAGCTGTGGACAGGCAGAAAAGTAGTTTCCCTTGCTTTCCCTATGTTTTCTTCTTATTTTGTTACTGTCATGCAAAACAAAATTATTCCAATGTTATCATGGCAGCTACTTGGCAAAACCATGGAATGCACCCCACTCTTCAGTATGTTGGGTATGCACAGCATGTCACTGAGCCCAGGAACTGCCCTGCAGCATATATGGAGCCAATGGAACCATGATGGCTGATGTAAAAGTAATGATGATTTTTTGTAAAAGTAAGGAAAAAGTCAGGAAATTTTTTTTCTTTTTAGAATTCCAGAACAGAGGTTACCCCTAGTGCTAAGCTGGACTAACTGGATCTTTCAAAAAGAGCAAAGTTAGAGAGATTATAAATGAGGATACTAAAAGCAGCTCCCACAGAAACATAAGAAATCAAGTTCAAGAACTATTACATGCTTTCAGGACATAATCTCAATTTCCCACATGTTGTACAGATGTAGGTGAACACAACAGCATGTGTTCTCAGTTCTGCTCCCCACTTGATTAATTTGCAGTCCCTTTTTCTGCATATTTGAGGCTTCACTAAAAGTCACAAGATTTGTTTGAAAGCAGGAGGTAAGCAGGAAATTCATGGAAGATGCTGGAATTTGCTAATTTTTTTTTTAATTTAACCAAAGCAGGAATTAAAATCAAATTCTCATGCCTAATTTCTGAAGCCCCACCAGGATGTCAGAATTACAACCCAAAGGGACACCATCAGAATTACAACCCAAAGGGACACCATCCAGAGCATGGCAACTCTTCACTGACACACCCTGGTGATTAGTAATGCTGCCAAACTGCTCTGAATCTGTGGCACTAAACGAGATTCAATGAGTGTAAACTGCCTGACAATTTTTTTGTATTGACAAGGTTTTTTTTTGCTGCTACAATCCACTTTTTAAACTCATCCAAGTTCATAGCAGGTAAGTGAATTCCAAAATAATTTTAATAGTATTCTTAGTAAGCAGTTTTGCCTGACTTTGCATCTGGTAATGAAGTTCACTTTAACACCACATATTTTCATGCTGTTGAAAAATTATTATAAGTACATGCAACTAGTGACTGTGGTTGTTTTTGTAACTAGATACCATAATGGAGAATGTCAAAGGTAGACATTTTACAAGTGATATTTTAAAAAATGAACACTCTTAATTTTAATTTTAAGGTGGCATCTCTAAAGGAGGTACCACTCCTACTCTCTCTCTGAATCTCTGAATGTGACATTTGCACAATATTTTGGACTTTTTTTTTTTTTTTTTTCTGGGAGAAGAAATTCTTAGTTTACAGTAGAATTCTAATCAGCAAAATTGTGATACAGTGTGTTTTCTGAAAATGATGGTATTAAGTATTTTCCTGATTTATTCCTTCATAAAATTCTTATTTTATTTTATGAAATAGTTTTACTTAGGCTGAATTGTGGAACAAAATATTGTTATTAGTACAACTTATGAGGTCTGCTTAGACTTCACTGCGGAAAGATTATATGAGTAAACTTCACAGCATCATTGTTTTTGCTGGATTGTTTTTCTATAACAATAGGTGCATTGGCTGGTCTGTCTTGAAGGCAGAGATGGTGAAAAAGCTGCAAGTGTGATCAGACAAGAGGTTAAATCTAGATGGACTGATATGACTACGATGTTCACTTTACAGGCTTTAACTGTGATCTACAAATTTAGAAGGCTCATTAGAAATTCAACAAGAACTAGAGCTAAGAGACATTCAACAAAGCAAAGCATACTCAAGAATATTTTTCTCTGAGCAGTTTTATCCAGCAATTCATTCCCCATGGGCACATTTTTTTCTCTCTGTAGAAAGACCAGAGCAGTATGTCCCAAAGAGCAGTATAGTAGTAGGCAGTAGTAGTGACAGGGAGACACAATACTACACAGCTTTTCAAGCCACATGCTATTTCTGTGATAAACAGACATAGTTCTGAAAACATTGGTTTCAGCACACAGCAACCACAGTGCTTGCTCACTCTGTAAATGCTTAAAATGTAAAGATTTCTGGAAAACACAGACAAAGCAGATGAGTGAAAAGTTACACTTAAGATATGTCTGGGTTTAGTTTTGTCACGTCAAACCCGCCACATTCTGACACGTGTTTAAACTGCATTCCTGACCGCTGCCGAGCAGGTGTTTATACCTGCTTGCTTAACACCACCAAAGAAAGTGTTTCCCAGCAGTAAGCGTGAAAAGAGCGCCCAGCCCAAGCTCGCTGCGCAGCCGTGCGGCACCACCAGGGATGCCCTGGGGGAGCAGCCCCGGCGCAGGAGGGGCAGCCGGGCTGGGTGCGGACCGCAGGGCGTTGGTGCCCGCTGTGCCGGGCGCTGGGTGCGGATCCCGGGGCGCTGGGTGCGGATGACGGGGCGCTGGGTGCCCGCTGTGCCGGGCGCTGGGTGCGGATCGTAGGACACTGGGTGCGGATGGCGGGGCGCTGGGTGCGGATCGTAGGGCACTGGGTGCGGATCGTAGGGCACTGGCTGCGGATGGCGGGGCGCTGGGTGCGGATCCCGGGGCGCTGGGTGCGGATGGCGGGGCGCTGGGTGCCCCCCGTGCTGGGCGCTCGGGCTGCGGCACCGCCCCGGCGCGGGCGGAGCTTGGGGGGCAGCGCCGGGAGCCGGGGGAGGGAACGGGACGAGATGCTCTTCGCTCCTATTCTTTAACTTAGCAAAGCCATCTGCTCACTCTCCCCCGCCCTCTCGGAGCTGGATGTCCTCGCAGCCCACCGGGAGGGGAGAAGGAGCAGGATGTGTGCGGGCCGGGCGAGCCCGCCGCCTCCACCCCGCGCAGCGTGAGCGCCCCGCGGCTCCGCTCCGCGCGGGAGGGCAGCCCGGTACCGGGGCTCCCGGTGCCGCCGCTCGGGACGCGTTTGCCGCACGCTTGGGTGCGCGTTTTGCCTCTGAGTTGCTGTGGATGAAAGATACAGGTGGGTTCTTCTCCCAGCGTACTGTGCCACCCTCCAGTCCCCTCCCAAAGAAGTGTAAAAAGTTTGTGAAGGACGCGGAGGTCGGCTGGAGAGGCTTTTGCTCGGTGCGGTGTTTAGAAGCCGGGGGTGAGCCCGGGCATTCGGGAGGTGCTTTCAGTCCTCGCTGCCGCCGCCGTCCCGGCTCGGGCTCTGATGGCTTCAGCCCAGATCGGGAATGGCTCTGTCTGATCTACTCGTACCGCAGGCATTTCTAAACTTCCTCTTCGTACGTAAGAGGGGTGCCTTAACTTTGAATATTCTAAATGATAGTAGCTTTTTTTTTTTTTTTCAAAAGCATGGGTTTGCCACACTTAGATTTTCCCCTTGATCAAATAGTACGGCATTCAAACGTGTGAGCTTCATCACTACATGTGTTCTGTACTTTGTTCTCATTTCCATGTCTGTCTCTGTCGTGAACGTGAACTGCTGAAAGTAAATCTGCTGATCTGCATACAAGAGATTCTTGCACAGACGGGAGGTTTTGGGAGCTGGGAGATACCCAAACTTCTGAACCATAGAACCTCCTCTCAGTCTTCTAGCTTAGCTCTAAACATCTCTCTGGATCTCTTGAAATCTTGCAGCATGGCTTGGAGCATGGAAAAATAATCCAGAACAGATGGGAATTCTGACTTCAGTGTTGTGAAGTCCCATGAAGATCCCCATCTTTCAGCTGTGTTTTAAAACAATTGTTTCAGATGATACCTCTGGTTTTTGATGTTTTCTGTTAAAAACAATTCAGTTTCTCATCTGGAACACAAGGTTAAATGCATGTCAACTTAAAAATACACTATTGCTGTCAAAATTCTGTTAGCAGGTCAAAAAAGCGATTCTTCATAAAATTTCATCTGGGATTGACTTTGAAATATTATGTAGAGGGATTGTCCTTGAATATTATGTTTGGATGTTTTTTGTTTGTTTGTTTTTAATTTAACTTTTCATTAGAAATACAAGTTCTTAAATGAAGGAAAACAACTGTTTTAAAATTGATTTTTGTATGAAGTGAGCAATGAGTTGATTTAGATTGTATGGATATGTAAACATAAGAGGGCTTTTTATAGCTCTTTTATACCCCAAGAGTACAATGTAGATATGATGGAAAAGGATAAGGTTTTTTTAGTAGTATGAAGTTTGATTTTATTTATTTTATGCATTTTCTTCAGATTTTAAATATTTAAAGTGAATTAAGCATGATCTTTGGCATGTTGCACAATGTTGCAAGAGAAGATGGTAAAGAATCTCCCAGCTGGAAACCCATGAAGCTAATGTGTTCAATAAGTTATTTGGTAGAAAAGTGAGAAAGGAAACAAACCAGCTTCACTGCTCAAACTAATGCATGGTGTCAAGTGTGAAAAGAAGCCTCTCATTCTCAGTATTAAAGCCTGTGCTCCCAGAAGCTGATCTAACATCTTCTGAAACCTTATTTTTTTCCAACAGACTACTTCAGAGAAAATACAAGCAGTGATGGGTGTCTGTTTTGCTGTATCTTTAGACTTTTACTGTCAGAGCCAGTCAACAGATGCAGGATTTAATCAGTGGTGACATTAAACAAACTTTTGGCCCATTTCACCTGGCCATATGTTTTGTATCACTTTGGGTATGTTTTCCATTCCCTGTCAACTCTGACAAATTCAAGGAGACAAACTGGATGCTCATTTGCTTGCCTTGGATGGTATTGTAGGTTTTATTGTTTTGGGATTTTTAAACATTTTTTGAGAAGCAGAATTGGCAATTCTGCAAGCTCCTAGCTTCCTGCTAAGAACTGGGAGGGTTCAGGCTGTCCTAGGTCATGGAGCCCTAGGGAATGCAGAGTGTCACCTGTAAGACAGAGTTTATGGAGTTCCAGAGTAACCTCTATTAAACCAAGCTATCTCTCTGGAGGAGAAAAAAAAAAAAGAAAATCAAATGAACACAAAAGCTTTGAGCACAAAGCTCATCTACAAGTGTTTTTCAACAATAATGTGTATTTTTCAGTTAAATGCTAACATTAAGTAAACTTGGACCCATTCTTCAAGGGATTAGTTATGGGAGATTAGAAGCTTTTTTGAAATCTGAATTTAGTTTTTACCTCATCCATAAGTGTAAAAAACGTAGCACTTTATACATGAGCTCCTAAAAAGAGACTTACTCATACATAGCCCAGATCTTCAGATGTCTTCCTCTGCAGACCTTTGTCTCTTTAATTGACCCAAAACTTTTTGAAGCTCATCTTTGTGCATCATGTTTGTCATCTTTTGATATGAAGTAATATTGTTTTTAAATGTGTCTTACACTGAACTTTCAGGACCTGCTCATCTTGCCTGTGCATTAGAATATAATTTCCCAACACACCAGGGCAGAACTTGGCCAGCTGAAGCTGTGTGAGTGGTGGCCAGTGGGGAAATGACCTGGACACTGGGCTGGACCTGCACACCTGGTGTCACACTGCTAAATTGTAATCAGCTGAGTCCCATCCTAGAGTAAATGTCCTTTTGTAAGCACTAAAAATATGAACTCTTGATATGTTTTTAAGAATGCAGGATGACTGTATAATAGACCTATTTATTATTTATATTTTGAGCTGAATTTTTAATCATGGGGTAATTTGTGTTGGAACAGACATTTAAAGGTCATCTAGTATAACCCTCCTACAATAAGCAAGGACATCTTCAAGTCAATCAGGTTGTTCAGAGCCCTGTCCAACCTCACCTTCAACACTTCCAGGGATGAGCATCTAGCATTTCTCTGCGCAACCTGTTCCAGTGTTTCACCTCACCTTGTCAAAAAAACTTGTTCATTATTGACCCTAAATTAACCAGTTTTAAACCCTTACCCCTTTGCTACAGGATCTGCCAAGAAGTTTCTCCCCATTTTTCTAAAGTCCTCTTTAAGTACCGAAAGGCTGCAACAAGGTCTCTCCAGAGCTTTCTCCAGGCTGAACAGTCCCAACTATCTCAGCCTGTTTGCATGTGAGAAATGCTCAGAAGAGTATTTTTAAGATTTGGTTTTTGTTCCACTAAATTTTTACTCTATTCTTTTAAACGCTATATACAATTTTGGGTATATTGATGGTTAGGCCCAGTTAGTTTCCTTCTATTACCTGCAACCAGAATTGGGTAGGCGATTTTTTTTTTTTCAAAATTGAAGGAAGAGGACTTAAAAAGTTCTTTCTCTTAGATATGCTACCTGGGACCCTTTCCAACATAAATTATCAAGTACCTCCTAAAGTAGGGGAGGCAAAAATCAGAAAGCATCAGTGTTTCAGATTCTCAATGACCAAACAGTAGAAGATCTGTGAAGTGTACATAATTTACTCACAAGAAAAAATCCTTAAGACAATTTGTATATGTTAGACTTTAAAATCACTGTAACATTTAGCACAGTGAATTTGTGAAAGTAGAGAAATAAAAAGACAAAATACTTATTCTAAATTCTTATCATGACACCAAGATATAAAAGAAAAAAGCAAGCAACCTCTGACTCTTCAGTAAACTGAACTCGCAATTTTCCAGTTGCTAAATACATATTTTTCTACAACACAATTTCCAGGAAACAACAGTTAGGAGTAATATAGGAGATGCTCCATTTTAACATGTGTGCAATCATGACACATGAAAGAGAAGCTTTCAAATTTTTTTAGTCCAGCAATGGAAAATTCTGTGCAGGATCTGCGTGCAACCACAGAGAAGGTAGGTAATGTAATTGTGAATCCACACTAAACACTATTGTTTCACAAAGCATACAAGCAATGTGTTCACTCCATGTGGATAAAATTTATGCCTGTGATAGGAGAGATGTGTGTCTGGCTGTTTTGTAAATAATAAAGGAAGACATCTGTTTACTGGTAAATGTGGGAGGAGAAATATTGTTATCACAGATCTGCAAACCTTTGCGTGCACATGAGAGCTTGAGGGACTGCATTTGATATTTTTCTTTCTGGGTAAAGAAATACCTTCTCCTCCTAAATGTGTCATCATTTTAATTAAGGTCAAGCCAAGAATGAAACTTCATTTGGTGTAGATTGACTTAATGTGAAGGAAGATAGAGTTCTTCCTCTGGGAAGCTGATGCAAAAGATAAGTTTCAGCATGCATTTTCTCACATGAGGAACTTTGCTAGGAAGGTGCAAACAACCTTCTCCATGCTAAAGTGTGAGCTAGGGAAAAATTGCTTAAAACATCCAAGGAAATGTAAACAAACTGAAGTTTCTGTTAAAAATCAGAGTAAAAACTGAAAATGAGAGATATTTGTTACAGTTCAAAACAGGAGGAGCTGTTAATAAATGATGCATTTATTTTTTGGTTTTTGTGTGGAAAAAGTTGTTTGGTTTTAACTATTTGTTTTTTCTGTGTTTTCAGAAGGACACCCATTGTCAGAGGAAAGGAGGGTAGCTGCCTTTGATAGGGCTGTCCTTTGCTCTGAAGGAGGAGACCATGCTGAAGCATCTTTTTAAGATATCTTCCATTTTGAACATTAAATAAGATCACCTACTATTATCCTAGGTTTAGGCAAGAAAGATGAATTTGAGGTGATTTTTCACTTGGTTCTCTTGCTGTGAAGTTACTGCAGAGCAGAGCCCTGGAAAGACACAGTGCAGGAAAATAGTCCTGTGCTGTAATACAGTGTTTCACACCTGCATAACCATCTAAGAGATGCCTCATCTGAGCGAAGATGACAAGGCTCCTGAGAGGATTTAATCTGTGATGGAATGACTTCTGGGAAACTGCTTCAGCAAAGGGCACCCAGCATCTCTGCCCTCACTGATCCATGACAGAGTCCGAAATGAACCACACTTGGATGTATAACCTGAGCTTTGGTGCACCTGCACATCCTCTTGAGCCAAGGGCTGGACTCTCACGAAGTGGGCACACAGTAGTGGCTGTTTTTCTTGGATTAATCTTGTTTTTTGGTTTCTTGAATAACTTGATTGTCCTCATCCTCTTCTGCAAGTTTAAAACCCTGCGTAACCCAGTCAACATGCTTCTCCTGAACATCAGTGTCAGTGACATGTTAGTGTGCATCTCGGGCACTACCCTCAGTTTTGCATCCAACATCCGTGGCAAATGGATCGGAGGGGACCATGCTTGTAGGTGGTATGGCTTTGTCAATTCCTGCTTTGGTAAGAGTTCAATGATGATTCTTTGCTATTCTTTTTAGCACTGATGCACTAAGCAACATGATTAGGGAGCTAAATGCTCTTCTGTGGTGAACAGAAGGATCGTCTTGTTGCCTTGTTATGGTCAAGCACAAGTGATCTGCACAGTTTAAAACATTTTAGAAAAAGACTTTATGAAAGAGTAGCTTAGGTCTAATAAATATTTCCTAACATATTTCATTCTTCAAAATTACTTATTTCTTAAGAGCTAAAAATGGAATCTAAAAAAAAGCAAGCCACTGGAGAGAGTTTAAGTGTATGAACATATATAATACTTCCCTCTTTTTCAAGAAAATCTGTGCCATTGCTGAACTGCAGGTCCCTCAGTGTGGTTTCTGTTATGAGCAAAGTCTCCTGAAAGTACTATATTTACCATGTTTAATTATCTCTCAATCTATAATATGAATTACTCATGTCCCAGATAGTGAGTTCTTATCAGATGATTTCTGTTTTGCAAAGCAAAATATTTGGCTTGCAGCTTTAGTAGAAAATTAAGTTGCAGGAATAGATTTGCCAGAAGTGATGGGAAAAGTATTCAGTGTTTTTCTCCTGTCCAGACAAAATATTTTTGCCACTATCTTTTGCACTGCTAGATGCAAGTGTTGTAACTGGATTTTTTTAATTAAAAGAAGATAAAGGACAATGAACAGTCAGAGGGCAGCCTTCATCCCTCCAAGGATGAGGCCTGTGGCATCACCAAGCAATGACCCTTTCTTCATTTATTCCTACATTCATAAAAAGATCCACTAAAGCATGAACTGGCCTGTGGGTGCATGTCTAGGTGTGATCCTTATCTAACCCAGACCAGGGGACTTGGCACAGCTCCCTCTTGCTCTTCATCCTTGCTTTGGCGCCTCCAGGCCACAAGGACAGGACAAAGGCATTCCTGGCTCTTCTCCAACCCTGGATGGCAGCATGTCTTGTGTAGGCCCCTTGACCCAAGAAGTGCTCCCAACAGCTATTGATGTGAAATCAGGTGCTGAATGCAAACACATGTTCTCAACCTGAATTATAAACTCTTTGCTACTTCCAATGGTGTGTCTCTGGTACCTGTCCTTTCCTCATATGTGTGCTCCACTCATGACCATTGACTCATCCTGTCAGCTTCCTCTGGGAAACTGCTGCTTTGCACAAAGTGAAGTCTCAGGAGTTAAGAATGCTTGTAACATATGAGTACTTTGGCCATCCAAAAATAGACTTTATGGTCAAGAGTACCTTGTTTTGGTAGGTTGTTTTCAGTTTGGTCTGTGCTGAGCAGAATGACATGTCTCCTTCCAGGTTTCATTTCCATTTTTGTGTGTTTTATATATTCCAGTATTTCTGTAAGTAGTTTTCTCAGACAGAAAGAAGCCAGGACTGTTTCTTTTCTCCATACTTTGAGCTTTCTTATTATTATTTACTAATGGGAGGGAGGAATAATATTTGAAGAGAGGGCTAAAAAGAGGTAGGTGTTCAAGGGCTTAGAAAAAAAGGTATGTCAAAGGTGCCCTTTTGAGCCTGCTGGCTTCTGTCTGAATACATGTGAGTTACCATTTCACTGACCGTGGAATTAAACCTGCAAATGGGTTAGTTTCTGCCAGGGTGTTCTGTTTGTGGAACAATTCTTCAAAGTCAGATCTACATGAATTGGACGCATGGCAGGAGTGCAGATTTCTGTGCTATTGTGATACCTGTTTTCATGTGATAGTTTCTGCTGTGATTCTTAAAATTGATTAGATCATCAAGGAACACACAAGCAAACAAAACAGCAAAACCCAGAATGACAAAAGTGACCTCAGCTCCTCTGAGTGATGTTGGTACTGTCAATGGGGTATCCTGGGAAGCTGATATTTAATAACTACCTAAATGCAGGAAGTTATTAAACTGTGCATAGTTCATGTGAAAGTCTTGCAACACTCATATGTGTTCTTTCATTAGAGTGTATAAAGGGCATAATGAAAAAGTTTGCTTGCAGAGTTATAAATAAACAATATTGATTAGGATATAGCATGAGTAAAAGCAAATACCAGTAGAAGATTGCCTAATATTTATGTGTCCTTACAAACAAATTTTATTTTCTGATAAATATAATTATTCATTCTTTAGCTGTTCCTAAAAAAATCTCATACATTTATTAGCTAAAAAATTAGCTTTCCATCCTTGATGGAACCTCATGTCTGATTTTGGCCCACCAAAGATAAGAGAAAGGGCACTAAGATTCAGAAAAGAGATGTGTAATAGGAAAGGTAATTAAGATGAACGGAAGTTCAGCATCAAGGCTGGTAAGAGGAAATGCTTCAACATTCTTATCTGTTTGGGGTTATTTTTGTAATGGGGTAGATGATCCTTCTAGGACAAATAACAGTGTAGGAACATACTGTTAATGATGTTAAGTGTTAATGATGTTAAGTGTTTAGGGATATGGTTTTGGGGTAATGATGGTGGTGCTGGGTTGCTGGTTGGACTAGATAATCTTGAAGATCCCTTACAAGCTTGATGGTTCTGTGATGCTCTAAGTTCAGTGGCCCCGCTAGAATTGCACTTTCTTGTACTAAATGAAGATAATGAAGATATGCACTGTTGTTTTTTTTTTTTTTTTTGTTTCTTTTTCTAACTGCAGTATTTTTCTAAATCACGAAGAAACTTTAAGCAGGCAACTAATCTTCATGACTTGGTGATTATTTCATGATCTCTAAGACACACATAAGCCAGATTCAAATTGTTAAAATATTTATAAATGCACTTCATTCTTGCAAATCTTCTAGCAGGACTGTAATTTTAAGGTCATTTCCCACCCCTCCCACTTGTTTTATGATAAGGTGAAAGCCTCCTTTGTGTTTTAAATCACATGGAGAGTGAAGGTGTTATCCTTCAGGTCTGTGGCTTGGATGAAACCTGAGGGAGTGAAAGTAGAAAGCTGGGATTTGTTTCAAATGTGAACACCAGGTGAGAGATCACTTTTTAAAAAATCACATGCCTGGGAGGTGATCTGGAGAACACTTCTGATTCCTCTCCCAGCGGTATTGACAGTGCCATGTACGTTGATATCACCTAGTGGGAAATTGAGTAAGCTGTTTACCAGGCAATCCATTTTCTATCCCAGGCACTGAAAAAACATGACCCAAGAATGACCACCAGGGGAGGAAAATGATGGACAAAGTGTAGTTTTTTGGTTTAATTACTTGCTGCTATCCCTATACCTGCTTTGTGGTTTCAAACCATATGTGGAAAGCACAAGGTTTGGAAGCCAATGGGAAGTGCAGATGCTGATCAATAAGCATGTAATGGGGATATTAAGGAAAAAATTAAATACTGTGAGATCTGCTTTGGAAGTATAAGCTATTGGGTCTTGATATGGGGAAGCACCAGGAATGGAGCTAGAGGAGAAACAGCATGGTCTGTTCCCAGAGTAAATGATTTTGCCCTGGTGCTCGTCCTTGATTGCAGCTCTTTTAAGTAGGTCACTGCAGTGGAAATTGCACATGTCACTGACTTGGGGAAATGGATGGATTTTTAAAATTTGCTGCCATTACACACCACTTCATCATGGTTCGACAGGCTCGTGGTTATACATTTAAGCAAACACGGAAAGTGACACAGGGACAGGATCTATTTTCACAGCTGAACTCTCAGTAAACTTTGCAGGCAAGGTGAAAAAAAGGATGGTTAAATATATCATGAAATTACTAAGCATTAGATTTTAATTTAGGAAAAATGTATATTTTTAAGGCACTCCCATAGAGACCACATACACAGGAAGTGACATGCCATCCTAAGATTAGGTTTGTCTTGCAGTTTTGACCATCTCACATGTAATATCTGCACAGTGCCTTATTAAACATTTCAAGTCTCTGGACAGATGCAAACTTTCAAAAAAAAATTTTCTTTTCTCAAGATACTTGGACTAATGTAAACTTCCCAAACATGTAGGACAGGCAGAATTTGACAATTTGAACTCCTGGAGTTCATTTTTAGAACCACTACTCTATGCCATGTCATATTAGGATTAAATATTAAGTAGATTGATACACATGAGAAAGACAAAGCTGTCTCTGGCTACAGAAATCCAACACTAGATTCTAATGCTGGAAAAGTTCCAAGGCACATTACTAGCAGGGAAATTTTTGTGCCTGTTGAACTCAGCTGTTGTTTTCAGCTGGTTATTTTTCTCTTTCTTAACCATAATGGTGCTTAAAATACGTGGCAGCTTGGCCAAGAAGTTGTTTCCAATATTTCATTGTAAAAAATGAATTCTGATTAGTGTTGTGTAAAAGAACATGACCATTCTAGAGGAGCCAGAGATGCCTGTGTCATGCAAAAGCTGTGTGACTTGGTGTCTGTGTCTTCCCACACAGCGTCCTGTCAGTCCTGGGTGCAGCAGAGGGCTGCAGTCCTGTTTGAACTAAGGCATGTAGATGTGTCCTAATGTCCATTGAGAATTCAAGGTCATACCTAAATGAGGACTTCAGCCTTTTTAGAAACCCTGTACTCAACTCAGTGGGTAGATAATCTTTTCAGTCATATTAAAGCTATTATTGATTTATTCCCTTGTAAACTGACAGAGAGCACAATGAATGAGAAATGGGCCTGCTCATGGTTTTGCTTTAAAGTTCAGCTGCCTCGTGATCATAAACAAATAATTTTTCTTCTTAGTATTTTACCTTGGTTTTATATGCTGTGTCTTAGACTCACTGCATTAAACTAAGGTAGTTTCATTTAGAGCATAAACTTCTGACATACTGGAAACTCTCTGTTTATGGGATGCAGCTGAGATCTCAGATGTAATAAACAACTCTTCTGTGAAAAGATATGGTTTTTTCCACATAAAAGACACCATCTCACTTGGCTTGATCCTGCAAGAGCTCATCTGATGGTTTTTGAACTTTGATGCAGCAAGTACTCATCTCCCAGTGAAAAACCACTCTTAGCAGCTCCTTACCTGCCCACTCATCATTGATTGCTCCTTTCCCGGTGGGCTTGGGATGGCATTAAAGGTGATACTTCTATACATAAAGCTGGTAGCAAACACAGCTAATCAGTATTGCTTAGGAAAACAGTTCTGCAACAGATCCTTAAAACATTCTCTGTTTGAAGTGCACAGACTGTTATGCCTGCAGTCATTGTGACCCATGCAAGCTTTCCTCAGTAGTTGGTCAGTATCAGAAATAATCTGCGGGTTCAAACAGAGAGAGGAGAAAACCAGTGCCTGACTCATGGGAATGAGTCAAAAGTGTAAAGTGTTTACGGTCTCTTTAGCTAAAAAAAAAAAAAAAAAGGAGAAATGCTGTCATGACCTAGAGGGATTTAGTTATTTTAATACAGTGTAACAGTTGACAATTTATCCTGAATTTTTCTATGTAATTTCCAGCACTTGATATGTATTAGATTTTTATAGTAAACAAAAATACAAAAGTAGTTATTAGGAAGATATGTAATCTGAATTCCTCTTTCGGCATCTCCTCTTTAGAGAAACCAAAGTTAGCCTGCTATACTTTTTATTTAAATAACTAATCAATGAGGAAAGTGTATATTATTAAATACACTTCTCAGGGCCATACTTACTTGGAAAAAATGAAATGCTCAACCGCTTAGAGACAGATGGGAATCGTCTGACTAAAACCAGACATTTTCCAATCCCCAAGGCTTTTTTATAAGCAATAGAAAACCAGATCTGTACTGCCAGCATGCACACTGTTCAATACATTTGAGATGTTCTCTTCAGGGAGATATGTGTCCTCCATGCACCCATTATCTCCATGGACTATGAAAGGAACCCAAGCTCAGGGGTGGATACCTGCTCTGTACCTCTCTGAAGTCATGAGATGATCCTCAAAAATGGGGTGTTTATTACTTCTTTTTTCTTTTTCTAATTTTCCTACTTTTGCTTATAGTTCCCTCCCCACTTCAGTATCCTCTTCCAGGATGTTTTCAGGAATTTCTGTTTCCTATATGCATTAAACACTGTACAGAGTTGAAATTGCCTAGAATAATTGTGCTAGAATGAGCATTGTTAAGATGTTTGATGTGTTTCCATGAAGAGTTGTCCTAGTCCTCTTACCAATTTTACAATCTCAAATTCATAATGTAGGGAAAATGCTGTCAGCCCTTTCTGCAGGTAATTTGTAGAGCGTGAGTACTGGAGTTCTGCATTCAATTTATATTCTTAAAGCAGGGAGACGGGCAAAACTTTTGGACAACATGATAAAGAAGGAATCATGCCTTGAAAAAGAAAGTGAAAAGGGAAGACCTAATGTCCTACTTTGAGTGTTATTCCTGAAATCAGAGACTTCACTCTGGAAGGCACTTTAACACCTTCTTGAGATAAGAGAAGATTTTGCCTTGGTTACAGCAGAGTATCACCCAAGATGTGTGCTGGGCTGGAGGTGAAGCACTGTGCAGCCCCTTGCTCAAGCTCTCCTCTCTTCTCCCTGGGAAATGGGGAGGAGAATCAAACCAAAAAATTTTGTTGACATAAGAACAGTTTAATAATTGAAGATAAATAATAATAATGGTAAACAATAACAGCTATGACAATATAAGAGGGGAAAAAATTGGTGCACAGTGCAGTTTCTCACCACCTGCTGATCAATGTCAGACCCTTACCAGCTGCCTTTCTGGATAAATCCTCTCAGCTTAATATATTGGGCATGTTGTTCTGTGGTCTGAAATATCCCTTTGGTTTGGTCACCTGTTCCAGCTATGCTCCCTCACAGTTTCATTTGTGCACCTCCTCACTGGCACACCATGAGACAAGGAAAAAAAACCTAGGATAAACATGATTTAGCAAAAACCCCCAAAATATCGGTGTGTTATCAACACCATTCTCATTCTGAATAGAAAACATAGTACTGTGAGAGCTACTGAGAAGAAATTAACTCTACCTTAGCTGGAAAGCAGGACAGTGTCATTCAATATACTCACTTACTAGGTGTTGCAGACTGTAATTGTTGATGCTAACAGCATTAAGATCCTGTGGTTAAAAACCCCCAGACTTCCCTCCTCTTCCCCTCTCTCATCTTTCACCACTGCAGAAATTCAAGCAATGGCTCAAACAGGAGCTGGAGAATGCTCTGAAAACATCCTCAGGTACCCTCAGTTTGCACCAGCAGCCACGTGTAGATGGAAACATTTTTTCCCTCAGCTGCTATCCTTAATGTTTTCTGACATGTTCTGTTGTGTGATCAAGAATTAGAGTCCGTTTTCCTAATGCCCGTACAAAAGAAAACAGCAAAAAACATGCAGAAATAATAACAGTGAAGGCTAGACAACAGTTTGTGTGTGTGTGTGTCCCTGAAAAGAAGGACACAAGAACAGAAGAATTCTGTAAGGAAATTGATCAGCCCTTTGGCATTTTTTGTGTACAGATGTCAGCTGTCAGTGCAAAAAAGTGTTCTGCTTGTGCCCAAGGTCTGTTTCTGTGCAAGTGACTACAGATTTCTGCCAGTGTTTGATCCTTTCCAGTTGGGCAGCCATCCTGCAGCACAGTTGCATACTTTTGGTTCTATGTTATGGCCACAGGTTGCAGAATGCTGAAGACTTTATGCAAAGAAAAATACAAACAGCATCAGTTCACATGGACACCTCAAACAAGAGTTTAAAGGCAAAGATTATGTTGGATTTCTTGCAGAATTATCCTGATGGTGAATTGAGTCTAAAAGGTCATGGCTATAAGCACTGCTGGAGATGGTGAAACAGCATTTCTGCCAGAGTTCGAGTTTAATTGTTGATATTTCCAGGCCCTTTTCCCTAATCCTGGGTCATGGCATTAACCCAGACAAGGCAATGTCTGATGTTGGTTTTCTTTTAATTTAGGAAAAGGCAGAAGCCAGCTCTGTTGGTAGTCAGGTCACACACATGTGAAAAAATACGTCATTAAAATGTAGCTTTTTGGTCCCTCGGTGGGTATAATGAAATAAAATACAGGCCAGTAAATAAGCAATATTCAGTCAAAACCACGTTAGAGAGCAATGGACTTTGCTTGTGAAGGGCTATTAAATCATATTTTTTAACTCTGTGTTTAATAGTGTTTAATAATCTCTAGTGTTTAATTGTGTTTAATAGTGTTTAATAGTGTTGAATAATCTCTAGTGTTTAATAGTGTTGAATAATCTCTAGGAACTTTAAGACCATCCACATGTTGACACATCTGAACAGAATTAGTTATTTTTTGGAAAACTTTTAGGCTTCTTTTGTAGCCCCTGAAGTATGCCAGAGAAAGGGTATTATCTTTGGCTGTTCACATCCAAGTTATACACCTAGTGACCATTTCCTAACTCAAGACATTAATTTTCTGTATCTTTTTCATTTCAGGAAGCATTTAAGGAGAATCTTCCAGTCCAGTAAGCAAATAAAATTTACAGTCTTTCAGTGATAAAAAGGCTGCAGAACCATTGGCACAGTTCCAAATAATGACATAATAATAGGTGATAACCATAAAGTTCTTTTTTCCCCCTCATCTGTGGCAAATACTTCATACTTAAAAGTAATTATTAGGGTTTGTATTCTTTTTCCTATTGCTTGGGGCTTTTTTATGTTAGTGTTGCTGCTATGTTTCTAATTTTAAAAGTGCATTAAGTGAGAAAATAATTGTGTTAAATTAGTGTGCTGACACTAAAAAAGAAAAATAAGTTTATTTGAAATCTGAAAGTATTCTGTTTACATTTGTGATTTTCTACATATCCACACTAGCTGAGAAACTGCTTCTGAAATTAAAGATTCAGTAATGTCAATAAACTCGGTCTCTACTGAGTCACAGACCACTTAATTGCTTTTGTGGATTTCTCAGCTAACATGATTCACTTCTTAAATAATCCAAATGCCTCCCAATACTGGGAGATTTGTGGATTTGGTTTTGTTATGGGTTGTTTGGGTTTTTTTAAAACTAACTCAAAATTACCTCTGTCTGCTATAGATTTTCCCATAATTGATACAGGCGGGAGGAACATTTGGAATCTGCAGACAGCAAATGCAGAGTACCACTCTGAGTAGGCATTTCACCCCCATGACATGTCCCCATCCCATTTCTATGAGATGTCCCTGTGCTTTCCCTCCTGAGCAGTGTGGGACCTGTTTGCCCCTCTCTCCCCTCCATGCTGTGCTGGCCCAGCGAGGATCAAGGGATGCAGTCAGGGGATCACCCCATGCAAGGATGAAACCTCAGGTTCCTGGGGCTGCTGACTCCCCAGTCATCCCTCCATGCTCTGGATGGTAATGCTTCTATCAAGGTCACCTGGGTACCATCTTTTCTACCATTACACCTGACTTCACCTGCTTCACCTGAAGGTTTCTTGTGCCAGCTATCAGCATCAGGCTCAATTGCTCTGGGCTATTTCCACCAACAAGTCTTCCCAGCATGTTGTAAAATTATGTTACTTCTCCTATTTGCAGTTTCTTAAGCCTATTTCAAAGATTCCAATGTGATGAAATACAATCTTGTCCTGTGGTCAGATACAAACTTCAGCTGTTCCTTAAGAAAGTATAGCAGCCACAAAGCAGGAAGATAGAGACTCACTGGGCTAAGCTGGCAATCTCTACATCTATTTCTCAGTGTTTTATTGGAGGCAGACATTCTAATCTTCTAGTGTTGTTTTTCAATTATGTCTTCTATTGTTTCTTTCCCCTACTCCTATTATTTGTTTCTATTGGTTTCACTAATGCAGTTAAGAGCAGAAATAGTAGATAACTATGGCAAGAATCAAAGTCAAAGGAATCAAAGTCAACAGGCTTCAGATGAATCAAAAGAAGGAGACTTCTTTATGTTTAATTATTTTAATAGAGATTTATAACAGTAGAAATTTGTTCAGGACCAAGTGGCTATCAGAACGCAAGGTAACAAAAAGAAGACTTGATTGTAAAAAATTTCATAAGGAATAGATCAATCATCTTTACAAATCAAAAGCCATGTAAAACTTTGCTTAGATTAGGACTTTGGTGATTTCTAAAATTCAAAACCATTAGTCAATTCCAATATATGGCATTTTATTGCTCAATATCTAAGAGTTGTCTGAGTCTAGTACAGACCTCTGAGTACTGGAATAGCACATTAACATCTGGCAAGATTTGCTTTCAGCTGAGAAATGGTATGAATTTTACAAAACCATAGATAATCCCGTTGAACTTGACCTTATGAGAATTTTAGGACACACAACGGTTAGACTTAATCCTTATGTGCATGTGCACACTGAAGCATTATTGTTTGCCAGATTTACAGTTTGGGGGTTGTGTTCTGTGTTCAGGCAGTTTGTGGGGTTACCAGGGGACCTCTTGAGAGTGAGTGTTTAATCACCCTAATGAAATTAGGCGAGCTGTTTGGGCAGTGCCCAGCAGGCAGCCCAAGGCAGAGCGGGGTGGGCGCTGCTCTCCCCTGCACTGCTGGCAGCAGAGCAGGCACTGCATGGGAAGCTGGTGGCCATCCCCATCCCTGTCTGCCTCAGCGTGAGCCCAGCAGGAGTTAATTAGAAACAGCTCTAGGGTAGGAGTTAATATGGCAGTGAGGACAAGTTACAGATCCTGCCTCTCAGTGAAAGCGTGGAGTATGTACGTGGCATTTGTGTATATGTTTTCAATATGTTCTGTACACTGACTATGGTGCACCAAGTAACTCTTCTCCATGTAACAAATTTATAACAAATCACAGCAGTTTGCCCTAATTTATCCAAACTTTAAAATTTTGCACTGTTTTTAAATTGTTCAATTTTCAGAGAAAAAATATGTGTCAGTGCAAGAGGGCCAAGGTCCAGCAGAGGCTGCATGATTTTTCTGAGGATTGCTTTACTATGTCTCAAAATTGAAAATGTATTTCTATTTAGTATCCTTGAGAGAGGCAAAGACCACATCACAGGAGTAGGATGAAAGGCTGCCAGATAAATATGTCAGTCAGAATTTAAATAGACTTTTTCTAATGGGTAGGAAGCAGGTTATGAGGCAAGATAAAGCCTTAGCTTAATATACACTGAGATAAGAGCAGTAGGTAGTAGCATATCACCATCTGGTTTGCTTCATGGAGCAGTTTCTCTCTACAGGTCAGTGCACCAAGTGCTGTTCAACAAGGAATTTGAGAATGAGTAAGAATTTTACAAGTTAATATCTTTTCTAGGGTTGTGCGCACTCAGACCTTTGGAAAAGAAATACTGATATCAGATACAATAGGTATTAGCCTTTTACTGTGCTGTAATTGTTTTTTCTTATCATTTCAATAAGTTATGCCTTGCAAAGTGTTTTTTGTATAGATATCAAGTATATGCCATTCAAGGTATTTTGCCTAGCTATTCTTCTAGAATACTAAACTTAAAGCTGGGATAATTTTCAGCATCCAATGATATTTTTCCAATATGTAGTACCACAGCCTGTGATTTGTGGTGTAGGGACACCTATCTTTCCTGAAGCAGTACTTTTGAATCTAATAGGTCTTCCTGTGTTTATCTCCCATTCCCTTGCTCTCAGGAAACCTGCAAAATTTTGGTATGCACAATATAACATATAAAGAAATTCTACTTATTAACTGCGCACTAACTATGCACTATGCAAAGAGAAGTATCTTCTCTAGTTTGTTTATTCTGAGTCTGCAACATGATGATTTAATTTGAAAACCTACTTATTTTAGGAAACACTAAATAATCTTTCCCTGCTCACCTTTTCTTTCTTTTCTCTCTTTTTCCTGTTCTAATAAGTCCTGATGTTTGCTTTTCTAAAAGTTGCTGAGCATTACTGCTTAGTGGAAGTGGTTTGTGTAAAGTTCTCTATCATAACTCTCTTTGCAGAACAGTAAGTCAGAAACAATTGCTGTGTATTTAAAGCCAGGTCTGTTTTCTTCCACATGTGGCAGTTCACATCAGTACTGCATCTCATCTGCTCGATTGCTCTGTTTCACGTGGCTGTGCTGCAGTACTTCACAGTCAGTTTTTGTTGATTTTGAGTTATTCTGTGTAGTATGATCAGAAAACTTGTCACTTTTCTCCATCTTTTCCAGATCATTTATTAATGTGATGAATAGCCCAGGGCCTAGGACAGATCCATGGGGAACTTCGCTGTCCACAGTTGTCACTAAGAAAACTAATTTTTTTCTCCTGTTTTTTATTTCCTACCTCTGTTTAATTATTCATTCACATGAAGACTTCTGTTATTGAATGGCAGCTTACTATCCTTAAAAGCCTCTGGGCTAGTCAAAGTTGTTTGAAAATCCAGGTAGGTTTTATCCAAGAAGGCATCAGCCCTGTCTGCACGGCGCTGTCAAGGACCTCTGATGAATTAAGTATGTATGTATTAAGTACGGTATGGCTTCCCTCCATGACAGCCACACTTGTCCCAGTACGTCACACCTCCACTGCTACACTTTCTAGTACAATTTCCACCCATCTATCCAGTGCTGAAGATTAGACTTATTGGTTGGGTGAAAATGAACTGCAAAGGATTTTTGTCTGCATTGGTTATATTTAATTTTTTAATGGATGTAGGAAAAGATCTCCTCCTTGAGGTCCTTTTGAGGGGTTAAGGAGTGGGGAATACTGCTTTTCCTCTTTGCACATCCTTCAGCCATCACAGTGATCTTGGATAGAGGCAGGAGCAGCCTTCTCTGGTGTTTCAGCTCACCTCCACACCATGTGAGATTGTGGGGATGTAAAGCTGCACAAGAAAATGCCAGCTCAAAGCCTGGTCATCATATTTTGAGACTGCATTCAAAGTATCAGATATGACTATTTATTAACCAGTTAATATCTAATTAGAATAAAAACCAGTTTCACCGCCAGACGTTTTGAAAAACCTGACTCAGAAGAGTTAGTATTTGTGGTGTGCTCCACCCCTAGGAATGGTGACTGCCAAAGAAATCCCCTAGATTATAGAAAATCTTTATAAATATACCTTTATTATTAAAAATAAGCAGTTGGGTTCAGTGCAAAAGGAGGAGCTCATTGGAAAGACGTTGGTTGTGTGCTCTGGTGGACACTTGGCTCACTGGCTAGCAGATGCTAACCCTGTCATTTCACCTCTTAGCTGATTCGGTGCCATGTCCCACATACAGAAACCCCCTGAGACTGCATGTGATGTATTACTGCTGTGCACATCCTCGGCATGAAGGAAGGTCCTGGGGATGCCCCCAGGTTTCAAAAGGAGCAGTCCTGGCAGGAGATGGGGTCCCTCCAGGATGGTGTGGGCATGGGGGTGCAGCAGTGAACCTGACTGCCCTGAGAGCGTCCTGCTGCTGCATCAGGGCTGCACATCCATTCCTGCTTTTCTCGTGCACGCAAGCCCCAAAGATTTTTCCCGAGATGTTGCTGTACAGGAGCTCCATCTAGTGCTGACATTTCTTATTCCCATTCCTTAAGGCAGCAGAATAAATACACTGGTATAGAGGCAGCCGAGTCAGGAAGCTGAATTTGCCAGGGCCAGCCTGCTTTCCAGAATGCAGAGGGGTCCTGCCCAACATATGGAAAGTGAGACAGAAGTGAACGTTCAGGGATGTTTCTGTACTATGCTGGTATCATTGAGATGCAAAAGGGAATTCTTTGCACTGTTTATGCCGCCGGGAATTTGTTGTTTGGATGGATAGGCATATTAATAACATTGCAGAAAAATATATTAGTACTCAGTGATGCACATTAAGTCACCAGATACATTTAGAAATGAAGACAACCTTTAAAGCACAAAATAAACACCTTTAAAAATTCAGAAAAGGAGGGGGAAAGAAAGAGGAAAAACCCAAGATATTTTTTTTCCTATTAAAAGTAATACGTGCTGTCTGTATTGAAGACACCACCAAACACAAAGGAAAGGGTATGTTGTACAAAGGATGAAACAGAGAAATGGCCATTGAGAAAAGAACAAGAAAGATTTATTGAATAGGACCAGTAATACTCATTGTCATATTTCTCCCAGCAGGGTTGGATCCAACAGAGATTTTTCAGTAATTTCTTTCAAGTGCAATCTTAAACTGTGACTCCCATTAGAGTTAAGCAGGAAGATATTTCTTTGGAGAAGGGAATGATTGTCTGTTCTAATGGACTCATGATTCCAAGTCATCTTAGCAAAAGAGAACAGATAATTGCAGGCATTAGATAAAGGGTAATTGGTGGATTTATTTATATTCAAATTGAATAGTTGATATCTGAGGTAGCCTGTATTTGGAAAATGCTTGTAACTGCTAACCTTCAACAAATTATTGTGGGACATATTTTCTCAATTTCAAATAAACAGAAATTCTTTTAATGCATTGAAAATCAAAAGGAAATTGTGCTCTGATGACTAGTGTGTGGCAGCAACTAGAATAAGAGTCTATTAAAGAATATTTAATTTTTTGACCATTTATTCTATGTTTATCATACAAATATTTAATGGGCATATCCAAATAAAGACAATGGTGTTTTGAAGCACACCCCATTCTCAGCTGCCTCTGTCGGTTTTTGAGGCATCCATCCACTCCTCTGAAGTTCATATCCTTTATATTAGCCCTGAACTTATCAGTTATATTCACATTGTGGTTTTGCTATATCATAAAAGTTCTGCTGTGATTTCTTTATTCACTGAACTTCAGGCAAGTCAGACTACTACTGGGTGGTTGTCCTCCAAGCCCAGACCTCTCTTTGAGTCCATTCATCTTAACTCTGTTTGGTACAGAAAAGGAAAAAGTGGACAAAGTTCTGGAGGTTTAGTGAAGAAGGAGCAGTATCCATTTATGTCTGCCACTCTCCAGACCTGTTTGAATCCCTTATGAATATTCATTTGTGTTTTTCATCACAAAAAAAAAAAAAAAAAACCCAAAACCCAAGCACCAAACCCCCTCAACAAAAACTAGAACCTTTGATAATAATATTTTGTGAAATCCCATATTTACAATCTCTCATGTGTTTCTCAGATTTGCTCATTTTATGGTACCTTCCCACTAGCCATACTGTCAATGAAAGTTGCTATCTAACTTAACTGTGTTCTATCAATTTAACTGCATTTGTTTCATTCCAGGCTGCCTATCCCAGATTTCCCAGACCAATCAACATTCTCGCTGCCACTTTTTGGCAATTCCACTATAATGGGAAAAGAAGTGTAACCTGCAGAACCTCACTAGAGACTATATATATTTTTCCCTAACAATGAAATGTCTACCGTGAGACTCAGAGTTAGAAGGCAAAATGGAATTTTAATTTTTATTCAAACAATTAAAAGGTTTTGTTCTTTTTTCCTCTGTGGTGCTGTGATTTACAAGTTTTTAATATTTTACTAAAGTGCATATGTGTCATGGTTTAGGGCAAATTTGGGAGGAAAACTCCAAAGGGGTCCCTCTAGAAAGCAAATTCAAGCAAATCCTTCCCACACTGGTTCAGGAGACATAAATCTCCTTCAAGAAAAGTGGAAAAAACCTGTTGATTCAACAAGCAAAGTATTCACAAACATGAGAAAGTGAGTAATATTAAATAGTGGAACCTCTCGTTGTCCTGAAGAGATGGCAAATTCAAAGAGAGTCCTTCTGCAGTTCAGAGTCCTTGTTGTGGGGGTGTCCTTGCCTTTCTCTCAGTCTCTCTGGGCTCGGGTCTCTCCAGTGACCCAGGCCCAGTGCAGCTTGGAGAGGGGCCCAGATGATAATCCTGGTGTTCCCTGGATGAACAATGGCTGAACAGTTCCAAAAAAACCTTCTGGCCTAAGCTAATGAGAGAAAAACCAGGAAAAACAGCAGGGGCAAACTCCCTGTCCATCTGCAGAGCAGAGAACTCCGAGAGCACTGCTTATCTCTGTGTTTTGAATACAGCTGCGAAAAAAATTCCACTGTTTTTCCTTCTCATTCCCTTTGCTCTCAGATCTAGTTTTAAAGATGGAGAACTTTTTACTGGGCTAAACAGATGAATGGGGATACAATTCAGCATCTTGAAGTCACCCCAGGAAAATATGCTATGAGAAAAACAAGTCAATCAGTCAACTTTTGAAACTTTCTGCTTTTATCATTATAATATTCTTACCTCCTTGCTTGCAAAGACATCTCTGATGGGAGCAGCTACTGGAGTAAGTACCACTGTGGTTTTGTGGAAGAAATGTATTGATTTTAATGGAAGCAGAGCCCAAGAGTTTTACTTATAAGTATTAACGTTGAGTGGTATATAGAAAATGGAAACAAAGGTGATGATGGAATGGATTGCTCCTACAAAGTCTCTGATGCTGTGGCAATTGTTAGGTAAGATACTTTGGCCCAGAGCAACAGAATTGCAACTGAAGAATAAGCAACGATTAGAAAAACACTGTTTCTTTTCTTTTTACATCTCGCTGCTTCTAAACCTCTCTTGTGAATACTAGACCTACAAATTGTATTTCATGCATAGTCCCTGGCAGATGATACTGAGATATGTTTTCAGAAAGACTTCTAAGGAGATACAGAGGTACAAATATGTTGGAAATGTCATGACTTTTAAGTTGCTTAAATTTTTTATGTTTCATTTTCACGTGTGGAGTATTTTATTTCTGTAGAGAACTATCAGAAAGGCTTTCATTTATATTCAGGAAAGTTATTTCCCTTGAAAACAGTACTGAGTCACTGATCAAATGAGCTTTGTATAACTCAATAACATATTTATGTAACACCATTCAGTAGAACAACTTCTAATTAAGCTCAGAACGTGAGATTTGAGGTATTGAGAGGCTTCATTTGAAGAGAGATGTTTCTTAGTGCTATTCTTCTGTCCATGGGCAAGCACAATGAAAAGTATCATCCAGAAAAAACAGCAGAAAAATACTTCAGCACAGGATTCCCCAATATTCTCAACTTGGGGTGTATCTCCATCTTACTTCCTCCATCTTATTGTGCCACAGAGCTTTTTAGCATATTCTCCAGCTAATGGAACAGCAGATTTAGCAGCTGAAAAGTGAGGGACTAGAAAAAAGGGAACATAGCTATGTTGTGATGCATAACATTTCTGAGAGACCTACCTGTTTCTCCTGTTAAGTATTTACTAGCACAGCATTTGTAAGTGGAGACCAGAGCATTCCTCTTCCACCTCTACCAATGTCATTGCAGCACAGTGCTCTTCCTTGCTTGCTGTGTCTCCGAGTTCACTGTCCATGGTGGCCTGACTTCAAAAGGAAAGGCACAACTTTTGGTGGGTCCCAGCTGCTGCCAGCTGCTGGTTCACGTTCCTCTTGCACTTCCAGCTGCATGTTGTCCTTCCCAGGTGTCCTGGCTGTGGAGAGGGGGTGCAGCTCCGCCCTGTTTGGATGTGTCCAGGTTGCTATTCCATAACACTTGCATCATCACTGCAGGTATGGTTTTGGGGGAAAGAAAAGGTGAATGCCCCCCTGGAAGTGTGTCATTTTGTCTCACTCTTCACTGGGGGGATTGCTGGGATCAGCTGTGTGGACCCTGTCCTCTGTTGCCACTGCCTGTCCCCTTCCCAGTTCCTCCAAGACAATGCTTGGAGACATGGTTCTGAAAAAGTAACAGCCTTGTCTCCAAGACACTGGGCTGAAAAGCAGCAGCGGGGCAGGAAGCAACTGCAGGAAACAGAGGGGTGGAGGGCAGCCTGGTTCCAGCCAAGCTGAGCCAAAAGGAGCAGAGTGGACCCGGGCAGAGCAGGGCGGAACAGTTCAAAGCGCCCGTGTCGCATGGAACTGAACCAGTGGAGCACAGCGATCTGGGAAAAAACCAGGCATCACAGCACAGATTATCCAGCTTTTGGGGGATTTGTCCATCATGGTTTTCAGTGTCTCAGGTTTGGGAACAGGAGTGCTGACTGCAGAAAGTGCCCAACAGCTTTTCTTCATCTGGAGAAACCAGGTGGTGCTGGGCATGGGAATGGCCACCACCCTGACCTTGTCCTGGCAGCCAGTGTTGATAACTGGGCCACAGTGCAGGGTATCCCTTTCCACATGTAATCAGGACTGCTCCAGGAAGTCCCAGGACTCAAACCATGATGTAGTCTAATGACCTAGAGGCCATTTGAGGAGGCATATATGTCTAAATTAGAAGTCAAAACGTTGATCCAGTGTAGGCTGAATTTCTGGGATTCTCAGTTTTTCATAGCCTCCAGACCATGGGTGAGCTGCATCTCCTTTCCAGTTACTACATCAGTGAGCAGCATAAACCATCAAAAATGAATAAGAAAATGTAACACTTTTAGCTAGAACCCATGGGAACAAAGTGTAATGATTTGCTGTGCCTTTTACAGCATACTCTCTGCTGTGCTGCCAGGGAGAAATGTACAGATCCTTAAATAAAAGTAAATAATAGATAATGTCTCAGATGATAGCCCTATAAATAGATGTCTGTCCTGGTTTATGACTTGAAATTTAATTCCATGCACTCTGCTCACTGCACCTAATTGCCATGTAGAAACGTTTATGCTCCACACCCAGCTAGTATCAAAGTCACTTATTTCCATGGTTAACTTTTGAATAATTATCTATTCCTGTAATGCAATCTGCATATAGGAATTTTTGACATTTTTCAGTACTGTTCAGTGAGAATCTCATTTTTGTTCCTATGTGTACATGAAATGTTGGGGCAGCAAATTCCATTTCTCAGTATGATTGACTCCTGCGGAGTTATTTGTCTAGGTATCAGCTTGAGGCTCTAAATGTTTGTTGGAAGCAAATTTCATTTAGATTTGCAATTTGTGAACCTAATTTTGTTGCAATTCTAGAAAAAATTATTCCTTTGAAATTAATATACACAGTCTACACAGTCATAAATGTTACTACTCAATAAATAAAACATTGGCATAAAAAAAATTACAATTATTTTCTTCTTTTTATAGCTTGCATTAATTTTTTTAATTTGTTTTTTGGTTGTTAGTGCTGTGGAGATTGCACTCAAGTATTTTCTTTAGAGACAATCCTAAAGTATTTGATTGCGTTTTGTTTTTAAGCTGAGATTCTCGCTACTTCCTCCAACCGCAACAGATAGTGCATGAAATAGACTACCAGATAGCTGCAGGATTTCTAACAAAGATCACAACTGTTAAGTGCACCTGGCACTAAGAAAACTCTGTATGCAAAGCTAGGAGGCATAATGAAAACTGGGAGGCTTTATTCCACTTTAGCCAAAACAGATTACAAGAAGGTCATGAGGAAGGGCTGAGGAAACTATAAGCCTGTTAGTCTAAAGTCAGTACCTGGAAAAATTATGGAGAGGATGACACTGGGTGCTCAAGAAAAGCATGCAAAGGACAAGGCAATCATCAGGTTTTTTGCTGGCAGCTCGTTCACTGCAAACTGACAGGTCATGTACACCTGATCCTCATATTTTATTTCCAGCCATTGTTAAATTAAGTTTTGAACACAAAACCTGGTTTTGCCTTTTTTTATGAAATAATGTTGTTTCAGTCCAACACACGAGTATCTGTTATAATTGATGAAAGGATAGTGGTGTATTTCTAGGATTCAGTTATTGAACTAATAAAAGAGTGAGATTTAAAAAAAACCCAACTGTTTGGTTGGGTTTTTTTGTTAATTAAAAAACTGAAAATATTCTTAGCAACCAGGGACACTGGAGCTGCTCTGTCCCAACATTGCAACAAGGTTACTCTTGATGTAGTATTGTTTTGATCGGTCTTGGCTTCTGTGTTAAGGTGAAATGCCCTCCATCAATAAGGCTGGATGGAGCTGCATTGTTGGGGCATGTCTTGTGACTTTGTGTTCACTGCCCAATGTCACACAAAGTAAACAGAGGGGGTTACAGTGGCCTCTGTTGTTCCTGTTTCTTCCTCATCTGGGTAATAGGTGCTTTAATTACTCGCAGCCAGTTGAACCAAATGTATCTCACTTTTGGAAAAAGCTACTTGTACTTGTTAATTTTTTATTTGGATTTTGGATTTGAATTCATATTTTTGTCTTTCAAAGCACCAGTTCTTTCAAAGTAATTCTAATTTTTCTGAAAAGTTAGTTGGACTTACTAAGTTTGAACCACATAAAGAATGTTGAATTCTTTTATCTCTTATGAACTACCTCTTCAGCGTACTCCTCATTTTCCCTTGTCTTGAAAGTAATAGAAGTCAGTGTGTAGTGGTATTAATTGTAGTGTTATTAAAAAGTTCAAACCTTGAAGTCTTACTGTGCTGAACTTGAAAATAATGGAATTTTTTCATGAGCTTTTGCAGTCTGGGATTCCATAAATTACAATTTTTGTCCTCCAGAGAAAAGTGTAGTTGGTGTCATGTCAGTGGGACTCAATAATAAGGTGAGCAAAGATGAATCGGGTCCTGCCAAGATATGCAATTAAATGTCATTAATTTTCTTCTTAGAGAAAGATATATAGAGGTATAGAGAAGAAAATTATTTTCTATAATTTAAAGGCAACTTTTGTGTGTTTGTCTGATAGCTAATATTTGATTTATTCTTGACTGACATCACCACGATCCTAATTTAATATCTGAACATTAATTCTATGCTGGTGTAAGACAGAACTTTTCTGCATCGGAAAACAAGTAATCCTGCATTTGTGGTGTAAATGATGCCATAAATCATGACAATACACACCAGAAGAAGCTGCTGGGCAGTGGCACAGCCACAGGGATGAGCAGGCAGAGCTGGCAGCCAGGCTGGACCTGAGAGCCCAGCGGTGAAAGAAGAAATCCAGGAATCAGGGCCCCAAGCTAGGGAAATCTGAACATCCTGTCTGGGTTTTCTAGGCAGCCCCACACATGCAGGAATGTAGGATATGCTCCACAAAAGTACAGCTCACTTGCTATCTCATCAAAGTAGGGAAAATGCAGTCTCAATTGCCATCAGAGGTACAGTGAGAACAATAGATCCTTGCTGTACAGCACCCAGCTGGGAAGGGAGAGATTTCTTGTTCCTGAGACAGTTTTCTGTTAGTCCATGATTGTCTAATCTAAAGAACAGAAATAGATCTGTAACACCTGACAGAGGCCTAGGTTTCAAATATAAAATCTGGATTTTTGCCTTAGATGCCTACATGAGCTAAATGTTTTTGATAGAGAGGAGCTCTTTAGTCAAGCAGATAAAAATATGGAAAGCAGCAATGCTAAGAAAGTGAAGATAATTAAGTGTGGGCTAGGAGCATGAAGACAGTAGTAGATTCTTTGCTTTTGAGTCCAAGGGCTTTCAAGAGTGGTGTTATGTAGGAAATCAGATTAGGTGAGGGATGGTGAGAAAGTCTCCCTGTCTCTAAAGCAGCCTAGCTTTTAAGCAAGTTTATGAGTCACCTGAATTTAGTGGAGCTATTACAGCTGTAAATGTATCTACTCTTTAGGACTGACTTCCTAGTAATGTACAGAAAATAATTTAGTAGACTCTTGTAACAAGAAAGACATTTCTTCTTCAAAAGTTGCCTTCTCCTCACACCCTTTTGCTTTCTTTCTCCCTGAGAAATAAAGCATCCTATTGCAACAAGCAGTGCTTGCATTTCCCATGGGTCCGTTGCCTACCCAGCTCTGCATTAAGTAACTACAAATTGTCAGCATGACAGAAATAGCTGTGCCTGCATCCAGTTAACTCAGAAATGAGTCACTGAATTGTAAGGAAAAGTAGAGCAAAATGCTGTGCCTGGGGAAAATATCCCACTGTGCCCTGTGTGGGTCTGTGTGTGGGTTTCATTCCCAGGTAAAGGATGGAGTAGTGCTATTCCCAAGGGAAGTCTCTGACTCACCTCTATTCCATGCCTGGGAAACAGCTATAGCAGAAGCTGACAGTTAAATGGGGAAAATGGATTACAGCTATGGATTGCCCTGAAGAACACCTTTCCTTTTAACCCATTTTCTGGAAGTGGGTACCACTCAAAAGCAGAGAATTTTGGCAGGCTATATATCTCAGTGCTGCTGTATAGTTGGCTGCTGCTAATAGCAAAGATCAAGAAAAAACTCACGAAGAGCTGGACTGACATTGATCTATTCAGGTTTTTCTTCTTACAGGAGCAAAAGGAAGGGGCCTGGAAAGCATATTGGAAAATATGGTTTTAAAATATGGTTTTAAATCTCTTCAAACAAGTTCCTTCTGTCATAAGTCCTGGGAGTGGTACCCAGTGTTTTGTCACACAGAATTTCAAGGAAGCTGCAAGGAGAAGAAAACCATAGGAAAGAAAAAACCCCTCTCCATTGAGCTGTGGCTAAGAACCTACCATGGAAAACCACAGAGTTTTGACGAGGGGCTTGGCTGCTAAAACTTGAAAAAGAGAATGGAAATATCCTACAACCAGAATTTTAAAGTCTTCCTCTGCAAGATATAATGGGTTTATGACACCTAGGGCTTAATATTGACCTAAATCACTTTTAAAATTGATTGTGTAATATGTATGTAAATAATGTTGCAGCTTGCCATATCTCAGTCATGATGTGGTCGTCTGTTTTTTCCATATATCAGTGGTCAAAACTGAAGGTTCATCTAGGTGATGGGGAGAGCAAAAGAAGCAAAAGCTTCTTTCACTTTCGGACTCCCAGTCTTAAATATATGGCATTTTTTTTCCCTGTAAAAGTCAATACACTATTTTAAAATGCTCATGGATTTAAAAAGTTGAATAGTTTTTATCAAGGGAATCTTTCACCGTTTTATTCGCTCAGATAGAAAATGGATTTCTCCTGAGTAATACTAAAGCAGATAAAGCTGAAAACCTGACTAGAAGATGAATATCTGTCAAGTATAAAAGTCTTCCAATGTAAGATAAATCTGAGTTAAACAAAATTTGACAGGATGGACAGAGCCACCAGGAGCAGTGAGGATTAACATATAGAGAATAATGGAAATAGTTTTCACTGTTGCTTCAAATGCATAATAACCGAAAAAACCATCTGCTTTCTTGGGACTTGGAATGGATACATGCAAAATAATGGAAGTGAGCATTTCTATTGCTGGGTTCATTGCAGGTGTGGTGTCGCTGATCTCCCTGGCCGTGCTGTCCTACGAGCGCTACAGCACTCTCACCCTGTGCCACAAGCGCAGCGATGATTTCCGCAAGGCTCTGCTGGCTGTTGGTGGTTCTTGGATTTATTCCTTGGTCTGGACCGTGCCACCTCTGCTTGGTTGGAGCAGTTATGGGGTAGAAGGTGCAGGCACGAGCTGTTCAGTACGCTGGTCCTCAGAGTCGGCCGAGTCCACGTCCTACATCATCTGTCTGTTCATCTTCTGCTTGGCTGTGCCCGTGCTGGTCATGATGTACTGCTACGGGCGCCTCCTGTACGCGGTCAAACAGGTAAGCAGCGCAGACTGCTCTCAGGCAGGTGCTGCATTTCTGTTTTATCTGTTTATCTGTTTTTATCTAACTTGGAAGTTCTGGTGGTAGAGAGCAAATCAGCAAGCCAAAATGAAATTGAAAAGATGGCAGAAATCCTCAAGGAAGGAGCATGAGGTCTTCAATAATCTTAATTCTCCTGAAGCTCCAGTCAAAGAGATAACAGATACTGATTATACAGATTATACAGAAACAGATAACAGATACTGATCAGTATCATGCAGATACTGATTTTGTGATTGGTAATACTGTGGAAAACAGTAAACGGGAAAAACAACATATCAGAGTGAAGCTTGCATTTGTAATGAAGTAAAAATACAAGTTTACCTGTTTAGGAATTAGACACCCATGCAAATACTTCCTGGTTTTGGAGTATAAAACTTAATTTCTGCTCCTTAATATTGGAATATGATCCCAATATTACCGGGTGGGACGTGCCTGGGCTCATCTTGCCCTTGCTGCTTGACCAGAGGCAGCAACCACAACACCTTAATCTCTGGAATCTCAACTCTACAGTAATGTAATTCTACTGTGATTTTTTGAATTATCCCAAGGATCATTTCTCCTTGTAATTCTAGGCCACATTTAAATTTTCCTTCTAACTACAACCACCATTACCACTACTACCTACTACTACTACTACTTTTACTACTACAATGATACTTCTCTCAGTGGTTTAAGGTGCACTGCAGATATTCCAAAATGAAGCAAAAGACCCTGAAAAGGGTGTGGTGTTGTGAAGTTTGAATACTCTTGGGACAGTAATGAAAAGGTTTAATGATTAATAATGAGAGAGAAATTAATGTATAGGCGTTCTCTATAAAGCAATTCTCTAAAATGTTCATATGAATTAACTAAGGGTGTTAAAAGGGAAATAAAGCAGTAAACCCCTGAATTGAGGCACTCCTACAGAATTAAAGTGAATGTAGTTTGATTTGATTAGTCATAAGGAATTAAGTTTGATTATTTTACACAATTTGTCAAAACCTTGAGAACACTTTAAGCCCAAATGGGAAATCTTCTCCTCTTTGAGTAATGAGCAGGCCAATAAAATCCCTTTTATGAATCACACATTAGTACTCTTCTTAAAAGTTGTGCAATATTAATATAGAAAAAAATTCCTGTCATTGTAAACCATTCAATTGAAATATCAGTCCGTATCTGATCTCTGGACAGCAGTTTCTTTTGCCATCACCTCAAAGTAAAAAGCAGGATCTTGGAATGTGTGGTACTAAAACCATGCAGAAGATACTTGTTTGTTAAAATGTTGGCTGCTCATTCCTTCAGCCCTCACTGCCCTTGCTGACAACAGCCATCTTCCACAGAATACAAATACCTGCATGAATGAAGCTTCTGTAGCACATACTTTAGCCTCTAGTGCTAAATGTAGACTTATGTTATTCCAATCACTTTTTTTAAAAAAATTCAATTATATTTTATATTCAATTATATCAAAGGCATTCATCATCTCGCTGATCTGCCTGATTGGTCTCAAGGAGTTGTGGCAAACATACTGAGGGAAGAAAGCATTATAGAAATGATATGTGCACCATTTTCTGTTTGGTCATGAAGACTGGGTAGACTGGGCAGATGAGGTTGATTGATTAAAGAGCTGTCCAGAGGGGAAAAAAAAAGAGGGGAGGAAGAGCATTTTCCACAATCCCCTCTCCTACATTCTCCTCATGCCTTCCAGAGTGATTCGTGAGCCTGTGGGGTGTTGAGGTCAGAGGATCCTGAGAAATTTTGTAAATGGTGGAAGTGAAAGAAAATTGAACCCAATCTTGCATAACCTGTTGGAGGGACAGGCAAGGAACCAACACTTGTTAAATGTAAAGGCACTTCAGTGAGGATTAGATAATATCTTTAAAGTTGTTATGACTAGGGGTCCTAACAGCTGCCTGAGTATTTGTGAAGTCTTGGATAGCTAAACCCTAAATTTTTACACAACATATCTAATGCTTTCCTGGTGCTTATAAAAGATTTTCTGGATAAGTTATAATCACCAAATAAACTCTCAATCAAAAATCTTACCAGTCCTTAGCTTTCTGTGAGGTACCAGGAACTATTTTCACCACCTTAATCCTCAAACCTTACATTTCATAATTTTTTTGTGACATATATATAAATTTCTAATGAACATGCCATGACACAGTCACTGGGGAGCCCAGTCCATACCATTGCACACTCACTGAAGTGCAGTACTTTCCTTTTGATCTGAGGTCCTTTTACTGTTCTGTAATAAATGGGATAGTTCATGAAATGCTAAAGTATGTCATGTTTCAAACTAGAGGAAGAGATGAGCAATATGCAAGTGAACATAGTAGTTCTTATATAAAAGTACAAAGAGTAGGTAGGATAATTTAAAAAAGGTCAAGAGAGTTGCATTCTTTGTAATGCTGTGCCTTTCTGGTGTGGACAAAAAAAAAGAATTATCTTGCAATTTTCTGGCCTTGTAGATTAAAGTCCTTCTGTGACCCTCTGTGGTATGTATTTGAAGAATTATGGGAGCATGGCAAGCATAGTAGATGCATTGTCCCAAATTCAGCTCCTTGCTACATTTTCAGACTGCATTTCATAATTTTTCCAGATCTATAGAATTTTTTTATGTTAGAGCATTGAAGCAACAATTGTATTGCATCCTGAAATCAAGAGTGGAGTAGTTATGCCATTGTTTAATAGTGCAGTGTAAATTTATTGATGTGGAAGAAATATCTTAAGATATTTAGGATAGCTAATGCAAGAACTGGCACGATGCCTCCATTTTTTCTTTGTGTGGGCAATGATTATAGGTCTGCCTTTCTCTTTTTCTTCCTAAATTTAGTCAGATGCTGTAGCATTTTGTCACTTGAAGCATCAATAGATCCCATAAAGTCAGCTGCAAGCTGACATAATGGTATAAAGGATTTCATTAATACTGGTTTTATGAAAGATCATCTTTTCAAGGAATTAAAAGTCAATGACATCCTTGTATAAATTATGTTATTAGCAAATGCTATTAAACAGCATTAAAACACAACTCCACCACTATCTCAGAGCTCTTGCCATTTATCATGCTTGAAGATCCTTAGGAATTACATTTTTCTTTAAAGTTATGGGTTTTTTTTCCCCAGGCTGGCTTTATCTGGATGGTTGAGTCTGATCACGGGGGTAAAGTTTTCTCCCTCACAAATTTTATTCACATGTATTTTATTTATGCACATTCTACAGCACAAGGGAAGGAAATTGAGGATGGTTTACTTTTCTTTGTACAATCATGGGAATTTTTTTTTCAGTTTTTGGCTTATGATGCTTCTCTGTGACTCTACTCTTTGATTCCCTCTGGAAAAATGTTCTTTCTGAAGTCACTGTCAGTTGTTTACACTTTGAAAAGTGTGCTCCCAAATGTGGAATTACAGAGATTAGCATTGTGATCACTGTAGCACAAAAGACACAATGTGATTAAAATCCTCCACTGAGGGACCCAGAGAACTCATGTGAACCAGCCTAATGAAAATAAGAAAAACTTTTAAAAAGGGATCTCTTCAGCCTGCATTATCTCCTACTTACACGCAAAAATCCTGCCCAAGGACAAGAAGGGTCCCAGAAGGATGTTTCAAGAAAAGTTTTCAGTTTGGTTTTATGAAAGACTCTCATCTCATTGTCAGTCTTCTTTCATTGAAAGCCGTGCTTGAACAAATCTTGGAACTTCTTGTGAAATGTAGCTAGGATATGGAAAACAAGAAAAAGGACTGTAAGCAGAGCACAAAGACTTAAACATGCAATTTTTACTCTGCAAGAAACTGTGTGTTGAAGTGGGCAAAGGGCCAATGTTTTATGGAGTTCTGGAGTAGATGGACTTACAACGTGACCTGATAGTCCTACAGTGTGATGGTTTTTTGTTTTGTTTATTTTTCCTGTCACTATTCCTGTTCTACTTTGTGTTTGTCTTTGAAAAAAAGGAAGAAAGAAAACAGAAAAAATATTTAGGGAAAACTTACAGACTATATGAGGCAGAAGTTTGCCTTACCAGTATGTCTGGTCCTCCATCCTGTGATGCACCTGTTCTTGCTTAATTCCTCAAAAACATCTAGCTTTAACTAGTGACCAAAATGTGAGTCCAGGTAGTGAAATTACCCAACTATTTCCCTTTACAGCAATTTTTTTGTTTCTTTTGAGAAGTGCCATGTGATTTCTGACTTCCAGATAATATAGGAGACCCAGATAACCTTTTATTGTCCCATCTCCTGACTTTTATAAGTCTTGTCATCTTGTTGGGGAACTGGGAAAGTCAGACTTACACAGTAGAGAGCTGTCTATTCCTCTTTCTTACTCTTCTTCCAGATTTCAAAGTACCAAATTTAACAGAGGAAAAGTGCTTCCATCTCTTATACCAAAAGTAATGGCCCAGAGTGAAATTATCACTTGGTTATAAAGGAAACTAATTTTTAAATCTGTATGGTGAGATTTTGACTCTAGGTTATTTTTTAAGATTTGGTATAAACAGCAGTGGTGGTTTTGAAATCTCCTGTGCCCACAGGAAATTTAAGAGAAAAAGGAATGAAGAGAGATAAATTTTTATCATTTCTGATTCCTTAATCTTGTTTTATATCTATTGGAACAGTACTATTTGGAACAGTTAAACAATATCTGTAAAAGCATTTATTGTATCGTTATTCATTAAAGTAGTCAGGAAAGGACAGCAAAGTAGAAGGGCCATGCCTGTGAATGTTTCCAGTTTTCCATCTCTTTTGGAAATGATCATTTGGAGGAAGAGAGCACATTAGGGCTGAACGCTTAGTGATTTAAACTGATAAAAAAATCTTCACCTAACACAAAGAACAGGATGGGAACGTAATTATTGTTCCATCATTGCTTCATGTGCTTCATATGCCTATCTATAGAGAAACTTGATTTTCTGAAAGTTCATATTTCATGGCACTGAAGTTACAATTTATGTTGAGAAAACTGATAAAGCAATTAGGCAACATTAAATCTTAACTTCTTGGAACCCTAAATAAAACCAGTCATAGAAGCAGAGTTCAAAATTTTTCTACTTGTTTAATTAAAAAAAATAAGTCCTAAGAAAAGTAATTTAGGTGAAGATGATCTAGACCTGGTTGTAGAGTTCCTGTAGATGGTCCCTTTCAAATGTGATTAAGTACATTTGGGATTTGACTTGATTTCAGGTGATTTGACCTTTGATTTTGACCTTTGCCGCATCTAAGCCTAAACAGACAGATAGACTCATTAGAAAGCCATATCTGTTTTTTTTTTTTTGTTTTTGTTTTTGTTTTTTTTTTGGTTTTTTTTTTTACCACATACCCATAAATTTTATTTCTTTCCTTTGGATCTTCATATACCCTTTGCCTCTTAGTTTCTGGTGGTGTAGAGGAAAAATGATAAATTGTTTTGCCTTTTTTTTTAAACCTTGCCGTAAATATATAGCAATTACATCTCATTCAAATGAAAAAGAGATTTAGTTTGCAAATTAATTGACGTCTTCTGTCATATCATCATGAAGAAAATGGAACTTCATTATTTTAATAACTTCTATTATTAAAATAGAAGTCTCAGGTTGAGAGAATTGTAATAAATTTACAAAATACAATGAAAGGCATTGGCTGGATTATCAACTGCTATAAAGCAATACAACCTATTGTAAAAAAATAACAAAAATAAATGCTTCCAAATTTTCTGCACAGGATTCAGCAAGCATCTAGCAGTAAATTTTCAACATCTGCTTACCAGGCAGTCGTTTGACTTTTGCCAAATTCCTCATGTGCAAGCCACTCTACAGCCAGAACTCAAAGCTGGCAACAGGCCATTTTTTGGATTCTGTGATAACAGGAATATTTTGTGATAACAGACACTGGTTTTTTTTTTTATTGTTTGATTCTATGGTATTTGCCATCAGAATGGGCCTTAAGAGAGCAATTTGCATTGCTGTGTAACATATTTTTTTCATAATTTCTAGATCATATCTCCAGTAGAAGAACTGACTGCTTTTTGTTGTTTCAATGTAGGGGAGTGTCAGACATGTTTTATGAAAAATCCTTTCCTTAGAGTTTTTTCTCCTGAGAAGCTGAGAGGCCTCAGGAACAAAATGTAAACATTAGTTATCTGCTGCTGTGAAATGCAACAGGTGCATCTGTGATTGGTCTCATGTGGTTGTTTCTAATTAATGGCCAATCACAGTCAGCTGGCTTGGGCTCTCTGTCCGAGACACCAGCCTTTGTAATTGATTCCTTTTCTTTCTATTCTTAGCTAGCCTTCTGATGAAATCCTTTCTTCTATTCTTTTAGTATAGTTTTAATATAATATATATAATAAAATGTAAATCAAGTCTTCTGAAACATGGAGTCAAATCCTTGTCTCTTCCCTCATCCTCGGACCCCTGTGAACACAGTTGCAGAGGAGCACTGAAAGACATTAGACTGCATATAGTATGTATCTGTGATCAGTTCTTTGAAGTTCTGATTATTTTCAAGTCTTCTTGGCTTCTAAACATGATTAAAATTATTAGAACTCTGTAGGCGAACTGATATCTGGAATAAAAAAGCCATGGAATACTTGGAAAAAAAAAAGCTGTGTCTCACTATTTCTTAGTAAGTTATTAAATTCTGTTGAATAATTTATTTAGACTCAGATTGCAATCTGCAGATGGTATTACATACATAAGAAATCCTTGCATATCAAGTCTTTCTGTTTAAAAAATTTTTGATAGTTTCTGTAAGCATTCTCATCTTCACAGCCCATGAGTCCCATTGCTTCTTTTCTCCTTTACCTGTACAGCATTCTCCTCCTTCCTTCCTTCCTTCCTGATTTCGATACATTTTTGTCCTTTGATGGTTTGAAGATGCTGTGAATATACACTGATTTTCCAAGGCTTTGCAAAGCTGATCCTACTATTCCTGTCGTACTGAAGGAAAGCACATGGTTTCGAGGAATTACCTGTGGGAATTCAAGGCATTTTAAGAATCTATCCTATTTTTTTGTTCCCTCTGTACTGAGTAGAGAAAGAAAATCACATCAAGGAGATTATTCTCAAAACCAGCAAATTTTTTTCAGCTGCTGGTACATAAGATGAGTAGCATTAAAAGAAGCAGATTATATTATAACAAAACAAGGAAATAGTTTCATCTTAAAAAGAGGATATGGCATATCAATAATTATTATATTTTTAATGGTACATGTTTTCAATTATTTTCAAAAAAATGCTAAAATAGTTGAATTATTATGTCATTATGTCATTGGTATTTAATGCCAGGTCATAACATAAAGTACAAACATAAACATAACTTGAAGAAAAATCTGTAGCATTCTGACACTAACTTCTGACATTTATACTTTTATAAACAGCAATTTTCAGATGCCAGTAATTCAGGTTTCAGACAGTTATAGCCTAACATTTTTGTTCAAGAATATTTCAGTGGTGAAAGTGTTAATTATTCCTTTTAGCTGATATTTTTTTCGTTTTATTTTCATGGGAAACCTGTTTGAATAAAAAGTTGCTTTCATTAGCTAGGAAAAAGATTTACTAGCATACTTAATTTTTAAAGTGGTTAATTAGTCTTGTACTTTTTTCTAACTATTAAGGTTTTCCCAGGAGTTGGAGTGATTATTAGGTAGCTATCATGAAAACACTGTAAATATAGTATTGATTTTTGGGGTTTTCTGCTTTCAACTGCAAAAAATATTTCAGTTTTGTGCACTACATTTATACCAGTTTTTATTAAAGGATTCTGTCTCAATGGAATAAAGCTCAGCGTTTGCTGTAACAGTGGAGAAAAATGTCAAATCCTGAGAAATAAAGGAGAAAACTCACATTTTATTTTCTTTGTGTATAGCTGAAAGGCTTATAAGTTCACCATCTCAGCTTTTAGGAGAGGAAAGGTATGGTGAATCAATCCTACCTAAAATACCTTTCAAAGTCTTTAAGGGCATCAGCAGCTGCGCTTGCACAGACACCTCTAGCTCACGAGTGACAGGGACACTCACTCGGGGCTGTTCTCAGTATTTCTGATTAAAAAGTGTCAACCGAATGTTACAGCATGTAATCAGATTCGTCTTTGAGGCCTGATCATGCTGGAAGGGAAGCAGACATGAGAAAAGATTATGATCTTCTTTCCCCTGTGCTTGCAGGAGTATAAATCATTACTTAATTGCATTTTGCAGAGAAGCAGTGGTAAAACTTAAGTGTAAATCAGGCACTGTACAAATTCATTGTAAATCAAATTAATGGCTGGTCAGAAAATAGGAATTCATTATGTTTGCCACTTTTCATACTTTAGATAAACTAAGGAGAAAATAAGTCTGTCATAATCTTTAATAGTAAGCTAATAGAAATTTAAGACCTGATCCATTAATCTCTGGATGCATTATGTCCACAAAAAAATAGCTTGTGGTTTAATGAGTCTTTCAGTTTACAGCAAATGGTGTATTTCAATACCACGCACTCATAACAACTCAGTTCAGGGTATGATATAGTAAAGCATTTTCCTGATAAGAAAAAGCATGAGGTTTCTTTGTTTGGTGGGGGATTTTTGTTGTTTTCTTTTTTTTTGCTCACCCCTTATAAAACTGGAAAGGTTAAATATACAAAAGGGTGTTTTGCACTGTAAAACATGCAGTTTTGTACTTACATTTCAGCATGCAAGAACTTAGCTACACTTACTTACCCTTCTGTAGTTTAACTCCACTTCAGAGACTAACTTGTGGCCTCAGGCAAACTCCCTGACTGAAGACTAGGAGGAAAATGAATTGTCCCACGTGTAGCAGCGATGTGGCATTGTCCCCTAGAGGAACACTTCTGAAGGTCTGTCTGCAGACCAAGGCCAGTGCCTTGGCCACAGCAGAGAATTGGTGCAGTTTGTGGGGGCCAGGTGGCTGCTCCTGGGCAGGTCTGGGAAAAGGCACTGCAGCTTCCAGCAGGGTGAAATCCATCCTTGTGAAATATGTAGTACAGAGGCTTCTGAGGCTTTTTAAAATTAAGTACTAACATATAACTTTTCAAAATTTCTGCTCCTGCTGGAAGAAAAGTGATACAGTTCAGGCACTTTCCAGTTTGCCTCTGACACTTGCTTTATGGGGAGCTTCCTTTAGTGAAGGAGCGTTGTCCAAACCTTCCCAGGAGAATTGATACCCATCTGTAACATCATGTAGACCGTTTCTTCTTATTAGGCAGATGTGTTCTTTTTATTTCACTTCATTGGTAATGCAGTTGTTGGATGAATTCTTCAGCTGCTGAATTGTAAAGATCTTTTATAAAGATCTTCATACTTAAAAGCTCAGGAATCCTTGTGCAGTAAATCGATACCCCTGTGCACAAGTAAAGGATAGGAAAGAAAAAGATAAGATCTTATTTAGCCAGTGTTTCTTCCAGAGGAATATGTATAATGTGCTTTACTCTACTTCTCAAGTTATTTTTGATCTGTTGACTCTCCTGCTTTTCTATTTCGTACAGTTTTCGTAACCAGTGTCCCCTTTGTGGTCTTTATTAATTCTTCCCTTGTTATTGCAATGTATAAAATTAAGGATGTGAGTATTCACTCTTAATTTATAGTGTTTAGGGTCCTGAGATTTCACTTCCCTGTTAATTAAGCACCTTATTTTTTCAATGGTTCTTCTTTTAAAATGTCTACACCATATGCATCTTAAAACAACAAACAGTGGTCTCTGGCTTTTAGTAGTACAACTGACATCTGCTAAGCAGCTAAATTAATCAAAGATGAGTAGGTGCTAGGGTTGCCTTAGGGTATATTCCAGATCTCCTGTACTTGGGAGTGGTAACTGGAATTTAAATAGGAGACATGTCAACTAAAAAGCTTCCAAGGTAATAAAAAGCATGGTAGGTATTTTCTAAGGGGAATCTCAGCAATATTTGTTTTGTTTCTGGTCACTTACATGGCAGAAGAAGCACAACATTGCAGTTTCAGAAGGCTGTAATATTAATTTTATCTGGTAATATTTCGCTTGAAACAGCCCCAAACATGGCAGGATAGATTTCCATTTACCTGAAATCTTGCTATTTATATCTGGCCTATTAAAGATTAAATAAAAACAAAGTTTTAATAAAACCAACCTGTACAGAAATTAAAAAGGAAGACATTAATACATATTCTGAGACTAAATGAAAAACAATCAGACAAACAAAAATCTTGTAAACACAACCAATAAAGAATGAAACTTCCCTTACCTAGAGCGCACTGAAGTATACACACTTTTTATTCCCATTAACATACTTTAAAATTTGGTTATATGTCTGTAAAACACTGCATACAAGCTCCTGCCTTACACAGAACATAGAATTAATATTGCCACTGGCTCCTGGTTGCAGCTGTCCCTGGTTAAATGTCAGCAGCACTCTGCTCTGATGCCCTCAACGTGCACCTGGGCATTTAAAAACACCTGTCTCTGGGAAAGTTCATTTAACAAATTCACCTTGAATAATTTTTGTACTTTCTCTATTGTTATGGCTTGCAAGAACTCAATAAAAATCCTTAAAAGCTTTACCTGATCCCTGAGCAACTTCAAGATAAATGTTCAGTTCAGTTAAAATGCCAGTTGAAAGAATTGACTTTCACGTTGCTCTAACCTGGCCTTTCTACATCAATCTTTAATCTTTTCTGAAGAAAATTTGTAACTTTGGTTGGTAATCTGCCTTGGCCTTTTGTTAATTGCATGCTACTCCTGGGAGAATTTTCTTTTTGTGTATTTTCTTTCACTATTCAGCAGCGAAACGCTCTTCTGTCCTGCTTATGCTTCTGTGCTCCAGGATGGTCAAGGCTCAGTAGGTGCTTAGCCATGTCAGCCTGGAACATTTTGGATTTTCTCAATATATAATTAAATGGATTTGCTTTGGTCTCCATTGCTTGCCAAGTAAGTTCAGGATGTTAATTCAGTCTAAATGTCAAGTTAAAAGTAATACAATTCCAGCCTGCTGAATCATCTTGTTAACTCATTCTTCTTTTTACTTTGACCTTTCCTTAGGGAGGTACAGGTATTGCTTGATTAGTTTCAACCTTTCCAGAAGAGTAGTGGAATTTTATATGACTACACCAGCTCTGAGGTCATTAAATTCACACTGGACAGGTTTTTACTGGCTCTAACTATATCTATCCCTACTTACTCATTGCACTGTGAAGATTTTTTCTGTCCCAAAACTCAGAAATGAAAGTGTTGCTCACAAGTGAGCTGAACTTTCAATATCCTTATTTAATAAATACTGACTTGAAGAGTGTTGGACTCGAACCATTGCTAAAATAATATATATATCAGGGCACTAATTGTCCCAGATATATTGACCCTATTGAAATTAGAATTAGAAGGAATTCTAGAGCATTATTAAAAACATCTCTGTTGATTTTTCATGGCTGTAATTGTTTAAAAAAAAAAGCATATCCAAAACAAAATTAGGCTGTAAAAAAAATTGCTGTAGTGTCAATCCCTACTTTGCAAAATAAAGGATATATTATACAAATGGAAGTAGTATTAGTTTGCAGATTGAGAGAGTGAAACACAGATATGACTGCTTACCATGTGCCAAATGTCCATCCTTAGTGTGTAACATCCTCAGTAGTTACAGCCCCCTTTACGAGACTTAGAAATTGCTGGGAAAGGGATTGAAAGAAACATGCCCAATGTTGTTATACCATTGTATAAACTTGAATATTGCAAGGAATACTGGTCATCCATTTGAAAAGAATATAAGAAAAATGGAAAAAGTGCAAAAAGGGTAAAAAATGCTATCAGAGCTACAGAAGTAGTGTTCATGGAGAGATCAAAAGTGAGGGAAATATCCTCAGCAAGCAACAATCAGATATCATCTTTCAAGTATGGTACTACAGTTCAGACACTCAAGGTGAAATCCCAGATTCCAAGATTAATATCATATGATTAATATAAATGATCCAAGCTGGAAAGCATCCTGGCCCATATAGAGTACCACAGAGAACCCTGTGTATATAGGTAGCATTTCAGAAGAACATGAACTCTGAATTTCCAAGTACAACTCCATAAGTGAGCAAGAATTGACAGTATCACACCAATTCCTTCCTTCTCCATTCACTTAGCATTTTCCTTTCCTTTGCTCCTCCTTTCCCTCCCCTCTCCACCATTTTCCCTCCTCTTCCTCCTCTTCCATCCTCTCCTGTCCTTTTCTCTCCTCCCCATTCCTGTTAGTCTCAGCAAGAAGCTTGCTGACAACAATTGTTTTCATCTAAATTAAAGCACACATTAAGGTGTAGCTACCTGATCATGTCTGCTGACTGAACCATTCTAATGGAACCCCTGTATTAGATTACTCTTAGATTGCTCCTGAAAAAAACCTGCAGCTGTATGAACTGAAACCTTCTGGGACACAGTCAGTGGTCTCACTGGCAAAAGACCAGTTTGCTATCTGTTCAACTGCTACTTTACTCTTTCAGGACTCTAATCACCACCAAAAAAAAAAAAAAAATCAAAACATACTAAGGAATAGCTACCATAATTCATAATTCTTAGCATTCTTGTACTGCACCTTTGTCTGTCCCCTGGGAGTACGTGAGAATGCATGGCAAGTAGCTGAAACGAACCATTACAGAGTGATAGCAATTATTCTGCTTGGATACAAAATTTGGAATCTGTATTGATTGTTTTCAGTTGTCATCAGTACTGTGTTATTCATTGTGTTCCCCTATAACCCAGAAATCTGTGCTACCTGAAGAAATCATTTATAAAAATGCTACCTTTTGTACAGCAGCAGAGTAATAGCAATATAGCTCTGTTTGCTATACTGCTCCCCTTCAACAAATAAGAAACAAATTTCAGGGAAAACCAATCTTATTTAGAAGTAAAGTTCCAAACCAAAGATATCTTGTATTCCAGTCATCTTCTAAGAGGTTATTTTGGACTTTTTCTTACTGAAATTTTTTCATTGCTATAATAATACTCTTTTACAGGCTCAGACCTGTCAGGATTGAAAAGAATTTGTTGTATCAAAGCCAATATAACCTGATGGGATACTGATGTTTTTCACAGTTTTCTTCCCAAGTAAGTATGCCCATCAGGAAGATGTGTTTTACTTTATCCATGATTACAGTACATATAAAAATGAAATGGAGCTTGCCAACTGACCAAGTTTTGCAAAGTTGCACATCCTATTTTTAATGTATAATCTATTTCTCTTCCCTATCAGCAGTACAATTCAGCATCAGTATACTTTACAATCATGTGTCAGCATAATCTGTATTGTGCTCTTTCAGAGCACAGAGAAATGACAGGGATTTGTCTAAGTCTGGTAAAGTTAACACAGCTCATCACTTTTACAAATGCCTGGTTTTCTCCTAGAAATGCCAGTAAGCTGCCAGCTGGGCTTTTAGTGCTATAAAGCTGCCACTTCTTCCTCAAGTGGTGATGGTGACTCTATAAAAATCACTGACCTGCCTTTAAGCAAGCTTGGTGAACTTCATTTCAGTGAGGACCATTGGTAGCCTGCTGCAAAGTCAGCAGGAAATACTCAGTGGATCCCCACTTCTGAGATGAATGCTCTGTGCTATGGGCAATTTTAACACTTAGCATTAACAGGCTTAGTAGTGGCCTACTAATCCTTAGTAGGATTCATAAGAGAAAAGCCTTGTTTTTTATCCATCAGTCTGGCAATTTACTGCAGAAACATCAGCCAAAGAATTTTGGTTTGTAACAATCCACTACCTGGACATTTCCAATTACCTCCTTTTCTATGGATGCCCCACTAAGTTGCAGTTTGGCTACACCAAACAGGAGGTAGAAGGTGTTTTTTAAAGTGTTTTCTTCTTCTCACTACTCTAAATAGGCTTTGATGTCTTTGTAGTTAAATATTCTGAATTGGAGCTGCCAATATAAGTTGCTCAAAAGTTGGCCAGAATCAACTGTACTCACATTTTGACAGGTAACCTGGTCTAGAGGACAAAAGGGAAGCGAGTTCTGGTACAGCTCAAATTCTTTGCACATGACATGCCCTCAGCAACTAGGTAAATACTGTCCTGGAGAACTCCCTTTAAGGTGCCCATTTCATAGAGATCTGTCAAGTGCTTTCAGCACCTTCATTAATGAGATTGGTCTATAATTAAAACTCAGTAAACGTCAGGATTGGTCAATGCAAGTGCAGGGTTTTGCACAATGAGAAATCATGCAAGATGAAAAAATACAGGCTGGGAATCAATCAGTAAAGTCTAAAGGATCTAATTTGAATAGTGAGTCCCAAAAAATGTGTGATTTTGGGAATATGATACCTTTGCAAACAGAATTGTGGGACAGGTGAGCAGAGGTGTGGAACACCTGACCTTGGTTGTGCTCTGTTCTGTCTGCTTGGTTTTGCTAAACCAGGATATGCACATTTTGATATGTGAACAGTTTTCAAATGTAAAAACACTGCTACTAAAGAGAAGCAGTTGTGACTTGTGTTTGCATACCCTGACACTAATGGAAAGACACAAAGAAAAATTATCTAGAAATTAAAGTTTAGAAAAGATGTTACTAAAATGTTGAAATCATGGAGAAGGTTATTCAGGTTATGAAATATCTTTCTATTAGACAGTAAATTTCAGGCTGATTGAGGAGTATTTATCCTGCATTTAGTGCATGTGGGGAAAGGGGAATTAAGGATGCCACCAAATCCCTTGAGAATCCTTCTAGCCCTCTGGCTGTAAGATTTTAAATGCATAAAATTCATGGAATTCCTAATGTTTATTTGCAAAGATAGTAAAATCACTTCATCACAGTAACAGGAAATGAATGGTACTAGAGTAGTTTATGACAACATGAAAATGAAATGGTAGGAAAGCGGAGAAATTCAGTCCTTTGTCTCCACCAGCTGCTATTTATTTCAATGTGCATCTGACAAAGAAATATAAACTTTCAGAATGTCAGATTTGTGAATATGTAACAACAACTATAACGCAAAACTTTGCTGACTCTGTCACGTTTGGCATTTGTTTTCACTTAGAGAATACTTTATGGCATGTTTATTGTACTTTGGGATGCATATTCCAGTGTTTCTCTTGCATTAGAGAACATGCACTTCGTTTTCTTTTCAAATATTATGTCCAACTTCTGAAAATACACAAAGGAAAAAAAATGCTGTGATCTGGAGTTGAACAATCACGTATGCTGGTAAAAGTATAATTCAGAGACATTTTACTAAAAAAGCCCCGTTCATGTATCTGGTTTTGTGCTCTATTTTCTAATGATGCTCCTGACTCTGCAGGGAAGATGTCTAGTAGTTCCTTACCTATTTCCTGATCTTTTTCTTAGATTCTTTTATGCTGCCTTCACCTTGTAATGTCAAATTTTGGTCTAATGTTATGAATAGCCCAGCTCCAATGGAATTTTTTTTAAAATTGTTTTTGTGGGGGTAGGAATGAAACTTAAAAAAAATAAAAAGGAATTTTTTTTGTTTGGTTTTTATTAACTGTACTTATTCTAGATAGATGTAAAAATCAGCCAAAATACTTCATGCTCTGGTTATTTCCAGTAGCTGCTGACTTTACATAATTTATAAAGGACTATCTGTAATCCACAAGCTACAGAAAATGAATTTATCTTCCTTTTCTGTGTGTGGAGATAAATAAATTTTTATGCACACCAGTCTAGGCACAACTCACTAAGCCAACTTCCCTTGCTTACCCTGTCACCTGTCAGAGTGAGAGCTAGAGACACCTGACTTCTTCAGGTGCAACACAGTCCTGAGTACCCCTCTCCCAAGGAAAAAAACTGTGAACACCTGAGCTTCAGTCTCACTGATTAAATTTAATTTGCCTGCTAGCCATTTACATTAATTTCTATGTCCAGTTTGTCATTCTGTGTTGAAAAAAGGATTATATGCTGTAGAGTGGGATTTAAAACCAGGAGGGTGTTAAGGGTCCTGAGAGGAGAAGAATTGAAGACTTACAGACTTCTCAGAGTTGGGTTGGTTCTGTTTTGTTTTTTTCTGAATTCACCTGTGCCATGGCAAGTATATTAGAATTTGAGGGAAAGCATCTGGAGGAGAACATTTTCAGGGTATTTTTGGCATGATTCCTGTATTTTTCAAGATGCCAATTAGATGAGAGCTTTGAGAACACTTTATATTTATATTCTTTGTAGGGTCTATAGGATTTTACAAGCAGATCCAAGCCTATCTCTTAGGCCTATTTAAATATAAAGAGCTATATGTCAAAAGCATACTCACACGTCCTTAATGATTCCTTGCTTTATGTCAGCAGAAATTTTCAGGAAAGTGGGAGGGAAAGTCAGTAAAGTGTGGAAAGTCCACCCTCTTCCCAGGAGAAAGGGTAACTGTGGTTGCAATTAGGAGTGCAGCTACCAATCCAGAGGAAAGCAAAGCTCGAGTTCTCACCCACATATGCTAGCCTGGTGAAAAGTAGCATTAAATGTGAGTGGGAGCTTACATATCTGCAAAAATGTACCCAGGGAAATAGCCAAGCTCCATTTTCAGGGAAAACATTACCCTGACACCTTTTTTTTTTTTAAATTCATGCCCCAGATTCAAAGTATTGATAGTTAGAGTAGAAAAGGTTGTGGTTAATTTAATTCATGAGGTAAAGAGGGCAGTGAGTAATACTTTCATCACAACTTGCTTTTTCCTAACTTTCTTCTCCAAACTTGGATGACTCTGGTGTAAAAGTTTTCACATAATTATGGAAATATATATGTGGGTCGGTGTGTATAAAATGTGTGTATATATATATTTGTAAGATACATAATGTGTGGTGTGTATACGTTTTTGCATAAATACAAATATATGTATATGCATATTTCAAAGTGTTATTTTTTTGTCATTGATTGAAAACATTTTTTCTTTAGGTGCAGGAAAGTGTGCAGTCCATTTAATATGTAGATGGTAGAACATTGTTGTTTAGCATAAAGTAACATAGAAAGAGACCTGGAAAGAAATTTTACACCTGCCAGTTCATCTGTTGTTGAAGAGTTCAGCTTTATTAGCGATGTTGCATTTACACATTTAACATTTTGCTGTCTCTGGAACAAAGAACACAGAAACCAAGAAGGAATTAAAGTCTGACATTTTCCCTTCCTGCTTCAGAAATTCTGCAATGCAAAATACATCAAAGTCAGCTTTAATTTCCCTTTCATTTTCCTTTCCTTTATTGTCAGCTGGGCTGTTCAGTCAGTCAAAGCCATCACAAATGTTTTTAAAACAACAACAACAACAAAAACATTAACCCAAACCAGAAGTTGGTTATTAAATTATTGGTTAAAAATATAATTTGTTGGCAAGCTTTTCAAGAAGAGGAATTTTAAACTAAATTACTGCCTTGATTTTCTGAAAGCATCTCATCACTTTCCACCTTTATAATGGCAAGTTGTGTTGCAGAGCAGCAACACGTGTAGGAATATTATAAGACAGATTTCACATCTTCCTTGTGTTAAGGACTCCAGGGCTGGATGCAGCACTCCAGGTGGGCTCTCCTGAGGGCAGTAGAGGAGGAAAATCACCTCCCCCAAGCTGCTGTCCAGTCCTCTCTTGGTGCAGCCCACGATGTATTTGGGCTTTCTGGGCTGAGAGTGCACATTGCCAGCTTACATCCAGATTTGCATCAATGAGAACCCTGAATTCCTTTTCTGCAGGGACAGTCACAAGGACTTTTCTCAGTCTGCATTAATTTTTGGCATTTCTCCAACCTGTGTGCAGCATCTGGCATTTGGACTTGCTGAATTTCCAAAACTTAGTGTTTGGACAATGCTGTCAGTCATATGGTGTGATTATTGGAGCTGCCCTGTGCAAGAGCTGGAGTTGGACTTTGATGATCCTTTTAAGAGTATCTCATGCACTTCTCTTTCTAAAACCAAGCTGTTAATGCAATCCAAATGATAGCAAGCCTTTACACCTTTAATCTTCTCATGCTCACTGGTGCTAGAAAATCCACAATGAATAAAGAAGGTCAGGATAAAACATGAATTATCAATGATGAGAGCAACACCATGAGCTCCTTGTTTAATATATGGGAATGTGTTCACTGTGATAGTCAAATTGCTGCTAAAAGCCCTTTAGCAATAGAAAAAAAATCCTGCATCTAAGAGGATTATGGTGTTCCTTAAGTCAGCCATAGAACTTGGCATGATTTTAGCATCAATAGCAGTTATGCTTTAAGGGCACTGTACAAAGCTGTAAATTTTGTATTTAAAGCATCACTTCACCTTGAGGCATTAAGGCAGCTAATTCCCATTTCAATAACAAAAATTTACAATAAAACCAGTTTTCAGCTGATAAAATATCTTTCCTGTGGACTTAAATTCCTACACTTAACAGTGACATAAAATAATTAGCTATATGGCCCCTTGTGTGGTTTTATGGCTTCTGCCTTCTGTATTTGTTGCTATTACCTCATTATGTGGCCCCAGCTGAGCAAAATGCTCATGTGCATGTTTAAATCTCAGTTTGCTCACTGAATATAAGTGTAAATGCTTTGCAGAGTCAAGGCCCATTGAGTTCTAAGATGACCCAAAACAGATGTTTCTGTTCACTCTCCATTTCCACAGGACAATACATCTCTTCAGTGTTCACTTATTTTGAACTGAGCCACCTAACTGCTAACAAAGGAGGCATTTATTTTTAAGCCAGTGAACCCTCTTTTTCCAGGATTGCCTATTTTAAACAACAAAGTATTTAATGCCCTTTGTTATTAATCTGTACAGTACTGGATCTGGGGTAGCTCACACTGAGAAATAGATTACTTGGAGAGTGTGTTTCCTACAGCTATTTACATGCTTTGGAGGTGTGGTTGGTTTTTTTCTCCTTTTTTCCTTGTTTTGCCTGAGGACAGAATCCACAGAGATGGGAGAGGAGAAAGGTCATCACTACTGACATTTCAGTCACTGCTGTGTTTGACTGCAAGGTTTAGTAGAGGTTTGTTCATACTAGTTAATGGAGGCCATATCTGATTTTCTTTTCTTTTTGTTGTCTTACTTGACTGGTTGGAAGAAGATGATCTTTTTCCAGCTTTTTCCTCTACTGCAGCCTTTCCATAAAAAGTCTAGATTCCTACTGCTCATTTCAAGAAGCCATAGCAGACTAAATGTTCAAAGATTGGCAGACTTCCCTGAGATGGTAATGAATCTTTTACTTTTGTCTGGTTTTGGTTGTACTGTCGAATACTTGATCATGTCAAAACAAGCACTTAAAGCTGATACTGAAAGATGCTGGTGGCAACAAACACTGCTGCTCATAAATAGCCTTTTCTTCACGGTGCACTTCTGAAGTAGTGAAGTAAACATGGTTATATGAGTGCAAGATGCACAAATACAGATCCAGGAATAATGTATCATCCGTGATGAAAAAAGCACTTTGTGCCCTGTTTCCATATTGCTTGTTTAGAGTGAGCTACATAAAGGATGTTTACAGCACCCACTATTTAGGTACACAGAGTATAGTAACTGATACTATTTTCTGTCTTAATAAATAGCTGGAGAAAGAGAAAGTGACTTGAAGAACAAAACATTCAAACAGGATCCCCGGTTTCTAAGATGTTATGACGTACATGTCCCCTGCTTGAAGTGGCTCTGGATGGTGCATATTCTCTCAATCTAGTGGTTAGATGGATGGGGTGCCATATATTCTTCACAACCTTTCAAGATGTTCCCAGCTGAAAATGGGTGCAATTAAAATATGAAGGAAATACTTTATGAGGAAAAGCACATAGCTACATTAAGTAAGGAGGAGAGACTAGGGTAAATATGACAAAGAAAATACAAGGGAATTCAAAACAGTCAGGTTAGATCTTCATCACTGAAGCTTCCCCTTCTTAACAGCTAACTTTGGCCCAGCTCCCTTGCCTTACATGTGTAAAAAACTCCAGCTTGCCTATGGGTGATGGGAGTATGATGGACTGACTATATATGTGCCTCTGGCACTGTTGGCCTTGCAGCTGCCCCCAGTCTCTGTGAACAAACATTCAGATCTTTCCTGGCACCTTCTTCTGAGTGGGTGTAAGTGTGACCAGTATGCCCTTGGTCCCATAAGTCATGCCCAGATAAATCCAGAGAGAGCTGAGCAAGGGGCTGCAGTAGGTTAAACTGTTGGCTTTGGAGCACAGGAAGGGGCAGGCTGTCCCCTTGGGTAAGGAGCTGCTCAGGGCTTTTCTCCATATGAAGCTGTTTGATGGTTGAAAAAAATATTTAAAGCAGAAAATCCCTAACCAGAGGCAGGTAGCTGCTGTTTTCATTAGTCTGGGCATGAAAGCTGCAGTGTTTGGCCTGCCAAAACCCATGGAGTCAGCTGTGGTTGCCAAATGGCTGCTCCCTCCAGGAACAGGCTGACTGAACCCACTGACTTGGACAGTGATGAGGTCTCGACTGACAGCCACAATGTCTAAATTGGGTAACCAGAACCTGTTACCTTAAAATCATTTCCTATGACCCACAGTCCTATTATCATCTCCCATACCACTGTACAACAGTGTTTATGTGTTTGGAAGGTTTACTTGTTTTCTGGAAGGACAGATCCATTCTCTTTTCTCTTTAAGGAAAAGACAGACTTGTTCTCCTAAGAGGAAGCCAAGCTTCCTCTAGGTCACACCTTTTCTGTGGGTCCTTGTGATGACAGGCCCACACATTTGCCTGCATCCAGTTTAAAGGCTTTTCTGTCTCCTGGCAAAGTACCTGTCATAACAGATATTTTGAATCCTTTTCTTTAATCTCCAACCTAACAATCTCCACAGTTACAGCAAAAGCTCTTTGCATCTCCACATTGTAAGGTCCCTTTGTCTTTGGTTTACGACCTTTCCAGACTTTCACCAGTGCTATTGTAATTTTCTATGCTCTTCTCAGATCTCCCCAATTTCATCTTTTCCAAAACATGGAATAGCAATGCAGCCCATCACTTGGTGAGTAATGTATCTGCTACATCTTGCCAGCTGCAGATGCAGCTTTTGAGGTCAACCAATCAATGTGTCACTTGTCCTCCTTCTGAGGACACTTCTACCATGCCAGCCTCCTCACTGATGCCACCCTGGCTTCTCCCTCACCCTGTGGCCTGTCACATCTAATGTTTGTGCTCAGCATGCTGCCCTAGTGATCTAAGTAGTGGTATTTTTTGTGTCAGATTGACTTGAAAAAAGTGTTGGGTATATGTGAGATGCAGCATGGCTGCAGGGCAAATCCAGACCGGAGCTAATTGTGTCGCTGTTACGCTCAGTGCCTGAGATTAAACAAGCTGGTCTCTCGCTGCCTCCAGCTGAGTTCTGAAAAACCAAAACATTTCTGTTACTTCCCAGGATGAAACCAGGGGAGAAACACAATTTCATCATTAAAAACCCCTCTACAACCAATCCCCCAATCTTCTTTTCTTTAAATATAGTGGTTTCCCAACCTTTATATTGCTAAATATGGCCAGAGATGATCTTTGTTCTGGAGAAAACAGCTGAATTTATAGTAAATCCTACATAAATACAATCAGATCCTAATTTTTGGCTAGTCTTTCTTGTGCCACTTTAAAATGTGGGTTAGATCTTCTAAGTATTTTAAATTCATATATATACCCTGTATGTTCGCATTTAGACAGAGATTCACAAGCTCAGCTATTCTAGAATATTATTCAAATCTATTTTTTTGTCATCACTATCTTATGCTCTTCTATCAGCTGGATATCCAGGGAGGCATTTCCATTTGACTACTGAAAATACAGTGTAGCAATTGCGTAAATTTTCCAGTAGTTTTAAAATAAAAAATAGAATTATTTTCATTTTAAAATGTCTACTGCTTTTTCACCTGCAGAAGTGTAATCTCTCTGTAGGTTACATGAACCCAAGTTACATCTTGCTGGAGGCCTTCCAGTACCTATAAACAGACAAATTTTAAAGGTAACACCTTCTAAAGGTAGGCTGCAAAACTGCGAACACAACGAAACCAAAAGTGTGAGGACAAAGAGGGTACAAGATTTCAAAACTTCCCTTCCTATGGAAATGACCTAAAGATGTGAAAGTGGAAGGATACATGCCAAAATCACATCCATAACCACTTTACTTTTAGACATCTTTCCTTCCTTCATTTATGGTCTCTGTTTTGTCTGTGCAGACAGTAAACTCTTACAAACTCTTCAAGATATGCATCTAAACACAGAGCAAAAATGTGCTGCCTGATCCTTCTGTGTTTATTGAAGATCTTCAGCTGTGGATGCCATGGCTAACTGGGGCTTTGCATTCCTGGGTTAATATTTAATTTGTAGCATAGCTGTAGCTCACATGGGATCCTAGATTCATCAGTCAGAGACATGTCCCATTAGTCATTAAAAATTTAGTTCAAATAAGTGATACAGGATTGAACCATTATCTATTATTAATCCTTTTTTCAAGCTAAAGTAATTATAAAATAAACATGACCTTGAAGTCTTATAAAAAATGTAGTCCTAAGTCTTCTCAGAAAGGAGAGACTTCATTTTGTTGTTGCCTTTTTGTGGAAAATCATTAAAAAAGAGTCAGGAAAAACTTATTAATTTTGGGCAGGCAAAGTTAGTGTGTGTTTCATTTACAGGAATATTTCCACTGAAAATCCAGATAGAACCAAGCCCTCTAGAAGCCTGGAGTCATAATGAACTAAAAGAAACTGTAACTATATTACTTTGCCTTATACAAGCACTATATATATGTTTAACTCACAATCTGATACATAAACACATATATTACGCAAAAAGACCCACACTTCAAAGAGGAAGAGAAAGCTCTATTTTCTTGGCATGCACAAGGTATGTGTCAGGCAACAGCAAATGACATTTGACTGGGATGGTTGGTGACTTCCACCTTTAACTGTGCTCTATTCATTTACCTGAATCAGTTTAAACCTATTGATTTAAAACTTTTATTTTTATTACTAGATTAAGTGAAGTTTGGATGTGTTCCATTACACAGAGCAGCTTTTTTACTTATTTGTGTTTGTAGTTTCACATGGGCTTAATTCCCGTGGGTGCAATTTACTCTCAAGTGCTGCGCTCAAGAGGCAAAAAGACCTTCAAGTGGACATAAATTAGATTTGGCTGAGTACAAGACTCAATCAATATAGTTTAAACATTTGAATAGTTCCTCAAGTCCTGCTGGCATATCTGGGTTTGCTAAACACACGCTGGGGTAAAGCTGAGGAATCAACTATAACTTCAGGAGACCAGTGAGCTGAGTTTCCCTCTAGAGTCAGTGGAGAGAGAGTCTCCAAAATTAATCTCCTTGCAGAATTTGGTTTTGATTTTTAGGGAATACAGAAAAATGTATTCACACTAAGGCTTAAAAATAAAAGTTGGCTGTTATTTTAATGTTAAAGCTTTATCTTAAATCTCTAGACTCCTAAAGGGCATGATGCTTCAACCCAGAATCGGTTAAAGGAGAATAAATTTTGAAGCACAGATTATAAATACTTCCACAGCAGATTTGCCCACACACTGTAACTACTAGCAAATTCCTGGTTACAAGATAGATTCTTGTACCATCACTTTGAAACTGCCCATTTACATCTGCTTTTCTTGTTTAGCCAATTCTGCTCCATTTCCCCCAAAAAACCAATGAACCACAATGAATCAGCATTCAGCACACTTTTTTTATGAGTACAAAAATCTGTTCCTGATCATTATCAGGAGTGAAACCCATTTACCAAAATGGTTAAGTACCTGTAATAAATAGTCTAGAAGGAATGAATCCTACAATTTAAAACTTGATCAAGTGATTCAGCAAGGCTTCTCTGGTCTCCCGCTCCAAGTATGAACATGGCTAACACTATGCCAGGCCAGCTGAGGTTTTATCTAGGGTTGAAAAGATCCAAGGACAGAGATACCAAGCACAGTCCCAGTGTTGCTCTGGTATTTCCACACCCTTTACAGAAAATACTTCTGGTGGTTCAGATGTGCTATGTAAAGCTCCTTCATCTCAAGCAAGTTCTGTGTACCAGCATAATTTGAATGAAAACATGGTACATTTATACAAAATTCTGTACCTTAAAAGCAACTGCAGATGACTTAACATCTCTTTAGGACTAAATGCTTTGACACCTTTCTGTATTTGCTCCAGCCTCCACTGGGACTCTAGTTTGTGCTGGCATGCAGTGTCGTCTCTGCAGAACTTCCCCTAGTGTCTGATGGAGATGGTGAAAGTCTTTCCACTGCATTCAAATAGTTTTGGGTTTGCATTTGTTTTGCTTCTGGAACTACAGTGTTGATTGTTATTGCTGATCCAATACCAATAGTCCGAGCTTACTCATGCAGTCAATCCAACAGCTCTGCTTGTTAAATTTTCTCTCTTTTTAAACCTCTCCTTAGGTTGGGAGAATCCACAAGAATGCTGCCCGCAAAAGAGAATACCACGTCCTGTTCATGGTGATCACTACAGTTATCTGTTTCCTGGTGTGCTGGATTCCGTATGGGGTTATAGCATTACTTGCAACATTTGGCAAGCCAGGTGCTGTGACTCCAGTTACAAGTGTCATACCTTCCATCCTAGCAAAAAGCAGCACTGTTTGCAATCCCATTATCTACATACTTATGAATAAGCAGGTAAGACATACATTATTTTTAAGGTGTATTTTCTTCAGGGTCCATCAGATATTCTTGACCGTTGTGACTACCTGTCTTATAGATGTATCTTTAAGGACCCTGAAAGCTTGTCCAAACAATACTACTGTTTGCAAACAGCGTATTGCTAGATAGGAAGAACAGGAAAATGGTAAAATGTTTGCTTACTGAAATTGCTTGTTCTTCTGAGGGCACACTGGGTATTAGTGTGTATCCTTCAGAGTTAGTTGCCAAAAACCTTTACAAGAGGAATACTCAAACATTTGTTGAGGTTAAGGAGTGGGGGGAAAAATGGACAAGGAGACAAAGGGATTTCATGACCTTGAAAACAAAATAAAGGAGACCATTTTTAAATACCATTTTCATGGTAGATCCCCTTGAAACTTAATATCATTGCAATTACTATTTTTTGGACATCTACATCCTTACTGTTATATTCACAGTTCAGCTACATGCCAAAATGCATAATGAATTTTGTCTCATGAGCACCAAGGCATATTCTAAAGTACCTACATCCAGTTCAGGTCTCTCATTCCTGTAAATGCCATTGTCAGTACTCAAAAGTGAGCCTCCTAATGTTTCTGCATTGACAATTCTGACTCTAAAGTCCGATAATGGCAGATCTGGAAGTTTTAAATTGTTTTGCAGTAGGAAATCTGAAAAAAATATGCATAGTTTATGAAAACTTTTTAAATTGGATTATGTGTTGGAGGTTGTTCTGTATTCTTTCCTCATTGTGTCCACTACAAAGCAGAGAAACACCCTTCATCTTTTCTTGCTCAGTGCATGCTGGAGCCCACCCTTAATATTTATCAACAGCACCAATATATTATCATGGAGCTGAGACAAGGGAAGAGTTAAATGTAACAGCCAAATATATTCAAGTTTTGCCACAGCCTGAGATCATTCTTGTCCTGCTTCATCTAACCTAAATTTCTTAAACAATGAAAGAATCTACTCTTGAAGTTTGAGGGGGAAATCTCAAGCAAATTGTGAAACCTCCTTGAAATCAGAAGGAAAAAGTTCTGTTGCCTTCCCCAGGACCCGAGCTTCATTTCCAATGTCTAGTTTGAGCTGACATTGAAGTAAATAGAACATTCCATTTGAAAAGTGTTAATGCTGAAGAAAACCAGTAACTTTTCCCCCTTACCTTTTACAATTCTTATGAAAACTTCTCAACAGCAGCATCTGTCTTGCTTCGTAATTCTCTGAGCACTTTGACTGAGGTCCTTAACTGAGAGATAATCTGATTGTGCTATGATCACTGGAGCAGGTTATATAATATTGATAACAGATACATTTTGGCACTGTCATAACACATGGAGATGTGATGAGCCCCCCTGAAAGGGAGGTGCTTGGTCAGATTTGGGATAGATACTTTTTACTAATCAAACCAAAATGACAGCTAATGTGCAGCTTTAACCTGCAGCTCTCCTCTGCTGTGCTACTGTGTATTAGCAGTGAAAATAATTGTTTTTAACTGACCCTGAGAAATGTGCTTTGCTCAAGAAGGTGAAACCCATCCTTTTGTCTGTTCCTCCTTTCAGAACAGGAACAATAGTAACACCCCCATACAATGCATCACTGGTGTTCTTGGCACCTCTGTAGTTGTTCTCATGCTTTCTTGTAAATTTAACACCTCAGGAAAAGAAGTTGTTCATCTTCCTGGCACTCATCTTTCCTGGTCTTCATGCTTAGCTGAGAATTGTCACGGAAGGCTGGTGCCTGCCAACACAGAAATTATCTGGTCTGCATTTTTCACAGTTCTCTGTTTGCAGATGTGAGGTACCACAGTACAGTATTTACTCCTGCCCCTTAAACCCTTAAAAATACACAGAACATATGGGATAATTTTTAACCCTCTATATATAAGTCTTTCTGCTCTAGGAAATGCCCCGAAGATTGGAAAATGTTGTTGGTTGACTGCAGTTGTGGTGTTAGCTTCCAGCTGTCATAAATCTCTGCAGAGTATTGTGGAACCATCAGCCTCTGAGTCAGCTTTAAAACTCATCCTACTGAGCACATCTTTAAATTAACTCTCAAGCAGTCCCTGAGTCACATTCATGATCCTGGAAATCTAGAAAAATAGTTTTGTCTTTGGCATTGCCTACTGCACTGACCTGAGGCGGTAAATCACTGAGGAAAATAGTGAATTTCTTTCCAGCTGCAGGAACTGCCTCAGATGGGATGGCATGAGGAATGCTGCTGTCCTTCTTCCTGTGCTGTGCCCCAGGAGGAGAGAGATGTACTGTTTAAGCTGAAGTGTTTCTGGGCTCATAACATGCCAGGAAGACATCAAGATTCACTGACAAAACTAAAGCACTAAACTGCCTGAGACCAAATGAAACTGGGGTGAAGCTGGAGGAGACAGGTAGAGGAGATCCCATTTTCCCTGTTTTTTCTTTATGGAAGGCTCTTTTGGCCCTTGGCAATATTACTGTTTGTGCCTGGAGCAGCTTCCCCAAGGGTCAGGTCCCAAAAAGGCAGCACACAGCCAAGCAGCTGGGCAAGGTCAGCCTGCACTTTCAGTGCATCAGTTCTTTATAATTATACAGTTAATGTAGTTGTGCAGATTTTGTTTCATCTTCTCCTACATCTCTCAGTGTCTTTTATTCCCATCACACATCCCTGTTAAGTTCCCATTGTTCAAACTTCCACCCATGCAGCCACCCCAAACAGATTTTTAATGGCAGCTCTGACTGCCTTCCTTTCACCATGATGGTGTGACAGACTCCGCTGTGACTGTGGTCACAGGGGTTTTCAGGAGGAGAGGACAGGCGAGAATGTTGACTCCATGTTCAGAAGGCTTGATTTATTATTTTATGATACATATATATTACATTATAACTATACTATAAAGAAATAGAAAGGAAAGGTTTCCTCAGAAGGCTAGCTAAGCTAAGAATAGAAAAGAATGATAACAAAGGCAGCTCTCTCAGACTTTGTCCGAGATAGCTCCGTCTTGATTGGCCATCAATTATAAACATCCAAGAGGGGCCAATCACAGGTGGACTTGTTGCATTCCACAGCAGCAGATAATAATTGTTTATATTTGTTGCTGAAACTTCTCAGCTTCAGCAAGAAAATCCTAAAGAAAAGATTTTCACAAAAAGATCTCTGCGACACCCTGCTCTTTCCATGTTACATGCAAGCAGGTATTATGCATTCACTCAGGAGATACGGAGTTTCTCTGTAGCCATGGGTTTGCTGCTGAGGAGGTGATCACTGGATGAATCCTGCTGTTGTGTCCTCCACAGAACAGCATGGGAACCCCAACATGGAAGTGCTTTCTGGCTGGTATAACTGTGCATGGGGACATACTGCACTAAGAAACAGAGATTATTAGCTGGAAATGTGGCAGCTTCAAAAACCTTGTTTTTACATACCAGAAATTCATTTTTTATTGAAAAATTTTATAGTCAAGATACGAATAACAAGTGTTCAAGAAGGTGTGGTCATGGATGAGATCACAGTGAGATTGAGTGAATCTCCACTTATTTCACAAAATTTGAAGATGGAACTCAGAGAAAATAGAAATTTGCTGCATTGCTACTGACAGCCAAATTTTAGTCAAGTTTAAACCTGTATCACTTATAGATCTAGAGAATCAATTGTTTGAAAACCATAGATGAGATTACAAGTCACAATCTTTGCTGAAGCAAAATATCCTCGCTTCCCTGCAGCTCATGAGCTTTACTCTACTTTCTTTCACATTTTTTGTTTCTCAGATAGTGCACCTAAATCTCCCTGGACTGCTGAAACTCAGGCTAGCATATCTAATACTCTGTTGCATATTACAATTGGATAAAAGTTCCACTCACACCATGTGATCAGTAATGTGCTATTTCTGGTGTCAGAAAGTGCCTCTGAGCAAAATAAGGAGGGACAGTGTGAGGAAAGGGATGTATTAGATGTGAATATATGTTCCTGATTAGTGATTTGATTTCTTGTGTCTGTCTTCTTGCATTAAAATCATTGCAATTTTAAAAAATAGGTGACCCTTTCATTTTCCCCAAGGATCTTGAGAAGTGATGCTCAAAAGAATATACACACTTACTTGAAAGTCTGTGGCCTTTCCAAATTAATCATGAAATGGAGCATGATGGGCAAGGGAGAAATTAAGGAGAAATAATGATAAAACTAAGACATTTTTTTTCCCTGAAGAAATTTGAATAATAATGATAATGATGTACTTAGGGAGTGTTCCTCAATGGGACCTGAGCTCAAGATCCATCATTCACCTCCCAGGCACCTCTGTTGTGACTCTGACAGTCCCCAGGAAGCTGTGCCACCTCCTCTTACCTAATGACTGCCTTGTTGCTCAGGCCAGCCCCCTCTTCCAGGGCCTTCATGGAACTTCCCAGCTGCCAGATGAATAAATAGTTTTTCTGTCCATAATAATAATCCATTTGTTCTCTCTATATGCAGTTTTCTAGCACTCCTTTTCAATCCTTCTTGATCTTACTTTTAGTACTGAACAGGGAGAAATGCAGATGTGCTTTGGGAAAGGGAGATATACATGATCCTGATAAAAAAAATTAAATAACCTTAACATTCCTCCACTGGCTGTTATAACAGATGTGTTTTCAGTCATTTTTCATGGGGTATTTTGCAGTTTTCAGTATTTCCAACAAAGGTAATGGCTAACTTTTAAGGCTGGGGGAATGCATGTGTAATGAACAGCGTATTTTATAAGTTGCTCATTTTCACATTTGGAAAGATAAGATATTTTAGCTGTGTGTGAACACAGAACTACAGATCCACAAAGACAGTGTGCAATTCAGGCACAGTTGTGCCAAATTTCATTTTATACATAAATTGGGACACTTCTATTAAGTCCTGAAAAGAGTCCTTGTTTGCTTGGTTCAAACCTTTCAGAGGTTTGTGGGGTTACCATAGAATTTATTATCTTGTTATAATTTTTCATTAAAATTCACTTAGATTTCAACACTCATGATCTGTTTTTTTTATTCCCTCTTTCACTGGTAGCTAAGCTGTCTTTGAGTAATTAATAGTTGGAATAGAATGGCACACCCAAGCTCTTCAGTTGAAAATAGGTCAAGTCAAAATGATCTCTTCCTGCAGAATACTCTACCATAGTACAGCTCAGAAATGTTTTGACTTTACTTCTCTGCCAACATGTAGTGTTATGACTTTCTAAAGCAGAGGGGCAAAGAGAAAAAAGGTCTCAAGGGCACCTTTGCTGCTGTCATAAGGTATAATTCCATTTCACACAGTAAGTTTTAAATTACTTTAGGATTTTCTCTTGCAGCTCATGACAAAAAAATCAGTTCAGGTAAATAACTTGGGCATTTGACTAGGGCTCCAAGCAACCCCAGCAGACTTCATGCTGCGCCAGGCTATATCCTTTGATACATCCTGTCTATGTTGACATGTTCTGCCTGTCCTGGACTGGCTTCAATATCACAGAAGGGTTTAGAACTTTCTTCTTTTAGACCCATGGCAAAACTAGGAGCAGGAAGCCAGACCACCTCTTAGGCAAGCAAAATACTGAATAAAGTTGAAAACTAATGCAGATGAATGATGAAGAGAAACACTGGATAGGTGCATGTTTTTAACTATGTGATGATTTTCACTTTATGGCTAGGGAATGCATTAATGGAAATGAAAACCAGTTAAAAGATACTTCTTCTGGAAGGCACAGAAAGTGAAGGAGAGCAATATCTCTTTAAATCTTATTTTAAACAGGACCTAATATGTTAATGTTCCTTCCTGTATAGCTCCTTTCATAGCAAGAGAGATACATGAGGCTTCACAGAAGTGGGAAGAGACCTCCACATTACACAAGGAAAATAAATGGGTCAGAAATCAAGGGGAAAATGCAGTGAGCAGGGTTTGTAGCAAATGATGGGATCCTCTGTGGTCCATATCCACTCTGCAAAAGAAGACAGGCATTTCTGAAAGGAGAAGAGTTCCACCTTTAACATTAAACCTGAAGGATAGATTGATAGATAAATGGAAGCTTCCAGTATTCAGAGCTTACTGTAGAGCAAGAAATGTGGTATGTTCATAGCTAAAAGAGACGTGTTAGGATTTTTTTGTAAGCAAGGTCCCTTGGTAGTCTCATTGCTCTTGCAAGTGGACATCATAGGAAGCTCAGCCACAGTGGTGTTTCTTTGCTGGCTTCACAGGTACATCTGTCCTCAAGGGGGAGTCTAGAGGGTCAAGAGCTCATCCAGTCCTAAGAGAAATACAGGGGAGGGAAAGGATGAAACACAAGCAATTGTGCTGTTTCTCACTTTCCATTACTTCAGCGTGATCTAGAAGTTGGGTGAGAGCACTTGGCAGTTAAGTTTTTTTTCTGAACTGATTTCAAAGTTTGGTGTGGGCAGTTAAAGTCCTACAAAGGCATATGTGATCCACAGATAATCTAAACTTGAGCTATGCTTCAAAATGGCATTGCCAAGCCACACTGAATGGATGGATGTCACAGGATGTTCTGTTGCAGTGGTGTAAACTGCAATGGCAGGTCAGGAATCAGAATCAATTTTAGCCCACACCTTGGTTTGATTAAGGTCACACATTTATTTAGCCTCAGGATTCCCCATTTCAATACTAATATTTCTGGTTTTCTATAACATGTCTAATGTTATGTTTTATAAGTAGGACTGCAGTTAAGCATTTGGTACTACTTACCACTTCAAAGCTAAATATAAGCACAGTTTGGGTGAAGAAAACAGAATGCAACATTCTGTAATGCAGTGCAATACAGCATATTAGATAAACAAAGATTTTAGTTGCTTTATGACAACAATCAAATTCAACAGATGAAAAAGTATTGGAAAAGTAAGCGCAACCATGGCAGTGACAGAGTCTCTAATTTGCCTCTCCTGTTCAATAACTGAGTAATCTTTTGTCATATGGTAGTGGCATAATACTAAAATTTTATTCAGAGCAGGACATTTTTTCTACATATTGTGTCAATTGAGATTACTTCTCAGAGTTTTACTGTGTGTACCAGGCATATCTTTGCAGTCACGTCTCTTACTAAGAATTGAAGCAACAATTGTTTCAGATGGATGGAGAAAAAACAAAATGGGTTTTCCTAGACAGAGAATATTTTTCAGCATTTATGTAACCTCCGATAAATAAATATTTTTAATTGAGTTAATCTTGGTATCCTTGTGAAGCATATGATTATCATCATCCTAGTCCTACAGGAGGAGAAATTTGAGGATTAAAAGGTAGATTAATGCTCATACCCTCATGAACTTGCTGGACAATTCTAATTCAAATCTGTAAAACTTTATTTTATGATTTTATCCTGATGTCCTTCTTCCTCCAGGGCAAAAAATCTGCTGTACTCAAAGAAATAATCATTGCCACAGTATGGAAAATACAATATAAAACTGTACTGGGCCTGTAATTCATTAGAATAACTTCCTTTTCATTATAAATGGCATAATTTAATGCAATTCAGAAATCTGACTGTGTCCAAATGAAAATAAATTTGAAGGATCATTGTCTTTTGAAGTAGAAGCTATTACAGAGCTTTGTTCCCCTGATGTTTAGTATAATAACTGCTCTCAAACTAAATGTATTTGCATCTAGTTTATAAATCTGCATTTCTCAAAAAGCCCTTCTTCTTTGGTAGTTGTCTTTTCCTCATGCTGAGATACCATAAACAGATCACTTTCTACCCCTACATTGCTAGTGCAAACTAGTTTAGTTCTTTTCATAATTTCATGTTCAAAACCAATATTCAAATTATAATGTTGGTAGTCATGCTTGGAACTGGGTATTTAATTTGGGAAACTTTTTAGGCATTCACTGGATGTTAATAGAGAAAGAACACCTCAATGTAGTAGGAGTTATCTTGTTTCTGTCTTGTTTGCAGTATCTAACTCTCTTGATTATTATTATCATCTTCAGAATCTGAACTGAAAACAAGAACATCAGCTCTACAGTGGCCTCTTAAATCCCTTTATCTAAATTAGAATCAGATTTTCAGAAATGGGTGCATTGAAATATACACAAGAGGTCTGCTACATAAGGAACAACCATTGCATGCTGAGTGCTTTATGGATGACCTTGCTTCAGAAGAAATGTTCAAACCCTGCAGGGAAAACACTTACTCAAGACCTTACAACTCACCCAAGGCTTTACAGGACTTCTGTGTTTGCTGGCTTTAGGCCAATAGAAATTCACTACAAGCAGGATTAAAAGGTCATCCAAAAACTTATATCACTTGTCTTCCTTTTCACCTTCACAACTCTTCACCTCTCTCACAGCAAGCACCAGCTTGGAATCAAGGAATTTCTATGTGAATTAGAAAACAAAAACCAGGCATGTGTGTCACTTGTTAGTCAATTTCATAGTAAAGCATTTTTTCAGCACGAAATGTGGCTTCTTCAATATTAGAGAAGCTGTTAATTTGGCCAATTTTATTTTCAGTGGGGAAAAAAAAAAGGACATTTCAGCTCAGATCTCCATGCTTAAGCTTCTACACCTTGGATCTTGTCAAAAGTATCTTCTTTTGAAGAAGGACAGTATCTTTCACCCAGCAGATCAAGCTCTCTTACCAGAATGCATCCCTCACGTGGCTCAGCAGTGGCTCAGTGAGGGGTAGGTCATGCAGTGAAATGGAGCCCAGCCCAGTGATCTAATTTATAGGGGGACAGTCAGAATGAAGTTGAACTATAAATCCATCAAAACATCTACCTGTAACTGGATATTTTAACAGTCTGCAGTTTTGTCTGGAATTTTTTGATAATTTGTTTTGGTTTTGTTCAATATGAGAAAGAAATTAGAGAAGAATTAAAAATTTTGTCAGAAGAGAAAATCTGATTTCTCAGCCCAAAGGGTTCTGTTATTGCATTACTCACACATAAAACCAAATGCGTGCTACAAAAACAGTCACAAATCAACCCCCTCTAGGTAATTTCTAATTCTGCCTCGATTAAAATCAATACCTAATTGCCTGCAAGCCAAGATAAAAGTAAAACCCAGGGAAGACTCAGTCCTCGTCCTTTATACCCACCACTTACTGTACTGCACCTCTCATTTCTTGATAAAGTGTTAAGTGCCCTCATCCAGCAGTAGAATGCTTATCTGGCAATTAAAAGGTTCTTCCAGCATTTCCATATCAAAGAACTTCCTGTATTTCATTCATAGAAACTGATGGAAATGTAATTTTGGGCAACAGAAGCAACAGGGCAGGTAGTCAGTATATCAAGGGGAGGAGGAGGCTTGTAAGAACCTATGTTTTAGCCAAAGGTAGAATTAATTAGTGCCAAGAAAGAAGAATCAGTAGGTAAAATGTTCAAGAGCTGCTGAAGTTTCTAGGTGTGTGTGATTTAAAAGAATGCAAGAGTGACCAACACTCAAGCAAAAAGACCCTGAGAAATTCACAAGGGAAGATAGCCATTGGTATTTTACTACAAAAATAACCTCATGGAAAGAGCACTTTGGATTTCCTTGTGCAGTGTTCTGGGCTTCAGCCTTAATGAAACTCTGTAAGGAACATCTGGAAGATCTGCTTTCCCTAAATGTGTTACATAGCCAGAGACAGGCAGTTCATAACCTACTCCCCCCAAAAATAAATCCACCCAATCACAAACACACCCCCCCCAACACAATAAGATCACATTTTTACAAATATTTCATAATGTACTATATTCATAGCAAGATTGGGGCAGGAATATACCAGCATAAACCCATCACAGTCAGCCATAGTCTTCATTTTAATCCATTTGGGCTGATCTAGAGTCTATAGCTGAAGAATTGAAAATAAAAAAAAAAAAACTAGGTCAGCAGAACAGCATATTAACTGTAACTAAACAAACACATAGATTTTTCAAGCGTCAAAATACTTCTCATTGTTATGCTTTGAACTTTCAGCAAAATGAGAGTTATTTTAAAATTATCTGGGAATCACTCATCCCATATTATGGTGGTAATAGACCCTTCATTTCTCCTTACAAAGTAGAATGTTATTGTAGGGACTGGTAAATTTGCTGCTGCCTCTGTTAGCTGTTAGTCAGGATCCATCAATCACACTGCAAAACCCTAAACAGTCTAACTTATGTAACTTATGAAATGGGAATAGAAAAAGTTCTTCATCTTTCTTTAGGAAATTCTTAAGTTTCTTTTAGGTAGGAGGAATTAACTTCACATGTTACTTGTATTGTATACTGTATGGGGTTTAGTAACTCTGTTTAAGGCCAGGGAAGAGCATTTATGAGATAAATATGACAACTGGTCTGGTTTTCCTGCAGTGATAAACCCATTGAAAGCAACCATGTGCTGTCTTAAACCAGTGTGCATTGAAGACACAGGAGTATTGTTAATATTTGCTTTCATGTGCATAATCAATCCCTTTGAAGTTCAGCAGCCATGCTGACTACACTGAAGTATGGGCAAAGAAAGTTTCTCTCTGTTTCCTCTGACAAAATAACTATCCCTGCTTTATGATCCCTTTAGCTTTGATCTCTCACTTTGTTAGCTTTATATGAGAGCACATGTTTCATGGGGACTTACCTAAAAGGAGTATTTTAAGATAATTATGTGAATAGCATGTTATAACCATGAAAATGAGGCAATATTTCTCAGACATGTGATATGCCCTGTTGTTTCTGCCTTCCTTGCTTTTCTACCATGGAACAACTCTGTTAATATTATTTTGGTAACAGCTTACACATTTTCTTCTTATCTCTACTTGGGTTGTAGCTCATTAAAATGCCTAATGTCCTGACAGCTACATTCAGCCCCATACATTTGTAAAATCTAAATTAGGCCCATCAGATAGCTTATAATTTCATTTATATAGAAAAAAGCAAGCACTGGAAATAACTGAAAAACAAGCCAACACTTCCAAAGAGGAATATTGCTAGGGGAGAAAAGTAATGGTGCTTGATCCAGTTGGAAGCATCAGCTAAGACTCCTGAAAGAGCAGGCTCAGAAAGAGGTCCAGAACCAAACCTTCCCCACTTTCCTTTTCTGGTCAACTTTCTTCTTCATGCTCAGGACACAGTACTTTGTATAAACCTCCTGGCTCATGTGCCTCATGGGCTGGGCCTGGGGGTAGACCTCTGGCACATCTAGCTTGCCCAAGACACATGTTGCATGTTTCTTGCCTTAATTTCCCCAAAAATTTTAATTTGGCAAATGAAAAATTTACATTTTGCTTGTCTTAATCCAAAGTGTAGATATTTTAGACTGAGAATGCTTCCTAGTTAGCAGAACATCAGATAACTCACAAGTCATGAACTCTAACTTGAGGTGCATTCACGTTATGCTTCCTATAACTGCTATCACCAAATAAGAAGATAAAGATAAAAATTTTTATCTTAAAAGATAAAACAAAGCCTTTTAGATTTATGCAAACCAAACCAATCCAGATTTGCCCAAACCTCTTCCATTACCAACATTCCCACCTCCTCCACCCCGAGGGCCTCACTTCCACAGGAGACAAACCTGCTGCACACAGTAGCAGCAGCGCAGGACACAGCCAGTACAACCTCTCCATCAGTACTCCAGGAATGAGGGTGGAAAACAGCTACTGTTTAGAAGGTGGGGCAGTAAAATATTTTAATCAGACAGCTCAGTTGCAGTCAGACAACTGACTGGGAGCAAGGTAATTAACAGCAGCTGACACAGCCTGGAGTCAGCACTGGCAGTAGTTTTCCCCTCTGGCTGCTTCCATAAAACCAAGGCACCTGTGATGCCTATTGCCTGCCTTCAGTAACCCTCAGGGTTCTGGAGTCCTCTCACAAGCTTATAAGGAATTATTGCTACAATAATTATCCCCTGCCTGTCAGCATCTTGGAACCAAGTAGAAATTTGATTTGTATTTGTCTATGTGCAGAAACAGGTCACCAGAGGAAATTAGTTGTCTTATTTCAGTTATCATACAGATGACTATAAGCACAGGGAGGAGGTTGTTCAGAATGTAGCAGTGTAACCCTGTTAGTCTTTTCTCAGTTAAATTTGTAGGATTAATTTGTTTACAAAGAAGCTGAACTCCAGCAGAAGTCTGTTGTTAGCTCTGCTATAGTTCTTCATTTTAAGATCACATCCCAGCACACTAAACCTGACAGCAGCAATATAAGCACCAACAGATGAGTTGGGTTTCTTTCAGAAGTGCAGAAAAAACTGTAAGAAAACAAAATGCCAAACCCAAGTGACTATTAGGAAAAAGCCACAGTCCTGCCTATCTGTTATGGTACATCTTCTAACTGTTTCTTTCTGTTTTCTTGGTGTCTTTCATAATTCTTTGTCTCTCTCCCTTCCTTTTACTGGACCTCTATTTAATAATCTCTAAGAACCCAGCAATCAGACCAGCAATGATTCCCTCTGTGATCTGTCACAACCTACTTGTGCTGCCAGTCTTCTGCTGGCTATTCTGCCACCAGTTAAAAAAAAACAAAACAACCTATATTTCTTCTCAGTTAGCTTAATATAATCAGTTAATATTTTTATCAAACTAAATACACATTTACTTAGCTGTATTTTAGGAAAAGGCAATAACAGGGCTTATTTGCCTTGGTTATTAAGGCATAAAGACTTGGGGTCAGACTATACTTCCATAACAGTACTGCCATTTCCTTGAAGTGCAGTCTTTGGAGTAACTTACTGTGTAAGAAAGTAGAATCTAAAAAAACAAGGAAGGATACCTATATGGAGTAGACATTGGTAAATTTTGGGGTACAGCGATAAATCCATGCTATTCTGATGAAGCAATCAAATTTGTGACCCTGGAAAGACCAAGATACCAGGAAAGCTAGAACGTAAGTCCTGGAAAAAACCCCACAGGTGCTAGTGCTCTGTTCACACTGATTGATGCAGTCCCACAATAAGATGGGGGATGTGCAGGTGCAGTTACCTGCAGAAGATGGTGGATGTGATTATAGTAAAAGACTGAGTCCTCCCTTGCTTGACTAGCTGTTCTTATCACAGTATCACAGAACAGTTTGGGTTGGAAGGTCACTTTTAAAGCTCATCTAGTCCTACTCCCCTGCAATGATCAGGACCTTCTTCAACTCAGACAGGTTGTTCAAAGTTTCATCCAATCTGACCTTGACTATTTCCAGGGATGGGGCACCTACCACCTCTCTGGACAACCTGTTCCAGTGTTTCACCGTGCTTATCATAAAAAATTTCTTTCTTGTATCTAGTTAAAATCTACATTATTTTTGATTAAAACCATTACTCCTTGTCCTACTGCTACAGGCCCTACTAAAAAGCCTGTACCATCTCTCTTATAAGTTCACTTCAAATACTGAAAGGCCACAATAAGGTCTCCCCAGAGCCTTCTCCAGGCTGAACAACCCTAACTGTCTCAGCCTTTCCTCATAAAAGAGGTGCTCAAGACCTCTGAACTCTTTGTGGGCCTCCTCTGGATTTGCTCCAACAAGTCCATGTCCTTCTTATGCTGGAGGTCCCAGGTCTGGATGCAGCACTCTAGCTGGGGTCTCACCAGAGCAGAGGAGAGGGGGAGAATCACTTCCACAAGTTTGTGCTGCAGTCAAGACAGCAAGCTGAGTTAAAAACCCTGAGATATGTCTTCCAGCCAGATCAGAACAGGCAAGCTAATAATGCAAATAAACAGACCAAAATGTCTGTATGAAGTTTCCCTAAGAACTACTGAAGCGAAACACAGCTTGCTTCTATGATTAAAACAACAAAAGATACTTCCAATAAAGGTATGTTGTTCAAAAAAGGGCAGTGCAACTTTGGGAATAAACCTGAAAATGAGTTGCCTCCAAGGCTCCCTGAGATACTATCAGAAAGGTAATCTCTAGCGGTCCCTGCTGAAGAATAGTGTGTAAGCAAGATGTCCTCTGTACCCCACACAATATAGTTAATGGATTTGCACCTCCTGCTGAGGTACAGTTTGAATGCAGTGAGACAAGAATGTCCTCTCTGATGTCACAGACAGTGAAGGTGACTGAGCATTTAACGGATGGTGAACACAGTGATCATGTTTTCTTGCTAGTTTTTTAAATAAAAAAAGGAAAGTTGCTGGATTTAAAAGGTATCAATTAGTTGCTTCATGCATAGGTCCCAGCATTCAGTTTATACTCTAGTGTCTCACTGATGTGAGCTTTCTGAGAGGTGTTACTGGCGTATCATGGCAGCAACTAGCCCCTCAACACAGCCTGTCAGGAGCTGGTGCAATACACAGGATGAGCTGTGTGATTGCTGTCTGCCAGGAGAGTACATGATGGCAATCCAACTGTTATCATTCCACTAATGTGTAGCCAGCTGTCTCGTTGGCAAGGACTCAAGATGAGTCCCTGGGATGAAAACACTGATTAGCACCTCCACTGGCCCAACTCAGGCCCCTGTGTAGTTCAAGCACTACCAAAGAGCAGCAGTATGCCCCACATTTAATGGATGTGAGCTGGCTTGTTGTGGTTGAATTATACAGTACTTATCACAGACTGAAGGGCAAGTTACATTTTCCCTTTGGTAAGTTGTTTTTAATTTTAATTAATAATTTATTTAAAAGCCCGTTCTCCCTTAAAGACAACACTGGATTCCTTGAATGTGTAGCACAGCCATTTAGCTGAAGTGTATCAGCATTTCAGGTACATCACCAAGTCATCAGAGCACGACCTCCATACCTGACAATCCATGACCTCCTTGCTTGACAATCACCAGAAATTTACTGCTCATAAATTGACTGAGCAGTATGGTGAATACATTGTCCCAGGGAATCCTAGCACATCTGCTCGGGTGCACATGTTCACTTTAGGATAAAACTGGCTTTACAATATTTGCCTTTTTTATGTAGTTTACTGTGATACCTCTTTGTCAGATTAGCTGTCCATTTCCATTTCAGATCTCATTGAAATTGTGGGCAGAACTGACAGGCACCTTCCCTGTTTTGTTCCACCTGTATTTCAGTGTCATTCATTTAAGGCAATATGAAAAGACCAGCACTCCTAAACAAATGAAAACAAATGTTTTATTTACAGGAAAAAATCTGTACACTGTGTATACATAAAAATATACAAAATCATAATAGAAAATATAAAAAGTGTTAAAATGTATACAAACACTGCTTAAAAATGTGACTCCTGTAAAATCTTAAGGTTTGTTATTAGAGTACACATTCATTTAAAAAAATCATCATACAAAATAATTCTCAAAGCTATTAAAAAAGTACACAGTCTATATTTGAATAGTTCAATGACTACATATTTTAAAGAGTGATGAGATGGTATGAGAAAAAGTAAGGCTTTTACACACAACTCTTATTTCAAGGACAAAATTCTGAATCTGATTGCTAAGCCAGAAAGAAGACAGTCAAAATTCATTAAGTGATTCACGTACCCCTGACATGGGCTACTTTAATTTCAAACATTTTTAAATCTGGTATCCTCCTTGTGTGTGAGAGGACAGATGCCGGGAAAGATTCAAATAATTTTAACAGCAGGCTTCTGAATTGCCTACTTCAAAGCAGGATTTCATTTAAATATGCATCAACTTTAGAAAGCGTGAAGGGAAAAATAGTAACCATTTATTGTTGCAGCCAATGCATTTAATACTCCTTTCATAGTACATCTGTGTCACCGTCCAAATGGCATTTTCCATCCTTAAAAACTTCTGAAGAAAAAAGAAATAAAAAACCCCACTAGGGATTGCTCCACATGTGTTTTGAACTCCTGTTCAATTCAATCAGTCTCTTAAATGACTGTGCTCAGTCTGTGCAACCAGTGAGTGTAGACACTTGTCTTCATTTAAAAAAAACAGCTCTTTTGGTTTTTCTGACTTTGGCAAGAGATCTACAGCAACAAGTTCAGAATTCGGATGTCTTCACCAAAGAAAACGTCTTTACCAAAGACAAGAAATGCTTAAATTAAATTTGTACAGAATACATTAGTGTTTATATCACCCTTCTCTCTCTCCAAAGGTACATCATGGTAATTTCACTGAATTTACCAGAGTTTCTACAGCATAAAATTGCACAACAAGGTAAAAAAAAAATGTAGTAGTTTAATCCAAGGACGGACTGAGCTATGAGTTTATGCTGAGGTAACCTTTAAAACTGTAGAGGAATTGAACAAAATAATGATTATTTTCTAGTAAAAAGATTTTGGCTCCAAATGAGGCAAAATATTTCATAATTTTTTCTAATTTAACAAAAGAATACCTTGATTTAACCATTCAAAACTGAATGCATAAAATAATAGAGCACCGCAAGTCAGAAAAGTTACAGAATTCACAGTGGGGAAAGAGGAGCATAAATAAATTCAGCATAAACTCAGTGCATTTCCTTAAACGGCTGCTGTGTTTCTGGTTTGTTCCAGTTAACTTTAACTGTTGTCCACAGCACCAGGGCACAGAAATGAGGCTCAATAGTGTTTGAAGGCAACTTGTTCCTACTTGTCAGTAAAATTCGATAAATTTAAAGCCTACAAGTGCAAAGGGAGCTCAGGGGCCCAATAGCAGAGGCAATTGCTTGGCTGATGATGCACCTTGAGATGCACCAGGTTTGTGCAAACCTCTCTTGTCTAGGTGCTGTCCCACTCTGTTAGTGTGGGACAGCCACATGGGAGAGCTATGAAGCCAAGCCTGTATCTTTTCCCCCAAAAGTCCCATGATCTTGGTGAGAAAATACACTTCCTTTCACATTGCTGCATTTACCATGCATCTAAACCCAGCACTCTCACCCATTATTTTTAGAAGAGCTGTGGTTCAGTGTTGTTACACGTTGACTGTTTTAAATTTACTGAATGTGGTTCTTTGCAAACATTTCTCAGCTCTCATAAGAGAGGGGGGAATGCCCATGAATTCAAAAACACTCTGAGGGCTCTTATAAAAGCCAGAATGCCAATGCCACAGAGAGTAAGAAGAGGTGAGAGAAGCAGCTCTGCAGGTCCTCTATGTTTCCCCTTTATTTCTGCCCCTTCACCCCTTGCAGCAAGTGGAGGGGAGCCCTCAATTAGCAGATTAAACACACTCGCACTTGTGCCAGAATCCGAAGGAGGACAAGACAAGGTAGGAGAGAAAATGCTCTTTAAACAGCCACAATGTGTTTGAGCAGGCAGACCAGTAAAACATCACAGTGGATACCAGTGTTAGAAAGCCATTCCAGGCTCATTTTTTAAAGGTTGGCATCACAGGTTGGTCTTCCTCCTCTGTGAGCAAACGTTTGCAGCACAGCTCTGCAGCATCTTCTGAGGTGATGGTGCTACGACAACTGCATTTGCACTTATGGAAGGAGGGCTGACTGCCATGTAAAGAAGGATATGGCAAAGAAAAAGTTTTGGCTGCAAGGGCTTGAGTGTGCAGTCCAGTAAATTAAAAAACATACAGTTCCTTATATAACAGACCTGATTCTGCATTGGTATATAAATGACGTATGGAGTAGGTATGCTTAGCACTTGTTACATGAAACGTTATAATTTGCCTTGTTCTGTGTAAGCAACAGCTATGTTGATTATTCTGAAAAATTATTGAGAGAATAAATAATACTACATAATCTTGCTGTGGGTGGTTGAGCAATGCAATTAGCATTTTTCTTCTTTGTGAAAATCGAAATTAAAAGTTAGTGGTTGCAGGCCAGTCAAAGGGATTTTTTTTTCTTTTTGGAACTCTAGAAGTTCCTGCTTATTGAAAAGTAGCATCTTCACTAGTCTTAGAAAGCTAAAATCTCTTCCTTTAGAGTTATGTCATAGCTAACCCAGGGTACAGCAGAGAGACACATATTTAATTGCACTGTTTAGACTGCTTATGATTTGCAAACAGGGTATGAAGTATATGGAAAAATAGATTAGTTCCATGTAGGCTATCTATCCTCCATGCATTTAAATAAGAATGTTATTAACTTCAAGAATGAAATTTGCCACCACACATAACATTAAAAAGAAATTGGTGTGTAATACATCCAGAGTCCAAGCCCAGTATGAGTAAAACTTATTAATTTTGATATGTACCAAAATGCCTTATGGACATAACTTTCCATACAACACAGAAGTACAGTTATTAGATCATCTACATGATTTCTGTCAACAAGAAGAATCTTAAGATCATCATAAAGCCCAAAAAGAAGGCTAAGTCCTATGTAAGATATTTATTCCTCATTTCGAGGAAGGAAAATAATCCTTCCAAAAGATCCTTCCAATACCGCTTCCCAAAGAGCTGAGCAAGAGAAAAAGGATTTTATGATTATCCTTACATTACAATTGAAGGTGAAATAGTCATTAAAATTATTTACTTTTCTTTGCCTTTCTGGCAAAAGGCTTTTTGCTTAAATCAAAACACAAAAAACACTTTCTACTACAACCAGTCAGCTATTCTTTTCAATGTCCCTTTCAGCCGTCTGCTTTCTTTACTGGATGGATAAGAGTAGGATATACCTGTACTTTTGTGTCCACATATTCCTGCTGAACTTACTCTAAAAGAAAATGTACAGTCAGGTGGGAAAAAACCAAACCAAACCAAAAAAGAGAGAAAACCACTCTAGAGCATTAACTTTTAGAATTGCCTTAAAGAATATTGTCCTTGTGTGTTATGAATGAAAATATCAAACCATCTCCATATGCAATCTGTTGTCAGGTTTTTTTGCAGGCATTACAGCTTTTCTGGGTTATAGTCTTTCAAGCATTAAGTAAAAAATGTTGATATCATCTTCTTTTGTCAGAAAACTTTGCCTTTCTGAACAGCAAGAACTTGTGAACAAGTGACTTTGATTCAGATACCAATGAAACACGTAAAAATAATGTCTGCATTCCTGAATGCTATCTTTGTTGACAAGTGGTGAGCCCCTCTATGCTTGCTTTTCAGTGTAATCAGTGAATGCTGCACAGCCTCCCTTGGCTTTCTTTGGATCTTTTGTATCTTTACAGACCGGGGGAAGGCACCATTTCCATCTCACACCTTCCTGATAGTCCTCTCAGGGAGAGTTTTTCTTTCTAATTGGGTTACAAATATGTTCTTTTTTCTCTAAAGAAATGGTTTCGCTCTTCCCTCTTCAGTCAGTGTGAGCATGGGAGACTGGCATCCAAAACCATATCGGTAGTTTAGCTGGTTTAGCTGTGTGCAGCCATCTCTGACTGCACACACTTCAGGGCTACCCTAAACCCCTGTTCAGCTGGAGGCCTGGAACTGAGCCTGTGTAGGAACGGGCACTAAAGTCTGCTCTAGTGAACGACTGCACAGCTTGGAGTAGCAATTGCTTCATTCTGGGACAGTGTGAAAATCCCATGGAGTCACAGGAAATGCTGCATTGTTCAACTGGCCGCTCTGTACATACATGAACAATGGAGGCTGTTTCAGGTTGCCAGGTTTGACAATTAAATAAATTCATTTAAAAAAACTTACAGTCTAGCATATGTGGCATGAGACCACCGACAAATTCTGACAGTCACACCAACAATGATACATTATATTTCTGCCTAAATATGTCCTTTGCACCTTCATGAACTAAGCTTTTGCTTTTATTCTGTAACTATTTGCAAAGCAGTAATAAATACTCAGGCTCAGAAAAGAAGAATTTCTCACGCCTGCTACTTAATTACAATTTATAGACTCAAGACTAGATTGGTCTAAGATATATTTTTTCAAGTATTCTCTTCTTGTTTATAGTACGGCAGTAGTACCTTATTGCACATTGTTTCTGTAATAATTACTTCCAGAAGTGTGGGAAATTATTTCGTTTGGGGCACTTGACAGCTTTGAACCCTGGCAAAATGACTTTCCCCTTCCGATACAGATCATCCTGCAAACCTTTGTTCATCCTCTGCACCAGGAGCTTCTCGTAGAGCAGGGGATGGTAGGCCCCTAAGGTGCAAGCTGCATCGTAGTAGAGTTCATGGTAGTGGCACAGGTCGGTCTGTCGCACCGAAGGGATGTACTCGTACACATGCACTTCATTGCACATGGACATCATGATGAGGATACCTGCCACAAGAAGTGAAAACAAAAGTGAACACCAGCTTCCACTTCTCTTGCAGAAATTTCCCTGCAGTCATCCAATCTATTTTTTCTTTCTTTCTTTTCTTTGCTGCCACACACCTCAAGCATTCTGTAAAATCATTAAGTGAAGCAATTGTTCCTTTTATTTGAGCAGCTTTCACTTGTCCCTGATACATAAAGATTGTGGTCCCTGTAGAGTCAACAGAGTAGGATAACAGTCATAAAGAGAGAAAAGCCTGTAAAGAACTTGCATGTCACCACCAGCCTCCTGAGTGAGAAGACTGCTCTTTCCCACTTCCCCCCATTTACTCTATGGACTGCCCACAAAACGTTCCTCACAAGAATCCTTGAAACATCTCCACCTTACTGCAATGTTGGTTTTTCTTAGTCTGAAATTGAACCAATTCCACTTTTCCCATCCACTTGCTTCTCTCTAAGCAGCAACACATGCAGAAGGGCATACAAAGAAACATCAGCCATGAAGTGGTGGCACAGAAGCCCACAGCTTCAGACAAGTCTCATGGAGAGGCACCAGAGATGAATTCCTACTTAAAGCAGTGCTGCCATAAGGAAAAGCCCCTCACCACTTCCTTGTTCCAGCAAGGAGAAATCCACAAAATGCCAACTCATTTTTTTCTGCCACATGCCAATGGCACACTATCATCAGCACCATCAATTGCAGTCTTTATAGCCTTGAAACAAGAGAAATATTGCTGTTGTAGCTGCACTTTTTCAGATGGACTAGTACCAGATAATGACCAACAACATTGCCTAAACTATAATACTTTCACATCAATCACAGCTCCTGGAAGATTTTTCTGTTTCATAAAGCCATGCAAAAGGAAAGTGACATGAAGTAAGTTTTGGACACCATTCTTTTTTTTTTAAGATTTCACTTAGAAAATAAATTTGTGTAGAAAATGTATTGAGGCACTTGTAGCATTACTGGTATCTCTATCTGTGGAATAGGATTGTCAGCTCTCAGGGGAGGTAGGGGTGTAACTCTGCTCACTTGGCACTTGCAGATGAGAATTAATGTAACTGTTGTTTGGGGCTTTTGTCTACACAACAGCTTTGGCATCATCAAAGGTATTTTGGGTAGATCTCAGAAGTGAAATGAATGAAGATAAAAAATTACTTTTGTTTCTTAATTAAGCAAAGCCATTTTCTGAAGTTCATTTTGCAGTTTGGGAATGCAGGGATTTCAATGCTTCCTAATGAAAAGAACCCTATGTTCTCCCTGCTGTGTATCATTAGATTATCAAAATGACTTTTCCCTGCCTGATGTGTGAAGTAACTGAAAACCAATTACTTCTGTGATTAAATATTTTAACAAAAATTAAAGGTTCTGAAAATATTTTATAATTGTTTACAGCTTTACACTCTACAGAATCTACAGTGTTAGTAAAACTAAGCATATAGATTCTGAAGTTCTCAAATTTGAGTGTACTTTAGTCTTAAGCAGCAAGAAACACATATTTATGGTGAAAAAGTATTTAATCCCTATGTGAAAAAAAGGTACAATCCTAATAAACCAAGTTTCCTTGCATTGAAGATATTATAGAGATGCTCTGAACCGTGACCTGCCAAGCAGCTATATCTAGAATTGTTTGGTTTTTTGTTGTTTTAGTTTTACAAATGCTTTCGCCAGCTTTTCCACTGCCAACCTCCTTCCTCCACTGATGGAGAGCCCACCTACCATTCCAAGGTAACTGTTATCCAGCTGGATCAGAAGGCAGATGGTGGAAACGTGTGCAATAATGAACCACATCCAGAAACAGACAGTAAAATGACTTCTCTCCTGTGCCCAGAGACAACTTCAAAAGCTATACCACCAACATCTTAGAAAAACTGGCTCTGATGGAAAGTAAAAGCCTTAACCAAAGTATGTTTTATTATTTCACTGCCACATTACCAAGCTAGCTCTACAAGTAATAAAGGAAGTTGACATTTGTGGGATTGAAAAACTGCCAAGAACAAAAATTGTGACTTCTTAAAAACAGAAAATTAATCACTTAGCCCCAGACATGATTCAACAATGACAAAATTTTAAGCAGTATCATTGACTTTCCTGTAAATTAGTTAATGGAGGACTTAGAAGTGGAAGAGTTTTACCTTCTAGTGGTTCAGTGTTCTCCAGAATCAACCAAAAAGGCACACTGGACTATCTAATTTAGCTCCTTACTTTTCCTGCCTGGTTCCACTCAGACTCTGTCTTGGGACTTCAGTCTAGGTTGTTGATAAATAACCATAACTTCTGCTTACATCTTTGCTTGTGCTGGACAATGATGTTTGGCAGGAGGAAAGACATTGACTTGGCAGACTATTTTTGAGTGGTATCCACTAAGTTATAGCATATTCTTGTGTTGAAGTCTGAAAGATGAGCTACAACAACTACTAGAGATTACCACACACAGAACTGTCCCTGTGCTAGAGGCTTATCTGTCCTGGTGGAATCAGGAGCACACCTGGCACTTCCAACAGGCTTTGTGTTGGAACATATCAAATACTCAAGCTCTAGTCTGGGCAAAATCAATGGTCAGTGCCAGGCTGTTCTTCCTTTAGCACCTCTAACACTACAGATGTCCAGCCCATGGGACCAACAGTGTGGTACAACCAGGATTTCCATCCAAGCCGTCTGTGGGTGAGATGCAGGATAACACATGAACCTGAGGAGGTAGGGCCCTCTACTTAGCTGGCAGAGCCCCCAGATTCTCCCTTGAAATGATCTGCTCCTGCTGTTCTGCACTGCTTTCAAAAAAAACCAAAACAAGAAAACAAAGGGATGGAGAAGAATAAAAAAAATGTTCTTTTTGGAAAGGAAGCCATCTTTTTTGTACAAATAAAGTCCTCTCTAAAATAGAGAAGAAATGGTTTAATTTCTGTCTCATGCCTTGGAGTATTTGAAACCCCTCCACAGGGGACAGCCCTAGTGTTGTAGAGCCATTGCTGCAAACTCAATTTACAAAAAATGTTAATTGAGCATCTTTAAAAGAATAGCAGCAATTTAGACCACTAGGACATTTACATCAGCCCATGTACTAAGATATATTCAGGTTTTATTCTATATTTTTCGTAATGCCATGTGTCTAGGTTGTTTTTCCTACGTCCCTAAAACAGCACTGCCAACAAAGCTCCCTGGACTACAGGTCTCACATTCAATCCCATATGTTTTCATACCACTCTTTAACTCCTCTCTTTGCTTGGTTTTAACAGTGCAGGGGGCTACTGACATCTTTATCCAGCAGATATAAGTGTGCCAAGCTGTCTATATTTTCATCTACCTTCCCTTCTCTCCTCCATTTAGCTTCAGGGATGTAAATTTTTTAAATCACCAATTGCTTTGTGCCACTTACATGACCCCCAAAATATTTTTTACATTGTGTTTGAACTTTAATGTTTTGGTTGCAGTCTCAAAGCTAAAGAAGAGGAATGTGCCTAACTGCTTTCAGACTTAATCTGGGCTCCATTAACTCATTTTGCTTGCCTGTGTATTCTGAGAAGTCCAAAGTTGCTTCCCAATTGTTATCTTTACACATTTCTGTCTGTATTACTGCTTTCTAAGTTTCTCTTTTGTGGCTGAATTTCTCAGCATTTTCTCCCACACTTGTAGTGCCAAAGTGTGCCTTGTTTATGTCCTATCCCTGTACCACCCTCTGAGTAGGTCTTTGCACTTATTTCTTTTGTCTGTACTTTTCACATCACTGCCCAATTCAACACAACCAATTCAATCTGCATCGACTTTGTTCCATATCTCAACACTCCTCCAGGATTATAAGTATGAATGAAAACCTCATTGTTTGATAGCCTGTAAGGTGAAGAATTTCCATATGATACACTTCAATATTTGTCTTTGCTAACAGTCCTTAAAACAATTTTCAGGTCAATGCACAATCATTATATATATAAAACAGCACAGACTGTCTTACATGTGACCTAAGGAGCTATTAATAAACAGGATGAGACAGTCATTGTCCCAACACAATACAGAGTCTGGACAGAATTAATCTTACTGAGTTGTTCATGCCCATCTCTGACCTTGCTGGTTTAAAGTATTCTTTACAGACAATGCAGGAGACAGGTATTTCTAGGGCAAACTCATCTGACTTATTTTAGATATCTCTTTTAGGATGTGTTGAATAGTTCACTTATAGAGAACTGTCCTTTTCGTGTGTTTCTCTCCATTGACTTGAAACCAAAAATAAGAGTCTGGTACTTGGCTATCAAGAACCTTCTCCTCTACTCTCCTGTGTAAGTAGCTTTTGAAGCAACATGAAAAATAATATAATCTGTGCTTCTTTTCCAGAAGCACAATGAGAAGAAATAGGCATGATCAAATGTGCCCCTGGTGCAGTATCACAGGCTCCCTTGCTGTCAGCACAAGAAACCATCACTTTTAGGAAGCAGTGCATGTCTAATGGATCATACAAGCCATTCCCCAGAAGCTCCTGGGGTTTTCTTTTTCTGTTGGCTATAGGAGAAGCCTGAGCAGCAGCATGGATAGCTGTACTCCCAGTATGGGATGAAAATTTCACAGGTTGAGGACAATTTGGGGCTCACAGCAATATTTAAGAGGTATTTTTTTCTCTAATAATTCTGAGGGTGACTAACACAAGTACAGACCTGCACTGGAACCAGCTGAAGTCAGGAAGCACAAATCCCGCTCTCTGACTGACCCAGACATGGACCATACAGATATGGCAAATTTAGGTGCAAGGATTAAGCTGATGGGAGATATGGGGTTTTTTTCTACTACTCATAAATACTAAGGTACGGGAATGGGAGTAGAAACAGAATTACAAAGTATTTAGGGAAGGCCAGTAGACATGCACAACTTCAGAAAATGCAAAACCTGAAAGTCTATAGGCTGTCTATAGCATCTAAATATAAAAAAGCTTTTCAGATCTTAAATATCCAATCCATGTTTCACATTAAAGAAAAGGTCAGGGTTATCCAGCCTGATTTTAGTTTTGACAAACGTAACTGGTGCTACCAGACATTCAAAATCACAACTGAAGATAATTCTGCATAGGCCACTCTAATCTAATTCTAATACCCTTGCTTGATTTTTTTAAGTCCCATTTGGATTACAATTGTAAAAATGGAAAAATGCAAAATAATTTTGCCTGTTTTGTGGTAGAACATTCAAAGGTGTGCTTTGTGAATGCTTTATAATTGAATGGCAATGTTCATGAACACCCAACTGAACATTTTAAAAAAAGAAAGAAAAAAAAAGAATTGTGAGCATAGAATACTCTTTTAGAAATACTATAAAATTTATTATTCCAAAGAAATGATGTGGTTGTCAGAGAAACAGTCAAATGCAACTTTGCTATAACAGGGCAATTGTAGATTGCCAAAAGAGTATCACGTATTTTGAAATATTATACATCAGTATTTCAAAAATCTTAGAAAAGTGTGTTTTCTCTTCTTGGCATTTTGGTTAAGATCAAGTGTAGTGTAGTAATTTTATTTTTTCCTATTAGGAAGATGCCCTTGATGTTAGGAAGTGTTGGGTATAGTTTAAACTCAGTCCAAATGGCACAAATAAACATAGCTTATACAATCTGCACTGAGGACATTTAAACCAGAATTATATGAAGATTAAATTCCTTGCATGGATGGTTTTTACAAATGAACATGGTCTATGGATTCTAATCATAAGGAGAAAATGTTTTTTGTTATTTGTTCTTGGCAATTTGAATAATTCCAAAGATTTTGATTTTCCAACATGAATATTGAATGGTACAATAAAGCATTGTGGTTAGCACTCTAATTTAAAAAAGAATATTTTCTAGTTTACAAATAAATAAAATATAGTTTAATATATCTTAATCAAAAGATGCTGTATGAAAGCATCTAGAATTACAAGTGTAACTCAAACATCAAGAACACAGAATCATTATAACATCATGAAAGAGCTGTTGAAAACATTTAAATATACATAATCTGATTCATTCCCATAATGTATCATTTCACACACATTGTAAATTCAGTTACAGAAAATAATTTAGCTGTATATACTAGTAAGTTTGTGTATTTGAAAGCATTACAAATAAGCATAAAGCATTTAGAAGTTACAATATTCTATGTGATAGTCTACTACTATAGTCTGTCTTGACTGGATTGCAGATACCACGGGAAATTCCTTGAAACTGGGCCAAATGTGCCTCAGTTATTCTTTGGTACATGCAGTAAAAATAGCTCTGGCTTTTTTAAACACTTTGTTTCTTAAAGAGGGTTCTCTCGCCTCTGGTTAGTTCATGAACTATGTGAAAAATATAAACCACAAGAAAAACAAATTATTTATCAAAGAATTGTCACCAAATGGCCCTGTGCCTAAGCTTAATAATTTGTGCAATACTTGTCATCTTTGATGTATAGATACTAGCATTACATAGTAGACCTTGAAAATTACATGTTTATAACTTCGTGAATGCAAAAAGCTCTACATTAATCACAATAATACATTCTATAATATGAGCATAGACTGGAAAATACTGACCAGTAATATAATGTAATTCTAAATGTATTGTTTAATTTTGGGTAGCACACTAGAATAATAAATTTTTAAATGTGATTTAAGAGGAGAGTTTGCTCTTTTATGTCTCCATTTTGAGAAGTGGGAGGAGACACTCAAATTTCAGCATCCTTTTTGTTAGAGTAAGAATAATTTGAAGCTTATGTATTGGAGGTATTATTTATTTGTGAGCTAATACTTGAACAACACTGAGCTGGCAAGAGTGAGCATTACTCTGCTCCTGCACCAACTGCTGTTAAAGCAACTGAATTACAGCAACAAAGGCAACTCTTAATATGTCCATTTGTTTCTTTCAGTTCATGAAAGTGCATTTTTTCTAGGCAGAGCTGGAGGTCAGCTGTATACTGCTATGCAACATGCTCTCCAAAGCTGATTTAAATTTAAGTTCTTAGTCATACAACAACCTGCTAATGTTGCAGTGCAATGATAGCCTTGCTTGTACTATTGTCTTGATGCATGCAAATGAAGATTAAAATAATGTTATTGACTATTACTGATGCATAACTGTTAAAGCTGGAATGTCAACTGTAAAGCCTCAAGCAACATTTCCCTTCTCCCAACAATAAAGTAACCTGGGCTTAGTTATTTTGTGTTCAGTGGACTGTATGTTATGCTAAAATTTCTAGCACATATCAAAACTACCACCTACAGTGACAGCCTAAAATGTAAGAATCTACACAGGTCATGTTTTGATTGAAAACAAACCAAAATACTGCAGTCACAGCTTTCAGCTAGCTTTTAAAAAGATAAAAGTCACTGCTCTCTAACAGTACAAAAATGTGAATTTCAATTAAAGTCACCTCTGAAGAGGTAAATCAGGAAAGTGTACCGATGGACTATGGTAAGTAGGAATTTATAGAAAATCCACTAAGTAAACAGCGGACAGGAGCAAAATGTCCAAAGAAAAGCCTTTATATGATCTCAACATTATTAAAAAGCTCTCAGAATTTCCAAATGCTAATGTTCCATCCCATCCAATAAGCACAGAATGCTGCCCTTGGGAAACTCTGCAGTTTTACTCCTGGTCTTCAGATGACAAAAATTTAAGGTCAGAATAGGCTGTTTGCATTGGCTACCAAAGACAGTACAGGAACAGTCAGTTCTTACAGCAGAATGGCAACATTAGTGACTGACACTTTATATACTATCAGATTCAATTAAAAACTGAGCTTTGATATGTGCAGAAAGAAGGGAGGAAGACTGAGTTCACATTTCACAATGAAAGACTTATTAACAGGAAGTGAGAGGTGACTTACTTCTGCCAAAAGGTAGGGCAAATCCTTCCCTAGTAAGAGTGTTAATTTAGGATTTGCCAGTGGAATCCAAGTCTGAGGTTTGATGGTTGGAAGCTTATCTATCTTCTGAGAAAAATGGCATAGATCCAAGTCCAAGATGAGATGTAAACATATCAATACTCATTTAGCAAACTTATTTTCAGCCAAATGTGAACCAACAACTTTAACTGTGAAAAGCCACCATGGCAATTGCCTAATGCTAATGCAAGATGATGAGAATACTGTGCAGAAATTTGTTTAGAAGCGTGAAGGCAGCAGCTGCAAAAGCAATGCAAAAATATGAAGAAATGGCTTCTCAAAGCTCTTATAAGGATTAGACTAGGAAGACAAAGAAATGGTTTATTGTGAGGAGTGGCATTAGTTAAGCTATGACATGTCACAAAAGGCAAAGTTATAAGCCAGCTAAAGTCCATGCTGGTGTCTCAGGAAACAAACCAAAAGAGACTCCCAGATTAAAATCAAAAGGTTGGTTTACCCTGTTGGACATTTACCCACAAACCATCCCTCCCCAAACCAATCCTGCTCTTCCCATCCTCTCATTTCCCCTCCACAGCTGGGACATGCCCTGTGCTTCCCTCACCCATCCACAGCTATCAAATGCTGCTGCCTCTCCTCAGCAACACTGAGCCTGTGCAGAGCTGACCTAGCAAGGTTTGAGGGAGGCAGGGGGGCCAGCAAGTGCGAAACCCATTCTTTTCCCTAGCTCCCAGGCAGTGAAAAACCAGGGGAGAAGTTCTACCTCTTCTCTCTCTCTCTCTTTCCTCTAAAATCAAAGCACGTGAGAGACTTCCTCTTCCCCACTGGCTCCCTTTCTGAGAGATTTAATAATATTGTGACTTAAGTACTGTAATACAGTTATTAACCATGTTAAAAGACTCCCCTGACATAAGTCACTGTGGAAGGATGCTGACTCATTGCTGCAGAAGAACACCTTGAGGACACATTCCACCAATATCCTCCCTTTGGCAAGATTCAGTTTCTTATAAATAGTGCCAAGCAGCAGGAATATATACAATTGTCAGGAGAAAAATGTAATTACTGAAGAAACAGTGTAAGACCATGCTGAAACATTCTTGACACTTGTGAAAAGAGACATTCTGATGTTTCCATGTTTGAATTTGTACATTTGTCCAGTTTTGTAAATTGGGTCTAATGGAAGCTAAAAAGCTTGGAACAAAAGTGCCTCACTTGACTCAGAACCATTTTTGTAACCTTTTCTATATGATTAAAATCATCATAGTCCTTGCTGGAAATTGCTCAGATTCAGGAATGTATATCTCTGTAAAAATTCATATCCCTATTTAACAACAGTCTATTTCCTTAATTTAGCTGTTTTAAGTACAGTGGCATTTAGTAGTGTGGTAATTTAATAAATTGTTTTCTCTTGTATCACTTAATCTTTCTACTAATTCTATAGGAAATAATTTTATAGATTTTATAAGATCAGGTAGAAGCTCAATATTCAGCATTCCCCTTTCATACAAGTACACTATTTGTGTCTGCCAGCCTCAGTTCCAACAGGATTATTTGCTGCATGAGTGATTGAGAGATACCTGAACTGAAGACCAACAGGACTTTTCAGCTTTCTGCCAAGCTGCATTCTATTTTTTATGCTTTACCTTACCCTTTATGTCCCTGACAATATGCATTTGCTCTTTCTTAGATTATGTTACTTGTGCAATACATAGACATTAATTCAATAAGGTCATCAAAACAGGAAGACTCTCCCTAATAAAATATGTAAAATACATCTATCAGAACAGTAGCTGGTTATGAAATGGGGTGGAAATGACATCCAATAAGCTCATCTTAATACCTTGTTTCTTTAAAGTTAGTAACAGCCTACCAAAAAGCACTGCTCCTTGGAAAAGAACAATATAAATAAAATTCCCACTAGAGAAGAAGGCAAATTTGCCTCTGTACACAGAGTATATTTATCTGCATAGCTTTTGTTGTTAAAATTTTGCTTGTTTAATGGTTTATATTTTCAAAGCTTTCTCTGCTTGAAGGATATTTTTTGTCACTAACATTTAGATTTGGGATTGAAGATTGCTGTTCTAGTCTCATAGTGAAATTAATTCCATTTCTTCAAAGAAAGCTTTTGAAGTGTTTTTTATGTATAGTGGAATTACAGATTGACAGCACAATGATCCTCTTCAATATTCTTACAATCAGCAGCTGTTAACCTATTTTTATCAACAGCTTCATTGCTACAAGAAACACTTTTGCAAAACGCAGCTGGTGAGATCATTTCGCATGAACTGTCTTCTCCCTGTGAATTTTTACAAGCAGGTTCCAAAAAAACCTCACTTCAAGAAGTAACCAACTGCCAACAACACACCAGGCCTCCTTTACCTTCCACTCATGTTCCAAGTATGCACAACCCACTCAAGGCAAAGATCAAAGATGGGCATCTCCCAGAAACCTTTGTATTCTCCCTCTGGGAGCTTCTGCATCCTCTCTAAGGCCTTTGGTGTGCTCCAAGGTGACCTAGGATGCCACTACTGCATACAGAACCCAAGATAAATGTTCAAAACTGACTTTCCCATATCAGATGCAATCTCAGGTGTCTTTGCTTTCAGATTCAAATACAAAGAAAAAAAACCAAACCATTTTCTGACTGCAGCAAATACCTATCAGATCAATTTCACAATGTCAGTGAGGAAAGGATGGAGTTTCCAAAGCAGAAGATGGTATTTGAAGCTCTACTGCCCTGTGAGTCTAGAAGCATAAGCCAGGATGACCCTGACTCAGCCTTGCCACTCTGCCTACTTGCATCCTTTAGACCTGTCCACACACAGAACCTGCTGTGGGCAGAGTGCCAAATTGTGCCCTCAGAAATACTAAGGAAGGACCAAAAAAAATACAGTGGAACTCTATTGCTTCCAGTGAAGAAGAGAAGTGCTCAGACTGAGCACTAGAAGCCCTTGGCCTATGTCGAGAATACAGCTCAGCCTGCCATTGATTTCATCCTGCCTACATGATCTGCCATCTGAGGATTCTCTGCTCTATGATCCCAATGAGGAACTTCAGAACTGACTAGGTCCTCAAAAGATACATTAATATGGAATAATACGAATTTCTCATAGATATATGCATGTTTTATGGATATGATAGACATACTATGGATGCAAAGGGCAAGAAAGCAGAACATCAAATTCACCCAGCTGTTTTCTAGTTCTCATACTGTGTGTTTTTGCTAGTCATTGATTCTGTATAAAGCACACAGTACACATGTATGGACTTGATCCTCATGCAATGTATACGTTTGAAATTAATTTTTTAATCTAACATGTCTACTGGGACCTTTGGTACACCTACCAATAAACCCTGAAGAAGGAGGATTGGGCTGTATCTTCTCTTTAGTGTTCTCCTGAATTATGTCCCAGAGCTGCCATATAAACTTTGGATGGAGGATGTAGAACGGCTGGGTTGGATTCTTCCTGCGATGCTGTACGTAGGGAGTGAACAGATCATAGTCTGGTTTCTTATACCACTGGAGGAAAAAAGTCACATGGTTTTTAATAGTAAGAAACATTTTTGAACACTACATGTACAATAGCATAAACTGCCTTCATTTGGGTTCTACAGAACAGAAGCAAAGGTAGCAAAGCAGCCTGCACTGGTGGATGCTTCTGCTAGAAAGACATTACTCACTCTGGGCTATTCTGTTTCTTCCCTTCATACAGAAACTCCCAATAAGTAATTGACTGCTGTGGGATGAGCCAAGACCATTTTTCCCCCACAGATCCACATTAAAGAAGAGGTTCAAAGAGCTTTAGCATGCTATCTGGGCCTGGGGGTGAGTGTTCCTCTGCAAGCGTGCCCGTCCCTGACGGAGGCAGCAGAGCCGTGACGCAGGCTGATGGAGCCTGCGTGGGAGCAGGCAGCCCCTGGCATCTGTTGCTAAGGGAGTGCAGCAGATGAAGGTTTACTTTCTACTCTGCAGCCTGCTCAGCTCCGAGCTCCCTGTGCCAAAAGCCATCAGATCAACTTGTCTGCTGGGGCTGCAGCAACAGCCAAAGTGGAGACTCCCCCAGTGACAAGCAGATGGACATCTGCTGCTCTCAGTGAGGGGGTGGACGGCAGGGCACAGATGGCAGTGGGACAGTGGACATAAAGGGAATGCTGGTGGGGAGGAGGCCTGAGAAATGGGGAAGGCACCCAGAGAGATTTTCACTTGGATGTTATATTTTGTTTGGGAAGGCAGAGGGGAAGATGGGGAAAAATTGATGCAGTTTTTCACCTTTCCTGATAAAACCTACTCCAGAAATCTAGCAATGCTCCCTCCTTGGCAAACACACAGAAAACTCACTGTTATGTGAAAACAGGAATGTGTTATCAAACAAATGCCACTATTCATCTATCCTCGCATGTCAGAACAGTCCCTTCCAGTATAAATGCTGGCTACTAAAAAGTTTGTGACCAATTAACCAATTTTGACCAAGTCCTATAGACATAGCATTCTCCACTCAGATACAGACAGAACCTGGGGCTGATGGTGAAAAGGGAGAACCAGGAGACTAAAGTAGTAAATTAATTTTCTCCAGTACTTTCAAATAATTGGGAAAAAAGGTCCAAGTGGATATCTTACCACATTCAGATTTGCAGAGTAGGGAGCAGGATCCCAGGCTACTAAAATAACATCTTTATACAAGGAGCTGTCGACAAAGTGATGGTTGGGATTGGTGAGAATCTGCAAACACAAATGCAAAGAATTCCACTGCATTAAAAGCAAGCGGGATCCAGGAAAATAGCAAAATCCTTCTCTCAAGTGAACAGTCTTACCCACGCTGCTGTTTGTTATGCTTCAGTTCTGGTGATTTTAAGCATCTTGTTTTGTTAAAAAAATATACAAAAAAAGGTTAGCCATAAACAGCACTCATGACAGTCTGAAGTAGCAGCATGCTGAATTACTCTCCATCTGTGAGGGATGTGATGGTACCACTTGAGATGCTGTGTTATCGTGTATCAACATTACCGTGTACTCTGGAACTCGAAAATGAAACAGTATGTCAGATCACCTGTGGGATCCTCTTGGACACGGAGCAGCTTTCTTTGAAGGGCTACAGCCCCCAAGGGTAATGTCTTTCTCTAATGTCACCCATCTCCAGCCACCTTTTTCAAGGTTTTCTCATTTTAACAGAAAATCATCAATGAAAAAAATGCAAATTAGACCATGACTCTACAAATTGGAATACCTAAAGAAACAATTCCAACAACAGGCATGTTACAGGGCTATTTTTGAAGGAATTGTCATTTTGCTCTAATCACCTGCCCTCATATAACTCCTTCCTGCATCTCCCAGTACTTTGCCTGATCATCCCACCACAGTGGAAGTCTACTCTTCACTCCTGCTGGCTCACCCCTTCCAGAACCCTCCAGGTCCAACTAGATCTCTTTGATTCCTGGTGCATCCAATGCCAGGCAGTTCAGCATTGGTCAAAACAGCATGAATTTTCTTCCAGCTGTTAAAATAATCAACATTCCAGACAAATAAATTCATAATAATTTTAATTTCCCTTTAGGATCCAATGAGCCATATTTAATTATGCATATTTTTCTTCAGAAAAATAATATTGTTGCCATAGCAATATTCTTCCTACCATAAACTTTGAGTTTAATGATTTCCATCAGCCTTCTACAGTAAGAACAGAATTAGTCATGCTGCTATCAGCAAGCATCCCCAACTTAATTTTCCTCAGAACAATTTTCACCTCAGAATGTAAACACCTTTTTTGAGTATACAGAGCAAATTGACCAAAAGGCCAAGATTTTAAAAGCTTGGTTCCACACTTAGCACACAAAGGAGCTCTTACTTGCCTTTCAGTAAACAAGAGTCCTCTGGAGGTGCTGTCCACACAAATTTCACTTTCAGTGAGTCTGCATTCATACCTATGAGTTTTTGCTGCAATAACAGCATCTATTAGTACTGTTATTGCAGCCAGTGCACAGGTTTCCTTCATATCCTTTGGGCTTTCACAGTGGAGAATATGAAGGAAGAAGGGGCCACTGCAGCCTTTTAATTAAATGAATGCAGGAGTTTCCAGCAGTGAGGAGGGGAGGAGGGTCAGTAAACCTGTACAGGTAACCCAGCGACAGCACAGGTAGGGAAAGCAACTTCCATCAAGTGGCTTGTGCAGATTTCAGTCTCAGAGAGGGCAAGGCTAACTTCTCACCAGATGCACAGACCACCGTGGATGGCTTCTAACCTCTTTGGAGAAGCACAAAGCTGGTGGGAATGCAAACACTTGTGAGGAAGCCATGGGAGCTGACCTGGTCAGAACTTTGCTCTCTGTTTTCTTGAGAGGTCTTATGGGGAGCAAGCCTTGCACAGTGCAGAAGAGAAGACCATGGGACCCTCCACTGCCATCCCAGTGGGAATGTACTGCAGCAGCTCTGGGAGCCAGAAGCCCCCAGTCTCCCTGCATGGGGAGTAGGCAATATAACCACAATCTCTCTGAATTTTCTGGGGAGCTAAAAAGCTCAGATCACTCCCTGAGAACATTTCTCTCTTCTACAGGAAGCCTACTGAATCTAGTAAACTGTAAAGAGTTTCTAAACCTTTATCCTTGCCCAATTCAGGAGTTCAGGCATGGTCAATGCCAGGACATTTTGGCTAACAGTAAAACAGAGAATCATGAAAGAAAAGGGAAAAAACCCAACAAAATAAAAAAAAGTAAAATAAAATACATGAAAATCCATGTTCCCTGATACACTGATTACAGCACTTAAGGCAGAATAAGATATTTCTGCTTTCTTCTTGTGAACAAAAGGGGGCATATTTAACCCAAATCACTTCAAAGATCTAGTCTGTCCTGCAGCCTCACAAATACCTACAAAAGAAGTGAAGTGAATGACAGCAAACAGTCCTCTTTTTGATGGCAAATAACATGAACTTATTCACATAAAAAACACACCCAACAAGAACAGGCTTAGCTTGGGCAGCCACTCAAAGCAAAAGAAAAAATGAACTAAAAAAAATTAATTACAGTAACTGAAAATTTTGCTGTCCTTCAACACGAATCAATACGTGCAGAGCCTACTGCACGGCCAACCATACTCCTGGAGTTGACTAAATAAACTTATTTCAGTGTGTCATAAAATTTCACTGAAATTCTCTTGTTGATTTTTATCTGCATTTCATAAAAAGCAAGGAGGTTTGATTTGCCCAAGACAGGAATTCAGGCAACAGCATTTTTGAACTTGAAAAACTACTCTCAACCATAAGGTGTCACTGTAGCTCGTCACAATTATTTATTTACACCCATACACAGAAAATCCCATTTTCTCTTGTTTCCATTCAGATGAACAAACTCACCTGATGTGTAATACCCTGCACACACTAAAGTTTTTTACTAGTTCTTTCCAAAATTTTAAACCATGATGACTTGCCTAGTGTTACACAAACTCAGTTCCCATTTCTTTTGCCTTCCAGCAAGGAAATAATTGGGGAACTGGAAAATATGAGAAAATAGCTTTGGAATCACCACAGCCTGAGCTCCACGAAAATCCTGGAGGCAATGGCTTCTCCAGGAGGTCAAGGTCTTCTGTGCTGACAGCTCTCTGGCATCCTGCAGAGCCTCCACAGATCAGTTCACACGAGAAACTTTACAAACTGGTTCTCTGAAATGAGGCTATCGAGCCACTCTACACTGACAGCAGTGCAAACATCCCTGTAAGGGAAAACTTTCACCTTCTCTGCATCACAACTGTTTAATCACTACCTGCTTCCCATATTACCCAACACTTTTTCAGAGGTTATTAACTTCCTGTCCTATTGTGCAGAAGAGACATTGACTTGAACTCTGAAAAGGAAGATCTTACCTGAGAATTAATGATCCGCATGGTTGTTTTATTGCCAACATCTTTTTCATAGCCACGTGTTGGAGCAGAATTAAATCTTAAAACAGCATCATGAGAATCTAGAAGCACAAATGAGGGGGTAATTCTTTTTTCTTAGCATGCTGAACAGTAAGATAAAACCAGTTATCTAAACTAATAAAAGCTTACACATTTGTCCTAATCTGGATATTCTAAGGATGATGAATGTTCTGCTATGCACAAACAAAAATCCTCTTGCATCTGCCATATGTTATTAACATAAAAGCCCACTAGGAAAAAAATTCAGATTAATCTATTAATTTAGCATGCAATACTAAAATACTTCTCTTAATTGGATAGACTTACTGTGGGAAGACTACTAGCACACCCAGTACACACAATTGCTCACTACTTCTATCACAAAATTTACAGAGAATTACTCCATGGAAAAGCATGTAAACTGCAAGGATATCTAATTGCACATTTGAATGAACAACAATCCTTCACTACAAGATTGTGTTTCACAGTATTTTATAATACGTGAAAATCTCAGACTACCCCAAATCTATTAATCATACTGTGTACATATTCTCAAGCTCAGTACAAATCTTAAAGAGCCTCTGTATGGCAGCCAGCCCACACATCTGCTCACACAAAGAAACCTCAGGATCCCTTGGTAGCAAAGATCTAACAGAGCTGAACTGTCAAAGTTACTGCACAAGCAGTTGACCTTGGAGTCATGGAGAAGAGAAAGCAGCTCTAGGTCAAGTATGGGTCAAGGGTAGACACCACATGCAAGCCTCCATTGGATAAGAGCTAATCACCCTCCCAGTGCTTCTTTCAAGGGGATCTCAAAGCCCAAAAGGTGTGAAAGAGAGCAAGACATATTATCCACTGTCTAGAAACAACGGCCCCTGCTGGTAGGTGGTATTTGGTCTGTTTTTATCCCTTCTGTCCATGGAAGCTGAGAATATGAAATGCCTTAACCGACAGGTAGGTAGTCTGTATTGCTGCTCATCTCTAGTCATTTAAAATGTGTTATCTCTAGCTCAAAAACTGGAAGAGACAAAAGTCTCCAAAGATAACCAATGTGCCAATGGAGACTTGGCTTGCTCCTATCAAACTGGGATCTTTCATCTTTTCCCTCCTTTACTCTGCACTTCTTGTACTCCATACAGGGAAACACGGTGTGGCATGCAGCCAGCAGTCTGATCTCAGACATACATGTTAGCATTAATATGTCATGTCTGAAAAGAGGGATTTTGCCAGATGCCCACCAAACCCAACTCTTCAGAACCTTATGAGTGGAAATTTATTCTGTGTCCCATGCAGGGACAGCCCTAGCCTCAACACCCAGACTTCATCTACCAAGCATCTTGATTGTGCAGGAACTAAAGGAAATGAAGAATCTGCAGGTACTTCACATATTTGGAGAAGGAAAAGAAAAACACAAGTTTGTTGTAATGAATGTAAGAACATAAATTTGGACCCATGATTGACAACTTTTAGACAATCTGTTGACTGAGAACTGGATTATGAAATGGGAATTGTATGATTTGCAGCTTAATTGTGAGACAGCTTGATGCATTTCCAACAACACTCATGCTGATTCTTCATAGACAGATGAAAAACTTCTTCTTTGCCAAAAATAGCTGGTTTTAAATAAACTGATTTTAATCTTAGTATGTGTTTGTAGATAAGCATTTTAAAGATCAAAAACCTTTGGGGTTTGATCACAGATCCCTGTTACTTCCTATGATGCCAAAATAATTGGCTCTCTCAGTTAATATCATGATCACAATGGGAGTGTTTGCTATACTTGTACACTATTTCCATGCCTACTTTCATTTAAAAACAGTCAGAGGGGTGGGGGAGAGGAGGGCAAAAGGCAGAACACAAATTAACATTTTTGCTTGTGTTTCTAATAGGAACACAGAAGAGGGAGCTAAAGGCCTGTGAAGGGAAATGTCCTTCACTACTTCTTTCATAGGTATTTTTTTTCCTCTCTTGGGAGAATAAACCATGGAATCACAGAATGGTTTGGGTGGGGAGGGACCTTTAAGACCATCTAGTTCCAACCATCCTGCCATAGACAGGGACACTTCCACTAGACCAGGCTGCTCAGAGCTCCATCCAACCTGGCCTTGAACATTTCCAGGGGTAGGGCATCCACAATTTCTCTGGACAATCTGTTCCAGGGCTTCACCACCCTCACTGTAAAGAATTTCTTCCTAACATCTAATTTAAGCCTCTTCTCTTTTACCTTAAAATTGCTCTCCCTTGTCTACCATTGCTGTAAGCAGTCACTTGGCCCCCCACAGTCTGGGCCAAATCCTCTCCTCAGTCACTGGTATCTGCCCTGAGAGAGTTTTATAAAAAACCTTCTGTGACTGCTGGTGCCCCAACATCTCCTTGCACAACACGTATGAGATCTAAAAATTCTATGTGGGCTTTTTCAAACCCAATCTTCCTCTCTTTAGTTGGCATCAGATGACAATTTCCCATTTAAATCCAAAGTTCTTCTGTAGAAAATGACATAAGGTTCGGTGCCCAGAAGCTTCCTAAGCAAATGGGCGCACTCAGGAGCAAGCAGGCCCCAGGTACCATGTCAAGCACCCAAGTCCATGTCTGGGCTGCACCTGAGTGTGCAAATATGACTTGAAACATGCTGTAATACGTGATTATGTAAATATGTCACAATGTGCTATGGATTCTACAGTACAGCACTAATCCATACTGGTGTAAACTGGTTGTACTGGGGAGCACTGACAGAAGATTCTGTTTCAGTCAAAGATAACATGCTGGAGAAGGTAGGAACTGCTAAGCTTTTTCACCCCAAAGATTTCTACACCAGCAAGGCTTCCTATGGAATTAGGGGTTACCCTGGTGTGATTTTAGCTGCAGGCTAGCTGGGCACCTTTGCTGTGCTGGAAGCCCATTGTAAGAGTTTGATAATCCTAGAAGCTCCAACATATCCCAGAGATTTAAAGAAAACCTATCGGTGTCAAAGAGATGACACAGAGTGATGAGGCAAGTATTGGGATGTGAAGTCCTGGAAGATGGGAGGATTAATGAGTGAACATCAAAAGGTTTTTTATGGAGTGCTGAAGGAGATAACTCTTCTTGTTTCAGTAACAAGTTCTGAAACCTTTCATCCTTCTTTCAACACTCTTAGCATACTGCACATGTACTACTAAAATGAAGAACTACTGAGATATTAACACGGGTAGTAGCAATATTTAAAAAGAAAAAAAAAATAGAAGTGACCTGGACTAGTTTTATGGTCCCACCATCCTTTTCTGAATAGCTACTACAAAACTCCCACCTTGAGGTGGGGGAGTCTGAGTGACACTGACATCTCAGCACACCTGTAACCTCACTGACTCAGTGTGGCAATGGGAAAACAATGGGTGAACACACTTGAACTCACTGAAATTCAGTCTCGGAAAAGAGGCCAGGGGACTTGATGTCAGTGCATGAAGCTACTCAAGGGTCTGAATTCCTTATATCTGTGAACTCTAAACCAGCAAGAGAGGAAGAGGACACTCTACTGCTTCTTGACATGGAGACAAATGTCTCGGCCAGCCACACAACAGCAGTTGTGAGCTACTGCAAAATAAAGACCAGTGTAACACAGCTTTGCAGAATAAAATCTGAACACAGCTCTAATCTGCTGAAGAAATAAATGCATGTTGCACACAAATGTTGAATATCGCAGATCTGATGTAACCAGTTCTGCCTCCCTACTACAAGATGTAATATGATAAGAAAGCATCATTGTTTTCTTTAAATTAGATTATGACTTCAGGCCTGATTTTCCTTTCAGTTATATTGTTCTGAAAGGGAACGGCCTCACTGAAGTCCATTAGTTTACATTCATGCAACTGTAGTAAGAGAGAGCAAACAGACTTTACAGATCTGTGCTTGAGAAGCATGAAACTTTTGAAATTTAAATATGAACATGCATATACATACACACACACACAAATAGATACATTTCACCCACCTATTTCGTCCCCCAGAGAGGAGTTCAGTATTGCACCAGCAGACATAACTACTGCACAACTCCCAAAGCCATGTGCATATAATTTGACCAGTGGAATTTGGGGAACGTGCTTTTCCCATCCAAGAGTGGAGAAGGGAGCCTCCTTGCCATCTATTGTTTTCACATTCACTCTTTCTTTTAGCTCACAGAATAGCTGGTCTCCTGTCAACTTGGAGTTTCGCTTCCCCTTGAACCGCACCCCATGCTTATTGGTACTCAAATAATCTTTCATCGCCTTCTGCAGTCGAGGGTTTAGCATCTTGGAAGAAACATCCCCTTTCCAAAGCTTGTAAAGAAAGGATTTCGACATTGTGGAATACAACCCATCCCAGTCATCAGATTCATTAAGCATCTGGCCTCTCCTATGCTTTGTGCTCCTTCTCCTCGTTCTTCTCTGATGGCTCCAGTTGCTCTGTAAAACATTTCCTTTTGGATTATTCACATCAGCCGAAATGAATTTTTCTACCTCTTGAAGGCGGTTGTGTGACTGAGGCTGACCAGCAGCAAATAAATAATCATCATTCACTTGATAGAAAGCACTTTTTGATTTTCTTCCTAACTGGGGTGGAAAAAACTCATCTTCATTTCTAAAGTCCTCTTCCAATACAGTCCATTTCTTAGAATTTGCAGTCCCAGATTTAAAAGTACCTAGGAGATCTTCATTAAGAAGTACCTCGTTCCCATCAATGGTTTCAGAGAATGATGGGTCATGAATGGCTCCCATGATGACTCTCTGCTTGCCCTGAAGGGGCAGAAGTCTCTTGGTTTCAATGTAAGAAAAGGAACTTGGAACTGGTTCAGCAGTGTTGCTATCTGTAAAATAGATGAATATCACCAAGAAAAGCAGGCCCCATGCAAAGATACCAAAAAGCATGAGTTGTTTCCATTGCTTCAAGTTAGGTTTCATGGCAATGCCTTTACCACCTCCTCTGTGCCTTGAAGTATTGGTGAAGGAAAATGAAACCTGTAGAGAACATCAAATGCTATTAAAAATCATTCAAAAAACAAATACAACTTCGAAATATCTTAACACATATTGATAGATGCTGCAGAATTAAACTCCAAGCAGTAGCACAAAGGATTCAGTAGCAGAAACACACTCCAGAGCCTGCAGACACTGTAGGAGTGACACGCTTTGGCTGTAACCACACCGTGACAGCTGCTAGCTGCAAAAGAAGCTGGTGGCCAGTTTCTACAGTAACTCTGGATCCTGCCTTCGGGGAGATCATGTGCCTGCCTGCTTCTGCTATACCCAGCGTAGCACTGGGAGAGCAAAAGCAAAGCCCCTGCCTGGCTGCATGCACAGAAGCTGTCTTCTCTTTACCACTCAAAGTCCTCATGCAGGGGAACTGTGAGCAAGCCTGTCTCCAGAGGGACCAGGCAGGGAGCACAAGCTCTACATTGCAGCCCTCCTCTGCCCACAGCCTGGAAATTATGGTTTTCTGTGCATATCATCAGGGGGTGAAGGGTAGAGCATCACACAAACAGGTCAGAGGGGAGCCTCCTCCTCAGCAGGTATGAGCTGGCACAGCCCCAGTGGCTGCATCATTTCTTGCCTGATATCAGACCTGAGTAAGAGCAACTCCTGCACCTCTGCTACGGATGCTGCACGCACACTGAAGTGGCATGAAGGAGTTGTGCACATCAAGGTGCCAGGGGGTTTATATTTCCCAAAAAGGAGAATGGGTGGCACAACTATCTAAATACATTCCTTTAGGATAAGATTGAGATTTACAAAAAGGGAGTGGGTAGAGAATGTCAGACCTAGTCCTGGAAATATGTGCCCTATTAATACCTGGGGGTTTTGGACAGCTTGTGCATTAGTGGAGGGATGCATGGTCCAAATGAAACAAAGTTTGACTGAGGGGGCTGTGTTCCAAGGAAAATACATACCACGTTGCTAGACCGTCGAGCACACTATGCCCTTACACGACCTCACTTGCTTAATCAAGTGGTGTGACTATCAGTTACAAGCCTGACTGAAGCAAATCCCCACCATAAGCCTTACCATTCACCTCCCTGCACCACAGTCATCATCAGTGTAACTCAGTGTACTAATTAGTGACAGACCACTCACCTGATCCAAATTAAAAATAAACCAAGCCCTATTTTCTGGAGTTTTCTTTCTAACCCATTTGTGTCGATAACAACTTAATGGTGGGACTTAAGAGCCACTTGTACCAGCCAGCTGTGATCAGCAAAGGGGAGTGGGAGCAGGGGCAAGCTTGGATTTCATTACCAGCCTGCGCCTCAGGAGCCACCATCTCATCACATCACATCCAAACAGCTTACAGGCCTGTGATAACACACTGCCTGCTCCCCCTGGCCATCAGGAGGGACCAAAACCACAGTTACCACACGCTATCACCTTTCTGCAAGCTGCTAAAGTACATCAAAGCTGAGTGCAAAGTTTAAACTGAGGCTGTAACTAAGACTGTGTTTTCACATGAAAAAGAAGCCAGCAGTAACAGCAGTGTAAGACGTTCTCTTTCTGTCCTTCATTCCTGCATTGTGCCTCTGCTGCTGCCAACACCCCCGTGTGTGGAACTGATATAGGAGGGAAATACAGGTTAGAGGGTTTTCTTGGGTTTTTGGGTTTTTTTTTTGGTTTTTTTTTTTTTTTTGGTTTTTTTTTTTTTTTTTTTTTTTAACTGGGTCCACTTCAGTGTGGTCACACATCCAGTTGTTTCAGCACAAATGGGTAAATCACCTACCACAATGTAGAGGGAGAACAAACCGCAGGTGGTATTAGCAGAGATAACTGAGAGATGTTTCTGCTGACCTCCAGAGAATGTGAGACTGCACTATAACGTTTCCAAACCGTCTATTTTAACGATCTCGACAAAGACAACTGACTTTGGGGCTCAAGGCAGTGTCCAGCCAGAGGGAGGATTCATAAAGTTACGCTTGGATGACCAAATTTCATTGCAATTTCTAATACACAGAAAAAAAAATCATGATTGTGATAACCCAGTGCTCCACATATGTTTGGCTTGGCTCAGCTCACAGAAACCACACGGAAGAAAGCTATTACTCCAACTGACCCATTTCCTACTTGCACTCTGCTGCTGCAAGATTGCTCTCTGCAGTACCTCGACACTCCCACACCTTCCAATTTTAAATCACTGCAGGTGATGTCCTGTGGGAGTTGCCTTACAGTATATGGCTGTTGTGCCAGTTAGGTCTGCCCTGAAGTTATTGCAACCTGCCCACTCATCAGTGTTCAGATGGTTCGCATTTTAAAATCAGCATTCTTCACCCATCTGAACTGCTTTCATCTCTTTTTATCATTTTCCCTGATGTGTTTCCCCAGCACTTTTCAACATGTGGCTTCCAAACCACTATGTAAGTTAGTCTTTGCTCAGTCAGATGTTTCTCCTGCTGAATATACATTTCTTACAAGATCTGCAATGGAAGCATCTATCATGATCTTTTTAACAGATAAGCTTGCAGGAAGTCAAACTCATAAAGGAAGAGGTCACTAATATTTTGCACTGAGTCACGTAGCAAGTCCAGACACAATTTAATCTATAAATGTTACAATTTACTCATTCCCCAACCAGCTTTGTTATATCCTATAACCAGAAGTTGCTAAGAAATAGAAAGGTTTAGTCCTAAATCAGGTGTGAGACTACAAATTTCTAATTGTCTGTGATCAAATGTTTGGCACAGTAGATTGCCACAACATAATAAGTCAAGACTCAGTATTCAGCCTAAAATAAGAAAAAGGACTGAGATGCATTATTAATTATTTTTAAATTAAAGCAAACAAAAATCTGCCCCCCAAGCCCTCCACAACACTTATGTCATGAAAGCACACTCATCTTGGTCAGCATGCACATATTAGCATGCATATGATTAGCTTCTTTGTGCAGCAAAAAAATACCCACATGAAACAAAAAAACAGCACCCAACAATATATTTGTATTTAACACCACAAGCAAAAGATGAGGCACCAGTGAGAATAAATCCAAAAACTTTACACATTAACTACTGCAGAAGCTTATCTGCAATTCCTTGTTACAAGTGGGGCCTCAGAAATGATACCCAAATCTCTTGAAAACTGGAGCTCTGTGCTGCTTTAATGTTTTTTGCTCACAAGAAATGCCTTGTGCTCCAGCAGTACAGCTGAGCTGGAAGCAAATTCAAGGTCATTACTGTATTAGTTGCAAGAGGACCTCTACAACTTCACAGGATCTTGAAGCCTGTGTGTCCAAAGCTGCACGAAGTTCAGAGAAATATCAGTTTATCTTATCTCCCTCTACACTAAACATCCAGTCCTCTCCCCCTCAGCCCTTGCAGCTTCTCACACCTCACAGTCCCTGGCTTTGAAAATGTTTGGGAGGAGAGGGGAGCCCTTCCACAAGCTCCCCACCATCCTCCTGCTGGCAGCAGACCCCTCTGCTGCTCAAGGGGGATCTTCCTCAGCATCATCAGGGGATGCCCCTGGATTCCTGCCCTGTGCTGCCTTCAGCAGCACATCTCAATTGCAAAGAGAAAAGCATTTGTGTAGGAAACCAGAAATGACAATTGCAACTTTTTTGTTTAGCTGAATTACACCGGCTAAATAAATAAAAACAGGTGGTTTCATGGGTGCAATTACTGAAGTCCACTGGATGCTTCAGGATAAGCTTCCATCTTTTTTACCTATGCTCACCATACAGCTTTTAAACTGTTAAAGCAATTCTGCACAAGTTTTAAAATTATCATTAGCATTTCTTATTGTCTCCAAATTCACCCCCCCCCCCCCCCCCCCCCCCCCCCGCTGTAATAATCTCCTTACTTACAGGCTGCTGGAGTCAAAGCTGCTGCAGAGGAGGAGCAGAGGAATAAGTCTACCCCTGGGGGAAACACTGGAGACTTAACCCAACCCAGCTTCCTCTCCAGCAGAAGTGATAAGCCTGTTTTGCCCCAGAGGCTGAAGACCTCATTTTCCTATGTATCTCCCTTCCGATGGCTCCTTCAATCATTAACTGATTTAAGTTCCAACTACCATATGGAGAATGGCTTTTTTCCTTTCCCAGTCTGGCCATTCACACAAAAGCCCTGGAAAACATGAGGCAAGGTACAAACCAGGGAAGTGGGCAAAAAGGGAAGACTTTCTTATTTGCTTAATAGAAGTCTTAGCAGCAGCTATGTAAAAGAAAGGCAAACCCCAATGGTATCTTTGAGGCATCTCAGGAAATAAAGGCAATTCCCCAGTGGAAATTAAAGGCTGATTTTCCAGAAGCAGCACCCACTTGTGGGAAATTTCATCTTGCCAAGCTCAGATGCAAGAAACCAAAGAGTTCCCCCTCCCTTTATAAAGCCCATTGTTTTGCAACAAGGAGCACTTTTCATTTTTCTAAAGTAGGCCTCCTGACTATTTCTTAAATGAGAAGAGATGGATAAGGGAGATTTTTTTAATTCCTTTGAAACATTCCTTCCTTTCAACACTGTCTATTGTTAAAATTAATTTGTACAGACCCTGGCAGCTCAGAGGTCAGGATGGTTCAAGTTGATGGGCTAAGATGTGCACTGTTATGTTAAACAGGGTTTTTCTTGGCTGCAGCTTTGCAGCAAAGGTCACCACAGGGTTATTTGGGGTAGCAAATGTTAGCTGTGGGCAACCATTCCCAAAGGGCTGAGAATCAAACCAAAGTTTATTTGATGGAAAGCTTAGGCAGCCTGAACAGATAGCAAATGCTCTGTTAGTTTGCTGCATCTCTTAGTCAGCTAATTCCAGAGTATTAAGAAACCTCTGGCATAGGGCAAGACAGCTGGAGGCTGCATTTCCAGGGTGGGGAATACACTCGTCCTCTCATGCAGAAAGTGCCAAATTGGTTTTAGTGTTATCACATCATTTCTGCCATGGTGGAAGCCATACACTAGGCAGCAACAGACAGACAAGCCTGTGGGGAGTGGTGGCTGCCAAAAGATGTATATTAGTGTGTGGATGGCCTGTGCATTTGCCTTATTGGCTCTGATTAGGTCTCCTAATTAATGAATCTCTTTTGGACAACTTCCTTGTTAGTCCCAATAAATCTGGCTCTTCCCTTCAGAGGAGTCAAGCTGCATTCAGTATTTTTTGTGGCAACCTAAGACACTGTCTTCTGAAGTAAAGAAAAAACACCCAAAGAAATCTGAAGTAGGATTTTTTTTTCCAATATTGCCTTTTAAACCTATATTTAATTGTCTACCTAGAGAAAATTCCTTGAGAGGTATTCAAATAATGGTATTGCTAACCTGAACCACCTACTGAATCTGAGTGTCCCAAGTCAGAGCATTTGGAAAGACCAGTCTCAGGTTCTTACTTCTGAGGATGCAGGCAGGCAGTGTGCCTGTTCTTCAGTCCTCGGATAAAACCTAGGATTTCAAGTTAAAGGGGGTGGGAGTGAAGCAACTTTTTTATTTATTTTTACTAATGACCCATTTCCAGGAGCTTAGGCTGTAAGAAAATTGCCAAATATAGTGAAACTTGCAGTAAAACTCACTCAAGCTGGCAACCCGGCAGCTGGAGAAATGCTCAGTGGGGTTTCTGCCAAGGAACGTGTCCTAGATTATTCTGTAGGAGCACGGAGGCTTAGATGCATCAGTCTCTGGGGCTTAGTGGAAGGTCAAAGTTATCTTCTATGCATCTGATATCTAGTCTCCATGCTCCATCATCAAGTTCAAGCTTCCTGGCATTGAAGCCAGCTATCACTTTCCCACAGCCCACAGACCACATACAGGTTGTCCGAGTGTGGGCTGACAGGAGGGAAGTAAAAATAGAAAAGAAAAGCTGCACCAGCTCTGATCCTTCACAGGCAGACAGACCTTCCCACCACCAGTGGAAATGTTTAACAGAGCGACAATTGTCAGGGAGAACCTGGTTTCCCAGTGACTGACTGCACCTTGCAGGT